>NC_083401.1:99469569-100094569 GCF_020745735.1 Hemiscyllium ocellatum
TCACATTGTCTGCTCTAGTTGTATGCAGTCAGGAGTTAATAGCCCTAGAACAACAACAGGGGTGGCACAGTCGTTAGCACAGCTGCCTCACATCGCCAGAGACCTGGGTTCAATTTCCGCCTTGGGAAACTGTCTGTGTGGAGTTTGCACAATCCCCCTGTGTCTGCGTGGGTTTCCTCTGGGTGCTCCGGTTTCCTCCCACAGTCACAAAGATGTGCAGGTCAGGTGAATTGGCCATGTTAAATTGCCCAAAGTGTTAGGTGCAGGGGAATGGGTATGGTTGGGTTGCTCTTCAGAGGGTCGGTGTGGACTTTTTGGGCCAAAGGGCCTGTTTCACACTGTAAGTAATCTAATCTCTAATCTAATTAAGTCAGACACAATGGAGTCTCGTAGCATCAGGTCAAATGTGTGTAAGGCATCCATGAGACGTTTGGGTCACTGGCAGCAGCAGAATTGTACTTCAGCATGATCTGTAACCTCATGGCCTGGCATATTCCCCAGTCAACCACTATCATCAAACAAGGGGAATCAATCCTCATTTAATGCAGAGTGTGGGAGGGCATGCCAGGACCAGGACTAGTACCAGGCATATCTAAAAACAAGACGTCACTCTAGAGTAGCTACCAAACAGGACTACTCGCATATCAAACAATATAAGTAGCAAGTGATAGGCTGAGCTAAGCGATCCTACAACCAATGGATCATACCAAGCTCTGCAGTCCTGCCACATCCAGTTGTGAATCATGGTGGAAAATTAAACAAATCACTGGAAGAGAAGACTCCACAAATATTCCCATCCTCAGTATTGGCAGAACCCAGAACATTAGTAGAAAGGATAAGACTGAAGCATTCGCAGAACTGATAAGTGGATGATCTATCATGGACTGTTCCAGTGGTACCTAGCATTACAGATATTCAATTTACTCCACATGAAATCAAGAAATTGTTGGAGAGGATATAGGCCCTGACAAATTCCAGCAAAAGTATTGAAGGTTGTGCTCCAGAACTTACCACACCCTTATCCAAGCTCTTCCTGTACAGTTACAACACTGGCATCTACCCAACAATTGCCCAGGTATTTGTTGGACACAAAAGGGTGATATTCAACAAATTCACCCCAGCCAATTATTGCCACATCAGTCTACTCTTGATCATCAGTAAAGTGATGGAAGGGGTCACCAATAGTCCTATTAAGCAGCTCAGCAATAACCTGCTCAGTGATGCCCAGTTTGGGTTCCACCAGGGCCATTCATCTCCTGATCTCATTACAGTCTTCATTCAAACATGGACAAAAGAGCTAAATTCCAGAGGTGAGGTGAGAGTTATAGCCCTTGACATCAAGGTCACATTCAACTTAGTATGGTTTCAAAGAACCCTTGCAAAACTGGAATCAATGAATATCAGGGGGCAAACTCTCCACTGGTTGGAGTCATACCTGGCATATAGGAAAATGGTCGTGATTGTTGGAGGTCAGTAATCTCAGCTCCAGGACATCTCTGCAGCACCTCATCATAGTGGTCTAGGCCTAACCAATGAGTCTCAAATCAGTACTAGAGAAATTATTGCAAAATATTTTGGAAGGACAGAATTTATTTCCCCTTGGAGAGGCAAGTTTTGATCAGGAAAGGTCAGCATTGTTTTGTCAGAGGGAGGTCAAGCCTTACAAATGTGATAAGATGTTTTTAGACAAGTCCAGCATGCTCAGTCTATCCTCACAAAATTACCAGGTATCAATGTAGTAAACTTCCTCCGAAATGTATTTTTACAGCTTTTTACAATATATGTTAATGATATAGAAGATGGTATTAATAGTAACATTAGCAAATTTGCTGATGATACAAAGCTGGGTGAAATGTGAGGAGGATGTTCGGAGATTACAGGGTGACCTGGACTGGTTAGGTGAGTGGACAGATGCATGGCAGATGCAGTTTAATGTGGATAAATGTATGGTTATCCACTGTGGTGGCAAGAAGAGGAAGGCAGATTACTACCTAAATGGAGTCGTTAGGTAAAGGGACAGTACAAAGAGATCTGGGTGTTCTTGTACACCAGTCAATGAAGGCAAGCGTGCAGGTACAGCAGGTAGCGAAGAAAGCTAATAGCATGCTGGCCTTCATAACAAGAGGGATTGAGTATAGAAGCAAAGAGGTTCTTCTGCAGCTGTACAGGACCCTGGTGAGACCACACCTGACTATTGTGTGCAGTTCTGGTCTCCAAATTTGAGGAAAGACATTCTGGCTATTGAGGGAGTGCAGCATAGGTTCACGACGTCAATTCCTGGAATGGTGGGACTATCTTATGTTGAAAGATTGAAGCGACTGGGCTTGTATACCCTTGAGTTTAGAAGACTGAGAGGGGATCTGATTGAGATGAATAAGATTATTAAAGGATTGGACACTCTGGAGACAGGAAACATGTTTCCGCTGATGGGTGAATCCCGAACCAGAGGACACAGCTTAAAAATAAGGGGTAGGCCTTTTAGGACAGAGATGAGGAGAATCTTCTTCACCAGAGAGTGGCGGGTGTGTGGAATGCCCTGCCCCAGAAGGCAGTGGAGGCCCAGTCTCTGGATTCGTTTAAGAAAGAGTTGGATAGAGCTCTCAAGGGTAGTGGAATCAAGGGTTATGGAGATAAGGCAGGAACAGGATATTGATTAAGGATGATCAGCCATGATCATATTGAACAGTGGTATAGGCTCGAAGGGCAGAATGGCCTACTCCTGCACCTATTGTCTATTGTCTACTGTATGTAATCAATTTATATCCTTCTTTAAATAAGGAAATTAAAACTAGACATAACATTCGAAGTGTGGTCTCACCAGTACCTTGGTATAACTGAAGAATACCATATTTACTTCTGTTTTCAATTCCTCACATAATAAGCTAAAACACCCCACTAGCCATCTTGATTTTGCATTGTCCCTGCATATTAGCTTTTTGTGATTCATGCATTAGAACATCTAAACCCTTTTCACCTCAGAATTCTAGTCATTCTCAACTTAGGTAATGTTCTGGATTTTTAAACTTCCTGCCAAAGTTAACAACGTCATATTTTCTCACAGTGTATTCTACCTGCCACAATTTTTACCACTCACCAAACCTATTCATATCTTCCAGCAGCCTCCTTATATTTTATTTGCAACATATTCTGCTAACTATCTTGGCATCATCTGACAATTTAGCTGCCTAACTCTATATCTGGTCTGTTAAACATTAGCCATTTCATCTAAGGACTAAGAATAAAGTGCATCAGGAACTGAAGAGTTGTCAGTCCCCAGCTCCATCAGTTTGCTTAGTATCGCTTCCCTAGTGATTGTAATTTCATTAAGTCCCAATAGACCACTGGGCTGGTGCCCCCACTGTTTCCAATGTAAAGTTATGACTTAGATGAGTGGAGCAAAGGCATAGTAGGTACATTTGAAGATGACATAAAGACAGATAGGGATGTATGTTGTGGCAAGGACATCAGGATGTTCCAAAATGATACAGATAGCATTGCTGAGTAGGTAAATGCAAAGTTGAGGTTTAGGGTGTAGGGTGTAGCATGTAGGTTTGCTCACTGAGCTGTAAGTTTGATATCCAGACATTTCATTACCGGACTAGGTAACATCATCAGTAACAACCTCGAAGTGAAGTGAAGCAAAGCTGTTGTCACCTGCTTTCTATTTATATCTTTCTCCTGGCTGGGGTTCCTGGGATTTGTAGTGATGTCATTTCCTGTTCATGAACAGGAAATGACACCACCACAAACTTCAGGAACTCCAGCCAGGAGAAAGATATAAATAGAAAGCAGGTGACAACAGCTTCACTTCACTTGGAGGTTGCCACTGATGATGTTACCTAGCCAGGTAATAAAATGTCTGGATATCAAGCCTACAGCTCTGAGCAAATGAGTAGATAAAAATCTGACAAATAGAGAATAGAAACATAAAATCATGCAAAGTAAGAACAGGAATAGGCCGTGTGACTCCTTGGGTCTGCTCCACCATTCACTATGATCATGGCTGATTTTTCAATTCAGCACCCAGCTCCCACTTTCTCCCAATAGCCTTTGATCTTTTAATGCTAAGAGCTATATTTAAACTCTTGAAATTAATCAATGGTTTAGCATTAGAAACCTCTTCTCATCCCAGTGTGAAATGGCCTACCCTATATGCTCAGACTGTGATCTTTGGATCTGGACTGCCCAGTCATTTGGAACATCCTGCATTTACCTGCCTAGTGCTGTTAGAGTTTTATTGAAAATCCTCCACATTCTTCTCAACTTCAGTGAATATAGTCTGAACTGATCAAATCTCACTTCATACGTGAGTCCAAGAATCAGCCTGGTGAATCTTCGTTGCATACTCTCTAAAGTCATAATGTCTTTCCTCAGAAAAGAAGACCAAAACTGCACACAATACTCCAAGTGTGGTCCCACTAAAGCACCAGACCAATAGGTCCTCATCCATCGCCAAATCCTAACCACCAGACACCTGGAGGAAGAACGCCTCATCTTCCACCTTGGGACTCTTCAACCACACAGGATCAATGTAGATCTCACCGGTTTCCTCATTTCCCCTTCTCCCACCTATCCCAGTCCCAACCTTCTAACTTGGCACCACCTTCTTGAACGGTATTACCTGTCCATCTTCCTTCTCCACCCTCCTCTCTGACATATCACTTTCACCCCACCTTCATCTACCTATTGCATTCCCAACTACCTTGCCCCCATCCCCATCCCCATCCCATTTATCCCTCAGCCCCCTTATCCCACAACCGTCATTCCTGATGAAGGGCTTATGCCTGAAACATCGACTCTCCCACTTCTCAGACACTGCCTGATCGATTGTGCTTTTCCAGCACCACACTTTTCGACTCTGTTGGCCAGCATCTGCAGTCCTCACTTTTTCCTTACATAATTATGTCTCGGTGAGATATCCCTATTCCTGTATTTGAATCCTCTCATGATAAAGGCCAACACCTCATTTGCCTTCTTCATTGTTTGCTGTACCTACATGTTAATGTAAATGATGTGGGGCAATGAGAGGTTATTCACTTTGGTGAGAAGAACAAAAAAAAACAGGGCATTAATTAAACAGAGATCAACACTAGTCCTGAGGTACAGAGGAATTTATGCGTGAGTCACAAAAATATCAAATGCAGGTATCTCAGGAAATTAAGAAGGGCAATGCAATGTTTTAGAAGAGTGAGGGATGATTTGATTCAAATGTCTAAGATTTTGAATGAAGTGGGCAAAATGGATGTGGAAATGTTCTCGATACTTGTGGGGGAGTCCAGAACTGGGAAGTTGGGAGAAACAGGGGGTTCTGTTTAAATATTAGGAGACACTCTTTTCATACAGAGATGAGGAGAATTTCTTTTTCTCTCAGAGTTTTTGATTTTGGACCACTCTGTCGGAGAAGACAGTGAAAGTGGGATAATTTAATAATTTTAAGGTGAAAAGTAGAAAGTTTCTTGTCAGGAAAGGGAATAAAAGGTTATTGGGGCTAGTTGGGAATATGGAATACAGGCACAAAGAGATCTGTCACGATCTTTTTTAATGGCAGTGCAAACAGAACCAAATGGCCTATTTAAGTTCCTAATTCATACTTTGTTTGCATGTGTATTGTCGATGGTACACTGCAGCCAATGTGCATCAGAGGGTTGGAAGGACGAAGGGTCTGTTCCTGTGCTGTAATTTTCTTTGTTCTTTGAGGTGGACCAAGTGAATGTTGAAAATGTTGGGGTGTAAATCAAATAGGCTGCGTACTTCTTGTACACCTTTGTAATGCCCAGGCTAATGGTGTTGTCAAGATAATGTTCGATGTGGGTCATGCTGGGTAAGGACAGATGTCACCTTTCTTATAAACTGGCATGACAGGGCTATATTTTATAGCTAAGGATATTTAATCTGCAGCAATACTAAACTAGAACAAGCATCTAATGTACAGCTGGTAAATTGTCTTGTGCAAGAATTTTGGAAAACAATAAATTTATCAAAGGCTTGACTGAAGATGCAAGGCACTAACAAACGTAATTGAAATACTCCATTGATTATTCAACCAATACATGTGTATTGGTCATGGGTTACTGACAAAGAAAATTTATACTCCTCATTTTCATTTGTATTCCCTGATCTCCTATTTCCAAAGTCATGCATAATATAATGATAGTAATTCATTGATTTCACATCATTTAAACTTCAGAATTAAATCATTTATGTTTTACATAAATCTATATATTTAATCATATCTTCTAGTACAAAAAATTCTGTGCATAGTCCTGTGACTTTGTGTCAGTATGTGTGTACGCATGTGTGTCCTGCTGCCTATCACCTAGAAAGAATTAGTCTAATCAATTCGAAGAGCTTCCAGTTCTGTAAACATTAACACTTAGCTCCATGAGGTGTGAGTAGATTTTTGATTTCTTACAGTTACTGCACTACTCATGTACAAACTGGCACCAGATCAATTTATGGCAACATGTATCTTCATAATACACTATGACAGTCTATTATTCCATATTTGCTCTCTGACGTGCTCATACTAGTGTGGAAAATGACGACGTTATCAGACAGAACCTACAATAAGAAAAAATATCCTCCAATATATATCTTGACAACTGTTATGCCACAGTATTAGATTTTGAATGAGAATGTCTTTTAAAAAAAATGTTTATACTTAACTGACTATCATGCTGTGGTTCCTGTTCAGGGCAACATTATCTAGTATTCTGCAGGAAACCAGGTGGAAAAGCATTATTTCAAGTAGTTTGGCTACCTAATGAGCAACATTGATGGAAATGCTACATAATGCACCTACCACATGCTATATCGAACCATACTTAAAGTCATAGAGATGTACAGCATGGAAACAGACCCTTCGGTCCAACCCGGCATGCCGACCAGATATCCCAACCCAATCGAGTCCCAGCTGCCAGCACCCGGCCCATATCCATCCAAACCCTTCCTATTCATATACCCATCCAAATGCCTCTTAAATGCAATTGTACCAGCCTCCACCACTTCCTCTGGCAGCTTATTCCATACACGTAAAAACCACTGCGTGAAAAAGTTGCCCCTTAGGTCTCGCTTATATCTTTCCTCTCTCACCATAAACCTATGCCCTCTAGTTCTGGACTCCCCAACCCCAGGGAAAAGACTTTGCCTACTTACCCTATCCATGCCCCTCATAATTTTGTAAACCTCTATCAGGTCACCCCTCAGCCTCTGACGCTCCAGGGAAAACAGTCCCAGCCTATTCAACCTCTCCCTATAGCTCAAATCTTTCAATCCTGGCAACATCCTTGTAATTCTTTTCTGAACCCTTTCAAGTTTCACATCTTTCCAATAGGAAGGAGACCAGAATTGCACACATTCCAACAATGGCCTAACCAATGTCCTGTACAGCCGCAACATGACCTCCCAACTCCTGTACTGAATACTCTGATCAATAAAGGAAAGCATACTAAACGTCTTCTTCACTAACCTATCTACCTGCCACTTCACTTTCAAGGAGCTATGAACCTGCACTCCAGGGTCGCTTTGTTCAGCAACACTCCCTAGGACCTTACCATTAAGTGTATAAGTCCTGCTAAGATTTGCTTTCCCAAAATGCAGCACCTTGCATTTATCCGAATTAAATTCCATCTGCCACTTCTCAGCCCATTGGCCCATCTGGTCAAGATCCTGTTGTAATCTGAGGTAACCCTCTTTGCTGTCCACTACACCTCCAATTTTGGTGTCATCTACAAACTTACTAATTGTACCTCCTATGCTTGCATCTAAATCATTTATGCAAATGACAAAAAGTAGAGGACCCAGCACCGATCCTTGTGGCACTCCACTGGTCACAGGCCTCCAGTCTGAAAAACAACCCTCCACCACCATCCTCTGTCTTCTACCTTTCAGCCAGTTCTGTATCCAAGTGGCTAGTTCTCCCTGTATTCCATGAGATCTAACCTTGCTAACAAACCTCCAATGGGAAACCTTGTCGAATGCCTTACTGAAGCCCATACAGATCACGTCTAACTGCTCTGTCCTCATCAATCCTCTTTGTTACTTCTTCAAAAAACTCAATCAAGTTTGTGAGACATGATTTCCCACACACAAAGCCATGTTGACTATCCCTAATCAGTCCTTGCCTTTCCAAATACATGTACATCCTGTCCCTCAGGATTCTCTCAAACAACTTGCCCACCACTGAGGTCAGGCTCACTGGTCTATAGTTCCCTGACTTGTCCTTACTGTCCTTCTTAAACAGTGGCACCACATTTGCCAACCTCCAGTCTTCCAGCACCTCACCTGTGACTATCAAAGATACAAATATCTCAGGAAGAGGCCCAACAATTACTTCTCTACCTTCCCGCAGAGTTCTCGGGTACACCTGATCAGGTCCTGGGGATTTATCCACTTTTACCCGTTTCAAGACATCCAGCACTTCCTCCTTTGTAATCTGGACATTTTGCAAGATGTCATCATCTATTTTCCTACAGTCTACATCTTCCATATCCTTTTCCACAGAAAATACTGATGCAAAATACTTATTTAATATCTCCCCCATTTTCTGCGACTCCACACAAAGGCCGCCTTGCTGATCTTTGAGGGGCCCTATTCTCTCCCTAGTTACCCTTTTGTCCTTAATGTATTTTTAAAAATCCTTTGGATTCTCCTTAATTCTATTTGCCAAAACTATCTCATTTCCCCTTTTTGCCCTCCTGATTTTCCTCTAAGTATACTCCGACTTTCTTTATACTCTTCTAAGGATTCACTCGATCTACCCTGTCTGTACCTTACATATGCTTCCTTCTTTTTCTTAACCAAACCCTCAATTTCTTTAGTCATCCAGCATTCCCTATACCTACCAGCCTTTCCTTTCAGCCTGACAGGAATATACTTTTTCTGAATTCTCGTTATCTCATTTCTGAAGGCTTCTCATTTTCCAGCCGTCCCTTTACCTGCGAACATCTGCCTCCAATCAGCTTTCAAAAGTTCTTGCCTAATACTGTCAAAATTGCCCTTTCTCCAATTTAGAACTTCAACTTTTAGATCTGGTCTATCCTTTTCCATCACTATCTTAAAACAAATAGAATTATGGTCGCTGACCCCAAAGTGCTCCCCCACCTCAGTAACCTGCCTTATTTCCCAAGAGCAGGTCAAGTTTTGCACCTTCTCTGGTAGGTACATCCACATACTGAATCAGAAAATTGTCTTGTATGCACTTAACAAATTCTTCTCCATCTAAACCATTAACACTATGGCGATCCCAGTCTATGTTTGGAAAGTTAAAATCCCCTACCATAACCACTCTATTTTTCTTACAGATAGCTGAGATCTCCTGACAAGTTTATTTCTCAATTTCCCTCTGACTATTAGGGGGTCTATAATACAATCCCAACAAGGTGATCATCCCTTTCTTATTTCTCAGTTCCACCCAAATAACTTCCCTGGATGTATTTCTGGGAATATCCTCCCTCAGCACAGCTGTAATGCTATCCCTTATCAAAAATGCCAATCCCCCTCCTCACCTGCCTCCCTTTCTATCCTTCCTGTTGCATTTGTATCCTGGAACATTAAGTCTCCAGACCTGCCCATCCCTGAACCATGTTTCTATAATTGCTATGATATCCCAGTCCCATGTTCCTGACCATGCCCTGAGTTCATTTGCCTTCCCTGTTAGGCCCCTTGCATTGAAATAAATGCAGTTTAATTAATTAGTCCCACCTTGTCCCTGCTTGCCCTGACTGTTTGTTTGACTTATTTCTGTCTTCAACTGTACCAGTCTCAGATTGATCTCTTTCCTCAACATCTCCCTGGCCCCCACCTCCTCCTTCCCCCCCCCCCCTCCCCCCCAACCACTTTACACGTCTCAATCCTCCAAGCAGTTCTAGCAAATCTCCCTGCCAGTATATTAGTCCCCTTCCAATTTAGGTGCAATCGGTCCTTCTTGTACAGGTCTTCTACCCCAAAAGAGATTCCAATGATCCAAAAATGTGAATCCTTCTTCCCCCATACACCAGCTCCTCAGCCATGCATTCATCTGCTCTATTCTCCTATTCCTGCCCTCACTAACACGTAGCACTGGGAGTAATCCAGATATTACTAACCTTGAGAACCTCCTTTTTAAATTTTTGCCTAACTCTCTGTAATCTCCCTTCAGAGTCTCAGCCTTTTCCCTTCCAATGTTATTGGTTCCAATGTGGACAATGACCTCCTGCTGGCCCCTCTCGCCCGTGAGAACATTCTACACCCTCTCTAAGACATCCTTGATCCTGGCACCAGGAAAACAATACACCATTCTGCTTTTTCTCTGCTGGCCACAGAAACGTCTGTCTGTACCTCTGACTACAGAATTCCTTAATACAACTGATCACTTGGAAGCCAAAGTAACCCTCATTGCATTAGAGCCAGGCTCAATACCAGAGACTGTTCGTGCTACATTCCCCTGAGAATCCACCACCCCTACATTTTCCAAAACAGCATACTTGTTTGAAATGGGTATCTCCACAAAAGACTCCTGCCCTAGGTGCCTACCTCTCTTACCTTTCCTGGAGTTAATCCATCTATGTGCCTGTATCTGAGACGTTCCCCCCTTCCTATAACTGCCATCCATCACATACTATTGCAAATTCCTCATTGCTTCTCGGTGTTTCTCCAAACGATCCATTCGATCTGATAAGATTCGCATCCAGCAGCATGTTTGACAGTCAGAATGTGCTGAATTAGACTATCACAGCCCAGGTAGTAATTGGCAACATACTTGAGAGATATGATTAAGAACAATCAGCCAATGCCATTCAAGAGTTTGCATGTGTCAATATGGTAACTGAAACTCATTGAGTCTCAGGCATGAATAATACTACCTCAATAAAGAATTGTGCCTCTCAGAGGATTGTACGACTTTGAAACTCTGCCTCAGAAGGTGGTGGAGATCAGGGTCTTTAAATATATTTAAGATAGAGGTACATAGATTCTTAATAAAACCTCAAAGAACTGCGGATGCTATAAATCAAAAACAAAATCCTGAGGGTCACCAGACCCAAAATGTTAACTCTGATTTCTCTTCACAGATGCTGCCACATCTGCTGTGCTTTTCCAGCAACTTCTGTTTTTGTACATAAATTCTTGTTAGGCAGGGGACTCAATGGTTTTTTGGGGCAGATGGGAATTTGGAATTCAGAGCATAAATAGATCAACTATGATCTTATTAAATGACAAAACAAGTTCAAGTGGTGAAATGGGTCACTCCTGCTTTTATTTTGTATACTTGTATGTGTGCTGATATGACTCCATTTATCACATCCTGTCAATCAGAAATGACCCATTTGTGCATACTTTATATTTTCTGTTGCCATCCAATTTTCAACCATGCTGATATGTTACCCCCTCCACCGTGAGCTACTACGTTGCACAATTGTCTAGTTAAACACCTTTCAGAATGATCACAGTACCCCTTTATCCACAACACATATCATCCTTTCAAAGGCTCCAATCAATTGGTTAGACATAGAACATAGAACAGTACAGCACAGTACAGGCCCATCGGCCCACAATATTGTGTTGAGCATTTAGCTTAATCTAAGATCAACCTAACCCACACACCCCTCAATTTAATGCCACTCATGTGCTTGTCCAGCAGTTGCTTAAATGTCCCTAATGTCACTGACTCTACTACCACCTCTGTCAATGCATTCCACACACCAACCACCCTCTGCGTAAAGAACTTACCTCTAACATCACCTTCCTGCAATCACCTTAAAATTATGACCCCTCGTGACAGCCATTTCTGCCCTGGGGAAAACTCTCTGGCTATCCACTCCAACTATGCCTCCCATTACCTTGCACACCTCTATCAAGTCGCCTCGCTTTCTCCTTCTCTCCAGTGTGAAAATCCCAAGCTCACTCAACCTCTTTTCATAAGACAAGCCCTCCAATCCAGGCAGCATCATGGTAAATTTCTTCTGCATCCTCTCTAAACCATCTACATCCTTCCAATAATGAGGTGACCAGAACTGGATACAATATTCTAAGTGTGGTGCAACCATGGTTTTATAGAATTGCAGCAAAACCTTGTGGCTCTTAAACTCGGTCCCCCAGTTAATGAAAGCCAAAACACCAAATGGCTTTTTAATAAAAATTCTTTTATGTAATAGAATAATTCTTGGAATAAGGAATAATTATAACTCTTCAAGGTCCTGATTATAAACTTATTTCTTATTGAGTTAGGTTTTATTAATGAGATCCTTTAGCATACTAGACCTGCACACGTAGAATGAATGTGAAATTTTCTTTGCAGCCAACACCTCTCAGAAATTGTGAGAAAAACATTTTACAAGGTGAACAGCCTTACAATCATACATGTTCCTTAACACCACTCTCTGAGAAGTTTCAAAGTCGCTAGCACAGCTGGTCTGACTTTTAAAAAGCCTAATTACAGATGATTTTCCTTTGTTGAAATCATGCTAACTCTTCCTGATTATGTTGAGCTTTTTTAAGTGTTCAGCTATAACCTCTGCAGTATTCTATTCAGGCATCTCTTCTACAGACAGAATCTCTTCAGTGTGGAAACAGGCCATTCGACCCATTGCATTCACATCAACCCTCCAAAGAATATCCCACCCGATCTTTCCCTGTAATTCCCTAATAACCCTAATCTACACATCCCTGGCCACAATGGGTAATTTAGCACAGCCAAACCATCCTATGCTGTGCATCTTTGAATTGTGCAAGGAAACTGGAGCACCTGGAGGAAAGCCACACAGACTTGGGGAGAATGTGCAAACACCACACAGACAGTCACCTGAGGGCGGAATTGAACTCGGGTCTGTGGTGCTATCAGGTAGCAGTGTTAACCGCTGAGCCACTGCTCTACCCCAGATATTGAGATGTCAAGCTAATTGGTCTATGGTATCCTTTCTTCTGCCTTTCTATTTTTGAATATAATAGTTATATTTGTCACCTTCCAATTTGATAGAATGTAGTGAATCTTGAAAAATTAACACCAATACATCTGCTCCTTCAATGTCCAGCTTTTTTGAAGACTCTAGGATGCAATCCCAAGATGTGCAGATTTATCAGCCCACAGTTCCATCAGTTTACTCAGTATTGCTTCCTGAGTTATTGCAGTTTCACCAAATTCCTTTCACTTTTCCACTTCCTGATTCACAGCTATCACCCTAACATTTTGTTTTGTAATTTTTTTAGCAGACACAAAACATTTGTTAATTTCATCTGCTATTTCCCTATTATCTGCACACTTTAGGAATGAACACTCATTTTACATCCTCTTTTCCTTTTTAAGTACTGTAGACATATTTGCAATCGATATTTACAGTTCTGGGTAGCTTCTTCTTACACTTTAATTTATTTCTCCTGATTAACTGTTTAGACATTCTCTATCATTTTAAAAATTATGCCCAATAATCCGACCTGCCACAGATCTTTGTGCAAATATATATATTTTTCCTTCAATTGGATGATTTCCTTAACTTCTTAACAACAATGGTAGATTATCTCCTTAGCATCTATTTTTACAATAGGAATATACTTAAGCTGGCTATTCTGAAGTATCTCCTTAAACGTTTGCCACTGTGTCTTAATGGAACTATCCCTAGGCCTGGTATCTCAGTTCACTTTAGCTGCCTGTCTCTTCATGCCCACAGAGTTGCTCTGAATTAAGTTTAACATATCAGTCAAGGCCTTGCCCTTTTAAAACTAGATTCAATCATGCTGTGGTCACTCTTACTTTGGGGTGCCTTTACTTTGAGTCAATGAATTAATTACACAATACCAAGTATAGTATCATTGGCTTTCTGGTTGGTTCCAGAATGTGCTGTTCTAAGAAACTCTCACAAAAGTCATTGCATGAACTCCTAATCCAGGCTGCTACTGCTGGTCTGGGATTCCCAATTGCTGTCTCCTCATCACTATCAGCCAAAATTTCTTCTTCTATATTTCATCCTACATTGTCATTCTAGTTAGAGTGCTGTTGATCGCTCCCACCAATAACTTCTTTCACTGACTATTCCTCATCACCACCAAAACCCAACAGACACCCTGACTTCCTGAAGCAAATTCATTTCTAACTTTTGCATCATTTCCATCCTTGATTAACAGCACTCCTCCTCTACCTTTGCCTAGTTTCTTACTTTTCTTGAAGATAGTAGTTTCCTGATATTCAGGATCCAATCCGTGTCATCATGAATTTTTGCAATACAACTTACCAAGGTTCCTTTCATAGCACCTTTCAAACCTGCAATCTCAATTTCCTTGAAAATCAAGGACAGTAAATGGGTAGGAACACGACCACCAGCACATTCCACTCCAAGCCACACACTACCTTTGCTTGGAACCATACCAAGCCCAGGAACTCCCTCCTTACAGCCCTGTGGGTGTGCCTAAAGCCCATAGATCACAGTGGCATGAGAACGATAGATCACCAATACTTTCCCAATGAGAGATGGACAACAAACATTGTCCTGTCGGAATTGACCACATTCAGTGAATAAATTTAAGAGAAGGTCGATATTAGCATTTGTCAGTGTCTAACCATGATTAACTACATTTTGTAACCCTCTTTATCTCAAAATATCCACACTGCCCACACAGGTGAACATGCATTCAGCAATATGATTGACATCTTCCTTCACCCCACCTACAACAGCACTGTTTTAAAAGGTAAAATTATTGAATCATAGAATTTTGCAGAGCAGAAAGAGGCCAATCAGCCCATCGTGTCTGTATCAGCTCCCGAAACAGGTACCCAGCTAGTCCCATTCTCCAACCCTCTAAATTAATCACTTTCAAATATATATCCATTTCTCTTTTGAAATCTCCTGTGGAATCAGCCTCCACCAATCTCCCAGGCAATGCATTTCAAATCCTATCAATTCTCGGAGTAAAGAAGTTTCTCCTCATCTCACTCTAAGCTCTTTTGCTAACAATCTTGAAATTGTGGGCCTAGTTACTGACATACCAACTAGAAGAAATCAAATCTCACAAACTTGATTGAGTTTTTTGGAGCAGTAACAAAGAAGATTGAGAGTGCAGAGTAATAGGCATGATCAGTAGGGACTTCAGTAACAAGGTTCCCCATGGGAGACTGGTTAGCAAGGTTAGATCTCATGGAATACAGGGAGAACTAGCCATTTGGATACAGAACTGGCTCAAAGATAGAAGACAGAGGGTGTTGGTGGTCGGTTGTTTTTCAGACTGGAGGCCTGTGACCAGTGGAGTGCCACCAGGATCGGTGCTGGGTCCGCTGCTTTTCGTCATGTGAGTATAAGAGGTATAGTTAGTAAGTTTGCAAATGACACCAAAATGGGAGGTGCAGTGGATAGCGAAGAAGGTTACCTCAGATTACAATGGGATTTTGATCAGATGGGCCAATGGGCTAAGAAGTGGCAGATAGAGTTTAATTTAGATAAATGCAAAGTACTGCATTTTAAGAAAGCAAATCTTAGCAGGACTTATGCACTTAATGGTAAGGTCCTAGAGAGTGTTGCTGAACAAAGAGACCATGAAGTGCAGTTTCATAGCTCCTTAAATGCAGAGTCACAGACAGATAGGATAGTGAAGAAGGCGTTTGGTATGCTTTCCTTTATTGGTCAGAGTATTGAGTACAGGAGTTGGGTGGTCGTGTTGCGGCTATACAGGACATTGGTTAGGCCACTTTTGGGCTATTGTGTGAAATTCTGGTTTCCTTCCTATCGGAAAGATGTTGTGAAACTTGAAAGAGTTCAGAAAAGATCTACAAGGATGTTGCCAGGGGTGGAGGATTCGAGCTATAGGGAGAGGTTGAATACGAGCACTTTCCCCGGATTGTCTGAGGCTGAGGGGTGACCTTATAGAGGTTCATGAAATCATGAGGGGCATGGATAGGGTAAATAAGCAAGGTCTTTTCCCTGGGATGAAGGACTCCAGAACTAGAGGGCATAGGTTTAGGGTGAGAGGGGGAAGATATAAAAGAGACCTAAGGGGCAACTTTTTCACACAGAGGATGGTATGTGTGTGGAATGGGCTGCCAGAGGAGGTTGTGGAGATTAGTACAATTACTATATTTTAACGGCATCTGCATGGTATATGAATGGGAAGGGTTTAGAAACATATGGGCCAGGTGCTGGCTGGTCGGACTAGATTGGTTTGGGATATATGGTCGGCATGGATGAGTTGGACCAAAGTGTCTGTTCCGTGCTGTTCATCTCCATGACTGTATGACTTTATTATCCTGTCAAAATTGTCCATAAATTTGAACACTTCAATAAGATCACCTCTTAATCTTATCCAGGATAATAAACCCAAGGAGAATAAACCCAATTTCTCTAATGTTCCTTTTATTTACGATCCTTCATTCCTGGTATCATTCTATTAAATCTCCTTTGCACTCTTCCCAGGATTTTAACATCCTTCTTTAAACAAGGTGCCTAGAGCCAAACATAATACTGAATATGTAGTCTGACCAATGATTTATATAGCTGTAGCATCACTCCCTTATCTTCCTATGCCTTTGCTTCTCAACACAAGGATCCCAAAAGCCTTCTTAACAGCTGTTTCAACTTGCTGGGTCACTTCTAGAGAACTATGTGTGTGAATGCCATGGTCCGTCGCCACCTATACGCCCCTCAAAGTTGTACTATTGAGCCTATATTGTCTCTCCATGTTTTTTCTACCGATATGCATTACCTCACATTTCTTCGCTTTGAATTTTATCTCCCATGTGTCTGCCCATTTGGCCAACTTGTTAATATCCCTCCGAAGTTGGTCAACGTCATGCTCACGATTCACTATTCTCCCTAGCTTAATTTCATCTCCACATTAAGAGACTTTGCCCTCAATACCCATCTCCAAATCATTTCTATAAATCAAAACAAGCAAGGGACCTGGCACAAATCCCTGAGGAGCACTATTTCCAACTTGTCTCCAATCTGAGAAATGCCCATCTATACCTACCCCCTGTTTCTTATCTTTTAGCCAACGTCAAGTCCATGATGCCAAGAGCGCATCAATATCAAACATTTTTCATTTGCCAAACAGCCTGCACTAGATCAAATTCTTTCTGAAACTCTAAATATACAAAATAACCAGCACGACCCTTTATCCACTGCCTATGTCACATTGACAAGGACATCAATCAAATTTGCCTGAAATGACCTGCCTTCGAGAAAGCCATCTTGACTGTTTAGTATTAACTTAGTTTTCTCCAAGTGTGTATTTATTTTATCCTGTATTATGGTCAGCTTTCCCAGAAGCGGACTGGTCTGTGGTTTCCTGGATTATCTGTTGCCCATTTCTGAAACAATGACATCCAATTCACCATCCTCCTGTCCTTTGCTCCTGTCTTCAGAGACGTCTGGGAAATTTCTGTCAACGGCTCCATGATTTTCTCCCTTACCTCTCTCAGCAATGCAGGTGAGGTGACTTCTCTACCTGGAATACTGCTGCCTTTTTAATCACCTCTTCTTTAAGCATCACTACACCGCTCAGTTGCTCAACACCTACGTTTTCAATTGGAGCATTGTCACCATTTTCTAATTTAATGAAGTTAAAAATCCCACAACCTCAGGTTGTAGTCCAACAGGTTTATTTGGAAGCACTAGTTTCAGAGCACTGCTCCTTCATCAGGACTAGTGGGATCAGATCATAAGATGCAGAATTTATAGCAAAAGATCCCAGTGTCGTGCAATTAAAATGATATATTAAACAAATCTAGATTGCTGTTAAGTCTTTCATCTTTTAGAATGGGTTGCAGTTTATTGGTTAATTAATATGTAAACGCTATGACAATGGATGAATGGACACCACGCAACAATTGCTAGACAAGGGTGGTCCCCCTCCGTCGGAGAACACTTCACCGGTCAGGGATATTCAGCCTCAGATCTTCGGATTACATCCTCCAAGGCAGACTTTGGGACAGGTAACAATGCAGAGTGGCCAAACAGAGGCTGATAGTCAAATTCAGTACCCATGACAATGGCCTCAACTGGGACCTTGGGTTCATGTCACACTACAGGTGACCCCCACTACACTAAACACAACATGCGTACACATACTCACACAGATCCTCTCTCATACACACGCGCTCTCTCTCAGACACAGACAGATACACCCCCCACACTTACACCCATGAACATACCCTCTCACAGGCTTATACTCCCTCACACTCATGCACACACTCTACCAAGCATGCACACACATACACTCTTTCACATGCACACACTCGTGCACACCCACTCTCTCTCTCTCCCCCCCTCCTCACTTGTGCGTGCGCGCGCGCGCACATACACACACGCGCACAAGCTATGGGGTGAATTTTCATTTGCAGATTGTATTTACAGATACATTGTATTTTTGCTCAAAAACCACATGGCCTGCAGGCAGTAAATGCATATAACATTTTATAAATTCTTACTTTGGAAGTAGAACCAGTCTGACTCAAGATTGGGATACAGACAGGCTCCAACCTCATACTTTTGATGCATTATCTGAGCTGAGATGTTACCTTTTTTTTATAAAACCTCAAGTTATCTTGAGAATGTGACTTTAAAGAAGTTCTGGGATTGACATATTAATGACCTGAAACTGCAACCCATTCTAAGAAATGAAAGACTTAACAGCAATCTAGGTTTATTCAATATATAGTTTTAATCGCATGACTCTGTGATGTTTTGCTATAAATTCTGTGTCTTATGATCCTGCTCCATAGCTACCTGATGAAGGAGCAGTGCTCTGAAAGCTAGTGCTTCCAAACAAACCTGGTGGACTATAACCTGATGTTGTGGGATTTTTAACTTTGTCCACCCCAGTCCAACACTGGCATGTCCACATCATAGAACATAGAAAAATACAGCGCAGTACAGACCCTTCGGCCCTCGATGTTGCACCGACCGAAGCCTACCTAACCTACACTAGTCTAATAACCTCCATATGCTTATCCAATGCCCGCTTGAATGACCATCATTATATAAGATTATGATTCCATACATTGGGGGCACTGGGAGTGTCCAATAGCTGAATGGACCCCCATTATATTTTGCCTGAAAGTCCTTAGATGGTGGTCTTTTCCCACTGTGCCTTGGTGGCAACTGCCCCAAATTTTAGTGCATCCCTCAGCAAGGAGTCCTGGTCCTTGGAATGTACCAGTCTGCAATACTCGGTCAAAGTGAAATCCTTGCAATTGAAAAGCAACAAGTTTTGGAGAGACCAAAGAGCATTTTTCACCTAGCTGATGGTCCTCCAGGCACAGTCTATGTTTGTCTTGGTGTGTGTCCCAGGGAACAGACTGTAGACCAGAGTCCTGTGACATGGAGCTGGTTGGGATGAACTTTGACAAAAACCAATGCGTCTTTCTCCAGACTTCCTTTACAAAGGCATATTTCAAAAGGAGACTTGTGATAGTCTCATACACACTACTCCCCTACAGCTGTTTTAAGAACAATATGCAGTGACTCGGAGTGTCCAAGGGTATATGAATGATCTCACCAGGTAGTGCCCTTCTCACTACCAGCCAAATAATGCCTTGGTGCTTATAGGAAAGTTCTGGTATGGAGGCATTCTGTCAAATGACTTTGACAGTCTCTCAGGGAATCATGCAACGTAATTGAGTTTTTTTGAAGTAGTAATGAAGAGGCTTGATGAAGGCAGAGTGGTGGGCGTGATCCATAGGAACTTCAGGGAGGTGTTCGACAAGGTTACCTTGCTTAACATGGTAGACTGTTTAGCAAGGTTAGATCACCTGGAATATAGGGAGAACTAGCCATTTGGATATAGAACTGGCTCAAAGTAAGGAGACTAGAGGTTGGTGGTAGGGAGTTGCTTTTCAGACTGGAGGCCTGTGACCAGTGGTGTGCCACAAGATTCGTTGCTGGATCCACTGCTTTTCATCATTCATTTAAATGATCTGGATGTATGCATAGGAGGTATGGATAGTATGTTTGCACATGGTACCAAAATTGATGCTCTAGTGAACAGCCAAGAAGGTTACCTCAGACACAGCAGGACCTTGAATAGATGGGCATGGTAGGCTGAGTAGTAGCAGATGGAGTTTTAGATAAATGTGAGGTGCTGCATTTTGGAAAATCAAATCAGGGCCTATACAATTACTAATAAGGTCCTGGGCAGTATTGCTGAACAAAGAGACTCAGGGATTCAGGTGCATATTTCCTTAAAAATGGAGAGGCAGGTAGACAGGGTGGTAAAGGTGTTTGCTATGCTTGCCTTTATTGGCCAGTGCATTGAGTATGGGAATTTGGGAGATTATTTTATGGCTGTACAAAACATTGATTTGGCCACTTTTAGAATATTGTATGCAATTCTGGTCTCCCTGCGATAAGAAGGATGTTGCAAAACTTGAAAAGGTTCAGAAAAGACTTAGAAGGATGTTGCAGGGGTTGGAAAGTTTGAGCTATAGGGAGAAGCTGAAACATTTGAGGCTCTTTTCCTTGGAGCATCGGAGGCTGAAGGATGACCTTACAGAGGTTTATAAAATCATAAGGGGTGTAGATAAGGTGAATAGCCAAGGTATTTTCCCCAGGGTAGGGTGTACAAAACTAGAGGACATAGGTTTAAGGTGAGAGGGGAAACATTTAAAAGGGACAACATTTTCACACAGAAGCTGGTGTACAAATGGAACAAGCTGCCAGAGGAAGTGTAGATGCCAGAGGAAGTGGTACAATTATAACATTTAAAAGACATTTGGAAAGCTACTGGATAGGAAAAGTTTAGAGGGATATAGGCAAAACACAGGCAAATGGGAATAGTTCAATTTTAGGAAATCTGGTCAGCATGGACGAGTTGGGCTGAAGGGCCTGTTTCTGTGCTGTATGACTCTATGACTCCACATAGTAGGAATAGAGTCTCAATGACTCATTATTGCTATTACTATTATTAGTAAGAATTTCTTGAGCATGTAGAAGTACCCAACCCACTACGTATAACTGCAATCCCAACTTTCTTGGCAGGGATAGACGGAGCCTGCTCTGTAGGCCTGTCGGTCTGGAAGATGTGGGTGGTTGTTGCTGGTACCTTTGAGCCTATAGAACGCAGGCCTGCTGAGAGTGTCTTGCCAGATGCATATTCGCTGTCAGTGTCCGCAAAGTGGATTTTTTTAGAAATCACGACAGTCCCTGAAAAGGCATGCTCGTCAGTTTTACCCATGGTGCCAGCAGCATGAGCCACTGGAAGGTCCAGCAGGTGATGATCACTTTCAGCAAGAAGGATGCTGTACAGACCAGTGAGGTGAAGCCCAAAATGTTGCATAAAACAGCTGCTATTTGCCACACCGCAATATCAGGCATCATGAAACACGCTTGATAAAACACTTTAAGTGCGTGTAAGAGCCCAATATCCGGTTGCTATGGTATTACAGACATGTTGAGTGACAGTGGCACTCAATTAATGAGTGAGGAATTCTGCTGCATCGTAGAAGGTGGTAAAATTCAACACTCTACATTTTCTTCACACTGTTCCCAGTTAAGTGAGAAGGCTCATGTGCCATTGAGAATTGCCAAAGGAATCCTGAACAAACCCAAGTAAATCCATCACACACTTGTATAAAGCAATCTTTGAGTGAAAAAATATACCTATTGAAGTCAAGGAAAGTAGTCCAGTCCAAAGATTAATGTCATATCATGCCTAAACTACTCTTCTCAAAGCTAAATAACTACTGGAACCAAAGGTAACAACAGGGGTGAGTGACAAAATCAAGGTCAATCATAGGGAAAATGTTAGAAGCTAATATTAAAGAAGTTACTTGGATATGTTCAAGGTAATAAGGCAGATTTGACATGGTTTGGCCAAAGGGAAGTCATGCTGAGCTAATTTATTGGAGTTCTTTAAAGGCATACTTCAGGGACTTTTGTGGTGCAGAGGTAGAGTTTCTAACCCTGGACCAAGAGACCCAGGTTCAAGTCCCACCTGCTCCAGAGGTGTGTAATAACATCTCTGTATGGTCGATTAGAAACATAAGTGAAGAAGTGCTGGAGCTAACGATGAAACAATGGATGTATTGTACTTAGATTTCCAGAAGGCATTTGACAAAGTGTCAAACCAAACGTTATTGTGGAAAACAAATGTTCCCAAAGTAAGGTATAATATATTGGCATAGACAGAAGATATGCTGGCTGACACGAAGCAGAGAATAGGAATAAATGGATTGTTTTCCAGCTGGCAGGATGTCACCAGAGTAGCGCCATAGGGATTGATGCTGAGACCACAGCTCTTTACAAATTATATAAATTTACTGATGACACAAAACTAGGTAGGAAAGAGTGTTGTGAACAGGATGTGAGGACCCTATAAACGGACATAGATTCATTCAGAAAGTGGGCAAAGATTTGGCAAATGGACACAATGTGGGAACTTGTGAAGTTAACCATTATGACAGAAAGAATTTAAAAAAGCAAATAATCTACATGCTGAGAGGTTGCAGAGCTCTATGATGCGGAGAGATCTGGCTGTGCCAGTGCATGAATCATAGAAGATCGATATGCAGGTACAGCAAGTAACTGGGGAAGCTAATAATTTGTTCTGTTTTATTGAGAAGAGAAATAAATGTAAAAGTAGGGAGGTTTATGCGATGATAATTCAGGACATTGGTAAGACCACACCTGGAATATTGCGTATGGTGCTGGTTGCCATATTTACAAATGAATTTTAATGTTGGTAGCAGCTCAGAGAAGGCTTACTAGACTAATACCTGGAATGAACAAAGTGTCTTATGAGGAAAGGCTAGATAATCTAGGCCTGTATCCTCTGGACTTTAGAAGAGTTAGAGGTGACTTAATTGAAATATATTAGTTTCTGAGGGGACTTGACTGAGTGGATATTGAAGGGATGTTTCCTCATGTGAGAGAATCTAAAACTAGGGGTCATAGCTTAAAAATAAGGAGTTACTCATTTAAGACAGAGATGAGGAAACTTTTTTTTCTCTCAGAGGGTTGAGTTTTTGGAATTCCCTTCCTCAAATGGCAATGGATGCAGAACCTTGAAATAATTAAAGGTAAAGGAAGATAGGTTATTAATTACCAAGAGGATGAACGTTTACCAGGGATATGTAAGAATGGAGAGTTAAAGTTTGAATTAGGTCAGCCATAATCTTATTGAATGGCAGATCAGGATTGAAGGGCTGAATGGCCTTATTCTGTTCCTTGTCCGTGTGAACATATGGTCCTCATCCGTGTGGTCAAACAACAGAATGCCACATTTCACTTTGATATAACTATCAAGTTACTCAATATTCTCAATAAAAATCAGCCATGTGGCAACTTGGGAGCTGTGTACTTATTGATTGTATACAGTCGATGTGAGTGGCCACATATAGCATCAGGACCACGTGCATATGTGTACAACGAGAGAATCTGCACCTTCACTATAGGCAGTGAATCAGGATGAAGTGATCTCACCATCTGAACAGAGGACAGAATGATTATTAGTCCCAGAGGTCCACTGCTCCCCAGTAATAAAAATGGATCAGGAACACTAGTTACCATGGCAATGAGAACTTCCACAGGAAAGATATTCTCTGCAGAAGGAACATCAGCTTAGGTTTGAACAGATGCTGGAAGAACAATCAGCAACAACGCGTACATGTGCCATTCGGAGAGCTGCATAATTTAAAGGCTATGTAATCAATGTATGTACTGAGAATGACAAAAGGACAATTGACTAGAATTAACACGGTGTCTTGATCATGAATGATAGTTTCATTTGTGATCCTGTCTGTTGGGTAACTGACATAATCTGTAACTGTGAATATTAGCGGACACATTGTGTTTTGTTTATGGAAAAGAGGATATTTGGAGAAATGGAATCATACCTTTGGTGTACTAGCTGGCTTGCCATAATCATGTGACCTCCACCTCTCTGATAAATGCCTTTGTGTGCAATCTATGGGGGTCAGAAAACACACATCACTTGAAAGAGATACAGTATGCACGGCTGACAAAGGAGCTCATAAACATTTTCCAATTTGCTTCCTCTTGTGGGAGCCTAGCTGAGAATTGATTAAACACAGTTGATGCAGACATCGATCCTTTTGCTTGTTGTTTCTATACTAGAAAAACAGCAATGAATTCCCTTTATTCAAGGATGTCAGTCTAAAGTTGGCCAGAAGAAAAAGGCAATGATAAAATGACTTTTGACCAATTGATTTTAAAAAGTCTTATGTGTAAACTATATATGATAAAGATAGTAATTAGTTTCTGTTTGAGTGAAATGTCAGTGCCATTAAGAAGACATAAGTGATACATATCACCATAAGACCATAGGAAATAGGAACAGGAGTAGACCATTCAGTAGACCTCGGATCTGTTCTACCGAGAAACAGGAGGGGAGAGAAATGGGGAGAGAGAGACAGGGGGAGAGATACATGGGGGTGGGGTGGGGGGGGGGGGTGGGCGGGGAGACATGGGGGGAGAGAGCGAGAGAGAGAAACAGGAATGGAGAGAGGGGGAAAGAGATTGGAGTGGAGAGAGGGGGAGAGAGACAGGATGGGTGAGAAACAGGATGGGAGAAAAATGGGGGGAGAGACAGGGGGAGAGAGAGAGATGGGGGGAGAGAGAGACAGGAGGGGAGAGCAACAGGAAGGGAAAGAGATGGAGGAGAGAGAGAGAGAGAGAGAGAGAGAGAGTTGGTGAGGGGCAGAGACAAGAGAGCAAAGTGAGAGAGAGAAAGAAAGACATGAAAGAAAGCAAGAGGGACCAAATGAGAGAAAAGAAATGACAGACAAGACTAAACAATGAGGTGGGGTGTGGTGTGTGGAGGGTGGGGTGGGGGGGGTGGGGTAGAGAGAAAGGGGTGAAAGGTGTAAAGAGACTAAAAGAGAGAGAAATGAAGGAGGGTAGACAGAGAAGTGGAGGAAAACAAGAGAGAGAGAGGGGGTGAGGAACTGAGAGACAGAGAGAGAGAATGTGTGTGTGTGTGTGTGTGTGTGTGTGTGTGTGAGAGAGAGAGATAGAGAAATGAAAGGCTGAGAGAATGAGAACATGAGAGAGAGAATGTGAGGGTGAGAGAGACAGAATGTGAGGGTGAGAGAGTGAGAGAGAAAGAGAATGAGAGAGTGAGAGAGAACACAAGAGGGAGAGAGAGAGAAAGACATGACAAGGCACAGTGAAAGACAAAGGAGAACGACTGCCCACAGACAGAGCTGGAGTTAACAGCTTGCCCTGACCAGATGCCCCACGGATTTTGAAAGGATTGTGACAGAGATAGACTCACTTGTTAGACAGATGTCCAAGGCCAGAATCTTCACAGAGTGCATCAGTCAGGGGTAAATGTAGTGTAATATGGTAGGGGAATGTGGGTGGGTGGCTTACTCCTCGGACAGTCAGTGTGGACTTGTTGGGCCGAAGGGCCTGTTTCCACACTGTAGTGATTCTATGATTCTTTGATTCAGAACTGGATCATGGCTGATCTGACATTCCTGATGTCCACTTTCCTGTGTTTTCCCCATAACCCTTGATTCCCCTAATGGTGAAGAATCTACCTAGCTCATCCATAAATATACACAAGGACACTGACCCCACAGCTCTATGTGACAAGGAGTTCTAAAGTCTGACAACCTTCTGAAGGAAGAAATTCCTCCTCATCTCAATCTTAATTTTTCACCCTTTCATTCTGAGATTATGCCCTCTGGTCTCAGACTCCCCCATGAGGGGAAATAGCCTCTCAGCCTTTACCCTGTCAAGCCCCTGAAGAATCCTATCTACTGTATTTCAACAAGATCACCTCTCATTCTTCTAAACTCCAGTGTGTGTGGGCCCAGTCTGTTTAGCTTTTACTCATATAACAATCATTCTCATGAACCTTCTCTGAACTAGCTTCAATAAAATGGTATTTTTCCTTAATTAAAGGGACCAAAACTGCTCTCAGTACTGCAGATGTGGTCTCACCAATACCTTGTGCAGTTGCAGTAAGATTTCCCTACTCTTATATTCCAATCCTCTTTGAAATAAGGGCCAACATTCCAGACCTGCTGAGTTTGCTTGCAATTTCTGTCTTAGATTCAGATCTGCAACATTCACAGTTTGTTCATTAGCTTATTCCTTCCTGATCACCTGCTGTATCTTTGTGCTAGCTTTCTGTGTCTCATGTACAAGTCCCACCAAGTCCCGTTGTGCTGCAGCTTTCTGTAGCTTTTTTACATTTAAATAATATTTTGTTCTCCCTTCCAAAAGGAACAACTTCTCATTTTTTTCAAATCATTCTCCATTTGCCAACATTTTTCACACTCAACCTATCAATATGTCCCTCTAAATTGTTTATATCCCTTTGTAAACTGCTTTTCCAATTCTTTTTGTATTGTCTGCTAATGTGGCTACTGTATATTGACTTCATTCCTCCAAGCCATTAACATATATTGTGAACATTGTGGCCCCAGCACTGATCCCTATGGAACCCCATTGGTCATAGATCGTCAACCTGAAAAAGAACATCTTATTCCTATTCACTGCTTTCTGCCCATGGATTAATTCTCTACCCATGTCAATATATTACCTCCAACACCAGGAGGTCTTATCTTATGTCTTAAGCCCAAATACATCACATCTACTGGTTCTCCTCTATCCACTCTCACTGAGACTTCCTCAAAAAATTCTAATAAATTAATCAGACATGATCTCTCTTTCATGAAGACATGTTGACTCTAATTGCTCAGATTATGAAGTTCCAAATGTTCTGCTACTATTTCCTTAATAATTGATTCTCATACTTTTACAATTAATAGATGTTAAGCCAACTGGCCTATAGTTTTCCACCGTTTGCCTCCCTCTCTTTTTGATAGATAGCCCTTAAGGAGCATTTGAAGGCTATTTTAGCAACTACATATAACACCATTTGACCATGGGAGAAGATACCATTGTTTAAGTGTCTCTAGAAATCACCAAAACTTACACAAATCAAATCTTCACTGACGGCAGCAGAGTTGATTAATTGTTTAACAGGTACTCATGCCTAATTTTTTTATTTTTAATCAACCTTTTTGGAGATGTTATAATACACCTTCGTCACAGGTGGGACTTGAAGGTGGACCTTTTTGCCCAGAGTTAGGGACATTAACACTGCATGACAAGACCCACACCTTGACTTTTTTAGGTAGCGCGGTACCACAATAATTCCTTTCTAGAGTTGTAAATGTAGGTAGCAATTAATCAAGAGCCAAAAATTGAAAAAACATTAAATATTTGATGTTAATTATCAATTGACAATGCACATTCATTATTTTTAAGAAATCAGATAAATTTTAATAAATGCACTTGAATGTATTTTTGTGTTGTACAGCAATGAAATTCTGATTTTTCGGGGATTCAGTGCATTCAATTATGAGAAGATGCAGGGAAGCTATTAGTAAGGAAATGAAACCAAGACATTGCTGAGAATACAACACGAAGGGCATGAAGGAGAAGTGGGATGGGGAAAAGCCAGCAACTAATTGGGAGAAACATGGCTCTGTCCTTGGGAAATCATGTCTCACAAACCTGATTGAGTTTTTTGAGGAAGTAACAAAGAGGATTGATGAGGGCAGAGTGATAGATGTGATCTATATAGACTTCAGTATGGCGTTCGACAAGGTTCCCCATGGGAGATTGATTAGCAAGGTTAGATCTCACGGAATACAGGGAGAACTAGCCATTTGGATACAGAACTGGCTCAAAGTTGGAAGATAGAGGGTGGTGGTGGAGGATTGCTTTTCAGAATGGAGGCCTGTGACAGTGGAGTGCCACAAGGATCAGTGCTGGGTGCTCTACTTTTTGTCATTTACATAAATGATTTGGATGCGAGCATAAGTGGTACAGTTAGTAAGTTTGCAGATGACACCACAATTGGAGGTGTAGTGGACAGCGAAGAGGGTTACCTCAGATTACAACAGAATCATGACCAGATGAGCCAATGGGCTGAGAAGTGGCAGATGGAGTTTAATTCAGATAAATGCGAGGTGCTGCAGTTTGGGAAAGCAAATCTTAGCAGGACTTATACACTTAATGGTAAGGTCCTAGGGAGTGTTGCTGAACAAAGAGACCTTGGAGTGCAGGTTCATAGCTCCTTGAAAGTGGAGTCACAGGTAGATAGGATAGTGAAGGAGGTGTTTGGTATGCTTTCCTTTATTGGTCAGAGTATTGAGTACAGGAGTTAGGGGGTCATGTTGTGGCTGTACAGGACATTGGTTAGGCCATTGTTGGAATATTGCATGCAACTCTGGTCTCCTTCCTATCAGAAAGATGTTGTGAAACTTGAATGAGTTCAGAAGAGATTTACAAGGATATTGCCAGGGTTGAAGGATTTGGGCTACAGAGAGAGGCTGAACAGGCTGGGGCTGTTTTCCCTGGAGTGTCGGAGGCTGAGGGGTGACCTTATAGAGGTTTACAAAATTATGAGGGGCATGGGTAGGGTAAATTGGCAAAGTCTTTTCCCTGGGTTTGGGGAGTCCAGAACTAGAGGGCGTAGGTTTAGGGTGAGAGGGGAAAGATATAAAAGGGACATAAGGGGCAACTGTTTCACACAGAGGGTGGTACGTGTATGGAATGAGCTGCCAGAGGAAGTGGTGGAGGCTGGTACAATTGCAACATTTAAGAGGCATTTGGATGGGTATATGAATAGGAAGGGTTTGGAGGGGTATGGGCCTGGTGCTGGTAGGTGGTACTAGATTGGGTTGGGATATCTGATCGGGGACGGGTTGGACCGAAGGGTCTGTTTCCATGCTGTGCATCTCTATGTCTCTATGACAATCTTGTCACCTTGTCACACTGTCAATTGATTCTTTCAACTCAAGTAGATTTTTTCAGTATCTAGTACATATTTCTGACTTCAATACTGGAAACTATTATGGCCTGAGGAAGGGTCGCTAGACCCAATACATTAATTCTCCTAAGATGCTGCCAGACAAGCTGAGCTTTTCAGCTATTGTTGTTTCTGTTCTTGATTTACAGCATCCAGTGTTGTTTTGGTTTTACTATGGGCTCCCTATTTGACGACCAAAGCTACTTGTAAATTTCATCTTATCATTCTGACAAGGAGAGTTATTTGTTTTGTCTTTGATATGGAACACATTCACAGGTTTGAATTTGGTATAGATAAATAGATCTTGAGATGTACTTGTGTTTCTGGTTAAAACCTTAAGAAATGACCTTTCCAATAAATCTTTTAATAAATACATGTTACTATTTTAGCAATATTGCAAATAATTTTCCTGAAGAATATGCCCTTTTGTCACAGCATTTAATGTCATCCTTCCTCAATAAGTGTGTTGTGGTTGTAAATAAAAAATGATTGTCTCATTTGTTATCGGGCTATTAATTCAGTTCTGCATCAGAGAGATGTATTGAACAGATAATACAATCATGCCACGTATATTGGTGAAGGGGTCGTTTAGAGTTGTGCCAAATTTGAAAACTTAAATGCTTTGTTTAATTGTAACTTATGACATCGGAAATCACTGTTTATCAAACAAAATATATTTTGTTTAAAATTTAATTTTATTTGCAAAGCACTGTTTTTGTACCAAAGATTCTGAAACAATGTGACATGAATCAGCAGTAAATGTGGCTGAGCAATTAATATTGAACAGTTTGCTCGGGGTTTGAAATAAATTGTTGTACCACAAGTCAATCACTGATGCTGGCTGATGATACAATGGTTCTTCCAGGGGGGTTAATGAAAAAATAAATATTTATTGGAGGGATATAAGACTATAAGTTAGTCCCGTTATGTAGAGTTGGACTAAAGAGTGACTTAGTAAGTGGAGAGGTAGCAGTCATAATTGTGCAACAAATCCCTGAAGAAGGGATGATTTTATCTTGGAATGTGAGGTGCTGCATTTCGGGTAAGCAAATCTTAATGGTGAGGTCCTTGGGAGTGTTGCTGAACAAAGAGACCTTGGAGTGCAAGTTCCAGGTTCCTTGAAAGTAGAGTTGCAGGTAGATAGGATAGTGAAGTAGGTGTTTGGTATGCTTTCCTTTATCGGCCAGAGTATTGACTACAGGAATTGGGAAGTCATGTTGTGGCTGTACAGGACATTGGTTGGGTCACTTTTGGAATATTGCATACAATTCTAGTCTCCTTCCTATCAGAAGGATGTTGTAAAACTTGAAAGGGTTCAGAAAAGATTTACAAGGATGATGCCAGGAATAGAGGATTTGAGCTATAGGGAGAAGCTGAACAGACTGGGGCTGTTTTCCCTGGAGTGTCAGAGGCTGAGGGGTGACTTCATAGAGGTTTATAAAATCATGAGGGTCATGGATAGGGTATATTGACAAAGTCCTTTCCCTGGGGTGGTGGAGTCCAAAACTAGAGGGCATAGGTTTAGAGTGAGAGGGGAAAGATATAAGAGGAATCTAAGGGGCAACTTTTTCATGCAGAGGGTGGTGCATGTATGGAATGAGCTGCCAGAGGAAGTGGTGGAGGCTGGTATACTTGCAACATTTAAAAGGCATCTGGATGGACATATGAATAGGAAGAGTGTGGAGGGATATGGGCCAAGTGCTGGCAAATGGGGTTAGATTAGGTTGGGATATCTGGTCGGCATTGATGGGTTGAACCGAAGGGTCTGTTTCTGTGCTGTACATCCCCATGACCCTATGACTCTAAACAACTAGACTGGTTCAAAATTATTGGCCTCACTAAGAGGGACAACTAATAGAAGTAAAAAAAAATTGCAATGACTGCAGCAGGAATATCCTAGATTGTTTCCTGACTGTGTTGTGACTAGATCCCAGAACCATAGAATTCGTCAATAAAATAAGAGATCTACAAGAAAAAGCTATGGATTGGAAATTCAATTATCTGACATTATTTTTGAAAGACTACATAAAAAGCTGAAGGAAAACAGAAAGAGGCTGATATATTTGTCCCATTTTCTGTAATAGAAATATAACAGACATATCCTGAATTGAGAGATATCAAACAATCTACTCAGAAATTGAAACTGATACATAAGTGGTTGTATTTAAAAGACAAAGCATCAATGAAGAAATGGAGAGCACCTAAAACCCCATTGGATGAGGATTGAATAGTAGGATAGCAGATGGCAACTTCATCTCAGTATCGTAACAAAATTTTACGATTACCTTACAATAATCAAATTGCAAGTCACTTGAGTATTAGGAAAACACAATATACAATAATAGACATTTTTATTGGCCAATATTTTAAAAAATGTGATTATGTTTTGGTGGGTGGGAAACCTGAACTATAAATTAAACTTACACTTTTAAATCTGATGTTGCTTTTGGTGAACTATTCAGCAGTTTTGTAACCTTCCTTAACTTAGCGATGTGATGCAGTGTCTTTGAACAATTATGGATGTTTTGGCAAGCTTTCCTAAGGCCATATAATGGCAATTTTTGTATTGGAAAAATATCACACTCTTACAAGATATGGATTACTTACGGTTAAAATTTTATGTCACAGACATTCAATGAAATAATGAACTATTTGGGAATAAAATGAGGAATGGCTTCAGCTTACCATAAACAATCTCAAACAACATTTGAAACAGGCATCAAACTTTAATGATCATGATTCAAAATTATTGTCACAAATGTCTAAATTATTGGAATGAAGAAATTCCCTAGTTACTGTTTGGCAGGAAGAATGTACCTAATAAGTCTAAAGAATTGCCCAGCTATGTCCTGTACATAAAGAGCAGGATAAATTCAACCCAGCCAATTACCACACCATCAGTCTACTTTCGATCATCAGTTAAGTGATGGAAGGTGACATCAACAGTGCTATCAAGCAGTACCTGCTCAGCAATAACCTGCTCAGTGATGCCCAGTTTTGGATTTCACCAGGGCTACTCAACACATAACCTCATTACAGCCTTAGTTCAAACATGGACAAAATGACTGAATTCCAGAGGGGAGGTGAGAGTGACTATTCTTAAGAATGGATGGGACAGATGCATCCAGGAAAATGGGAACAGGCAGAGACCATTCATCATTTGAATCTTCCCCATCATTCAATATGATCATCCAGTTCAGTACTCTGTTCCCTCTTGATACCTTTATCCCTAAGTATTATATCTAAACTCTTCTTGAAAATATTCAACATTTTGGTCCTAACTGTTTTTTTTGAGGCAGGGAATTCCACAAGCTCACCACACTCTGGGTGAAGAAATGTCTCCTCCCCTTGATAAATGGCCTTTATCCTTACATTGCAACCCCTGGTTCTGGACTCCCTGGTCATTGGGATTATCCATTATGCATTTGTCATGCCTGGTCCTGTTAGAATTTTACAGGCTTCCCTGAGATCCCCCTTATTCTTTAAATCTCCAATGAATATGGTGCTGGGCTCTGGCCCGAAACGTCGAATTTCCTGTTCCTTGGATGCTGCCTAACCTGCTGTGCTTTAACCAGCAACACATTTTCAGCTCTAATCTCCAGCATCTGCAGACCTCACTTTTTACTGCTAACTAATGCAGTCCCTCTTCATAGGTCAGTCCTGCCCTCCCAGGAGTAAGCCTTGTAAACCTGCGCTGCACTCCTTTCATAACCAGAGCATCCTTCCTTTCATCTCATACCTTTAATAATATCACGGACTGCCTTTGACAACACATGACAATTAGTATTCAAAATGTTGTTGAATGCTTGAATTACTTTTAACCTTCACACATTGTAGTTATAGTTTAGGAGTTGGTAAACAATTGACTGTGATTGGGATGCTGGATCCAACCCACCAACTTTTGGATTTTGCTGAAACATATTAGGCTTCCCAAACACCCTGACACGTGCCACTGAAAGGGAGGACAGTGGCAACAGAGGGGAAATTATATAGTTTCATAGAATTGAAACTATATGACAGGACAAAGAATTGACTGTAAGGACTCACTGCAGCTTCCTTAGCTGCTTGTGAGGAACAGCTTCTGCAAAATATTTGTGCTGGGAGGTTACTTTACACGTTGAACACAATGCTTGAAGGTTCGACCTGCATTGTGGAGCATTTTAATATCAGATCAGCATCAGTGCAGCTTATGTCACCTTAGATTGGATCTCAGACAAGAAACAGAGAGATTAGCAAAAAAAAACTGCTCACAGTCCTACTGCTCCACAAGAAAAAAAGGCTTCAGCAGAGAGACACAACTTGCATGTGATATAACCAGGGCACCAGATCTACCGACAGAGGATATGCATTTTACATACAAAAATAGAACATGAATCAAGAACAGCAGTACATTCAGGCTCTCAGTTCTGCCCTGTCATTGGATAAGATCATGTCTGACCTGTTTGTGGCCTTCACACCACTTTTGTTTCTACTCCTATACCCTTTGACTCCCTTGTCAATCAAGACTACATCAATCTCTGCCTTAAAAATATTCTATGATGCTGAAATAAAAGCAAAGAACTGCAGATGCTTGACACCTGAAATTTTGTAAAAAACAATTGTTGGAGAAATTCAGCAGTTCTGGTAGTGGTTTCCAAAGAAGAGTCAGCTCAAACTTGAAAATTTGCCTCTGTTTCGGTCTCCACAGATGCTGCCAGACCTGATGAGTCTCTCCAGCACTTTCAGTTATCTGTCTCTCCTGCTGTCTGGAGAGGAGAATTTCATAGATCAAGGATCTCCAGAGAGGAAAAAAAGTCCCATCATCTCCATTTTAAGTGGTAGAGAATTTTTTTTTATTGTGTCACCTAAATCTAGTCTCTTTCACAAGGGGAAACATCCTCAACTTACAGCATGTCAATTTCCCTCAGATTCTTACATGTTTCAATAAGATCACCTCTCATTCTTCTCAATACCAATGGATAAAGGCTAACCCTGTCCAACCTGTCTCATAAGACAATTGTCTCATTCTAGGAATTAGTTAAGTGGAACTTTATTTACCGTTTTAAATGCTGAACTTCTTCTAATACTTTAGTCACATATGAGAAAACATAAGATGCTGCATGAGGTGCACATTGCACAGGATCATGAAGTCTGCTGGAGGAGGAGACTGTGGCTGAAGCCAATAGCCATACTAGGCCCATAGCTGTCAAATCACCACTGCCTTAACTTTGTCTCTGAATGCTGTCAAGGCTGCACTGAAACTTCTTCAGCTTCTTGAAGCAAACCACACACAAAAGTAAAAATCATTGACAGGTGTGATGCAGAGATTTCTTTACTATATATCATACATCTGTTCATTTCATCAGTACTCTCTTCCTAAAGTATGTTACTACCCTCTGCATAAGAGAATACCACTCTCTAGAATATGAACAATTGACCACTACTTTGCTGTTGTTGCCTTGTCAATTTTGTATCCAGGTTGTCACAGCCCCTTTAATCTCACTGGATTTATCTTTGCATTTATGTGATATTTTATAAATTGTCTTCTTAAAGATTGGAGATAAATCAGCTGTACTAGCTTCATTAATTCTCATTGTTATTACATTAATAATCAAATCAAGTTAGTCAGATATGATTTGCTTTTAAATTTGCTTTTTTGAGTAAGTTATATTAAATTAACCTGGTGGCATTGTTCTTACGCTTTATTTATTTTACGTTATTTTATCAATTGTATTATCTTTTATATTATTCTTTACTTTATGGTACCATGTAAAAGGTATTATAGGTATTTCCAAAGGCAGTAAAATTGTTGCTGTGATACCAATAATAATACAGCCACAATTATATTAAATACTAAACACTTTTAAATTACATAATATCAAGCTTGCTTTTTAATCAGTTATCCTGCACAATTTATTAACAAACTGGCATCTAGGGGATAATGTTATTTTTGAAGTTGCCCAATAGACACTATTATCCTGTTGAATGCTAGTCTGAGCTTTTATTTGATATTTAACATATACTGTTGTGTTGCACAGCACAAAGTCATGACTAATTTTGAATCATTAAAACTGGTTAGGATTATTACACTGGGGCAAGTTTACTTATCATCAAATTGTTCAACAACAATAAAAATTTGCATTTATGAATATCCTTTCATGCAGTAAAACATCTCAAGGTACTTCACAGAATTGATTATCTTTGCAAATGAATACCAAGCCATGTAACATATTGTTCTAGATACTTAAAGTCTTGATCAAAAGGGTTAGTTTTAATAAATATATTCAGGAGGAGAGAAGCAAAAAGGTTTTGGGAAGGAATTCCTGGAGTCAGTATCCAGGACAGCTGAAGTCAAAGCAGCCACTGTTTTTATCATCCTGTCATGACATGTGAGCATTGTTGGTAAGACCAGCATACCTTACCCATCTCTAATCATGGTGGATAAATTACAATCAGGGATGTGAAGGAGGCCAGAATGGAAGGAGTAAAGAAATCTCAGGAAATGTAGAACTGGAGCAGATTACAGAGATAGGGAGGAGCGAGATCGTGGAGAGATTAGAATACAAGGACAAATAGTTTCAAATTGAGCTATTGCCAGGTTGAGAGCCGATGTCATACTGCCATCATTTACATGTGTACACCTACAGAAACCCTCATTTAAATCCACTTTGCTGCCTAATATACATCTATCCATATCATCCCAGACATATAAGACGTACTATTGTCTAATATACAAAAGTGGTCTTTTGATTTTGTGCTACTGTCTGGCTTTTTACAAACTAGGGCCATCTCCTAAGAATCTATTTGGGGAGGCAAGCGTATCATGTATGATTCTCTATCTCTAATTGCTCCTAATTCAGCAAGCAAAGATATGGTGGGTGGATAGGCCAGTGTTTGAGTAAGACCATGCGGAGTTTTAGTGAGGGTACAAAGTGGGAAGATATTGGAATAGATGACTCTAGAAGTAATAAAGGAATGAATGAGGATTTCAGCAACAAATGACCTGAGGTAAGGTTGAGATGGGCAATGTTTTGAGTTACAAGTGGTTAGTCTTGGTGATGGAGATGATGAAGTAAGAAACTAAGCTCAGGATACAATAGGTTGCCTATGATGTGTACACTATATTCAACTCAGAGGTTTATCAGAGAGAGAGAGAGTCTGTGGACAGAGAACAGAGTTTGTGTTGAAAACCAAAGACAATACTTAATTAGCAGAGTTACGTGATCTTCCGTTATTAGATATCAGTCAACCAGTGTGACAAATCAAAGCAAGTAGAGGTGTCAAGATAGGTGCTGATAAGTCTGCATTGTTATAGGAACATAGGATATAGGACATACTAACAGGAGGAGGTCATTCAGCCCTTAGAGCCTGATCCAGCATACAATTATATTATGGCTGATCCTGTTGTGGTCTTAACTCACCTTTCTACATGCTGCACCATAAACCGTGGCTCCCTTATCTAGCTGAAAATCGAATTAACTCAGCCTCCCTAGCACATTAATGCTAGAAAAATATCTGTCTCCTGATTTGGATAGATAAAACACCAGTCATGAAATAGAGACCATTTCCAAGATTTCTGTCGATGCACTGCTTCATTTCAGTTCTTGCTTTCTCATGCTTCACTAGATTTTCAGCTTTGACAACAAAAAGCTGTTTGTCTCTGTAGCCTTGGGTGATGATCCATCAAATGCCTCTTTAGTTACATAAGGATTAAAAATCAAATACTGGTCCTTTGAGGATTGCTGTAGCTTCAAATTCGCTCAGTATATTGTAAATAGTCTATTGAATTCACGCAATAATTGGTTTTTGAATCTTACGATCATCTACTTGAATTATATTAAATATTGTAGAGTTCTGGCCTCAATTCATGAAAGACTATTTATTTCATAATTCAAAAGAAAATTTTTCCTCCAATGAAAATAATGGTATAAGGCAAAATTATCAATTGTGATGCATCTATTTACGTAAGTATTTTGTTTTGTATCTTTCATGGGATGCGGACACTGGGACAAGGTCAGTTTTCATTTTCCATTCCTATTTGCCAGTAAGAAGGTGGTGGTAAACTACATCCCACTTGAACCGCTGCAGTCTATGTGATGTAGGTGCATCCATTGTGCTTATAATTGGCTTTGTTTCCTGACCTTCTACTGCTCTGCAGAATTGTGTTCCTACATATATACCTCCATATTGCCCATTAACATGATGTTGAAACTACATCTCACACATATATCCAGATTCTCCTTTCACATGACCAGACCACCAGACCACTCAAATGTAAGAAACCTGCAAGGAAGCGGGGTAAACATGCCGGCCTGCTGGTAAGACTGACACCACACCCCACACCGCCCACACACACACACACACACACACACACACACACACACACACACACACACACACACACACACACACACCCTCCTAGCTTACCCCTAGCAAATGTACAATCTCTAGAGAACAAGATGGACAAACTCGGATCACAGCTCAGCTTCCAGCGTGAACTGCCGGACTGCTGCGCACTCTGCTTCACAGAAACCTGGCTCAACCCATCCATTCCTCACTGTGCACTTTAGGTTGATGGTTCTTCTATCCATCATACGGACCATACAGAGTCCTTGGGTAAGACAAAGGGTGCAGGGTTTGCTTTTTAATCAACAATTTGTGGTGCACAGACATTGCAACCTGGGCAGCCATTGCTCCCCAAACCTTGAATTCCTCACCATCAAATGCCACCCCTTCTATCTGCCATGGGAATTTACCGCTGCTATACTAACTGCTGTGTACATACCGCCACAAGCAAAGGTTGAGGAAGCTCTAAATGTGCAGTACTCCACCACTAACACCTGGAGATGAAACACCCCGAGGCCCAGATTATTGTAATTGGTGACTTCAATCAAGCCAATCGAAGGAAGGTGTTACTCAATTTCCACCAAAACTTTACCTGCCCCACCACAGTCCCATTTCTAAACCACTGTGAAAGATGCCTACCACTTCATCCCCTGCCCTCATTTTGGGAATTTTGACCACAATGCCATGTTCTTCCTCCCAGCTTACAGGCAAAAGCTCAAGCAGGAGACGCCCTCGCGGATACAGGTCCAGTGCTGGTCAGAGGAGGTAGAAGATCGACTCCGATGCTGTCTGGCATCGGCTGTTTGGGCCATGTTCAAACAATCCGCAGGTACCTTGGACGAGTACGCCATGACCATCACTGACTTTATCAGCAAGTACGTGGAGGACTGCATACCAAGGAAGTCAATCCGGGTGTTCCCCAACAGGAAACCCTGGATGAATCAGGATGTACAAAACCTGCTGAAAACCAGGTGTGAGGCCTTCAGATCAGGAGACCCACTCAAATATAAGGAATCCAAGTATGACCTTCACAGAGCCGTTAAGACAGCCAAGGACCAATACCGATCCAAACTAGAGACCCAGACAGACACACAGCGACTATGGCAAGGACTGAATACACCACAAGTTCTAAAAAGAGACAGTGCAAGATAGCAGATGATGACATATCCCTCCCAGATGGTCTCAATGCCTTCTATGCTCGCTTTGAGCAGAATTCCGGGGGAGACGTAACTCCTATTCTGACAAGTCCTGATGAACCTATCCCAACAGTCATTGCATCAGAGGTCAGATCAGTTTTCCTTCTTGTGAATCCAAGGAAAGTGATGGAACCCTGATGAAGGGCTTGTGCCCGAAACGTCGAATTTCCTGTTCCTTGGATGCTGCCTGACCTGCTGCGCTTTAACCAGCAACATTTTCAGCTCTGATCTCCAGCATCTGCAGACCTCACTTTTTGCCACCAGACGGAGTACCAGGCTGTGCAGTCTGAGCATACGCAGAGCAATCGGCAGAGGTCTTCTCGGACATATTCAACCTCTCCCTGCAGCAGGCCACTGTCCCTGCCTGTTTCAAGAGGGCCAACATCATCCCTGTGCTTAAGAAGGCTCATGCAGCATGTCTGAATGTCTACTGCCCAGTGGCCCAAACTCCGTTGGTCATGAAGTGCTTCAAAAGGCTGGTCATGGCATTAATCAACTCCATCCTTTCCCAGTACTCTTGACCCACTTCAATTTGCCTATTGGACCAACAGATCCACGTCAGATGCCATACCACTTGCCTTTCACTCCTCTCTAGATCATCTTGACACCAAGAACAGCTATGTAAAAATCCTATTCATTGACTACAGTGCAGCCTTCAACACTATTATCCCCTGGAGACTGTTTACTAAACTTAGTGATCTCAGACTGAGCCCCACTTCTGCAACTGGATCCTCAGTTTCCTGACCCACAGGCATTAGTCAGTGAAGATCGGAGACAACATTTCATCCTCACTAACACTCAACACTGGAGCCCCCCCAGACTAATGCCATTTACTGTTGGCTGATGATAAAAATTGGAAGTGTAATGGACAGTGAAGAAGATTATCTCAGATTATAGATAGGCCAATGGGCTGAGAAATGGCAGATGGAGTTTAATTTAGATAAATGTGAGGTGCTGCATTTTGGGAAAACAAATCTTAGCAGGACTTATACACTTAATGGTAAGGTCCTAGGGAATGTTGCTGAACAAAGAGACCTTGGAGTACAGGTTCATAGCTCCTTGAAAATGGAGTCACAAGTAGATAGGATAGTGAAGAAGGCATTTAGTATGATTTGCTTTATTGGTCAGAGTATTGAGTACAGGTGTTGGGAGGTCATGTTGCAGCTGTATAGAACATTGGTTAGGCCACTGTTGGAATATTGCGTGCAATTCTGGTCTCCTTCCTATCGGAAAAATGTTGTGAAACTTGAAAGGGTTCAGAAGAGATTTACAAGGATGTTGCCAGAGTTGGAGGATTTGAGCTATAGGGTGAGGTTGAATAGGCTGGGGCTGTTTTCCCTGGAGTGTCGGAGGCTGAGGGGTGACCTTATAGAGGTTTATAAAATCATGAGGGGCATGGATAGGATAAATAGGCAAAGTCTTTTCCCTGGGATGGAGTAGTCCAGAACTAGAGGGCATAGGTTTAGGGTGAGAGGGGAAAGGTATAAAAGAGACCTAAGGGGCAACGTTTTCAAGCAGAGGGTGGTACGTGTATGGAATGAGCTGCCAGAGGATGTGGTGGAGGCTGGTACAATTGCAACATTTAAGAGGCATTTGGATGGGTGTATGAATAGGAAGGGTTTGGAGGGATATGACCTGGTACTGGCAGGTGGGACTAGATTGGGTTGGGATATCTGGTTGGCATGGATGAGTTGGACTGAAGGGTCTGTTTCTGTGCTTTACATCTCTATGACTCTATGGGTCCATGGCCACCATAGTCTGTCGAATCGCAGATGGCGATGAAACAGACTACAGACGGGAGGTGGAAAATCTTGACAAATGGTGAACTGAGAACAACCTAGCCGGCAAAACCAAGGAACTCATTATTGACTTTCGGCAATAATGCCCCCCTACACATCATCAGCACAGAGGTGGAACAAGTGGAGAGTATCAAGCTCCTGGGAGTGGTCATCCACAACAAGCGTTCTTGGACTCTTGCTGTGGATGCACTGTTTAAAAAGGCCTCTTCTTCCTCAGGCAGCTGAGGAAATTTGGCATGACAGCGAATACTCTTGCCAAATTTTATAGGTGCTCCATCGAAAGCATTCTGTCTGGATGTATCACTACCTGGTATGGCAACTGTACCATTCAAGATCGGAGATGGTTACAGAGGGTGGTGAACTCAGCCTGGACAATCACAAAGGCCAACCTCCCATCTATAGAATCCATCTACCAGGCCCTCTGTCAAAGAGAAGCTGCCAGCATTCTCAAAGATCCATCCCACCCTGGCAATGTTTTTCTACAACCTCCACCATCGGGAAAAAGGTACAGAAGCCTGAACACATGTACCAGCCAGTTTTGAAACTGTTTCTACCCTACTGTTGTTAGAATATTGAATGGACTCACAAACTCTTAACATTTGCCTGTACCTGTGTTTTTGTTTTTACCGTTGTTCACCTATTATTTACTTATCTATGCTGCTTAACTCCAGCTCCTTGAAAACTGTGTAGGAAATTGGAGCTGGAGCTGGATGAACTACTCATCATTCGGGAGGCTGAGGGGGTAATTGAGAGGAGTTACCGGCAGTTGGTCACTCCTGAGTCTCAGGATACGGATAAATGGGTTACAGTCAGGAGGAGGAAAGGGGACAGACAGACAGTGCAGAGATCCCCTGTGGACATTCCCCTCAGCAATAAGTATATCATTTTGGATGCTGCTGGGGGGGATGACCTACCAGAGGAAAGCCATAGTGGTTAGTTCTCTGGCACTGAGCCTGACACTGCAGCCCAGAAGGGAAGGGGGCAGAATAGAAAAGCGCTAGTGGTAGGAGACTCGATTATTCGGAGAATTGACAGGAGATTTTGTGGTCAGGATCGGGATTCCCGGAAGGTATGTTACCTCCCTGGTGCCAGGGTCCAGGATGTCTCCGATTGGGTGTATAAAATTCTGAAAGGGGAGAACGAACAGCCAGAAATCGTGTTACATATTGGCACTAATGATATAATCAGAAAGGATTGAGAATATAAAATGTGATTTCAGGAAGTTAGGGTTGAAGCTGCAGAGCAGGACGAACAGAGTAGTGCTCTCGGGTTTAGCTACCGTGCCATGAGATAGCGAGGCGAGGAACAGGGAGCGGGCGCAGCTTAATACGTGGCTGCACAGCTGGTGTAGGAGGGAGGGCTTCAGATATGTAGATACTTGGGATGCCTTCTGGGGAAGGTGAGACCTGTATATGAAGGACGGGTTGCAATTTTGGTGATAGTGACCACAACTGCCTCACATTCTATATAGCTATGGAGAAGGAGAGAAGCAGGCACAATGGGAGGATATTTAATTGGGGAAAAGGAAAATAGGATACTATCAGATGTGTGTTGGGAAGCATGGACTGGGAGCAATTGCTCCATGGAAAGGGCACTATAGGCATATGGAGACTGTTTAAGGAACAGTTGTTGAGTGATGCACAAATGTGTTCCTCTGAGACAGGCAAGAAGGGGTAAGATAAAGGAAACTTGGATGATGAGAGCGGAGGAGCTTCTCATCAAAAGAAAGAAGGCAGCTTATGTAAGGTGAAGGAAACAAGGGTGTTGCTCAGCTCTAAAGGATTACAGGATCAGTGGTGCTGGAAGAGCACAGCAGTTCAGGCAGCATCCAACGAGCCGCGAAATCGACGTTTTGATAAAAGCCCATCATCAGGAATAAAGGCAGTGAGCTGGAAGCATGGAGAGATAAGCTAGAGGAATGTGGGTGGGGGTGGGGTACTAGAGGATTACAGGCAGGCGAGGAAGGAGCTCAAAAATGGTCTGAGGAGAGCCAGGAGAGGGCACGAAAAAGGCTTGGCAGGAAGGATTAGTAAGAATCCAAAGGCATTTTACACGTATGTGAGGAATAAGAGAATGATCAAAGAAAGAGTAGCGCCGATCTGGGATAGCTTAGGGAACTTGTGTATAGAGTCTGAGGAGGTTGGGGAAGCCTGAATTGAGTTTTTTGCTTCTGTCTTTACTAAAGAAAAGAACCTTGTAGTGAATGAAACCATTGAGGAGCAGGTAAGCATGCTGGAACGGATAGAGATTGAGGAAGCTGATGTGCTGAAAATTTTGTCAAACATTAAGATTGACAAGTTGCCTGGGCCAGACCAGATTTGTCCTCAGCTGCTTTGGGAAGAGAGAAAAGTGATTGCTTTGCCGCTTGTGAAGATCATTGCATCCTCACTCTCCACCAGAGTCGTACCTGAGGACTGGAGGGAGGCAAATGTAATTCCTCTCTTCAACAAAGGAAACAGGGAAGTTCCCAGCAATTTCAGACCAGTCAGTCTCATGTCTGTTGCCTGCAAGGTGTTCAAAAGGATTCTAAGCGATAGGATTTATGACCATCTGGAAGAGCATGGCTTGATTAAATGCAGTCAGCACAGCTTTGTGAGGGTCATGCCTCACAAATCTTGTTGAGTTCTTTGAGGATGTTACTAGACAAGTTAATGAGGGTCGAGCAGTGGATATGATGTATGTGGACTTCAACAAGGCATTTGATAAGGTTCCCCATGGTAGGCTCATTCAGAAGATCAGGAGGAATGGGATACAGAGAAATTTAGCTGTCTGGATACAGAATTGGCTGATCGACAGAAGACAGCGAGTGGTAGTGGAAGGTAAGTATTCTGCCTGCAAGTCAGTGGAGAGTGGTGTTCCACAGGGCTCTGTTCTTGGGCCTCTACTCTTTGTAATTTTTATTAATGACTTGGATGAGGAGATTGAAGGACAGGTTAGCAAGTTTGCAGATGACACAAAGGTTGGAGGTGTCATTGACAGTATAGAGGACTGTTGTAGGCTGCAGCGTGACATTGACAGGATGCAGCGATGGGCTGAGAGGTGGCAGATGGAGTTCAACCTGGATAAATGCGAATTGATGAATTTTGGAAGGTTAAACTTGAAAGTTGAGTACAGGATTAAAACTGAAAATGTGTTGCTGGAAAAGTGCAGCAGGTCAGGCTGCATCTTAGAAACAGGAAATTCGACGTTTCAGGCATAAGCCCTTCATCAGGAATGAGGAAAGTGTGTCCAGCAGGCTAAGATAAAAGGTAGGGAGGATGGACTTGGGTGAGGGGCGATGGAGATGTGATAGGTGGAAGGAGGTCAAGGTGAGGGTGATAGGCCGGAGTGGGGTGGGGGCGGAGAGGTCAGGAAAAAGTTTGCAGGTTAGGAGGGCGGTGCTGAGTTCGAGGACTGAAATCCTTGTAGAGGGAAGAAGAGAGCTTCTTCAAGGAAGGCATCCTTGCAAGAGGATTCACAGTAGGTTAAAATCTTCGAGGAAAAAGTGAGGTCTGCAGATGCTGGAGATCAGAGCTGAAAATGTGTTGCTGGAAAAGCGCAGCAGGTCAGGCAGCATCCAGGGAACAGGAAATTCGACGTTTCGGGCATAAGCCCTTCATCAGGAATGAGGAAAGTGTGTCCAGCAGGCTAAGATAAAAGGTAGGGAGGAGGGACTTGGGGGAGGGCAATGGAGATGTGATAGGTGGAAGGAGGTCAAGGTGAGGGTGATAGGCTGGAGTGGGGTGGGGGTGGAGAGGTCAGGAAGAAGATTACAGGTTAGGAGGGCGGTGCTGAGTTCGAGGACTGAAATCCTTGTAGAGGGAGGAAGAGAGCTTCTTCAAAGAAGGCATCCTTACAGGATTAAAGACAGGATTTTTGGCAGTGTGGAGGAACAGCGGGATCTGGGTGTGCAGGTACATAGATCCCTTAAAATTGCCACCCAAGTGGACAGGGTTGTTAAGAAAGCATATGGTGTTTTGGCTTTCATTAACAGAGGGATTGAGTTTAAGAGCCATGAGATCTTGTTGCAGCTCTATAAAACTTTGGTTAGACCGCACTTGGAATACTGTGTCTAGTTCTGGTTGCCCTATTATAGGAAATATGTGGATGCTTTGGAGAGGGTTCAGAGGAAGTTTACCAGGATGCTGCCTGGAATGGAGGGCTTATCTTACGAAGAGAGGTTGACTGAGCTCGGACTTTTATCATTGGAAAAATGAAGGAAGACAGGGGACCTAATTGAGGTGTACAAGATAATGAGAGGCATAGATAGAGTTGATAGCCAGAGACTTTTTTCCAGGGCAGAAATTGTTAACATGAGGGGTCGTAGTTTTAAACTGTTTAGCAGAAAGTATAGAGGGGATGTCAGAGGCGGGTTCTTTATGCAGAGAGTTGTGAGAGCATGGAATGCATTACCAGCAGCAGTTGTGGAAGCGAGGTCATTGGGGATATTTAAGAGACTGCTGGACATGCATATGGTCAGAAATTTGAGGGTTCGTACATCAGGTTTACCTTACATGAGGATCAATGGTCGGCACAACATCGTGGGCTGAAGGGCCTGTTCTGTGCTGTACTGTTCTATGTTCTATTAACTCTGTGATCTGCCTGTATTGCTCGCAAGACAAAGCTTTTCACTGTGCCTCAGTACACGTGACAATAAATTCAATTCAATTCAATGTATGTGCATAATGCATTTCATTTATTGTCATCATATATACACCTACATAACCCCTCATGTAAAAACACTCTGCTGCCTTACATTTATATCTATATTATCCCTGACATACAAGACCACACTGTTGTCTAATATATGAACGTGGTCTTTTGAATTTGTGCTACTGGCTTTTTACAAACTAGGACAACCTACTAAGAATCTAGTTGGGGAGGTAGAGACATCATATACTTTTCTCCATCTCTAATTGCTGGAAAATCTGTACAGTTTGTGGATCATTCTGCACAAATACTCATATGTTATCCAAAAGCATGAAGCTCTGAAACTGGATCATGATCTTGTAAAACCCATCCTGTACTTGATATCTACACTGTATCTCACAATTGTATCAATATGACTGTCTCACAATTACAAATATTGGCAGTCCCAGGTTGCGAAGGGGTTCCAATCTTGAGTCTGTTTGCCAGTTGGTTTGTACACAAACTGGAACACAATTCAGGACAATATAGAGTAGCCATTCATAAGTATATAAATGTTCATATGTTGGATCTTTGAAATTACACCTCTGCATGGGATCACTGTACATGGAAGTACTCATTAGTCAGACATTCGTAAATCAGGGGCCCTGGGTACTTAAGCAATGATGATTATTCTTCCCTCTCTGGACAACAACGTGCTCACTAAGCTTCCAACCTTGAATCAGCTGGGATTGAGTGTGGGTTATAGATATCCCGTTATATGTGTGTATACATTAAGAAAATATTGTCTGCTTCGATCACTAATAGATCACTTAGAATCAACATGAAGATCAGCTCAAAATAATTGAATCTGATTCTGTGAGAGCTGCCATAGTCTGGCAGGTCCCATGATCCAGCATAAGTGTCTGAATTCCATGAAATGGAAGATTTGAACTGTTGCCTCTTTGAGATACCTCCATTGACTGTATGACTGAAATATGTATGCTATTTCTTGTCAATCAATACAATGACAATCCAGGTCTTTCTGGTATAATGCACAATTTTTTAACGTGAATTGGCTATAACATGATTGACAATTTGTGGACATTGTTTGGATAATGCAAACTTTTCCTGAACAGCTCTAGGGATTTTCTGTTCTACAGTGCAATTTTCTACAGTGGTTTTCCTTAGCGCGACATTCTATAGCATGAGGTTGCAGGGGAATACAATTATCGCATCACAGCAGAATGACCACGACCACGCTTATACTGGAATCTAATGGATATATCCACACTGTTCTCCAATATATGTCCACAATCACTATCTCACAAATATTTATGCTACCTACATATATGTAAATATGTAGCTTTCACACCTAAATCGCCAATATTGAAGCACATCTGATTTTAAAAATTAATTCTTCCAAATAACATCAAATGGTAAGTATCTGTGCCAATTATAATGGTGGTGTCGCTGTGTATTTGCTTTAAACAAATAGCAGCATCAAAGAATAAATGTGCCTCCCATGGTTCATATACTAGGCTCAGCTGTGCTACTGCAGATGTATTCCCAACAAAAGGGAATGACCAGAGAGTGGGATCACCAGATCTGCTGACCTTGTTCTAATTGTTGCCTAAAGAATGGAATTGATCTGGGCCTGGGAGCAGGCAATTACTTTCTTTAGAAAGTGAATGATTAGGGGTGACCTGCAAAGAAAGAAGAAATATAGCAAATTTGACAGGGAACGAACAATAATCTAAAGATTATTATCTTGCATTAGCAACAGATAAACTGCATGGATACCTATAACCCACATTCAATCCCAGATTGTGATCCACACAACTATTCAAATAAACTTAAAACAAACCTCAGGCTGTACAGCACTGTACCATCTGGGTGCAGACGAATCATTCGATTTTTCACTGTAACTCCATGCACAAATGACTTTTTGTCATTAATAAAGTAGGTGTCGGGAACCCAGAGTTGGTCAGCCACTCTGTTATCTAGAGTGAGGTTCAGAGGTATTCCAGAGTATGAAAGCCTCTTGTCTCTCCAGGATTGTTGGAAGTACATTGTCAGAGTATAATCCTGCAGAAAGAAGAAAAGAAAATGTCAACTCATCAAGTTCAAAGTTTCTTTTTCGCACCACTTTCACTGTGAAATGACCAAACCACTGTGTTCCAAGTGTGATAATGGCCTGTGAAGATCAAATTAACATTACTCCCCGATACTCTTGAAACACTTACTGTTTTTGGACGATTAGATTGATAAGGTTGACCATAACCCACTTATGTTATTCAAATGAGGTTTTAGATCATAATTTAAAACAAGGGAATGCTGCAGAGTATTCCCTTCATTCATAACACATAGCAGAGAAGTTGGATCGAGGGATTCGTAAGAAATTATTACAGCAACATAAGAGAATAAATGTTATTTTTGCAGGGCCTTGAGGAGCTATTTTCTCAGCTTTATTATCTGTTTGTGCTGTGTGTAAATACTGATGAAGTTGCTACATCGAGCTTTAATATTCTTAGGCTAATGAGGAGAAAATCAAGCAATGCTGATTTTCAACTTTCTCGGCTCAATGCTGAGCTCAACAATTTCAGAATGAAAACTCCTTGCCCCCATTTTGTTTCCTTTTTTTGTACATTGCAGTTGTTTCTTATTTTTACTTCAGACAGCAGCACACTTGTTTTCAGACGGAACCTGCCAGTCCTGGAGCAAGCAGCCAGGAGGACACCAGGAAACCTACTCAAGTTAGGTGGTGGAGTCCCAGAACTTCACGATCTGTCTGTATCCATCACATTTAAGTCCATAAGATGCATGAGTAGTGGTAGGCCATTCAGCCCATCAAGTCTGCCATATCATTCAATGCGATCATTGCTGATCTGATAACCCTCAATTAATTACAACTTGAGGGCTCATCCTGGCCTCGTCCCTGTTTATTCAGTTCCAGGTGGGAATGATGTATTGGCCTACCTGACCAGTAAACCAGATGGGTAAACTGGATACTGCATACCTACCTGACTGGTAAACTATTGTGGTAACCTGGAGCAGGCTTTCAGTTGGACAGTAGTCCTGCAGTTTACACTAATCTGTGCATGGTCAAGATACTTCTGAACCCCATGGCTTCCCTCCCCCCATCCATGAGAACTCTCCTCAGTAACATTCAACTGTTCCCTGGATTGCTCCTCAGACCTGGGAGTCGAGAGAATGCTGTACTGTCAGTAACCATGGTCTCTGCTTCCATGGCACTGTGAGAGATCTTGGCTTCTGATTGGCCTGCAGGATTTTGGAGTGCAGGACTTCCTGAATGACAGTCCTAATCCAAGCAAAAGCCGGATGGTGATCAATCAGGTACCTGATTGTTGAACGATCTGGTGAGTTTTCCAGAGCTAACACGTTCCAGATTCTCCCTGCTAATTTCATCTGCTTTTGATCATAGTCTGAACATTAGAATATTCTGCCCCGTGTTTCATCTGCTGTTCCATCATGATTCCTTTTGGCCCTGCAACACTGGGCTGATTCTTATCATATTTTGGCAAGAGTCATTTCTTCACATTCCATTGAAGACCTGGTGGATTTTCTCAGGCTATCATCCCAACATTGCTTCATTAATTACCTACTGCACCCAGTGGTGTCCTCTTGCTCAATGCTAGCCCAATATTCCCAGTCATTGTAGCTGGAAGTATTCACCGTTGCTAGGATATCCCATCATCCCAGGGCTGACAACATCTTAAAATCAGCTGTGGTGTAGCCAATTGAATGTTGAGAGCTTAGTTTATAGCTGCTCAGCACGGACTGTGACATTTGCTCCGGACATGGAATATTGGAAATCAGTCCCACATTTTGTGGATAGGGACCTGGAGCTCCTGGATAGGATGGTGCAGAGGAGGTTATCAAGGTCAGTGCAGGCTTAACTTTCTGGAGTAACACCAAGCAGTGTAGGAATCAGGTCAATGACCTTCTGCCCTTCAATAGGGTAAGTGCCATTTATCTTCCTTCTGTTACCTTATACTCACTCTATCTCTGCTACTAGACATATTGTCCACAAAGATTCATGATGTATCACTCTCACTGTTACATAGTGGGTTCAAATGAATACTTCTGTGCTGTAGCAGTCAATGATTCTCTTTTCTCTGTCATATACTTTTTTTCTGTCTTTGTTTTCCTTGCTCCCTGGGCTTTCTCCTGCCTATTACCCTTCCATTTTCGGTTAAACTTTTCTCAGCATCATTTGTCAGTTTCTCAGTGATGGTATCAGTCTTGCAGTTCTGTCTGTGTGAAGTTTATCAATCCGATACAGGTCATTCCTGATCCACTGCTGATCCATGTGTCCCACAAATCTTGTCAATTATTCTACCTCCCTGATCATGTAGTGACCTCCCTTATCTGACTCCCTCTGTATTGATAAACTTGTGGCATCAAGAATGTTCCTGAAACCATGTCGATTTTGTTTCTTAATTTCTGTTGGAGGACTTCAGTTCTGTTTCCTCCGATGTCAATGATATTTGATAACTCTCCTTTGTTCTCCCATATTTTTGTGGCCCCTTTCATGTTATCCCACATGATGGTATATGGGTGGCTAAATGAAACAACCTGTAAATATATTTGGATTACTTTTCTATGTTTTACTCTCACTCTTCTATAACTCACAGTTCCATGGCTGATCTCTGCCACATTATTACCACTGTCACAAGGCATCAATACTTTTAATCATAATGATTTGAGTGGTGAATCTGTGGAACTCATTTCCACAAAAGGCTGTGGAGGCCGAGTCATTGAGTGTATTTCAGACAGAGATAGATAGGTTCTTCATAAGTAAAAGGATCAAAGGTTATGGGGAGAAAGCAGGAAAAGGGGATTGAGAAAATTACCAGCCATGATCGAATGGCAGAACAGAGCCAATGGGCCGAATGACCTAATTCTGCTCCTATATTTTATGACTTTTCCAATAATTTAGAGCTATCCTTGAAATTCTTTTCACTTGACTCATCTCTAAGTCTAAATGGTTTACAATATTCAGGAACATCCACACTGGTTCTGTTGTTAAGTTTGTATCACCCTCACTATGACATTAATTGCAGGCGTGGGAAGTAATTGCAAAGCCTTGGCACATCATTCAACAGTCCTTTACAGAGAGATAAATTGGGCCAAGAAAACATAATAGGCAAACCTTAAAAAATAATTTATTTGAAGAAGTATATCAAGGAAAATATATAGCTTGCCAACATGAATTGTTAAATTTTGAAAGCAAAGCCTAGAATATTATCTCGGTTGAGTTATTCAGTACATCTGTTATGATCCTAAATGCTCTGTCTGAAAGGGTGGTGGAAACAGATTAAATAATAACTTACAAAATGGAACTGGATGAATACCTGAAGAGCTATGGGCAACCGAGGAAGGGAACAGGACTAATTACAAAGCTCATGTAAAGACCGACATTATGACTGAATTGCCTTCTTCTGTATTATATCATTTCATGATAGTATGGTTGTCAGGGCAATATTAGTGTTTTGCTGTTGTACAAAATACTAGCTTCTACTTGGTTAAATGGAGATGTAACATGCTGCTACACAGCACTATTACTTGTAATGTGCTGGTTGCTGTTTGTAGTCCATCTCTCTTTCTCAGCAGTTACTCTCATCAGAATTACTGTTCTCTTTGGTCTATTGACTTTCATTCATGGTTTCCCCAGCTGTAGGATATCAGCAGAATATGGGCATGCAGAATCCTTCTGCTCCTCTTAAAGTCAAGTGACAGAAAATATGAGAATACAATTAGAAGTGTCTATGCAGCACCAGTTACTCAAATCTAAAACTTCAGAAGACCATCAGTCTCCTCCATTAACAAGGGAGATGTTTAAAATCAGAAAATCCTTCTTGCTGGTCATGTGAGTTTATATCCTGGTGCTGGGGAGTTGCGCTGGTTAGTTCAGTTGGCCAGATGAGCAGAGTGGAGGACTGAACTCTATACTTTGTAAATCAAACAGTTGAAAGAATTTGATAGTCAACTGCCAAAATCTACTTGAAGAAATGGGTGGAAGGCAAACATGATGATTTATTCCATCGTACCTAAATCCTGAAATCACCTGCTGATTGCTAACTTCCCTAGGTTTTTTAAAATTCACTCATGTAAAGTGAGCATCGCTGGTTGGCCAGTCAGCATTTAGTGCCCTTCCCAAGTTGCCCTGGAAAAGGTGGTGGTGAGCTGCCATCTTGAACTGCTGCAGTCCACCTTCTGTAGGTTGACCCACAATGCTCTTAGGGAGGCAATTCCAGGATTGCACAGAGGCTTTCTGGGCGGAACCTTCCTTCTTTGTCTTTGATTTTCTTTGATCTAGTATTTCTTCAGATATGGGAATTGCTGCAGTATTTTATTTTTTTGTTGAGAGAATCAAATTAAAGTGCATTCACAGTATTGATCATGTGTACTTTGTTCTTTCCCTGCAGTTCATAGTGCAGCTTGTATAGATTTGACATTATATCTGTAAGGAACTGACACCAAGCAACCAGGCATGGTCTGATACTTCATTGAACTCTTCATTCCTTGATTTGAGACACATAATTATTTCAGACATCAGATTTCATAAAAATCTTTGCAAGGTCTCAAAAGAAAGTATGTTGTGAAAACTGAAAGGGTTCAGAAAAGATTTATAAGGATATTGCAGGGTTGGAGGGTTTAATCTATAGGGAGAGGCTGAATAGGCTGGGGATATTTTCCCTGCAGTGTTGGAGACTGAGGGATGAACTTATAGAAGTCATAAAATCATTGCATTTATTGGTCAGTGCATTGAGTATAGGAGTGGCCTGTAAAAGCGCAGCAGGTCAGGCATTGAGTATAGGAGTTGGGATGTCACGTCACAACAGTACAGGATATTGGTTAGACCACTTTGGACTATTGTGTGCAATTCTGATCTCCCTGCTAGGAAGGATGTTTTGAAACTTGAAAGTGTTCAGAAAAGATTTTCAAGGATGTTGCCAGGGTTAGAGGGTTTGAATTATAAGGAGAAGCTAAATAGGCTGGGGTTATTCACCCTGAAGCTTCGGAGGCAGAGGGGCGACTTTATAGAGGTTTATAAAATCATGCAGGGCATGGATAGGGTAAATAACCAAGGTCTTTTCCCTGGGGTGGGGTGGGGGAGTCCTGAACAACAGGAGAAAAATTTAAAAGGGACCTAAGGGTCAACTCATTCACGTTGAGGGTGGTGTGTATATGGAATGAGCTGCCAGAGGACGTGGTGGAGGCTGGTACAATTGCAATATTTAAAAGGCTGGATGGTTATATGAATAGGAAGGATTTAGAGGGATATGGGCCAAATGCTGGCAAATGGGACTAGATTAATTGAGAATATCTAGTCACCTGAGTTGATTTGAAGAGTCTGTTTCCATGCTACACAACTCTATGACTTTCCCTGAACTTAACCACGTCACATTAGCTTGGAGGATTAGTTCACAATGGGCAGCACTGAGTTTGATTAAAGACTCAAACAAATGATGCTGATGGGCTCTTGCTCAAATCAAGTTTACAACATTGACAACAACTTTCATTACCTGAGAAAAGACCTTATCTTTACTCACTAATGCTTGCTAAAAGGTTGTACAGTGATAATTGACAAAAAATGGGAAATCAGGATAATTTGAACAGAATGCATCGAAGCCCACATTTGTACCAAGCATGTTGCTTGATTAGGATTTTGGTTCTCAAGCATGAATATTTTACCTTCATTGTAATTATTCTCACTCTTTGTTATCTGTTTAAAGTGTGAAAGCACGACAAGATTCTCTTTAGTTGTTGTGTCCTTAAAAACAATGCTTGCAAAAACCACCTAGGTCAAGCTTATTGATACATTCATTGAATTCAGTGAGAAACATTCACAGCTCTTCAGGACCTGCTGTAGTTGCTAAAATATGTCTTCTTACAACGATTCCACTTATATGGCTGCTGTGGAAGCACCAAGTGACATGTTCTGGATTGCCGTTGTTATTTCTTCTTTGTTGTTAAAGTCTCTGAAGAAGGAGAATCCGCAGCCAATGCTTCTTTCGTTATTTTATCATCTGTCAATGATTTCTTTGGTTTTGTCAGGCAATGGCAAATGAGGTTTTGGTGCAGTCATTACCTTTTGCTGTTAGTTTAGGAGAAATGGTATAATTGACTTTACAAAATAGCCTTTAATTCATCAACTTTCTTTATCTGAAACATACTGTTTTAAGGAAAGCTACCCTTGAATTTACTTTATCTTTGAATTTATTGTGCAATGTTGTGTATGTCATTCCAAATTCTCAGCTTTACTTATCGATATAGAGTACTTTCATGATATATAAGGCAAATGTTTTTTTTATATTTGGGGACATAAATCCTTTCTCCCATTCCACATGGAAGCTGTATATTTTTGCTTTCTATGTAGGTAGTCCAGGTTTATCACTCCTCATTATTTCCCATTGCAGTTCATGATCTCACTCTGCTGCTGGTCACACTGCAGGTAGGCCTCTGGATCTGTACCTCTGGAACATCTGGAATGTTGCTGACTGTTTTCAAGTGTGGAGGCATAGGCGGTCACTCCTGTGGTTGTGATTTGTTTCTGGGATCTCAAGTTAGTTTGCGTTGTTTGGATATTGGATGGAGGGTGCGGGGGTTGTAGAGTCATAGAATCATAGAGATATACAGCACAGAAACAGACCCTTAAGTCCAACTCATCCATGCTGACCAGATATCCCAACCCGATCTAGTCCCACCTGCCAGCACCTGGCCGATATCCCTCCAAACCATTCTTATTCATATTCCCATCCAGATACCTTTTAAATGTTGCAATAGTACTAGCTTCCACCACTTCCTCTGACAGTGAGTTCCATCCACGTACCACCCTCTGCATGAAAGAAGTTGCCCCTAAGGTCTTTTTTACATCTTTCCCTTCTCACCTTAAATGTATGCCCTATAGTTCAGGACTCTGCCACCCCAGGGAAAATACTTTGTCTACTTATCCTATCCATGCCCCTCATTTTGCCAAGAGGTGCGAAGAAGGAGCAAAGGACTGCTGGGAAGGTGAGTCTAACCATTTAAAACACTTACTTCAGGCTTCGGGGTCTCTATTTGCCGAGAGGTGCGAGGGAGGAGCTAAGGACTGCTGGGAAGTTTTTAAATGGGTGAGATTTAAATCCAAGAAACTATGCCATAGGACTTCCCTCCCACCCACCTTCTCAAACCTTACTAAGAGTCTGTAAACTAGGTAAGTTTTTCAGGTTTCTCTTTTTTTTCTTCTCTTCCTTTGTTTAGTCCTGTGCGGGCTTTCATCATAGTGGGATATGGATGTTATGGCAGTTGCATGTTCCTCCTGCAGAATGTGGCAGGTGAGAGACATTTCACCTATCTCTGCCGACTACATCTGCGGGAAGTGCACCCAACTCTAGCTCCTCGAAAACCAAGTTAGGGAACTGGAGCTGGAGCTGGAGCTGGATGAACTTCGGATCATCAGGGAGGCTGAGGGGGGAATTGAGAGGATATATAGGGAGGTGGTCACTCCTCAGATACAGGATAAGGACAGCTGGGTTACAGTCAGGGGAGGAAAGGGAACCGACGGTCAGAACAAGGATCCCCTGTGGCCAGTGCCCTCAGCAATAAGTAATAAGCAATAACTTTCACACGGATGATCCCTAGAATGGTAGGTCTAACATACGAGGAACGGCTGAGGATCCTGGTATTGTATTCATTGGAGTTTAGAAGATTAAGGGGAGATCTAATAGAAACTTACAAGATAATACATGGCTTGGAAAGGGTGGACGCTAGGAAATTGTTTCCATTAGGCGAGGAGACTAGGACCCGTGGACACAGCCTTAGAATTAGAGGGGGTAAATTCAGAACAGAAATGCGGAGACATTTCTTCAGCCAGAGAGTGGTGGGCCTGTGGAATTCATTGCCACAGAGTGCAGTGGAGGCGGGGACGCTAAATGTCTTTAAGGTAGAGATTGATAAATTCTTGATGTCACAAGGAATTAAGGGATAAGGGGAGAATGCGGGTAAGTGGAGTTGAAATGCCCATCAGCCATGATTGAATAGTGGAGTGGACTCGGTGGGCCGAATGGCCTTACTTCCACTCCTATGTCTATGGTCTTATGGTCTTAAGTATACCATTTTGGATACTGCTGGTGGGGATGGCCGACCAGGGGTAAACCACAGTTGTCAGGTCTCTGGCACTGAGCCTGGCACTGTGGCTCAGAAGGTAAGGGGGGAGAATAGAAAAGCATTAGTGGTAGGGGATTCACTAGTCAGACAGATTGACAGGAGATTTTGTGGTCAGGAACGGGACTCCTGGAGGTATGTTGCCTCCCCAGTGCCAGGATCCGGGATGTCGCCGATCGGGTTTACTGGATTCTGAAAGGGGAGGGTGAGCAGCTAGAAATAGTGGTACATATTGGCACCAATGATATAGCCAGGAAAGGGATTGAGGATCTGAAAAAGTGATGCATGAGTTTGTCCCTCTGAGACAGGTAAGAAGGGGTAAGAGAACGTTGGAACTTCATCAAAAGGAAGAAGGCAGCTTACATGAGGTGGAGGAAGCAAGGATCTAGCACAGCTTTAGAGGATTACAGGCTTGCTAGAAAGGACCTCAGAAATGGACTGAGGAGAGTCAGGAGGGGGCATGATAAAGGTTTGGCAAGAATGATTAGGGAGAACCCAAAGACATTTTACTCACAAGTGAGGAATAAGAGAATGATTAGAGAGAAGGTAGGGCTGATCAACGATAGCGGAGGGAATTTGTGCATGGAGTCTGAGCAGATAGGGGAAGCCCTAAATGATTTTTTGCTTTGGTTTTCATGAAGGAATGGGACCTTGTTGTAAATGAGAACTTGAGGAGCTGGGATACAGTCTTGACCAGATCAACATTGATGAGGTTGATGTGCTGGAAATTTTGGAAAACATTAAGATTGATAAGTCCCCAGGGCTAGACCAGATTTATCCTAGGCTGCTCCGGGAAGTGAGAAAGGAAGTTGCTAAGTTGCTAGCGAGGATATTTGCTTCCTCACTCTCCATGGGAGTTGCACCAGAGGATTGGAAGGAGGCGAATGTCATTCCACTTTTCAAGAAGGGTAATAGGGAAATCCCTGGCAATTACAGATCAGTCAGTCTCATGTCTGTGGTCAGCAAAGTTTTGAAAAGAATTCTGAGGGATAGGATTTATGACTATTTGGCAAAGCATAGTGTGATTAAAGGCAGTCAGCATGGCTTTGTGAGGGGCAGTTCATGCCCCACAAATCTTATTGAGTTCTTTGAGGAGGTGTCAAGACAGGTCGTCAAGCAGTGGATGTGGCGTATATGGACTTCAGCAAGGCTTTTGATAAGGGTCCCCATGGTAGGTTCACTCATAAAGTCAGGAAGTATGGGATACAGGGAGATTTGGCTACCTGGATTCAGAATTGGCTTGATGACAGAAGGCAGAGAGTGGTTGTCGATGGAAAATGTTCTACCTGGAGGTCAGTAATGAGTGGGGTCCCTCAGGGCTCTGTTCTTGGGTCTCTGCTCTTTGTAGTTTTTATAAATGGCTTGGATGAGGAGGTTGAGGGGTAAGTCAGTAAATTTGCAGATGACACAAAGATTGGAGGTGTCGTCGATAGTATAGAGGCTTACTGCTGGCTGCAGAGCGACATAGACAGGATGCAGAGCTGGGCTGAGAAATGGCAGATGGAGATCAACCTGGATAAATGCGAAGAGATGCATTTTGTAAAGTCAAACTCAAATGCTGAATATAGGATTAAAGACAGGATTCTTGGCAGTGTGGAGTAACTGAGGGATCTGGGTGTGCAAGTACATAGATCCCTCAAAGTTGCCACCAAGTGGATAGGGTTGTTAAGAAAGCATAAGGGGTTTTGCTTTCATTAACAGGGGGATTGAATTTAAGAGCCTCGAGGTTTTGCTGCAGCTCTACAAGACCCTGGTGAGACCACACTGGGAATATTGTGTCCAGTTCTGGTTGCTCTACTATAGGAAAGATACAGAGGCTTTGAAGAGGATGCAAAGAAGGTTTACCAGGATGCTGCCTGGACTGGAGGGCTTGCCTTATGAAGAAAGGTTGAATAAGCTTGGACTTTACTCTCTGAAGAGAAGGAGGAAGAGAGGAGAACCTGATCAAGGTGTACACGATAATGAGTGGAATAGATAGAATCAATAGCCAGAGACCTTTCCCCAGGGCAGGATTGACTGGTACGAGAAGTCATAGTTTTAAGATATTAGGAAGAAGGTATAAAGGAGACATCAGAGGTAGGTTCTTTAAGCAGAGAGTTGTGAATGCATGCACTGCGTTGCCAGCTATGGTGGTGGAAGCAGAATCATTAGGGACATTTAAGCGACTGCTGGACATACCCATAGATAGCAGTGAGTTGAGGAGTGCGTAGGTTAAGTTACTGTGTTTTACATTAGGATTACGTCTCGGCACAACTTCATGGGCCAAAGGGCCTGTTCTGTGCTGTACTTTTCTATGCTCTATTCTCTATGATTTTATAAACCTCTATAAGGTCACCCCTCAGTCTCTGACTCCAAGGAAAACAGCCCCAGCCTATTCAACCTCTCCCTGTAGATCCAATCCTCCAACCCTGGCAACATCCTTGTAAATCTTTTCTGAACTATTTCAAGTTTCATAACATCCTTCTGACAGGAAACAGTACCATTTTTCAAATTGATGGTGGTCCTGCACAGCCTATTTGATAAGCAGCTGATAAAAAAAACCATAGGTCTACAGAGACCAGGCAAGGAAGTGGAACTAACTGAGCTGTTCTTGTTTAGCCCACATACACATGATGGCTGAATGACCTCCTATGTTTCTAGTACTGAAATATAGTGGTTTCACACATCAGTTGCTAGTAGATTTCGTATTCACTTGTGTGCACTGCCAACTCAAAACTCACAATATCCTGCAATGATCTGGATCAAATGGAAACAAGATGTAACAACGTGGCAAAACCCAAAACAGATAGTTCTCATATAATGCCATAGTTGTGTTCTGTGCAACATCATGTAATAGAAAATTGCACAACAGAAATAATGTGAAAATCATGGTTGGGACGAACCACCAGAAATCCCAGTAAACCTCGAAACAAAACCAGTCGTTAGCCTAACACAAATAACAGCACAGTCTTAGTAAACTTTGAGCTGTTGTAACTGTTATATGATACTGTGTAGTACAATTCATCAGAATCTTCAACTGATTACTCTCGATTGGCATCTATACCTGCTGGCTGCATTATATTCTAGCCAGTCTTCTGACCCCATTCAATGATAACACTTCACAAGTCAGATCCCAGAATGAAACCTGCCTTGATAGATCAAGGGCTCAATCTTAATTTCTTCCACTCAGTGTCAGTTTTGTCAAATTTTTTGGAGGGTTTCACATCATGCTGCTTGGGGATATCTATCGCCTTGCTTTACAAAATCCGCTTGATTGGTTACCTGCCCCACCCTTTTGTGCCTCTTTCACACATTCTAGCACCATCATACCATGTACTATTTCCAAAACAACTCACCACTTCCTGGATGTCCCAGAATTGACCAACATCCGTGGTGCAGATATTGTGCACCCGGACTAGAGTTGTCAGTCCAGAGGTGCCCTGCATGGTTCCTGACATTGGCCCTGGATGTGGTAAACAATGGAAAATTGGTCCCTCTCTTTGTGGGCAGGGACATGGAGATGCTGCTGATGAGGATAGGGTGGTGCAGAAGTAGGATGTCCTTTCCTCCCAGGCCAACAGAACCTGGAACATGCTGGAACCATGTTAACCTGGACCAGGGTTACCATCCAGACCAGTGCAGTCTCCCCATCTGAAGGAATGCGCAGAATGTAGGGAGAAAATCAATGGCATTCTCCACTCTGCCAGTGGAAGTGCCACCATCTTCTCGTTGATACCTCACACTCACTCTATCTCTGTTACTGTACCCACCATTTCCTGCAACATCTTCCCCACCCACTCTCACCCTTGCTAAACATCTAATTCTGACTAACCCTGAATCTCTTCTGCACAGCCCCCAGAACATCTCCGCACAAGCACCAAAAGTAACTGTGTGCCCCTCACCTTCCTCTCCCTCACCCACTGTGTGCAGAGATTCCTGGCTTTGACCACCCTTAGCAGCTGACTGACCATGTCCAAGCCCCTGCACTGGTATTTCTTTACAGTTGGTCGTAGTGATTAGTCACTGAAACAGATTCATTTGAGTCTGCACATATTCTTTAACATCTAAACATGCTTTTTTAAACAAAAAGAAAAATAAACTCTTAATACAAACAGCAAAGCCAAGTTTCAAACTGCTCCTCAACACTGTCCTTTTACTGTTATCAACTTCAGTGAAATTTCACTCTTATCTCGACTCTTTTAAGTTTTTAAATTAACAGATTACTCCCAGCTTCTTGTCCTCAGGGTGTAGAGACACCCTCATGATGCTTTTCCAAGTCCACTAACACAACCATTTCACAATATCTTTCACGTAGCTCTTCTCAAGAAAGCACACTAGCCGACTGATCATGTGATGCTGACGCACAATCCAGTTCTCCATGCACCGCGACAAGTAGTGATGGGGATGAGAATCACGTAACAGTGACCTGGAGTTCAGTTTGTAAAAAAAGGTCTACACGTCACAAATTGTATTACAGTCAGGTCATGTTTAATAAACGTACATTATAGGAGAACCATTAGAAGCAGAAATCATGTAGTAGCATGATGATCGATATGTGAGCCGGCAGGAGGAGGTGGGGTGGGGATGGGGGGGAGCATGGTCGGGTGGTGAGATTAACTGTCAGGGGCATTGTGATCAATGTGTTGGCGATGTCGGGGAATCTCAATGTGAAGACAGGACTTCATCTCCACAAATTACTCTTATCAACACTGTAATGAGCAGATTCATCTGTAGCAGATAGATTGATGAAGATGAGGTCAAGCACATTTTTCTTTCTTGTTAGTTCCCTCACCACATATCAGAGACTCAGTCCAGCAGCATTGATTTGACTAGCTAGATCAGTAATGCTGCTATGAATCACTCTTGGACATTGAAGTCCTCAGAACACAACTTGCACACCCCCTCAATGATTCGTCCAAATGTTGCTCAAAATGAGCCGAGGTGGTAATACAGGAGGTATTGTTCGATTTGATGCTATGAGACTTCAACAATGTATATCTTGGCAAATTTCAATAACAGTAGATTCTTGTTCATGTAGATTCTTCTTTTCAGATCTGTTGCAGCAAACATCGGCCAGAAATTTGGGAAATTTGGGACCAAAATGTATTTTTTCTTCTATTGATTCAATCAATCTGTTGTCTTGAGATTTTAGCTGGCTACCTTTTGGACACAGAAATTAATTTTGTTTTTAATGAAATAATCAAGGTGGAGAAAAGGAACAAAGAAACAGGGAAAATAGGTGCAGGAGTAGGTCATTTGGTCCTTCAAGGTTGCACCATCACTCAATATGATTATGGCTGATCGTGCGATTTCACGTTCTCCCCATACCCCTTGACCCCTTGAGCCGGAAGGGCCACTTCCACCTCCCTCTTGAATATATCGAACAAACTGGCTGCAACAGCTATCTGTGGGATTGGATTCCACAGGTGAAACTATAATGCAGCACCAAAGCTGAGAACAATTGGATGGAAGATAAATCAAGAAATACAGTGTGGGTGCCACTGAAAGTAGATGGGAAAATTAAAGGTCGTAGTTCAAAAAAAAAATAGCTTCTACAGCTTTGAATGCTGATAATGTATATCATGTAGATTTATTCATGATTTTAAAAATAAGAAAACATGTTACTTGTTGCAAAGGTAATTACCTACTCAACTGCCTATGTTTTCTCTCTCTCAGCACTTTATATTTAAGTATTTGTCCTTACCTGAATAAAAGCAGCAATTAGGAATTGCTTAATTGGAGTTTTTAAGAAGTGTAATTGACTGTTACCTAATGAATCCGTAGTTTTCCCACCTCCAGTATCAGAATTTTGAAACCTTATGCAGGCAAACTTAATGCTTGTAAATGATAAAAAAAATCGTTGATTCTACACAAATGGAAATTGTGAGAAAAACGCAGTGGGTCTGGCAGCATCTGTGGAGAGAAATTAGTGTTAATGTTTTAGGTTCTGAAGAAGGTCACTGGACCCAAACGTTAACTCTGATTTCTCTCCACAGATGCTGCCAGACTTGCTGAGTTATTCTTGTAATTTCCGTTTTTGTTTTTGTTTCTGATTTTCAGCGTTCGCAATTCTTTTGATTTTTTTTTGGTTGATTCTACAGCTGCTTATAGTGAAGTTGGTGTGATAAACATCAACAAAATGCACTGCAAAGATTTAAAAGGGGCCTAAAGGGCAATTTTTCACTCAAAGGATGGTGCATGAATGGAATGAGCTGCCAAAGGAAGTTGGTACAATTACAACATTTAAAAGGAATCGGGCTAGGTATATGAATAGAAAAGATTTAGAGGGGCATGGGCCAAATGCTGGCAAATGGGACTAGATTTATCTAGGATGTCTGGTCAATGTGGACAAATTGGACCAAAGGGTCTGTTTCCGTGCTATACATCTCAATGACTCCTTGGCAGTAACTTCCAAACCCGTGTTCTTAAGCACCACAAAGAACAAAAACAGTTAAGTTTGTTTGACCAGTCTCTCCTTTAAGATGATCTTTAAAGCTATCAAGCTTTTGCTCACCTGTACTAATATCTGCTTATGTGGCTTGGTGTCAAATTTTCTTTGATATTGTTGTGGTTCTGTTCACCGAGCTGGGAATTTGTGTTGCAGACTTTTCGTCCCCTGTCTAGGTGACATCCTCAGTGTTTGGGAGCCTCCTGTGAAGCGCTACTGTGATGTTTCCTCCGGCATTTATAGTGATTTGTATCTGCCGCTTCCGGTTGTCAGTTCCAGCTGTCCGCTGCAGTGGCCGGTATATAGGGTCCAGGTCGATGTGCTTATTGATTGAATCTGTGGATGAGTGCCATGCCTCTAGGAATTCCCTGGCTGTTCTCTGTTTGGCTTGTCCTATAATAGTGGTGTTGTCCCAGTCGAATTCATGTTGCTTGTCATCTGCGTGTGTGGCTACTTCCTAAGGATAGCTGGTCGTGTCATTTTGTGGCTAATTGGTGTTCGTGGATGCGGATTGTTAGCTGTCTTCCTGTTTGTCCTATGTAGTGTTTTGTGCAATCCTTGCATGGGATTTTGTACACTACATTGGTTTTGCTCATGCTGGGTATCGGGTTCTTTGTTCTGGTGAGCTGTTGTCTGAGAGTGGCTGTTGGTTTGTGTGCTGTTATGAGTCCTAGTGGTTGCAGTAGTCTAGCTGTCAGTTCGGAAATGCTCTTGATGTATGGTAGTGTGGCTAGTCCTTTGGGTTTCGTTGTCTTTCCCTTAGGCATCTGTTGATGAAATTGCGCGGGTATCCGTTTTTAGCGAATATATTGTAGAGGTGTTCTTCGTCCTCTTTTTGCAGTTCGCTGTACTGCAGTGTGTTGTGGACCTTTTGACAGGGGACGAAACGTCTGCAACACAAATTCCCAGCTCGGTGAACAGAACCACAACAATGAGCACCCGAGCTACAAATCTTCTCACAAACTTTCTTTGATATGCTCTTGTGAGTATCTCTGGGGTGTTTTATATATTAAAGACTCTTTTAATAGGGGATGTAATGTGTGATTGTCTGCAACAGCATGTTTGGACCCACTGTGAAGTTAAAGGGACAGATGCCAATTTATTTTGTTGTAGTGTTCAGCTGTTCGTATGGCTGCAACTCCAGGATCACTTTCAATCTGCAAATGAAACAGTTGGAAAGGTTCCATGAAAACTATCTCGCATCAAAATTAAGTGGCAAGGCAGGATAATGAATGTTGACAGGCTCCAAATCACTGACATAGCATTGAAGTCATAGTTATACAGGCACGGTTGGATTGTACACATGTCAAATGAATGGTTTTCCAAAGCTGCGTTTTATAATCAGTAGATGACAGCGGTAGGACAGTAGGGAGTCAGAGGAAATGTTTTAAGTACAAGCTGACACTCATCCAGCCATCTAGGAAAATGCAGCCAACAAACGCACAATCTGCAAATCTTCTCATTGACATGACATTGCCTTGGCCATCCTGTTCAAAAATGATGATTCTTCTTTCCTTTACACAGTCACAGAAGCATCTTTTATTTGTAGAGCATTAAAAGGCCTGCTGATGCGGTAGGAGTTGACATTAAATGCTTCTGTAGCAATAGGGAGACTATTGTCTGACATTGAAAATCTTTACAGCCAGTAATGCTGGGGTCTCCTTAAGGCCCAGCAAGCAATTCACATCTCCTCTTGTCGCAGACAGATTGCATTGGATCTCTTAGATTGAGAAATGGGTTAAATTCTCAGGGTGACCGCACAGTGGGCTTAGACCCGACCCAAAAGAGTTTTCTTAATGCAACAATGGTTTGGGCCTAAAACGCTTCCAAACTCTTGGCAACAAATTTGTGGTAAAAACTATAATCTGAGCTCTGCAGCATATGGTAATACTAAACTCATTTCCTTCACCGGCAAACCCACTCCCCTCAACAGAACTGTAACAATTTTTAATTTAGATTAGATTACTTACAGTGTGGACACAGGCCCTTTGGCCCAACAAGTCCACACCGACCCTCCGAAGAGCAACCCACCCAGACACATTCCCCTACATTTACCCCTTCACCTTACACTACGGGCAATTTAGCATGGCCAATTCACCTAACCTACACATTTTTGACTGTGGGAGGAAACCCGAGCACGCGGAGGAAACCCACGCAGACACAGCGAGAACATGCAAACTCCACACAAACAGTTGCCTGAGGTGAATTGAACCCAGGTCTCTGGCGCTGTAAGGCAACAGTGCTAACCACTGTGCCACCGTGCCGCCCACAAAGACAACCATAGGTTAATAGTTTAGTTAGGGTTAAAATCATCCCATGAAACAGGCGTTATGATTCCAGGTTAGGCTTCCAAATTCATGTTAGCATCTGGCTAGGGACCAGTAGAGTCATACAGCACAGAAAGGGACCCATCGTTCCATCCAGTCCGTACCAACCTGGTTTCCCAAACTGGACTAGTCCCATTTGCCTACTTTTAGCCCATATCCCTTTAAACCTTTCCTATTCATGTACCTATCCAAATGTCTTTTAAATGTTGTAACTGTTCCTGCATATGCCACTTCATCTGGAAATACATTCCATATATGCACTACCCTCTGCGTCAAAAAATTGCCCCTCAGGTCCCTTTTTAAACCTTTCCCCTCTGACCTTAAACATATGTTCTCTTTTTTTGACCTCTCCTACCCCAGGGAAAAGATCTGCCACTCACCTTATCTCTACCACTCATGATTTGATAAACTTCTATAAAGTCACCCCTCAGCCTCCTATGCTATAGGGAAAAAAATCCCTGCCTCTCCCTATCACTCAAAACCTCCAGTCCTGGCGTCACCCCTGTAAATATTTTTTGCACTCTTTTCAATTTAATAATACCCTTCCTATAGAAAGGTGACCAGTACTGCGTGCAGTACTTCAAAAGTGGACTCATTCATGTCCTGTACAGCTGCAACTCTTATATTCAATGCGGCAAACTTTGAGAACCCTGGCATTTACTAAGAGGATAAAGCCACCAAATTCTATAGTTTTGAATCAATGAAAATAAGTTTTAATACATAATTGGTAGAAAGGTAATACAATCTAGACTGAACAGACACTTTATATTCTGACATCCAGAATTTTCATCAGGTAATCATGGGTAACAGATAAAGTACAGTCAAGCATTCTACAGACCATATGAAATAATAATGTGGTCAAGATAGATTCCACAAATTTCTCATAAACCCCTCAGACATTATTGAAACTTTGGATTATCCAATCTCCTTAAAGCTTTACAAGGATTTCTAATCTTCTCTTTGAAAGGTCTAACTTCAATACTCCTTTAAAGGTTACTCAGTCACAGACTGCTTCAACTACTGCTCGTACTCTAGTTGTTCACTCTCCCAATTTGGGACTACACTCCCTTGGATTCTGGAAACTATACTCTGGCACATTCCCACAGGCAGTTTCAGCTTATTCACAGACATTGTAAAGGAAGTTCTTATTTGGGAATTTAGGTCCTGAAGTGGAAAATAAATGGAATTTTGTTTTCAGTCCTGTGAAGTTCTGACTTGTTTTGTTCTAAATGGTCAGAAAATAATTTTGAGCAATGAGTTTAAAAAAAACAACATTCCAAGAAGTCATATGATCTTAACTAAATAACGAACAAGCTACCTGCACACATCATTACTAAACTGACTTGAGTTTTACAAGCAGAGAAAGAGAGGGCGAGAAAGACAGGCCAGAAACAGGCTCATTCAGAAAGAAGATATCCACAATAGCAGAGGTCCTGTTAGTTACAGTTTCCAAGTGTCAGAACTGGGATAAAACTTTGAATTGCTGAGAGGAAGTCTCTAGAAAGCCACAGTTGTGTCAGAAAATTAGACTTCCCAAAGGCTGTTGAAAAGATGAGGTTATGAACCCATGTTAAGAAGCAATAATGAGCTGAGTTAGCAGAGCAAGAAGACTTATTGTGGAGATGGGATGACTCTTCACTGAGACTTGAGTGTCTGTAGGTTATTGCTGGGATTAAAGGGTTAGATCTTTCTTTCTGATATTTGTAATCAGTTTGTTCTAATAGTCCTTATATAGTGAACTTTTTTTTTGGTGTTATAAACTTTTATATTATTTTCTTCAATGCACATTGACAGCCTCTTGAGAATTTATTCAGTGACTGACCTCCATGGTAAATGTAAGAAATGTAAAACTTATGGCCCACCAAGATAGCTCTCAATCTGGAATCTGAATTACCATCAGATGGGATCATAATGTAAGCTGCCCAAGCTGGTATTGCCCCTGTTTTCTACCCAGTTGTAATCATTTTTTAGCTGCATCAAGTGCTACTCCATTCACTCCACCCTCCATTGCACTGAATTGCCCAGAGGTTTCTTTTGAGATGCCCAACAGCTCCCAGGATTATACCTGACACTCCAATATGTAGCTGTACCTATTAGTTCTTAAGACTTTGCCTGAATCATAACTGAACTAAGTTGCTAAACAGTTCCTGGAACTTCTTCATCAACCCTAGCTTCACAGTGACCTTTAATTACTTTCTCAGCAGCACAGTGACTAGCATTCCTTCTGCATACAGATTGCTTATTACTCTGTCTTTAACTATCCAACTGACTACCAATTGATTGTTAACCTTTGAACTGTTCTGAATGACCTACTAAAAATCTAACAAGCCCTATACCTATTATCAGGTTGAAATGAATGTAGCAACCATTGCTATTTGAATGTCAAAAACATTGGAACTCTGCTTCCTGAATGGTCCACTATTCACAGATTGCTAAGTGACATAATCCAAATGGATACAACAAAATAGGGATTTTATCACACGGTGCATTTGTTACATGGAGAAAAGTTGAAACTTGGAATGATTTTGCAATGAGGAACCATTGAGGCAGTGATCAATAAATTATAAAAAAAAACACAAATATTAAGATACAAAGTCAGAGGGAGGAGATAGACTAGTCAGATATTACTGGATTTGTAACTCAGGATTTGATGTAATAATCTGTGGCCCTTTGTTAAAATTCCACCAGTTCGAATAAAACGTTAGTATCACTAACGGAAACATGAAACCACTAAATTATCAGAGAAGCCCATCTCAGTCATTCAGAATCTCACAAGGGAAATATGATGGTACTGTCATTGGACTAGGAATCCAGAGAGCCAGGCTAGTATTCATGTTACATGGGTTTAGCAAATACAATTTTAACTCAGCTACTAAAAAAAAACAAGAAACCAACATTGATAATTATAAGTTCTCATCTGAACTGTTAGTGTCCTTTCGGAAGGAAATCTGCCTTCGCTGCATGGTCTGGTTCGCATTTGTCTCCGGATCCAGAGGAATGTAATTGACTCTTCACTGCTTTCTGAATGACCTAGTGAGATACTCAGATCAGGTGCACTTACGGGTGGCCTTGCTAGTCGCACCCACAACCCATTAAAGAACAAAAAAATCTTTCAAGGAAGGAAATCTACCGTATTTTGTGAGATGCAGACTAACAAAACACAGAGCCACATAATCTAAAGAGATGGAAACTAATCAAAAGACCTTAAGTGTGAAAAACTACTTACCTTGACTCACATTCAAAATACAACAGTGCCCTTGCCATCCCTGGCTACATGGTTCGAATTATGTGTTTAACACAGCTTCTAAAGCAGCAAATTGGATTTTGTAGGCAAACTGAGCATGTTGTCATTCCTGAAAGTGTGAAAAATTGAGGTTGAATTTCAAAAATAGCTGTGTAGAGAGAGTTACCAGCAGATTTACTCGTGTGGAAAAATGTATCCAATGCAACAAGAAGACCAAATTTGATTACAATGGATTATTAATGCCGTGAGATATACTCAGGAAGCAAGTCAACAAAGTATGTGTGGGATTTATGACAGAAGATACATGTCGGCAATTGTCTGAAACCACACTGACTGAGGATTAACGTTGTTATGAGCTAACAATATTTTTACCTGATTCTAGGTACTTGGGCAAAAGAATGCTGGATACAGTATGTTGATAACTGAATTGTGACTAGCCAGTTCTGTTGTGACAGTTCCCAACTCTGATCACTCTTTCCATTCATCATCATTTTCTTCTTTACTTCATATTTTTCTAAATACACATGTTTGAAGTACAATTAATACTGATGAAAGTTTCTGGCCAATCATGATGCATATGTATACATCACAAAGTGTAGTCTCAATATTAAATATTTCCTATCAAAAGTAGTACAGAATTTAATTAGTGCTAATATTTTGTTGAGGCTTTTTGTCTTGCACTCAGCAGGGACACCAACTTAATGAAGAAAACAGGGGTTATACTGTATGAGAAGATGTGGTCTCTGATTGGTGGAGATGTTACTGTAGAGAATTCATTAACTTTTGGGCATTGCCAGTTAAATGCCAGGCTTTGTTTCAATATTAAACCAGACAACATAACTCTGATCAAGACAATGCCCTAGGGAATGAATCAGAGAATGGCTGTCATCTGTTCAGTTGAGCTGAAACAGGCACAGTTTGTGTTTGCAGGAGGCTAGTCATTAGATTAAAATCAGGACCTCACAGGTTTTCTGGATTACTCCCAGTAACCGTGCGTTAGAGAGTACAGAAATAGGAGAACAAGGCAGATGAATGTATGGCTCAAGATTCAGTGTTGGAGGGAGCATTTCAGGTTCCTGGATCATTGGGATAATTCCTGGGGAAGGTTGCACCTGTACAAACAGGACAGTGTGCATCTGAACCAAAATAGGATAGAATATGGTACACATGCATTAATCATTAAAAATAGCAGGACAGAGTGAGAAAGTGGTTAATAAAGCAGAATTCATCTTGGCCTTTATCATTAGGAATATAGAGTACAAAAGCAAAGAAGTTATTTTAAACCAATGTATAAAACATTGGTGACAAAGTCTTTTTTGTCACATCACTCAGCTGTTATGAAAATTATCTGAGAACATTGGAAAGAATGAATGTTATACTATTATAATTGATCGGTGGTGTAAAGGGGTCACCAGGAGGAAGGCAGTGTTTGGCACCTAGCTTGGGGACCCACTTGATGAGTCGGAGATATGAGCATAAGAGATGGGGTCAGGAAGAGCACCAGCTGCTGCGCGTGTGTGAGAGCGAGACAGAGGCAGGAAGGATAGGAATGCAAGGTAGTGTACATCTCTCCGTCTCTGGACCTGCTCCAGCAGATCTGACAATGGTGTGTCTGAGACCCTGTGCCCTTCTCACTCTGTCCCTTAGCATTCTGAAATGAACCTGGTGATTCATCCAGCCTTTCCATAAATACAGGGAAATGGTTGAGTGAAGCCGACATACACATTGTTCCATAAAAGCCACACTTTATCAGCTTCGTGACTGAGTGCTAAAACAGCAAGTATTTGTTTCTGCACCTCCAGGCAAGTTCAAATTCTGGCAATCATCAATTAGAACCAAACTTTTGTACTAATATCAACTTTCAATCAGGCATATCTTATTAGCGTTGTATATGTTAGTCCCCACCTTCGATCAAAATAACTTCCTTTGTATTCAGGTAGCACCATTTGCATCCTCACAATGTTCCAATACTCATTGCTGTATATCCAAAGTATAAGCACTGCTGTAATGAAGGGAAACCTGACAGTCAATTTGTGCACAACAAGGTCTCACAAGTAGTAATGAGGTAATGACTTGAAAATATGTCTTAGTGATTAAGGGAGAAATATTGGCTAGGAAACTAGGAAAGGCTCCAATATTTTATGTATAATATACTCACTTCAGTGGATATGACGAATCTAATAAGTAAATAAAAACACACTATGCAAATACCACCATATATTTGAGTACTAACATAAACACCCATTGTAAATGATCTTAATGAAGAGTGAAACATTGAATAGTTTATTAGTTAGTGTGTTAGTTAAATTGAATCAATGATTCTTTCACAATAGTTTACTGTCATAAGGAAAGAAAACTTCCATTTATGTAGTGTCTTTCAGACCACATGGCATTCCACAGCCAGTTAAGCATTTTCAAAGTCCAGTCAATGTCACAGGCAAACAATTAATTTCTAGAAGCATCAGTAGATTATATAAGAGATAGGAGAAAGTGAGGACTGCAGATGCTGAAGATCAGAGCTGAAAATGTGTTGCTAGAAAAGTGCAGCAGGTCAGGCAGCATCCAACGAGCAAGAGAATCGACGTTTCGGGCATAAGATCTTCTTCAGGAATCAGATTCCTGAAGAAGGGCTCATGCCCGAAACTTCAATTGTCCTGCTCCTTGGATGCTGCCTGACCTGCTGCACTTTTCCAGCAACACATTTTCAGTATATAAAGAGATAGCCTGATTTAAAAATGTTGATTGAAAGTTAAACACTAATCAGAACACTGGGAAAACAAGTTTCCTTTTCTTTGAATAGTGCACGAGACCATTTGTATCTATCTGAGAAGACATCTGGGTCTTTGCTTTGACACCTCAAAAATGGCACTTTCAGAATTGCAACACTCTGTCAACACTATAGTGTGATATTAGCATAAATTAAGTGCTGAAATAGTGAAGTGGGAGTTAGACCACATTCTTCAGACTTGACAGTGTAACTATGAAGGGTGCTTGCCATCAGAGAACTGAATAGAGGAGCATTGCTCCTGCTGATTTGCATTTAATGGGTTAGAACTTTGTCTCAATCAGTGGCAAATTAGACAATATCACATCTGTCACATCGTGTACACGAATGCCAGATATTCAGTTCCTTTGACTGCAGTGCATGTCCAGCGTTGTGTTCAATTGGTCCATCCATAGAATCCAGAAGAGCTAATCATTGGATACAAAATTGATTTGAAGGTAGCTGACTGAGGATGGTGGTGGAAGGTTACTTTTTGGACTGCAGGCCTGTGATCAGCAATGTGCCACAAGGATTGGTGCTGGGTCAACTGCTTTTTGTCATTTATATAAAAGATGTCATAAAGTCATAGCGCATGAGAATATTGGAGGAATGGTTAGTAAGTTTGCAGATGACACTAAAATTTGTGGTTTAGTGGACAGTGAAGAAGGCTATCTTAGAGTACAATGGGAACTTGAATCAAATGGGCCGTTGGGCCGAGGAGTGGCAGATGGAATTCAATTTAGATAAATGTGAGGTGCTGCATTTTGTGAAGGCAAATCAGGCAGGACTTATAGACTTAATAGTAGGGTCCTGGGGATTTGCTGCACAAAAAGACCTTGGTGTGCAGGTTTGTAGTTCCTTGAAGGTGGAGTCACACGTAGACAAATTACTGAGTACAGCATTTGGTGCACTTGCCTTTATCGGTTAGTGCATTGAGTATAGGAGTTGGTACAGGACATTGATTAGGCCACTTTTGGAATACTGTGTTCTACTCTGGTCTCCTTGCTCTGGGAAGGATGCTGTTAAACTTGAAAGGGTTCAGAAAGGATTTATAAGGATGAGTTCTGAAGAAGGGTCACGGTACGCAAAACGTTAACTGTAATTTCTCTTCACAGATACTACTAGACTTGCTGACCTTTTCCAGCAATTTCTGTTTTTGTCTTTGGTTTACAGCATCCACAGTTCATTCAGTTTTTACAAGGATGCTGCCACATTGGAGGGTTTGAACAATAGGGAGAGGCTAAATAGACTGGGGCTATTTTCCCTGGAGGGTCAGAGTTTGAGGGGTGACATTGTAGAGGTTTTTAAAATCATGAGGGGTAAGGATAAGGTAAATAGAAAAAGTCTTTTTCCCAGGGTGGGGAATCCAAAACTAGAAGGCTTGGGTTGAAGGTCAGAGGGGAAAGATTTTAAAGGGACCTAAGGGACAACGTTTTCACACAGAGGGTGGTACATCTATGGCTTGAGCTGCCAGAGGAAGTGGTGGAAGCTGGTACAATTACAGCATTTAAAAGGCATCTGGACGGAAACATAAATAGGAAGGGTTTAGAGGAAAATGAGCCCATTGCTGGCATATAGGACTTGATTAGTTTAGGATTTCTGGTCAGCATGGATGAGTTAGACTGTGCTGTATAATTTTATGACTCCGTACTGCCCATGTTATGCCACTATCCAAGACAAATTTTTCCTTTATTCTGCTAATCCATTTTTGCAGCAGTTGCAATTCTGAAAGCAGAGGCAAATAGAAGACACTTATCCAATCATTTTCTTACTTAACTATACTTTTTTCATGCTGCTACTTATTAGTTAGAATCTACTGTGACATGAAATCTGTGTTTTGCTTTATTATGGTGTTATTTAAGAAGCAGGAAAGAGGGAAAATTAATTGAATTGCTAGATTTTAATCAACATATATGTGAAATTATGAGCAGGTGACTATGTCGGATGCCATTTAGGGAATGCAGCTTATGCTTCTTTCAGTCCACATGAAAAAATTGACCAGAACTAATGTTTGTGATGTAAAACAGGCAACATCTATTGTTCACCCAATAGTGTTATGCCCAATTTTTTCCTCAATGCATTGCAAAATTGGGCAGAGGATATATCCCTTCATGTCCCTCAAGAAGTGGGAATTTACAACCCATGTATCTGAGCAACTATATACCAGGAGAGAGATGGCAATACGTACTTAGTAATTGCAGGGTGACAGATGAACATTTACCATCAGTATTAATTTTATGACTCCATACTGACAAGGGAGAGCTTTATATATTGGCAGTGCAAATTGAAAATTCAGGACCATGAGTTTTTAATCATTAATTTTAATAATTGTAAAAGTTCAGGCAGTGATTACCCAAATGTCCAATTTCTGTTTGATAAGTTCTTGCTCGCAATATGGACTTCTAAAATTATCTTTTATAAGTTTGGTATAAATTGTGTGCTATAATTGCATTTTTACCTGCAACGTCAAAAGACAGGCTTATTCATATTACATAGCTACATAAAGTTTAGTCAATAATATTCATATTTAATGGGGTAGATTTATATATTTGTACTTCTGTGCAGGATATCATGCACATATTTGCAATTTGGGTCAGAAATCACATGTGATTTACTTCCATACTTCAAATGCAAAGGATAAAAAATTTTGAATTTTATTCACTTCCAAGTAGTAATGTTGATGCTGAGTTCAACAAATTTCGTGTGCAGATCTTGACATCTGGCTGTGTGAGTTGTGCTCCTTTTGAGTGAGATTCGGTATCTGGTAATGGAGTTTCACAATTTTAGGGCATATGCTCTCAGAGGTTTCACATAGGTGAAAGGTCAAGCTGCGACAATTCTGGTCATTGCAGTACAGGATCGATGCAATTAAATGAGACAAAGTAGAAACCAGGACCATTTTAGCTGTGAGGAAAGATTAGATAGTGGTGGTTTTCTTTGGAATATTTGAGGCTGAGGGGAAATTTAATTGTGGGACATAAAAGTATGCTTCGGCATAGATAGATTGAATAGGCAGAACATATTTCCCTTTAGCAAAGTGGTCAAAAACCAAAGGCATGGTTTGAAGTAATTAGTAGAGAACTGTGGAGGAATTGAAGAGTAATTCTTTCCACCTAGAGGGTGATAGAACTTTGAAACCCACTGCCTGAAAAAAAATTGGCAGCAGTAGAGATCCTTATCGCATTTTTAAAATACAGAGCAACTGAAGTGCTCTGATATATTGGCAATTCACATCAAAAGGCTTCTGTGTAAACCCATTACTGATAAGTAATTTAACTGGTATGGCCTATTTTCTTGACCCCTGCCTTATGATACTTGTGGCACTTTAGCACTGTCTTTTGCTGAGAAATGCCAATGGAGAAGGGGGAGGAGTAGGATGAGGAAAACAAATCTTCCCTTCTTCTAGTGGCTCTTTGCTGCACCCGGAATAGGCATGGTGCAATGGGATGAATGGCCTTCTGCAGTGGAACATTTCAGCGTGCCTTTAGAGTACAGCTTTTCCAAAGGTACACTAAAGTTGAGGTCACTCCTTAAATCCTTCAGAAACTAAGCATTCTAAACTGAATGTGTAAAAAATGCACAATTCTATTCTAATATGGATGTCATTGGTATAATCTTCAAAGTCACACACTGACATGCAGACTTGTTTGGCAGTACTGGCAGTATGCTTTTCTGTAGGCTAACACCACAATATGTTACACATACACTTGAACAGTAACATGTGTGGGAGTGACGTAAACCACGTATGTCAACTGTGGCTCAGTCAGTAGCACCCTTAAATTGGAGTCACGACGACAAATGTTTAAGTCAAACCCCACTGCGTGAATACATCAAAATCCAAGGCTGACCCTCTCTGCCCCATCATGTGAGTACAGTATTTGCTGTTAATGTGTTATCTTTTGGATGAAATTTTAAACTGAGGGTCTATCATCAGCCTGTTCACGTGGATCTGAAAGATCACCTGGCACTAGAAAAGCCAAAGTGTTTTGATATTTATCCTTCAATCAACATCATAATATAAGTTTATATGACCATTACTACATTGTTAACTATAGAATATTCATTATGTACTAAGTGGAATATGGATTTTATTCTGTGATGTTAACCTAACAGACACGGAAACACTGGAAACGCTATATTGTTGAAAAACATTTGTGTGTTTCCTTCTCCTGCTACAGCCCAGTGTTGAATTTATTAAGTATGAAGACGATGTGCTGGTGTTGGACTGGGGTGGACAAAGTTAAAAATCACACAACACCAGGTTACAGTTCAACAGGTTTATTTGGAAGTACTAGCTTTCGGAGCGATGCTCCTTTGTCATCTATCTATCTAACGAAGGAGCAGCAATCCAAAATCTAGCACTTCCAAATAAAATTGTTGGACTATAACCTGATGTTGTGTGATTTTTAACTGAATTTATTGTAGTCAGGTCTATCTGTAGGGTCTTGTGGTTCAGTGGTAGTATCCCTATCTCTGAGCCAACAGGCTGATGTTCAAGTCCCACCAGCTTCAGGGGTGTGTCATAACATGTTTGAACAGGTTGATGAGAAAATATCTGAAGTGAGAACCTGTAAACTTGGCAATGTATCAGTGTTCACAAACAAGCTGATCCCAAGCCTGCCCCTGCCTGAAAGGCTCTGGTGCTGTTGCTGTGTTCTTGTTGCCTCTATAAACTCAGTCCTGATATAATCCAATGGAACACATCGGATTCCAACAGAAATGATTATTGATTTATCGTCTACAGCCTGACTTCCAAATCACATTAATATAGTCCTCGGTGAAAATTGGATCAGATAACATGTGGGGATCGAGATTAGTGATTAACCTATACTCACTCATTTTGATGCAGGCTATATGCAAGTATTATGTTGTCCTGCTGATTGGTTGCACATCAGATCAGGGATACAAATTCATGTGAGACTAGCACTCCTTCAAGGTAATCTGTACCTTCTAAAGAGGAAATGAATTTGGGGTGCAGCAAGTGTTGAAAGTGCCTGAGGAAGTCTATCTGACCAGGAAGAAGAGTGCAATTGATGTAATTGCAGAGGGTGTGTTCCAAGATTCCCTGATGCAGCACTAAAGTATCAGTAGAAAGGAGGTCAAAGGTCTTCAACCCAAACAGGCCCTTCAAACAGACACTGAGAAGGCAGTGGGAGCAGGAAGCTCTGACTGTCAATGTAAGCCATTTTGTCCTCAGGAACAGTGCAGGAAGAGGTGCAGCGACCTAAAATATGTGATCAAGGTGAATTGAATCATTCTCTAAATGAACAATCAGTTTCCACACTGGCCTATTCACTGCAGCCCTCTTCAATAACGTATCAACATCCTGAATTAAACACCAATCCTACTACACATCCAAAGTCTCAGTTCAACCTAATATATTTAGCAGTGCTGCAAGCCTCACAACCTTGCACCTTGCTACTTCACAACTTGTTGCAGTCAATAGCACCCTGGACCATGGGGTAGAGCAGAATTCTGCAACGCCATGTCCACACTCCACCTGTAAAACCTAGCGTAGATTGAAGTTTGAGCAGTGTTAATAGAAGATCCTGAATGAATAAAGGCGCAAACTGATCACCTTTCGATCTTTCCACCTCCTCTTTTAGTGAACATCTTTTCTTCTTTTTCCCTCAATCTACTGACTTTCCCTAAATGGGAAGCATTGCAGTTATGCTGAGAGTGTCCATAAATCTCAAGCATGTAACTTAAAAACTGAGCTGCTGAGGAAAATCTTGTAGCCACAGTCTCCTCATATATGTGGAGTGGAACTAAATTTGTTTTCTGTAACATATAGGTAACTTACTGTGGTAGCAGGTTGTAGGGCAACGAATTCTCCTGACTGTCCTTTGTAACACTTTGTTGTTACCATTTCTGACATTGTATATGTTGTTGATTCCTGGAACATTTGAGCCTTTTCTTAGAGTCTCCTGCAGCGAGGTCTCCTGAAACATTGCTGACTCTCTCTGCTACCTGGATGTCAAGTTTAAAAGCATGCCATTTTGATGTTGCATTTTGAGGCAGCCCTGAGTACATTTGTCTTTAATTAATACTTAACAATGCAAAAAGAACATCACCAATGGGGCCATGTGTTAAACTACATTAAGCCAGATTACTCCCCAGAGTAATTCGGGATTCTGAGTGAAAGTCCATTAATGCTAATGCACAAAATTGCTTCACATTCATGCTTAGTCAGTGTGCGTGGGAGTGGTACAATCATTTACAGTATTTCACCCACTAGACATTCAGTGTAATGTTCTCCCCTTTGGACAAACCTTTTTTTGAGAACAAGTGGAGAACTTGCATTAATTGATAAAAATGCACTTCTAAACTTAATTAAAATAGGAATAATTTGAATCACAAAAATGGGAATAACAATAGATGACACATCTTTCCTTTTAAGAAAGAATAGCTAAACGCAGTGTTAAAATTTTGAAAAGAACAGAAGATTAGGTTCCATCATTCAGCAATAAAGTGCAGTTTCAGAACAATATAATGATGGGACAATTACGAAGCCATCAGTCTTGGATTTGTTCTGACAATAACCTTACAGATTTTAAGACTGACAGAAATGCCTCAGAAAGCAGGATTGCCCTTGTGTGACAATAATGATCACGAAGGCACCAACATTCAGAGCAAATACACATCACTATTTTCGGTTGTGACTCTGGTAAGCTTTGTTCTTTACAAGTATACCATTAACCTGTTATTGTATCCAATACTTTACATTTCCATTTCTGAATGCGTTTTTAACTTATGACTTACTGCACAGAGGAAGCGGTTTGATCCAGCATGCCTGGCCTCTCACGTTTGCTAGTCCTCAGCCCCCAGACGCCCTCCACATGGCCTTATAATATTCATTTTCTTTAAGAGTTTTACCCATTTCATTTGTCACCCCAGATTGAATCAGCCTCTTCCAGTCCATCAAGCAGTGTGTTCTGGATCTTAACTGCTCACAGTGTAAACCAGGCTCCACTTCAGCTCTTCTGACAATCACTCAAAACTGTATGCTAGGTCTTTCATCCATTCTGCCAATGGGAACAGCTTCTCATTTTTGTATTCAAACTCCTCCGTGCTCTTGCCCCTTGCTTTCTCTGTTATTGTACTTCGCCAGCAACCTTTTGGGTTATCTATGTGGATGTACCTCTTCTGCCAACCAGATTTGAATGGCTCCATCATTGGTGACCTTAACCTCTGCAGATTGTTTCCTAAATACCTTCACTTCTCGAACTCCTTTTCCTTCTTTAGGTCTCCCTTTAAAACAAACCTCTAACTAATGTTTCAAAATTTCACCCTTAATGCTTTACAACTATCAGGATTACAGCAATCTTTGAGATAAATGACATTCCTCGGACCATGGTTCTTGCTGAATTCTGATATCCACACTTATTGTGCCACACAACTACACAAACACACTCGACCTCTGTCTCCAGTACCACTGACTTGTATCTTTCCATCCGATACATTTACACAAATGCCTTTTCTCTTGCTTTCAGATGTTAAGAAAGGTAAGATTCAACATCGTTCGGTCACCATCAGCCCTTCAAATTTTTCTTACTTTTCACTCCCTCTGACCGGATCCCTTCTTTACATTGTAATGCCTCTTGGCATTGTCAAGATGTTGATTATGTTTTGCCCAGGTTTGGTTCAGGTCCAAAGCTTCTGCTGTAATGTCTCATCGCCTGCTTTCTGAGAAAAAAAAATGCTGCAGCTAGTATTTTTTTCTCAGTAGCTCCTTTCAAAAGCTTATAGTGATGTGCAGAAAGAATAATTACGTACCTATGTTCAAAGAGCATGGTTTATCAAACAACTGAGTTCTAAATGTGAGTCTGACATCTCTGGTGAGTAAGTTGTTGGAGACAATTCTGACATATCAGATTTACATCATTTGGAGAGGCAAGGATTGATTGGCATGGTTTTGTGTGAGAAAAATCTTGTCTTACAAACTTGATTGAGTTTTTTTAATGAAGTAACCAGAATGATTGATGAGTGCAGAGTGGTAATTCTGTTTACTTGGACTGTAATGAAGCCTCTGACAGGATGCAGCATGGGAGACTAAGTAATACAACTACATCACATAGGAGTCGAGGTGAGCTTGCCAAATGGATACAAAATTGACTTTATGGTAAGAGACAGAGGACAGTGGTGGAGGATTGTGCTTTGGACTGGAGGCCTGTGACCAGCGATATTAAATAGGGATCGGTATTGGGTCCATTTTTGTTTGTCATTTGTCTAAATGATTTGAATGAGAATATAGAAAGCATGGTTAGTAAGTTTGCAGATATCACCAAAATTGATGGTATAGTGGACAGTGAAGTAGGTTATCTAAAATTACAAACAGATCTTGATCAATTGGCTCAATAGGCTGTGGAATGGCAGGTGGAATTTAATTTGGATAAATGTGAGGTATTGCATTTTGGTAAAATAAACAAGGACAAGACTTATACAATTACTGGTAGGGCTCTGGGCAATGTAGTGGAACGAGGCTCAGGTACACAATTCTTTGAAATTTGCATCACAGGTAGGCAGGGTCATTAAAAAGGCGTTTAGTACACCTGCCTTCATTAGTCAGACCTTTGAGCACAGGAGTTGGGACATCATGTTGAGGTTGACAAGGTATTGGTGGGGTCTTTTCTGAAGTATTGTGTGCAACTCTGGTCGACGTGTTGATAGGAAGGATATTATTAAACTGGAGAGTGTTCAGAAAAAATTTACCAGGATATTGCCGGGAATAGAGGGTCTAAAGTATAAAAATACATTGGACAGACTTGGACTTCTTTCACTGGAGTGTAGGACGTTAAGGGGTTATCTTATTGAAGTTTATAAAATTATGAGGGGCTTAGGTAACATGAATGACAAGGATCTTTTCCCTTGGGTGGGGGAGTTCAAAACTAGCAGGCTTTTTTTTAAGGTGGGAGGAGAAAGATTTAAAACTGAGATGAGGAGCAACTTGGTTACACAGAGAGTGGTTCATGTGTGGAATGAATTGCCAGAGAAAGTGGTGGATGTGGGTACAGTTACAATGTTTAAACGACATTTGGATACGTTCACGAATAGGAAACAGTTGTAGGGATATGGGCCAAACGCAGGCAGGTGGGATGAGTTTGGTTTGGTATTATGGTTGGTTTAGACCGGTTAGACTGAAGGGTCTGTTTCCATGTCATATGACTCTATGACTCTATAAACCGCCATCCAATCAGAGGACTAAACAGGAGCAGAAGTAATCTCCATGAAAATACTGATTAAAATGCAAATTAAAGACATGGGTAGAGTGACAGTGGTGCAAACCTTTGATGAAAGGGTAGATGTTGGAAGGGACATTGTTACATTCCTGAGTAAATGAGCTAGTGTCATAGCAGGAGAACTCAGCTCCATAGAACACGAGGAAAATGGATACTTTCACATAGTTATCCTGCAATGTCCTTGCAGCATTTTATCACTTTTCTTCTTACTACTGTGTCAGCCACATCTCTCCAGCACACAGAAATATAATTGCTGTGGCTGGAACAATAGGGCAAAGTTTTATTTATCGTGTATCTGGCACTGGATTTCATGCAGTGGAAGCACTTTCCATGTATTCACCAAATTCCAAAATGTATTTCTGCCATACAGAGCTCTGAGCAGGGAGTCCTAAAGATGAAAAGTTACCCAGCATGTTCAAATTGGTGACAGAGAGAGTTTCACCAGCTCAGGCTGATACTGTCAACATCAATCCTGAATTCATGGGTTTTTTTCTTTTGAAAATAGGCTTTTCTTGGAAAGCTAATATGACTTCAAGCTGTCCCAAATGGAGACGACACAAATTATTAAATTTTGCACTACACTGCTGCTGCTTGTAGGAATTCCTATTGGACGATCTGCAGTCATGGTACTTCTGTGCCTAGGCTTATCCCTTTCTGGGTCAAGAGTGTGACGCTGGAAAAGCACAGCAGGTCAGGCAGCATCCAAGGAGCAGGAGAATTAATGTTTTGGGCAAAATCCCTTAATCAGGAATGAGGGAACTCCCTCTCTGGGCTGCTCTCCAGTTTGCCCTCAAGAAGAGATCTCTGCAGATTTTAAGCTTTGATTTAACGACCAAAACAGTGACATTTCCTTTTCTGGTTGTGACTTCTTCAAAGTCCTTTTCGCTTTTGCAATTGCAAGAATCTCTTCATTTGTCTAAGGTCTGTGTATACAATTTTAACCACAAGTCTTAATATCTGCATTTCAAAGGCCACCTTTTTTTCCCTTCCACAGAAAAGTCCAAATTTTTGAATCACTCAGGAAAGAAGGCACTGTGTCATGTTTTATTTTTTCATTGTTAAGAGCTTGTGTTTCCTTGTTGATAACATATGCTCCGACTTCAAGAAATTACTTCTCTATCCTTCTTTTGACTTCAGCATCTCATCCATCATCTTCTGTATCATTTGTCCTAGATAGAAAAATGTATCTACTTGCTTCAGTGCAGTACCATCCACTTGAATCTTCATTATTGTTCCTTTGATATTTCCTGTCTAGCAGCCCACCGATGAATTCATGTTCTGAGTGAATGGGCAAATCTCTCGCTGTTATTACAGACTCCAGAAATGACCACTAAATGTGCACCAAGCTGTTTTCATCCCCATACAAGGTACTTAAAAAGCAAAGAACTGTCAGAGCCAATATTTACTGCGTGCATTAAGGAACCAATTGCCTAATGGTTACAGATATGCAGTCTTCAACATTTTTGGTTACGTTTACAAACACAACAAAAGTTAGAATATAAAGGGGAGAGGAGATGTTAGTTTAGATTTAATCACATTTTGCAAAGGATGCTGAATGTATAGACCAACACCAAGTCAGGCAGAGCATACTGACTCTATCACCAGCTGAAAAGAAACAACAAATTGGAGGTGAGCTTGATAAATATCATGAGATATAACATTTCCTCAGGGCCCGCTTAAAGGATGGAATCCATTAGTTTTCACCAGAATGGGCCTTTATTCCAACCTTTTGTGGGAAGTATTATTCATACCGGAACACACTGAACATTTTTACAAATGACCTTCAACAACAGAGAAAAATCTTTTCATGAAGCACTTTGACATAAACTTTAAAATTTTTCACGTTACACATTAATGATCGGAATGTAACAGTGGCCTAAATGACCTGGGCTTGGGTGAGAAAATGTGGCAGAATTGTGCGAGAGGTCCAGTGAGGCCTATTTTAATGTCAGGAACAACTTGCTGCAGCTTTTAACCAAATTGAAGTTGTTAGTAGGCAGAAGCGAGGGATTATTTCTTGTTAAAAACCTTACCATCTGTATATCTCATCTTATTAATCTGCAGCTTTCTATCATACCATGTACATAAGGTTTATGCTGTCAATCCTCAACATGCAAGTCAGGGCAGGTACCTGCAAAAGCCTTCCATGTTGGTCATCATGCAATGTTCCAACAAAGCACAACACAAGCTCACGGAACAACTCCACTTTACAGTCTCTCAGACTCAATATTAGACTTCACAACTTCACAGCTGATCACATGACATCTCTCCTCCATTTCTCTTCCATTCCCCCACAACCACCACAGCCTTGTCTTGTATGTCACTAAAATAAAACAAAGAACTACTGATGCTGGAGGTCTGAAATAAAAACAGAAATTGCTGGAGAAACCTGCAGCATTTGCGGGAGGAAAGCAGAATGAATGCTTAGAACCTGGTGCCTGGGGTCCTCCAGTGACATGCAGACTAGAGTTTGGAGTGCTGTACTTGACATAATCTGAGCAGGTAACGAGACAAAGGTAGATGCTGAGGAACTGGGTGAATGGGAGCAGTTTCTTGAGGAGGACCAAGTGGTATTGGGGAAGAAGAAACTCTCCTGGTCCACAACAGAGCTCAGACACATTAGGGCTACAATTCAGACAGGGATCAGACCCAGTGCCAGTCGAGGAGAGTTGGTGCAAAAGACAATCATGGACTGTCAACTGGTCTTTGGACATGGTACGAACAATGGTGCAAACTGCAGCCTCTATTGAATTTGTTTGCTTTTGATGTTGTAAATAAAAGCTCATGCTTGTAATTATCCTATTGCTGGCCTGTATGTGACATTCTGTGAGAAAATGTGATTATCCACTGGGCACTGGGGCAGAGAGTATGTTTAGCTGGGATGTTGCTAAGGACAAGTTGCTAACTGTGTGGCCTGATGATTAAACAGTGACTAGGATGAAAGAAAGGGTTCTGTATGTGTGAGGGAGTTAGTCATGCTGTTAGATGAGCTGTGAGCTGCACGGCTTTGTGACTGCTGTGTCAGAATATTGCTCATGATGGACAATGCTGGATTGCCAATGTTTCTCTCAGTGCACAACAATCTTTTAAAAATGTTATGAGAGACGTAGATGATGGTGTTTCAACGGATATCCATTGAGTTGAGAGTTGCTCTGGGAATGGCACATGATAGAACAGTGCTTTGTGTCACTACACTACTTGAGTAAACATATTTAGGTCAATGTATTACTTCACCATCTCCTTGCAAAGGTGAACAATGTTACAGTCCTCCCAGAAGTGGATTCTCATTTAAATGAATAATGCTTGTTTTGGAATTATTTATAGAAGTATAAATAAAATAAACCCATATGCTGTAAGCATTGAAATACATAACAAAATGCAGTAATCTGCTCCCTTCCACACTCTAGGTCTTTTTTTCTTGCTTGACTTGTGCTCATAACTCATACACCATTAAAGTTGCTCCATAAAAAAATCGACCAGCTCATGCTTTTCCTCATTCTAATGTTTTATATGAAATAGACCGTGTTATCATAACTGGTTAAATAACATCTTTCAATTTCTCTGCAGCTTTATTCTGAATATATTGCCAATTACTCATGTTTTGCCTTCATGATTCCTTGGCAGCTAACACAGAAAATTCTCACAATGTCAAGTTCCTGGTTTTCAGCTTCAACACCTGATGCTCTTCAGCTAAGTGCTTTTCCATGGTTCTCTCTGAATTCTGAAGTTCTGAAGAGCACAGCACGTAATCCCAATGCAAGAGAAAACCCAGTTGTATATTCCCCTGAATCTCCAGTTCTAAGAAAATAACAAACCTGTCCTCCAGAATGCCAACAGTTTTCTTCATAGTCACTCACTCTAATTGATGACTGTGCCTCTTTGTACCAATGCTTGACTGTTGAATTTTCAACTGAATTGGAACAGTTGGCTTTGTGCAACAATCTGAAATTTGTCATGGTCAAGAAGAACAAGGAGAGGAAGTGAACATTACCGGGGATGCTGGGCTGCTTTGACACTCCAGCTAAATATTCAGCATTACACAGGCTTTAAGATTGCTCTGAGAAACCTAACCTAAATCTGTGTTAAAACCACAGTAAGCTTGGGGAAACCTTCCCATGTCTGTGTGGCTGGCCATGTGATCCCGTTGACATAGGAATCCTTCATCAATGCAGATGAAGTAAAACTAGCAATTAGAGCTTAGGCTTCCTGCGTGAGTACCACAGATGTGCATAGATCTTCCCTGGAGTCCAGATGTGCACCAATCAATTACATCTGAGTTCTCTCCCTATAATAGAACATTGGGTCCATATTGAATTTTGTTTCCCAATCAGTTAAGTTGGACTGATGAACAGCATTGACTGTGCAGAGCATTCTTGGTCACCATGGCCTGAATACTTTGGAACATCTGCAGGTGGCAGAATGGATGTGTGGATGTATCAATGATGGCATCATGCCATCAACAGTGTACCTTCCACTACTCTACTTATCCCCATACTGCTACCATTCTAGGAGCTGCTGGAAGGTTTTAGTTGGATGGAAAAGGTGGTGCATCTAGCCTCTCAGTGGGCAAGTAAGTGCTCGGAGAAAAACAAGGATGATTTGCATTTTTATAGCACCAGCAATTTCCTCTTTTGTTTTTGTGAAGTTTTACTTCAATATAAAGGTTGATGTTACCTTGGCCTACCTGAGTGAGATGAAATGGTCACAGTCCTGAAGCAACTTGGCTTAGATTTTGCTTTGTTTCAGCAATGAGGATTGATCAGTTTTGCTCCGGCACCACCACCAATCGTCATCATAAATCTTCCAAACTGGGTACTCAGATTACATCAGTATGTGGTGTTGGAGATTTGTGCATGATTGACAGTGTCTTAAGAAAAATGAAAAGACAAAAATATTGGGAGCATTGAAACTTAACCTCTTTACAGTCCATTGTTTGGACTGTTCCGCACCAAATATCAATTGATGAGGGTTGTACATACACATTGGTGAATGAAAATCCCATTGAGATCATAGAATGTGTACGGGACTTAATAGAACATTTCTGATCGTTTTCTGTTTAAGAATGTGGCTCTGTAATCCACAAGATTGCTGCCATAGGTTCTCCCCCATTGTGTTCAATTTCTTCTGATCCCTCTCATAACTACCTGCCTGTTGGCCATCACTATATTCCAATGATGCTGGACCTTAAAACAGGCTGCTTTAAGTATTTGTACAATCTGGCTACCTGTTCCACACTTGGGAGTTAAATGCTTCCTCATAATGTTTACAGACATTAACATGGAATTGCATTTAGTTAATTTTTTCTAATACATAAATGTGCTTTGATGCTTATTGCTGAGTGTTAGTATTAATGTTCGCTTGGCACATTGCTGAGGAGGTAATTAGAATGATTGGCCTTTTCATTGCTGCTAAGGCTATTTTGGTGATAGCTTTGAGATAATTACACATAATAACCACACAACCAGCATGCCATCTCCCTGTTTGTTTCATAGTCAGCTAAGCCAGCCAATGGAATGTAAAATGTACTGAGCCAAATTAAACAGCTTAGCAACTGGATGACCCATTTGAACTTTGCTAATAAGTATGTGTAAAATTTAGATTGTGTTAGCTGAAGAATGGTATCTGAGCCCTATTAAAGCATCAGAGACACAGATCTATATTTAACAAACTAATTCATTGAGATAAATCATGATAAAGGGACACAGACATTTTGTACAAGTAGTTAGTTAGATAATTTTAAGGGACTCAAGGGTGTGATTTGGTATTTTGTTTAGTCCCAATAAGGCCTGGTAACATGCTGAAGAATGGAGCAGATCTTCAGAAAGTTGTCAGGTAATTTACGCCCACATATGATGTGGATGACCAATGTTATAAAGTGCTATCCATGAATGTGCAAGGTAATTATCATCAGCCAAAGCAAAACCTTAAGATTAGGAACTTGATTTAATGTTCCCCAAGCAGTTTTACTCACTGGCATTAGAACAAGGGAAACCTGCATTGTTTCAGTGAAGAGGTATTGACAAAATTAAAAATATAACTGGGGAGCAATGAGCCTTCCCCAGGATTTAGAACCTTGCCACAGAAATATCTCTTGATAAAAGCTGCTCATCAATTAGAGGTCAAGTGATAAGCCTAATTCGCCAGCAGGTTGGTTCCCCACATCAGTTATTCCCATTGCCACTTACTGGGGTCAGTTTACCTGCTGAAAATGTGTTGCTGGTTAAAGCACAGCAGGTTAGGCAGCATCCAAGGAATAGGAAATTCCACAGTTGAAAACCTGCTGATGGATCTGCATTGCATAGCCTTCCCCTAGATTAAACAGGCCCAGCTACCATCAAGCCTGTTCCATTAGCCTTCACTAAATACCAGTTTTTGTCCTTTCACTTGACTGTCACTCATATTCATACTTCACATGGTTCTCAAATCACACAATATCTTGTACATTGCAATTTTTTTCATTATAACTGAGTCAATATCCTGGAATCCCTTAACTAGCAGCATTGAAGGAATACAATAGAATGTAGAACATAGAACTGTACAGCACAGGAACAGGCCCTTTAGCCCATCATGTTGGCATGACACCAAATTAAACTAATCCCTTCTGCCTGCCCTTGGTCCATATCCCTCCATTCCTTGCATATTAATGTGGTTATCTAAAAGTCACTTAAATGTCCCTATCGTATCTACCTCCACCACCATCTATGGCAGTGCAGTCTACACTCCCACCAGTCCCTGTGTAAAAAACTTGCTCCTCATTTCTCCTGAAATACTTTCCCCATCTCACCTCAAATACGTGCCCTCTAAATTAGATATTTCAACTTGGGAAAAAGATTCTGACTGTCAACCCTATCTATGCATCTTAGAATTTTCTAGACTTGATCAGGTCTCCTCTCAGCTTTCATCACTCTAGAGAAAACAACCTAAGTTTTCTTAGCCTCTCCTTCTAGCTCATACACTCTCTTCCAGGCAGCATCTTTTGGGTTGCAAACTTGAAGAAGATAGACCACAAACACGTTCTTAGGGCAACTAGAGATGACTAATAAGACTTGCTCATGTAGGTATGCTATCATCACCCTCACTTGAGAAAGAAAGTCATTGGAGAATTATTTTTGCAGAAAATGAGAAAAAAAGCTATCAAGATGACTACTGGAGGAAATCACAGTTTAGATGGACTATGGAAAACTTAGTAAGATAGAACTAGACATCAAAAAGGTTGATAATATATCACTGTAATGATTACGAGCTCCATTCAATTAAATTGTAATCAAGATTCATATATGGACATGGGGCCGTAGTTTAGATGTGATATATTAAGGCTCCTACCTATATCAAATGGGGTCCATGACACCTAAAAAAAGGAGCTCAGTTAAAATGACAATGAATAGGAATTGAACAGGAATGGACCTTTAAGATTTTCAAACTCATAATCTACTTAAATAGATAGATGATCAAAATACTAACAATTTAAATTTGATAATGTTTTTCCACGAAAATAATAACTAGCAATGTATTAGCTGTCATAGCAACTGACAATCTCGCGTACTCACTAAATTGAGATTTCACTGATGAGTTATCTTTGTGGACAGAGAGAAATTTAAAGAAATCAGAGGCAAAGGCAAACATAGGAAACTGTCTTTTAAAAGATAAACAGATTGTCATAAGTGCAAATAGATCCAAATAAGACTATGATAAGGTTAGGATGGAGGAATGAGGAATTTTATTTCATTTAAGACAATAACTGATGTTGAAATTATTCTTTACTTTGAATGATTTTGGAACAGCAACTTGCTCTGATGAGTTAAGCAAATATGATCAGGTTCTACATCTGTTGATTTAAGGAATAAAGCAGCTTAATGATTCACATCTGGTCTCACCTCACCATGGTTTTTTTTCATATTCCCTTCATTCATATTAATAGAATTAGGTCTATTATCACCAATCAGCATTTACTCTTGTGCAGTATAATTGCTGGTCGTCCTCTTGAACTTAACTTGCGATTGGGTTAGGGTTAGGCACAGAGTTAGAGTTAGGGTTAGAATTAGAGTCCTGATGCACTCAAAACAAGGGCTTTAGCAAAACTAAAAACTCTATACAGCCAAACAACTATCAAATTGTAAAATGTAAAGCTGCCTGCAGAAGCAACTCACCCACATAAAAAATATCTAAGGCCTGAATTTCTAATTGTGAATTTATGACAACTCCACTTGGTTCTTCCTTCCCCTTTACACACAAGATATTAGATAACAGCTTTGAACATCTCTGAACTATGTTCTTACATTTGTAATTTTTTAATATCACAGTTCATTTCTGATTCTGCCTGCATTTGACAATTGAGAATATTCACTTTTTATTATAGATCTGAACATGTCCCAATTACAATTTGATATTCCAAATGGCAATGAATCTGATGAGAATGTTTCAAAGCCAATTCTTCATAGATCAGCTAATTCTTTTCTAGCTCCAGGTGACCTGCAAAGGCTTGAATTAATTTCATGCAGTTCATGGTCACAATCCCTTCCCCTTTTAAAAGTTTTATTTTATACATGCCTCACTTGCCTCATCGTCTATTCGCCAGATGCCATCAATCTTTTGTTTCTTTCTGCTGTTGCATTCCTCTCTCTCACTTGATGACGTTCTATAGACCTTTAGAAACCAATTCCTTAAAGGTTGAGGATGTTATTGAATTTTCCACAGATAATACATTTAGTGCGAAGATCAGTCCTCAACAAATCTGCCTTTTGTTGAATACTTCTTTTCTTAAATAACTAAAGACTAAAATTGAATTGCTGAAATAATCAACAGTAACAAAGCATTAGAATCATTCTCAGCCATTAATGAAAAAAAGCAGCTAAATTTTTAACTTGCTATACTCATGTCATTTAATACCAGAATAATGGTAAAATTTTCTGCATTGGGAGCAACTGGTGACTACAGTGCAATTACACTGAAATTTTGAAATGCGTCTTTTCCTCAGTTTTAAAAAAAATTATTTGCATGTTTCTGGGTGCAAAATCTAACATGAGCAAGTGATACCAGCAGCCTGAGTTGATACCCTGCCCGAACTCTGGCACCAGCTGCTAACACAACATTCTGGATCTTGCTCTTTGCTGCAGGAGACATGTCAATGCCCCATTATAATACTGATCCCTACTCTCATTACATTCCTTTTTCCTGTCATCCCTGTAGCAGAGTGCCATAGCCAGTTAATGTATTAATCCTGTAGCCCCACTCTCAACCAAACAAACTGAAATAACCTCAAAATTGGTGGAGAGTTGCAAAGACGGTGTCCCCTGCACTCTTGCCCTCTGAGCTCACTCACCAGCCTCAGCAGCAACTACTTTCCCCTGCCTCATGCAGTGTAACACCAGTTCACTAGACTTGTTCCCAGGATGGTGGGAATGAAGAGACTAGGCAAACCAAGGCTGTATTCTCTTGAGTTTCAAAGAATGAGAGATGACCTGATTGAAGCCTAAAAAGTGCTTAAAGGCAGTGACAGGATAGATGAAGGTAAGATGTTTCCCTTGGTTGGGGAGTACTAAATCGGAACAGATAAATTAAAATGAAAGGGACACCACTTAGGACCAAGATGAGAAGAACTGTTTTTACTTACAGGTTTGCAAATCTCAGGAAGTCTTTAGCCAAAAGAAGCTCAACATTTTTGGGTATGTTTAAATAGATTTGATTAAGAAGGAAAAAAGGGTTCTGGGGGACAGTATGGGTAAGAGGCACTGAAGTGTTCGATCAGTCATGATCATATTAAATGGCAGAGCAAGCTCAACTGGCTGAGTGAATAACCCTTGCTCCTGGCTTCCTATGTCCCCAACCACTGATCAAATCAGAAAACCCTACCCTAAGGTGTGTGATGCTACCGAGTAGAGAATAACTGGATGATCTTTCCCCTTCCTGATGTGTTACACTGTCTGCCAATGGGGCTTTAGTTCAATGTGAGGCAAAGATCCTGAGTAAATACCTTCTGCAGACACGATTGCCCTGGATCCCAGTGGCATGCAAGAGCTCCCACTTTCTATGTCCTTCCATTTTTCATAAGTTTTAGCTTATCACTTAATTATTTTAGTCAATTCATTATCTTCCTTTTTTATATATTTCATTAAATCTACCACCAGTTTCTTGTATTATTTTAAACCTAGGAATAGAATAGATCTTAAACACTTGGGGTGGTGTAGTGGACAGTGAAGAAAATTATCTAAGAGTACATTGGGATCTTGATCAACTGAGCCAGTGGGCCAGATGGAGTTTAATACAGATAAATGCAAGGTGTTGTATTTTGGTAAGACAAACCAGGGCAGGTTTAACTTGTACATTAAATGGTGGGGCTCTGGGGAGTGTTTTTGAACACTGAGATCTAGGAGTGTAAAACGTAGTCCTTTGAAGTGGCGTCACAGGTAGACAGGATGCTGAAGGCAGCATTTGGCACACTTGCCTTCATCAGTCAGAGGATTGAGTACAGAAATTGGGGCATCAGGTTTCAGCTATACAAGATATCAGTAAGGCCACATTTGGAGTACTGCATACAATTCTGGTCGGTCTGCCATCAGAAGGACGTTGCTTACCAGAAAGAAAGCAAAAATTCTGCACAAGGATGTTACCAAGACTGGAGAGTTTGAGTCATAAGGAGAGGTTGGATAGACTGGGTCTTTTTTGCCTGGTGGGCAGAAGGCTAAGAAATGACCTTACAGATGTTTATAAAGTCATGAGGGGCATAGATAAGGTGAATAGCTAGGTCTTTTCCTCAATGTAGGTGAATCCAAAACTAGAGGGCATAGGTTTAAGATGAGAGGAGAAAAATTTAAAAAGGACTAGAGGGGTAACCTTTTCACGCAGAGAATGGTGTATATATGAAAAGAGCTGCCAAAGTAAGTGGTAGACATACAATTACATTTTTAAAAGACATTTTGACAGTTACATAAATAGGAAACCTTTAGACAGATATGGGCCAAATGCAGGTAAATGGGACTAGTTCAGTTCAGGAAAACCTGGTCAACATGGACGAGTTAGGCCAAAGGTTCTGGTCCATGCTGTATCACTCTATGACTCCAGAACATTTAACAGACCCTTACCAAACAGCGAAGTTCTTACTTTGTAGTAGAGTAAAAACCAATTTTTAAAGAATAAAAATGTTAGAAAAAAATAAGGGAGCACTTTCTTCCCCTAGCCAACTACCTCCCCAATTACTTGACTTCCCGATGGGTGGCTAGTTCACCGACTGGGAAATCAGAACAACCTGTCTTCCAAATGACCAAATATTGGGGCAAACATAGTCATAGGGTCATAGAGGTATACAAACAGTAGCACATATGGTGGATAAGGGGTGGCATTCCTGATGAAAGGCTCTTGCCCGAAACATTGATTCTACTGCTAATCAGATGATGCCGGGCCTGCTGTGCTTTTCCAGCATCACACTCTCGACTCTGATCTCCAGCATCTGCAGTCCTCACGCTCTCCTGCCATCAAAAAGCCAACCCTCTTGCCCTTGCCTCTAATACCCCAGGGGAAGCGATGGCCTAGTTGTATTATAGTATTAGCCTATTAATCCAGATATAATATTCTGGGGACATGGATTTGAATCCTGCCATGGCAACTGGTGCAAGACGAATTCAACAAAATCTTGAATTCAGAGTCGAAGGATGACCATCATCAATTGTTGAGAAAACCCATCTGATTCATTAATGCCCTTTATGGAAGGGATCTACCATCCTTATTTGGTCTGGCCTACATCCACAATGCCCTCTGGGTAATTAGAGATGGGTGATAAACGCTGACCTAGACCCACAACCCATGAATAAATTTTTTTAAATCGTCCTGCCCACAACCACAGTGAGAAGAATGTGATAATATTTACTTTCTCATTGCTGGATCCCCTGAGGAATAAGCCTTGACAGCTGATTCTGAAGGATAGGCCACCAGTTTCTTTCCCTAGAAATTTTCCCACGCTCTGCCTGTCGGTTCTTAATGAGCTGATTGATAGACAATAGGATGAAGGTGGCCACTCTTCCAAGACAATTAGGAAAGTGACATCTAAAGGAAAGAACTGCAAGCATAAATGGGCGATAGGGAAGTGAATGACAACATAGTCACGATCAAACCCACAACATCTGTTCTTGGCACTGAAGAGAAAAGTATCGGAGAAATTGCTGATGACATTACAAAGTCTGTCATGTAGCCATAATGACTCAAGACACCCAACAGTCCACTGGGAATGCAACAAGCAGAGACAATATTATATGTGAATAACATGTCTAATGTATGCCATGAAACCAATGCAGCATTACATTTCTGGGAATAAAAATGTCACATGTTTTGTCTCTGACCCGGTGTGATGAACCAATGTTGCCTGTAGCACAATTTCTAACTTGCCATCTGTTTTGCCATGTTGAGCTGCCCTGAGTAGGTCAAGCTATATCATTATGTGACTGGAACTCTGCCGTGCTACACAGCAGGAGAGGGGTAACACCTGCATTGTACAACAGTTCAATTAGCTTTCAACCGAAATAGATATATATCACAATTCTAATGTGATGTTATCAAGGTGAAGAAATTATATGTTTTTTCATTTTAAATCATGCAACATTTCTTACAGCACAGCATAGAGATCATACAGAAATTTTGTTTCATAATCTGAAAAACCTACCTCCAAAAAATGTAGCCCACTGGTAATCACGAAATAAACTACCGATACATAACAAATGAATGAATTAATTAAGAATAATAAATAATACAATGCAGCCTGTGTATAAAAATGAAAGAAAATGGGAAATTGTGTACAACAAGACTGCACCAAACAGTCAAATCTACAAGGAATGTATCTGCTTCTGGACACTTTGTACAGTTGAGATACAGTTTGAGCTAGGATACTGAGAGGTGGAGATATCACTGCATCATTTACTCCATGGTGCAGCCATACAGCAAACAAAGGCAGAGATGTGCAAAGGAAGAAGATAAATGTTAGTCATCATTAAGGGAATGTGGGGGGGATACATACAACATAGAAAATAGCACATAGAACATAGAACAGTACAGCACAATACAGTCCATTTAGCCCTTGATGTTATGCTGACTTTTTATCCTACTCTCAGACCTGACTAACCTACATACCCTTCATTTCACTATCATCCATGTGCCTATCCAAGAATTGCTTAAATATCCCTAACGCATCTGACTCTACTATCACCGGTGGCAGTGCATTCCATGCACCCACCAGTCCCTGTGTAAAGAACCGACCTCTAACGTCTCCCCTAAGCCTTCCTCCGATCACTGTAAAATTATATCCCCTCGTGATAGCCATTTCTGCCCTGGGAAAAAGTCTCTGACTGTTCACTCTATCTCTCATCATATTGTACACCTCTATCAAGGAAGGATAGTGAAGGATTTAATAGACACAGCTTGTATTCAACAGGTACAAACTGTTCATTACCTGTGAGGGAAAAACGTTTTGAAGAACAACCAGAATACGGAAAAAGGTGGTGTCTCCAAGGAGATGTTTAGGGTGAGAGGGGAAAAATTAAAAAGGGACTGCAACTTTTTCACACAGAGAGATGTACATTTATGGAACGAGCTGCCAGAGGAAGTGATGGAGGCTGGCACAATTACAGCATTTAAAAGGGATCTGGATGGGTATATGAATAGGAAGGGGTTAGAGGGATATGGGCCAACTGCTAACAAATGGAACTAGATTAGGTTAGGATATGGACGAGTTGAACCGAAGGGTCTATTTCCGTGTTGTATATCTCTATGAGTCTAAGAGAATGCAGAATAATTTCAAAAGGAGATTCTGTGATTAGTTGGATGGCTGGCTTTCTTTACAGTCAGACCTGATATCACAAAATAAAACATTGAAAAATGTTGAGAAAGGATCTGGAAAAGGAATGGGTGGATTTAACTGTTGCACTCTGTCGTATGGGCATACCAATGCACTACATTGTAGAGTTGCTGATCATGATAAAGATTGCTGCCACCATCCTTTGTTAGAGTAAAGAATTACAGTTTCTGGATTAGTGGTGCTGGAAGAGCACAGCAATTCAGGCAGCATCCAAGGAGCAGCGAAATCGACCTTTCGGGCAAGAGCCCTTCATCAGGAATAAAGGCAGAGAGCCTGAAGCGTGGCTAGAGGAGGGTGGGGGTGGGGAGAAAGTAGCATAGAGTACAATGGGTGAGTGGGGGAGGGGATGAAGGTGATAGGTCAGGGAGGAGAGGGTGGAGTGGATAGGTGGAAAAGGAGATAAGCAGGTAGGACAAGTCCGGACAAGTCATGGGGACAGTGCTGAGCTGGAAGTTTGGAACTAGGGTGAGGTGGGGAGGGGAAATGAGGAAACTGTTGAAGTCCACATTGATGCCCTGGGGTTGAAGTGTTCCGAGGCCGAAGATGAAGCGTTCGTAAAAGCCTGCTTGGTCTACAGTTTGGCGCACTGACCTGTACACCGCTGAAGCCAAACGCCAGCTCGCGGACGCCTCCTCTTATCGCCCCCTTGACCACGACCCCACCTCCCACCACCAAACCATCATCTCCCAGACCATCCAGGACCTCATCACCTCAGGGGATCTCCCATCCACCGCCTCCAACCTCATAGTCCCACAACCCCGCACCGCCCGTTTCTACCTCCTGCCCAAAATCCACAAACCTGCCTGCCCCGGCCGACCCATTGTCTCAGCCTGCTCCTGCCCCACCGAACTCATCTCCCAATACCTCGACACGGTCCTGTCCCCTTTAGTCCAAGAACTCCCCACCTACGTTCGGGACACCACCCACGCCCTCCACCTCCTCCAGGATTTTCGCTTCCCCGGTCCCCAACGCCTTATTTTCACTATGGACATCCAGTCCCTGTACACCTCCATCCCCCATCACGAAGGACTCAAAGCCCTCCGCTTCTTCCTTTCCCGCCGCACCAACCAGTACCCTTCCACTGACACCCTCCTTCGACTGACTGAACTGGTCCTCACCCTGAATAACTTCTCTTTTCAATCCTCCCACTTCCTCCAAACTAAAGGAGTTGCCATGGGCACCCGCATGGGCCCCAGCTATGCCTGCCTCTTCGTAGGATATGTGGAACAGTCCATCTTCCGCAACTACACTGGCACCACCCCCCACCTTTTCCTCCGCTACATCGATGACTCTATCGGCGCTGCCTCGTGCTCCCACGAGGAGGTTGAACAGTTCATCAACTTTACTAACACCTTCCATCCCGACCTGAAATTCACCTGGACTGTCTCAGACTCCTCCCTCCCCTTCCTAGACCTTTCCATTTCTATCTCGGGCGACCGACTCAACACAGACATCTATTATAAACCGACTGACTTCCACAGCTACCTGGACTACACCTCCTCCCACCCTGCCCCCTGTAAAAACGCCATCCCATATTCCCAATTCCTTCGTCTCCGCCGCATCTGCTCCCAGGAGAACCAATTCCAACACCGCACAGCCCAGATGGCCTCCTTCTTCAAGGACCGCAGATTCCCCCCAGACGTGATCGACGATGCCCTCCACCGCATCTCCTCCACTTCCCGCTCCTCCGCCCTTGAGCCCCGCTCCTCCAACCGCCACCAAGACAGAACCCCACTGGTTCTCACCTACCACCCCACCAACCTGCGCATACAACGTATCATCCGCCGCCATTTCCGCCACCTCCAAACGGACCCCACCACCAAGGATATATTTCCCTCCCCTCCCCTATCAGCGTTCCGCAAGGACCACTCCCTTCGTGACTCCCTTGTCAGATCCACACCCCCCACCAACCCAACCTCCACCCCCGGCACCTTCCCCTGCAACCGCAGGAAATGTAAAACTTGCACCCACACCTCCACACTCACTTCCCTCCAAGGCCCCAAGGGATCCTTCCATATCCGCCACAAGTTCACCTGTACCTCCACACACATCATCTATTGCATCCGCTGCACACGATGTGGCCTCCTCTATATTGGTGAGACAGGCCGCTTACTTGCGGAACGCTTCAGAGAACACCTCTGGGCCGCCCGAACCAACCAACCCAATCACCCCGTGGCTCAACACTTTAACTCCCCCTCCCACTCCACCGAGGACATGCAGGTCCTTGGACTCCTCCACCGGCAGAACACAACTACACGACGGCTGGAGGAGGAGCGCCTCATCTTCCGCCTGGGAACCCTCCAACCACAAGGTATGAATTCAGATTTCTCCAGCTTCCTCATTTCCCCTCCCCCCTCCTTGTCTCAGTCGGTTCCCTCAACTCAGCACCGCCCTCCTAACCTGCAATCCTCTTCCTGACCTCTCCGCCCCCACCCCACTCCGGCCTATCACCCTCACCTTGACCTCCTTCCACCTATCCCACCTCCATCGCCCCTCCCCCTAGTCCCTCCTCCCTACCTTTTATCTCAGCCTGCTTGGCTCTCTCTCTCTTATTCCTGATGAAGGGCTTATGCTCGAAACGTCGAATTCTCTATTCCTGAGATGCTGCCTAACCTGCTGTGCTTTGACCAGCAACACATTTGCAGTTTGGTAAAAGGAAGTATGATTTAGGGTGTGATTTATAAATATCAGTATCAATTATTTTCGAGTTTTGATTTTGATTTAATCACATGGGGGCTTTAGTCTATGTACTCGAGGAGGGTTTAATAATTAACTTGACAGTCTTTCTGGAGCCATTACTTTTAAACCAATATGTGTGAGAATGCGGCTTTTAGTGTAATAATGGAAATAGGTTTGCACTGTGAGAATTTTATGATCAAAGAAATTCAACAATAAAAAGCATTTGCTTGCTTTTAATTTGGAAGAATTAGGAATTGATGTTACTGATTAGGAACTAAACTCCCAGACATTGAAAGTTTTTGGTTAGATGTAGTTAGATGTAAGAACAACTTCACCTGGATAAAGTAGTTAGTTCAGATATAGATTATTTTAGTTAAAGTATTTTTGATTTAAAAATTCAGACTGGAAGTGGATGGTTAGAAATATGAAGTGATTAATTGAAATTTAGAAAATTTAAGCTCAGTTCTGCCAGTCAAAGAAGGGGGTAAGAAACAGTAAAGAGTGAGAGATACAATTAAGTCAAACCTATAGATGTGATAGTGAAAGGAACTTGTTCTAGGATTTGAGTTTTCAGTCAGTTTTCAGTCTGGGATCTGATACTAAGATCACTGGGAATCGTAACACTGGCCTAACTAGAACAGTCTCTTCTCTTGAACAGGAAGTAAATTTATTGCATTTTAGCAACTAGTTATAGCCATGTGACATACTTGTTGCTCGACTTTTGTTGGATGTATCTCATGGGGAGATACAAAGCTGTTCTACCTACAAGTCCACATGTTGTCATCTTAGTAGGTGGTACTTATGGTACTTCTCAGTATTAACCCTTTCAGACTATACTATATGGCAAACGGCTAATGGGCATTAAATGATCATGACAGAACTCAAATAATCCCATATAGTCTGGTATGAAGCAATAGTAAAAAGAGCATAAAGGAATTGAGTTTTTAATGCTACAGAATCTCATTCTTGCTCAGTATATCAGAAGTCTAATGAGGAAAGAATTAACATTGGATTTTCTACTGGGCAATGAATAAGAACAGCCAGCTAGAACTAAGAATAGGCAAGCATCATAATAGCAGTGATCGCAAGATAATGAGATTAAGATTGAGAATGACATAATCTGAAGAAAGACTAAGGTCAGTAGATGGAAATAGCAAATTAGGAAGAAATGGGTTGAATTAAAGAAGATAATTTTGGAAAAGGTGTTGAAAAAAACTACAAGTTGGCAATAATAGAGAATCTTATAAAGTGTAATCAATAAAGTTCACGAGAAAAGTTTATACGAAAGCAAACCACTAAGGGTGCTGGACAACTGACATAATTAAAATGCTGAAAATACTCAGAGGGCCCATCAGCACCAATGAGATTTTGGTGGGGCTTGGTGTCAGAAGTTGAAAATGTGTTGCTGGTTAAAGCACAGCAGGTTAGGCAGCATCCAAGGAATAGGAAATTCGACATTTCGGGCATAGGCCCTTCATCAGGAATGAGGAGAGGGTGCCAGGTAGGCTAAGATAAAAGGTAGGGAGGAGAGACTTGGGGGAGGGGCGATGGAGATGTGATAGTTGGAAGGAGGTCAAGGTGAGGGTGATAGGCCGGAGTGGGGTGGGGGCGGAGAGGTTAGGAAGAAGATTGCAGGTTAGGAGGGTGGTGCTGAGTTGAGGGAACCGACTGAGACAAGGTGGGGGGAGGGGAAATGAGGAAATTGGAGAAATCTGAGTTCATCCCTTGTGGTTGGAGGGTTCCCAGGCGGAAGATGAGGCGTTCTTCCTCCAACCGTCGTGTTGTTATGTTTTGCCGGTGGAGGAGTCCAAGGACCTGCATGTCCTCGGTGGAGTGGGAGGGAGAGTTAAAGTGTTGAGCCACGGGGTGGTTGGGTTGGTTGGTCCGGGCGTCCCTGAGGTGTTCTCTGAAGCGTTCCGCAAGTAAGCGGCCCGTCTCCCCAATATAGAGGAGGCCACATCGGGTGCAGCGGATGCAATAGATGATGTGTATGGAGGTACAGGTGAACTTGTGGCGGATATGGAAGGATACCTTGGGGCCTTGGAGGGAAGTGAGGGAGGAGGTGTGTGCGCAAGTTTTACATTTCCTGCAGTTGCGGGGGAAGGTGCCGGGAGTGGAGGTTGGGTTGGTGGGGGGTGTGGACCTGACGAGGGAGTCACGAAGGGAGTGGTCTTTGCGGAACGCTGATAGGGGAGGGGAGGGAAATATATCCTTGGTGGTGGGGTCCGTTTGGAGGTGGCGGAAATGACGGCGGATGATACGTTGTATATGGAGGTTGGTGGGGTGGTAGGTGAGAACCAGTGGGGTTCTGTCTTGGTGGCGGTTGGAGGAGCGGGGCTCAAGGGCGGAGGAGCGGGAAGTGGAGGAGATGCGGTGGAGGGCATCGTCGATCACGTTTGGGGGCAATCTGCAGTCCTTGAAGAAGGAGGCCATCTGGGCTGTGCGGTGTTGGAACTGGTCCTCCTGGGAGCAGATGCGGCGGAGACGAAGGAATTGGGAGTATGGGATGGAGTTTTTACAAGGGGCAGGGTGGGAGGAGGTGTAGTCCAGATAGCTGTGGGAGTCAGTCGGTTTATAGTAGATGTCTGTGTTGAGTCGGTCACCCGAGATAGAAATGGAAAGGTCTAGGAAGGGGAGGGAGGAGTCTGAGACAGTCCAGGTGAATTTGAGGTCAGGATGGAAGGTGTTAGTAAAGTTGATGAACTGTTCAACCTCCTCGTGGGAGCACGAGGCAGCGCCGATACAGTCATCGATGTAGCGGAGGAAAGGTGGGGGGTGGTGCCAGTGTAGTTGCGGAAGATGGACTGTTCCACATATCCTACGAAGAGACAGGCATAGCTGGGGCCCATGCGTGTGCCCATGGCAACTCCTTTAGTTTGGAGGAAGTGGGAGGATTGAAAAGAGAAGTTATTCAGGGTGAGGACCAGTTCAGTCAGTCGAAGGAGGGTGTCAGTGGAAGGGTAGTGGTCGGTGCGGCGGGAAAGGAAGAAGCGGAGGGCTTTGAGTCCTTCGTGATGGGGGATGGAGGTGTACAGGGACTGGATGTCCATCGTGAAAATAAGGCGTTGGGGACCGGGGAAGCGAAAATCCTGGAGGAGGTGGAGGGCGTGGGTGGTGTCCCGAACGTAGGTGGGGAGTTCTTGGACTAAAGGGGACAGAACCGTGTCAAGGTATGCGGAGATGAGTTCGGTGGGGCAGGAGCAGGCTGAGACAATGGGTCGGCCGGGGCAGTCAGGTTTGTGGATTTTGGGCAGGAGGTAGAAACGGGCGGTGCGGGGTTGTGGGACTATGAGGTTGGAGGCGGTGGATGGGAGATCCCCTGAGGTGATGAGGTTATGGATGGTCTGGGAGATGATGGTTTGGTGGTGGGAGGTGGGGTCGTGGTCGAGGGGGCGATAAGAGGAGGTGTCCGTGAGTTGGCGTTTGGCCTCAGCGGTATAAAGGTCGGTGCGCCAAACTACTACCGCACCTCCCTTGTCTGCCGGTTTGATGGTGAGGTTGGGATTGGAGCGGAGGGAGTGGAGGGCTGCACGTTCTGAGGGTGAGAGGTTGGAGTGGGTAAGAGGGGTGGACAGGTTGACCGGTTAATGTCGCGGCGGCAGTTGGCTATAAATAGATCCAGGGCGGGTAAGAGGCCAGCACGGGGTGTCCAGGTGGATGGGGTCGTCAGAGGGTGGGCGGGAGAAGGGGTCGTCAGAGGGTGGGCGGGAGTCTTGGTTGTGAAAGTAGGCACGGAGGCGAAGGCGGCGGAAGAATTGTTCAATATCTCGCCGCGTGTTGAACTCATTGATTCACAAGGGATGAACTCAGATTTCTCCAGTTTCCTCATTTCCCCTCCCCCCACCTTGTCTCAGTCGGTTCCCTCAACTCAGCACCGCCCTCCTAACCTGCAATCTTCTTCCTAACCTCTCCGTCCCCACCCCACTCCGGCCTATCACTCTCACCTTGACCTCCTTCCACCTATCACATCTCCATCGCCCCTCCCCCCAAGTCCCTCCTCCCTACCTTTTATCTTAGCCTACCTGGCACCCTCTCCTCATTCCTGATGAAGGGCTTATGCCCGAAACGTCAATTTCCTATTCCTTGGATGCTGCCTAACCTGCTGTGCTTTAACCAGCAACACATTTTCAACTGTGATCTCCAGCATCTGCAGACCTCACTTTTTACCTTGGTGTCAGAAGGACAATGTCATTGGATTGAGAGGCCAAGGCTAAGTTTTCAATCGGTATTCATGCCCTGATGACAAAAAGGTTTGACAATTACAGGTCGTTCTGCTCTAATGTATGTTTTGTTCATGCACTATGACTGTAACGCAATTGATGAATTGGGGTCACTGTTTCTAAAGCGCAAACTTTTAAAGCGAGTATCGGTTGTAATGTGATTCTGCCCCTATTAGTTTAAATGGTGCTGCTATTACACGAGTTTCTTATAACACGGGATTGCACGAAAACAGAACTACCGTGTTATAGCAGAACCGATATGTCTCTTTTCAGCAATACTCAATACTTAAACAGTATTCTAAAAAGGAAATAACGTAATCAGCAAATTAGCAAATCAAAAAGGGGATAAAAATCCCATGTCCTGATGGAGGAGGTGGTGTGTTGTAATATCACTGGGCTAGTAATCCAAGACGCCAGGCTAATGATCTAATTTCATGGGCCTGAATCTCACGGTGGTAGCTGGTGAAATTGAATTCAATTAAAATAAAAATCTGGAATTAGAAGCTCTCATAATGGTAAACATATAACCACTACTGGTTGTCATTAAAAAGCCACTTAGTTCACTAATGTCTTTCAGGGAAGGAAAAATGTCATTCTTACTTGGCCCAGCCGACATGTGACTCCTCCCACAGCAGCATAGTTGACTCTTAACTGCTTTCTATTCTCTCAGGTCCAACCCTGATCTTATTATCAAAGCTATCAATAAGGGCTTGTTGTCTGGCTTGCTGACCCCTATCTGACAGAGGGTGAGTTCCAACTCTCAGGTACTTCCTTCTATCGTCCCCTGGCTCATGACCTAACAACTGAAAGTAAGACTGTAGTTTTCAGGACTGTCACAGGACTCATCCACTCAGGAGATTTCTCCTGCTTTCCACCTCATTGTCTGCCAATCCAGCACAACTATCCCCATTGTTCCTTGTAGCCCCATGTCAATATTGTGTACTTATGGATCCCCACTTATCCCCAAGGTTCTTTTTACATCCAATGCCAACTTAGCATGAGTTCATGTCAAACCATGCCAATTCACCACCCTTTGCTATTAGAACCTCCACACAAACTTCTTCAATGGATAGATCTCAGGAGCCACACTGAAATAAAAGAATGCTCTTATTATCTGTTGCAGGCTTCACTAGGTAAAACAAAATTCTGCATATTTGAATCTCCTCAGAATAAAGCAGCTGAATAATAATTATGCTTATGATAACACTTAGTGTTAAATCAACAAACATCCAATGAGACTTCAGAAAACAATTTTTGGCAACTTAGGGATATGGACAGAATGTTTCTTTTTTCAAACATTAAATAAACAGCAGGCGATTTTAAATAAACTGGATAGCTGAACATTCCAAAGGCTTTATCTGTGTTTTATGAGCATTTACATCCACTCTCAAAGTTTGTTAAGGCAAATAATTCTGGACAAGGTTCTCACTTGGACAGAAATCAGGTTTGTTTGAACTCAGCACTGAATTTGCATGGCCTTGCTGAATTTAGTTTTCTCCCATGCGTGAGTCATGTTCTGCCTTCGTTTCTTTACAAGTGAAATTAAGATCTGTCAGAAATGAGGACAGGCATTTTATGACCACGTCCTGGTGCTATTTTGGATAAACTATGGAGTCTTAACTACTCTGCAATAAACTAAGCTGCAGTTTTATGTCAATGGGAAAAAAAACCCACTGAATTTATGCTGAAAGGAATAATAGAAGAGTACCTAAGAGCAGAAAGTCTAATAAAATGTAACTCGGGTTCCAAAAAGCTTAAAACATGTTTAACAAGCTTGATGGAGGTTTTGCAGGAAATAAAAGGAAGAATTGACAAAAGTAATGCAGTCAATTACAATATCATAACAAAATATTTTAAAGGCATTTGACAAGCTACCATATGGTAAGGACAAAGAACAGGGCATCTGGTCAGCATGGACGAGTTGGACCGAAGGGTCTGTTTCCGTGCTATACATCTCTATGACTATGACGCTAAGACTTGGAATCAGGTGACACACAGCTGAATGGTTAGTAAATTAGCTACTAACTATAAAGTAGAATATAGGGGGGAATGGTTATTGTTAAATTAGGGAAAGATAGAACCTATTTCATCAGTGCTGGAACTGCTGTCATTTATAATTTAGATTAATGGTTTACACTTGGCAAGTACAAACTGGGGCCATGACTAATACTGAGGAAGTGTGAAACATCACACAAAATTACATTAGAAAATTTGCAAACTGGGCAGTTAAATTGTAAATGAACTTTAACAGTGATAAATATGAGGTAGTGCAATTTAGTAGAAAAAAGTTACCTACTCCCTGGAAAATAAGGGACTTAATGAGGGGAAGCACAAAGGCATCTAAAGACATTGGTAAACAAATCATTACAAGTAGCATCATGGGTCAGCAAGGCATTTAAGAATGCTAACAAAGTCACTGCACTCACATTTCTATCAAAATGAGTAAATGAATATGAGTACATGAGAGGAAAGTGAACTGGAATATATGCTGAAAAAATACGGTGAGGCAGATGCAATGTAATGGCAAGCTTATAGAGTAAAAACACCAGTAAGGGCTAGTTCAGACATATGGCACAGTCACGTACTTTATATTCCATGTGATGCTGTGTAACAAGTCAATCTCTTTTGAAGTGTTGCTTAACACAGTCTATATTCCTGCAGACCAGGTCTATCCAAATACTATTCAAATGCTCTCTTGAATACCTCCATTGAATTTGTCTCCACCAGGTTTCCAGGCAGTGCATTCCATAATCTAATTACTCACTGTGTGGAAAGTTTCTTGTTTTCACACTCTAGCTTTATTTGTATTCATTTGTCAGCTCCACAATGTCGGTCTACTTGACCATTTATTAGTCATCAATAAAGCTCTGTGTGGACAGTTAGGTGGGCGACTCCTAGTGATGCCTTATTTGTATACAGTATAATTAAAAATCTTCTGGGGTAGAAAAGTAGCTTCATGCTCATTTCCAGCTGCACTTGAGGCATTCTGGATGGATGGATGATTTAATTTTCTGGTTCAAAATTAAGGTGAATGAAACAAATAATCAAAAGCACCGCCCGCTGACAATGGGAAAGTTTCAGTAAGGTCAGAGATATGCTGGTTTCTCGCTGTTAATCAGCTGATCCACGTTTGAAATTTCATGCTTAGTTAACTATAGAGAAAGATTAGTAAATTTCACAGACGATTATTAATCGTAAGTTGGTATGGTTCCAGCTCTGCAATGTTGGTCAAAACCAAAGTTAGAACATTTTAGACATTTGATTTTATATTTTGCATGATTTAGAACCACTTATTTTATATGAGAACCTCATTCACTTAACTATCAATCTCAAAACCAATGGTTATAGTTCTTAAGTGCTCTGATAATTCCAGGAGAAACAGTTCTTCTTGAGAAGTTAAATTTCCATGTTTATTTTCTGAACATATCCAGTCATCATTGCAGACATGAAAGCTTTTCACCAGCTTCATTTCCATTCCAATTGTAGAACTGAAAACTGGGAGCTGCAGGTGTTGTGACATGATATGTATGAATGTTTCTGGGGTACACCTGCGGTCGAACATTATCCACTTCAAAGGACATGATGTATTAGTCACATGAGGAATTGTTGGTCAGTTTCAATCAACATTGATAACAGTAGGATCTATAACACTTGGCTCTCAGTAATCATTATCCCTAAATAGTCTTATTGACAAATACGGAGCCCACACTATTGGTTCACCAATCTGTGTGTGTGATTTGTACATTCATGTCTCAAAGAAGAATCAGAATGCATCATGTCCACTATTTCTCCCTTATCTACACTATTAATTATGTCATCAAAAAACTCCAGTAAAGTTATTAAGCATGATTTTCCTTTCATAAACCCATGCTGACATTGTCCAATCCTGCTATTCCTTTCCAAATATTCTGTTATCAATTTCATAATTGACTCTAACATTTTTCCCAATATTAACGTTAGGCCAACTCTATATATTTTGCTCCCTAGCTTTTTAAAACACGAGCCAGCTTCTGTTTGCAAAGGATCTACGTTTGTCTTTACTAATCTTTTCATCGTCACATATTAATAGAAGTTTTTAAACTCAGTTTCTGTGTTGCCTGCAATTTTACTCTTACATTCTATTTCCCTACCTCTTGATTAAACCATTTTTCCACTTCTGCTGACACCTGATTTTCTGATACCTTTGCTAACAATGCGACCCTACCTCCTTTCCCTTTTTGCCTGTCCTTCTTAATAAGCCAGCATTTATTATCCAGAGTGCAGCTAAAAGCCAGACACATTGTTGTGCCTATGGAGGTAGCTATGGGCCAGGCCAGGTAAGGATGGCAGATTTTCTTGGCAATATGATTTTGAAGGCTTGACTGAGTAGAATGTAAGACTCAATTCTTCTCACCCAATCCATGAAAATAGCTCATGGTGTAAGTAATTTTGCAGTTTTGTAGGAATTCTGTATACCAGGGGAGATGGTAGCACAGTGGTAATGTCACTGGGTTAGTAATTGAGAACCCTGGGCTAATATTATGGTGACCTTGTTTGAATCCCACCGTGGCAGATAGTGAACATGAATTCAATAAAAATGTGGAATTAAACAAGTCAGCTTACTGATGATCATATAGCCACTGTCAATTATGTATTTTCAAAACATCTGATTTACTAATCTCCTTCAGGAAAGAAAATCTGCCATCCTTACCTGGCCTGGCCCATAGCTACCTTGTTGTTATATTGTCATTCCCTTTGACTGGCATTCCATCTATCACCTTCAACATTGATTCCCTCCACCCCAGATGCACAGTGGTAGCAGTTTCTACTATCTACAAGATGCATAACAGCAACTCACTAAATGTTCTCCAAATGCATGCTCCAAACCCACAACCTCAAAGAAAAAAAACGCAGCAGATACATGGCAAACCATCATCTGGATAGCCTCCTCCAAACCACATACCATCCTAACTTGGAAGCACATTGTTACTCCTTGTGTGTCACTGGGATAAAATCCTGGAACTCCCTCCAGAACAATACTGGGATGTATCTACACCCCAAACACTGCAGCACTTCAAGAAGGCAGGTCACTAGCAAAGATAATTTACTGATGCAGAATAAATTATGGTTTATCCAGCTCTGCTTATGTTCCATGAATAAATAAATGATATGCATGCTCCTTTGTGAGAGTTTTTAAAATCACAGCTATACAGGATATGATGCATTTATCCCATGAAGTATTCAGCAGTTAAAACATAGGAGTAAAACGTACTATAAAGAATGTACTAGATGTACTACCCAGTAAAATTTATCTGTGGTTTATTTTATCTTCAAAAGAATCTCATTATTGTCTCATGAATCTTTGTCTTTGATTGGCATATTCACTTCTACAAGAAGAATGGAACAACATGCAGCTTGTGGTGGGGAGAAAGACAGAGAGAAAATCTATTTTTCTGTAGGTGATATGCCACACACAGGCTATCATGAGCAAACAGCGTTGACACCAGTGTATCCTTTCAGAGTGGTGGGGGCTGCATTTTTTTTTTGCTTTGCAAATAATACTGCATCGATATTGTGTGCTCCACCTGGCAGCTATTTTCAATGATCTGGGTGGATGCAGTTGGAATTTCGTGAGAACACATTTTCCTTTATTCCTGTTCATACCTCTGATGTTTTTACCATTAGGGAGAGTTTGGTAACATCATGACTACAAAGGGTATACACTGATACATGCAGTTGCCATGTCTGTCACACTATTGTCAGCCATGCCCTAGTTCTTATGAGTCTTTCAAAATTTTGGCAAATAGAGGAAAATAAAGCAAATTAATTCACTTTTGTCAGGGGAGGTGGAATGGTACACAGGGGAGGTAGATTTTGACCCGTCCCAAAATAAATGTGGAGATCATAGTTTAGGTGCACAGCTGCTCCAAACCAAGTTTGTGATTCCAAAACCATTTCCAGATCTGTGCTTTCTTTGTATGTTGCTTATGAATTACAGACACATAGTAGAACGGTTGGATAGGCCGGGAACCCCTGCTGCTTCATTGAAATTCTCTTAAAAATACTTCCTGGTCTTTGTGTCACCGAATAGATGAGTAACCTATGCAAGTAACCAAATTGTACGGCATGTCAGAACGTGCATTACACATTAAAGCAAATTCCTCCTGGAACATGATACTTGTCCTTGTCAACTATTAGCTCCACTTTGGCAGAACATTGGCATTCATAGAATGACAAATTGAGAACTCATTAACTATTTACCCAATCTATTTTTAAGAGTTTCAAAGTATTGGCAGAGAGCCCTCTTGAGGTGCAGTGGTAGTTTCCTACCCCGGGCTAGGAGGCCTGGGGCCTTGCTCCAGTGGTGTGTAATAACATTGCCAAACAGATTGATTAGAAACATAGATCAAAGAATTGACAGGGCCCTTTGTTGTGATATACGTGTATGTAACATGAGTGGGCTTTTATCCCTCCATTTCATGCTTTCTACTTTCAATGTGCCTTCACAATTTGGTATTATAAAGATTTTTGACCATTTTGCTACTTGAGTCTACATCTTGGTACATCAGTTTGGACCTGCACTTTTTTTTGTAACATGCTGAATTTGTATTTTTAAACAGAGTAATTTACTGTGCCTAATTTTGCTGTTGTTTATAGTCACTGTGCAATTTAAACTAGACTTAAACTAAGCAATAGGAAAAAGTTAACCAAACGTTAAAGGGCAGATAATAGTCAAATTTTAAAATGATGAAACTGTGGCCTGGTTAGTGACACTAAATTTATGATAAACAATTATCAACTGGATCTCAATTTTATTCAATAAAAACATAAAATGCTGGAAAAGCTCAGGACAAGCAGCATCTGTGGAGAGAAATCAAAGTTAACATTTCTGGTCCAGTAACCCTTCCTCAGAACTGACAAAAAATTGTGAATTTTGTGGAATATTTCCTCCTATGAGCAAATGCGTCCTGCCTATTTATCTGCAGTAAATGTATTTTATATCAACACAACACAGTGCACACAAGCTGTCTTTAATGAATGTAAGCAGCACTTTTGAGTCAATTTCTCATAATTAAAAAAGGCAAAAGAATAATTTGTGAGTACAGATGCACATCAGGAGCCAGTGAATAGGTTCACACAGCATATGTGTATTTGCTTATGTAGGAGTAAATTAGCTTAAGCCTACTCCAGCATTACCGACTTTTCTCATGTGGACCAGTTTAGACAGCTGGCACCCTCAGTAAGAAAACTCATTTAATGATGAAGTTTCTTCAATAACATTAAATGAATTTGAAGATTGATTTGGCCGTGTCCATGAGACATGTATCAATCTGCAGCATTCTTGGCTTTGGGGGAAGAATAAGGTGATTAGAGTCACAATTTGCCAGATTATAATGCAGGACAGGGGACCAGTTTCAAAGGCTCCTCTGTTCTGGTGCACACTCCCCAAGAAAAAGGCCAGACAGTTTAACAGTTATCCTTGCAGTGGATCAGTGTAGAATGCAATGCAAATTGCAGCACTCAATTACTCATCACTGTATGTGCTTTTACAGGTTAAAATTAGCATAATTATTTTGAATGCACGCTCCGATACATTACGTAAAAATAGATACATGGGGATTTGCAGCCTTAATGTAGTTTTCTCAGATGTTATTGGTCACACAAAACTTGTGACAGCGGTGTTGTGGTATTCTTTAATAACATACTGCTTTGTGGACTGTATATCCAGTCTTCTTATTTTTGCTTGTCATGATTCATTTTTGTGTTCCTTTATATGTGCCCTTGTTAGGACTAGAGAACAAAATATTTAAAATTATAGTTCCCTTAATGTCAATGTTTAACATTTTCACTATTTTATGCAGATTCTTTTCTCGAGAGGGTTCTGTGAATTTTATATCTATTTAAGCGAGGGGTGATAATGGTGGCAAATTCATTTTGGAAAATTCACTGCTGCAAAGGATAGAGCTAGATTATGCAGGAAACAGAAATGCAAGTGAACAGGAAATAAAGAAAAAGTATAGAAGGCACAGGAAAATACAATAGCCAAAACAGTAACCTATATATCTGTTGTGCTTACACTAAACAGACTGGTGCAGTAACAGCAATACTCAGTCTCAGATTTACATTCAATTCATATTCTACTGAATTTAGAAAATTCATATATTAATTAGTTTTCTCCACATAAGACTTTTCCATATTAATTCTTCACCTGCAAATAAACTAATAAACAATTCACTGAGTAGCATTTACATTTAATTTCGTTTGTTTAGATTAAGATGTTGCGTATATGTACTATTTTAAGTTGTAAATAAGATACTTCAGCCACAATAGAGTCATTACTTTAAGGTCCTGGGATTCAAACTGCACTAAGAGTTCAGCCCAAATACAATTGGTTCATAAATAGTGCCCAATATTCTCAAAACATAATGACATATAGTCCTTATCTCTTGAACCACATGTATTTAAAGAGGATATTCCTTCAAATTGGTAGAGGCAAAAACTCTCATCGCATGTAAAAATGCTTAAGACATGCATTTGAAATGCCTTAAACTACACATACATAGTTACAGACCAAGAGGTGGAAAGTGGAACTATAGGCTAGATCTCTCTTTCTTTTTTCACAGACACAGTGAAACACCTCAGAACGGATGAACCAAAGAGTCTCTTTCATTGCTGTAAAATTGTTATGTTTCTGTACTATATATTCAGTACTGAATGGAATAACAACCATATTCAATGAATAGATAGCACATTATAAATTGCCATTATCCTCTGTGCTTCCTGTCCTAATAAGCAGTTGAAGGTTATAGAAGAAAACATGACTGGAAAGTGGAACGTCACTAATTTCAGCTTGAAAAAGACTTTCTTGCTGGATAAAATTGCTGAGATGCTCCAAATTGCCAGCACACCTTGTTCTTCCAAAATCTACTGTCTCAGACTTGCTGAAATAGTAACAAAGCTGCCATTTGAATCAAACATAAATCTCTGCTTGTCCACATAAACACTGCAGAGAAATTCAGTGAAGTTTGATGCAACATGGATGGTGGGAAATGTGAACAATGGGTGATAAGAAATTACAATATCTCGACTGCTTTAAAAGAGTTTGTGAATCCCCAATTTGTGAATAGGTGCAGAAATGTCTTCTGAATGGGTCTCCACTAGGAATTACAAGTAGGTTCACAACTTGTTCTGATTTTAGTTAAAAATCACACAACACCAGGTTATAGTCCAACAGGTTTAATTGGAAGCACTAGCTTTCGGAGCACTGCTCCTTCATCAGGTGGTTGTGGAGTACACAATTGTAAGACACAGAATTTATAGCAAAAGTTTACAGTGTGATGTAACTGAAATTATACATTGAAAAATACCTTGATTGTTTGTTAAGTCTCTCATCTGTTAGAAAGACCATGTTAGTTTCACTTCTTTCATAGGTAAATCACAAAACATTTTTTAAAGTTTACATTCTCAAGTTAACTTTAACAAATGATGTCAGCCCAGATGATGTGTTGAAGGTGTTTACCCCCTGTGTGCTGTTGTCTGTGCCATAATCTATCTGATTCTAATCTAAAAAATGAGTTAACAGAGTCTTACATGGATTCATGCAGTTTTTGAGCAAAGTACACTGTAACTCTGTAAGTACAAATTCACCCCACAAAGGTATATATGTATGTGTGCACGCAGGTATAACCTGGTGTTGTGTGATTTTTAACTTTGGACACCCCAGTCCATCACCAGCATCTCCAAATCATATTCTGATTTTAGACAACTATCTGGGAGGTACTGATGTCTCTCGGCTGAGGAACATTTAACTTATAGTCCTTCCTAAACAATAAGGGCTGGATTTGCGGTTTTGTTGTGGAAATTGGGAGAGGGTTGACTAGGAGGATTTTTGATTTACGGATGTAGAAGTCAGTTAGACACAGACCAATGCCAAATGGCCAGATTAAAATTCCTTCCTCCCTCTATGGGGACATCCACCAACTCTGCAGATTAGTGTGAGGCAATAACCCTAAATTCTCACATCATTCTCAATTTTCTAATTTATTCCTATGATCTGGCATGCTGGACTTCGTATTTCTTTATTTTTTCATTATTTTTCCTAAGAACTTGTACTGAAGAATTTATACCTGGGTACCTTGTACCTGAGATGGTGCTGTAAGTGACAACTTGTAAACTTTTCACTGTATTCATTTGAGTACAATAAAGCTAAATCAATTCAATTCAATTCAGTTCAATTCAAACTCTCAATCTGTTTATTGCAATTGGTAACAGCCTCCTTTGGTTTTAGTACAGCCTAATTTCTTTGCTATGGATCTGTTGCCTTTTTGATCCTTTCATACATGCCTTCATCCTGGTATTGGAGAATATTAGGGTATTCTACTATGTCACCAATAGTCATTAGTGCACTATTGGACAGTTCATTGAATTTTACTTTGTGCAGCACTTAAAGCATTCAGAGCTTCTGAACTCAGATCCTTGTTGTAATTAACAAGAATGTAATGTTATTTATTCCATCACCGTAATGACCTCCTCAGGAGACAAACATGAGCTGCAACCAACAGGGTACCCTTTGTTGTCTAGTACTTTCCAGGAGCCGCAAAACTACACCATGTTCTTCACAGCCTGCAACACATTTTCAGTGAGGATGAATTCCGCACCAAGACCTTCCCCACGCCTCCACTTCTCGCCTATAAACAACCACCAAACCTCAAACAAATCATTGGTCGTAGCAAACTGCTCAGCTTTCAAGATAATACCATACAACCTTGCCATGGTAGACGCTGCAAAACATGTCAGAGTGTTGACATGGATACCACATTACATGTAGGGTCATCTCCCACTGTGTACTTGGTAGGTAGTCATGCGGCTCAGCCGACATTATCTATCTCATACATTGCAGGCAAGGATGACCTGAGGCATGGTACACTGATGAAACCGAGCAGAGGTTCCGGCAACGGATGAACGGACACCACACAACAATCAACAGACAAGAACATTCCCTTCCAGCTGGAGAACACTTCAGCGGTCCAGAACATTCAATCTCTGGCCTTCGGGTGACTATTCTCCAAGGCAGACTTCGGGACAGGCAACAACGCCGAGCAAAGGCTTATAGCCAAGTTCAGTACCCTTGGGGATGGCCTCAACTGAGACCTTTGATTATGTCACAGTATAGGTAACCCCACTGCACTAGGCAAACATGCACGCACACACACATACCACTACAGACCCACACACGCAGTCCCTCTCTCATACACAAGCTCACTCTCATACGCTCACAAATACACTCCCACGCTCACACAGGCACCCACTCACAGACTTATACCCCTTTACACTCACACTCACATACATACACATATGCACACTCTCTCACTGACACTTATACCCCCCGCACACACACACCCACATGCACACACACATATAAGTTTGTGGGGTGAATTTGTACTTGCAGAATTACATTTTATTTTGCTCAAAAACTGCATGAATCCATGTAAGATTCTGTAAATACCTTTTTTAGATTAGGATCAATCTGAACATTGGAGCACAGGCAGCCTCACACAGGACACCTCACACCTTCAATACATTATCTGGGCCAACATGGCACCTATTGTTAAAGTTCATTTGAGAAAGTAACTTTAAGAAAGTTCTGGTATTTACATATGAAAGAGCTGAAACCAGCAAACCCATTCTAAAAATTAGACATTTAACAAACAATCCAGGCCTTTTTCAATATATGACATCAGTTACATTGCACTATAAACTTTTGTTATAAATTCTGTGTCCTATGACCTTATACTCCACAACCATCAGATAAAGGAGCAACGCTCTGAAAGCTAGTGCTTCCAAATAAATCTCTGAGACTAAAACCTGGTGTTGTGTGATTTATAACTTTATACATACCAGTCCTATACCAGCACCTGCAAATCATTACAGCAATATTATTACAAATCATTACAGCAATATTAGCCACAAGTCTTTTTCATTCTTGCTTCTGATCTTTTTCAGTGAGGGACTGTAAATTGTATATCGAAGAATGTTCCAATAGACTTCTGCATTCTGTTTGGAAATGCTGGTGAATACTTGTTCAGTTGAATCAATTAAACCACAGTGGAGGATCTTAAACAGATGTTATTGAATTACTTGCAATAGGCGAAGCTCTGGGTAATGAAGTTATATGACCTGAACTCATTAAATGTAGAAAGAACAAAAGAGAAGTACAGCACAGGAATAGATCCTTCGGCCCTCCAAGCCTCTGCCAATCATCATGTCCTAACTAAACTAAAAAACAAACCTTCTGTCTTTATTCGATCTGCATCCCTCTATTCCATCCCTATTCATGTAACCATCCAGATACTTCTTAAAAATCACCAATATGCCCACTTCCACCACCTCTTCCAGCAGTGTGTTCCAGGCTCCTACCACTCCCTACATGAAAGACTTCCCTAGGACATCTCCCTTAAACCTTGACCCACACATCTTGAACCTGTGCCCCCTTGTAATTGAAACTTCAACCCTGGGAAAAAGCTTCTGACTGTCCACCCAATCATGTCTCTGCTCAGCCACTATCTTTCCACATTCCTGTCTTTTTAATCTTTCCTCATGGCCAATGCCCTCTAGACCAGGCATCATCCTGGTGAACCTTCTCTGCACTCTCTCCAAAGCTTCCACGTCCTCCTGATACTCTGCTGATCAAAACTGCACACAATATCCCAAATGCTGCCTAACAAGAATTTTATATAGCTGCAATATGGTTGGCCAACTCTTGTATTCCATGCCCCGAAGCAAACCATGCCATGTGCCTTCTTAATCACATTGGCCACCCATGTTGCCACGTTTAAGGAACTGTAGACCTACACGCCCAAATCGTTCTGTATGTTAAGATTTCAAAGGGTTCAGCCATTTACTGTATAATTCACACCTAAATTTGATCCTCTAAAATGCATCACCTGGATTAAACTCCATCTGAATTAAACTCCATCTGCCATTTCTCTGCCCAAGTTGCCAATCTGTCTATATCCTATAATATCATTTCACAATCATTGGCACTATCTGCAACTCCACCAATCTTTGTGTCATCTGCAAAGTTATTAATCAGACCACTCACATTTTCCTTCAGATCATTTATATGTACCACAAATAAGGGAGGACCTAAGACTGATCCCTCTGGAACACCATTAGTTATCGATCTCCATTCTGAAAAACATCCTTCCTCCACAACCCTCTGTTTTCTATGACTAAGCCAGTTTTGTGTCCATCTAGCCAGCCCATCCTGAATCCCATGTGATTTTAGTTTTTAGTTTTTGAGACTTTATCAAATGCCACACTAAAGTCCACATAAACCACATCCACAGCTCTTCCCTCATCAATTATCTTTCTCACCTCTTCCAAAAATCAGTCAGGTTGGTGAGACATGACCTTCCCCATACAAAACCATGCTGCCTGTCACTAACTTGTCCATTTTCTTCCAAATGTGCATATATTTTGTCCCTCAGTATCTTTTCCAAGAGCTTCCCCATCACAGGCGTTGGGCTTACCAGCCTATAATTTCTTGGATTATCCTCGCTTACTTTCTTAAACAAGAGAGCAGTTCTGTGTTAGTTCCCAAAAAGGTATGAGAATGTTTCAGAAGCACTCATGAGTACTTCCTTTTGAGTTGAGCTTGGTGTCTCACATGGTATTGTAGATGTAATGTTAATAGTTATTAAGTGCCATGTAGTAAACCTCTAGCTTTTAACAAAGTTGAGGCAATATTTTGCTGAAAAACTTGTGTGGACATCTTTCCCCACACAGTATCAGTAGCTTAGACTGATACAAACAAGAAGGATTGGTGGTAGTGAATCTGCCTAAGGTATCCTGGATAGTCAGATGAAGCTAACTACAGCATTTATAAGACAGTAGTGACTTGTTGGCACAAGGGTTTCACGTGGTAGCAGCTGTGGCAGTCTGAACAGATAATTCAGCAACAACTACTGAATGGCAGTATAGATTGCAACCTGATGCTGGTAGTCTGAAGAAACTCTACAAAAGTCACAGACACTTGAGGAAAAGAAGAAACATAAACATTCCGGTCACAACACTCTGAGAGTATCTTTAAATATTCAGCAGCTTAAAAACAAAAAAAAGCCAGCCTGCCTCTAGGAGCTTAGGACAGCGAGAAATGGTTAAAACTATTGAAGAAGCATGTGCAGATCGAGGAGAGTCTTACCGAAAGCACAAGGGAAAAACCAAGGAGAAGTGATCGATATCAGATACCTGAACTAAGAGCATACCCTTTGTGGAAGACTGAAAGTTCTTATCTTTGTGGAAAAATTCTCGGCTGAGATGCTGAACAAAAGCTCAATTTACAGATTAAGCAAATGAACATTATTAAATTCATTTAAATTTTCCACAGAATCTACAAAACACTTCAAAAAAGAAGGGCTCCCATTAAAATGATTAAAAAAGAGTACAGTGCGATCAGAAAACTGAAAGCAAAAGAGGAATTCTTTAAAAATGAGCATTTTTAGAGAAAATCAAAGTTTCATTGTTCTATGAAAAATGTTCTTAAAGGCATTATAACAGCATATCACATTTTTGAAATCTAAACCAGCACAAGTATGTTGGAAACAAGCAGCAAAGCATAAATAAGCTTATGCATAAAAGTATAAAAAGCATAAAGCATAAATAAATCATTCCTGATGAAGGGCTTATGCCTGAAACGTCGAATTTCCTATTCCTTGAATGCTGCCTAACCTGCTGTGCTTTAACCAGCAACACATTTTCAGCAGAAAAGCATAAATAACCCATATTGCAAAAAAAACCTGAAAGCCATAGAAGAAGGGGAAAAGACTCTGAAATAACACTCTCCCTTCATCTTTGAAGAAATAGATTACAGTGTACCTTCAATTTTAAACAATTCCACAATCTTTAAATTATTGAATATTTTTTCAGAAGAATCAAGAAGATAATTTTGAAGTACTTAAACTTTTTTCAGCTTTAAATGATGGAAATTAAATGATAATTTAGAAAAAGAGAATAAAAGATAGCAATTAAAAATTTTCATTAGCACAAGCGTTTTTTAACAATTCATCTTTAAGATACAGCAATTAAAAATAGTTACCATATTCAAAAATGAAAGTTTTTAAAACCTTTCTGAACTGACATGATTGTAAAATATAAATCATTGAAGTCTTATCCTTCGGTGGTCCCTTGGGTCTGAGAATGACTTTGCATTGGCAGTTGTGGGTCCTGAGGTGCTTAAACACCACAATACTGGATGCACGTACCCTGCCACCACTAGGGGGAGTAGTATTTGATGAAATAGACAGGTTGAGTATTTGGATTTGCACTTGGTCCTTCCAATATTTGTGCTTGGCCTCTACCTGGATCTGTTGGAGATGCTTGAGATGGTTGGTACCTTTGCAGATACTTCCTATCTAGTTTAGGTAGTCTTGGGCAAGAGATTCCCATGGGTCAGTAGAAAGTTTATCAATAAGACTTTGACAATGTTCTTGAAGCATTTCATGCCCCTCCAGGTAATTGCTTGCTGTGATGAAACCCAGAATGGAAAGCTTGTTTTACAAGTCTTGTGTCAGGCATGTGCATGTTATGATTGACCAATGCATCTGATAGAATCAATCAGTGTCTCAATGTTAGGGCTGTTGGCCTGAGAGAGGAACACCTATTCTGCTACTGGAATTTGCTAATCCTTTGTTAGTGACATTTCTCTGTAGATTTGAGGTGTCTGCTGGACATTGTCCCTGTCTGTGACATTTGCAGATTGGAATGTAATGCTGCTGCCCTGTAGGCCATGAGTTTGAGCATTTTCTTTTCAAATATATTGCACCTCAGATGGCTGAAGATATGGTGTTGAATTTCACTGTTAATTCTGCCTTCATTCAGAGGGTCCTCCCAAGGTTTAATGATTGTTTCACACTGTCCAGTGGATTATCACTGATCCAGCTGTCCACCACCTCACCACAATCCCAATCTGCCATGAGGTTGAAAAGGCAATCTGATAGCTGAGGATCAACTTGGCAGTCAATGCAGCTGGAATTATTGCCAAAATACTGTATCACAATGGTAAGGTAGATTTGCAAATCTCAAACATTTCAGACTGGAAAATAAACGGGATTATATGGAAACACATACAGTTCTGCAATATAGAATTGCTTCAGGATTATGGAAGAATCCCGCAGAAGAACATGTGAACACTTTTTTTAACTCTGTGGGTCTGATAGCAAATCATGTTTCAAGATAACAGAAAGCTGAAATAAACACAGACAATGTTGGAGAAACGTAGCAGGTCTGCAAGGGTATGTGGAGAGAAAAACAGTTAATGGTGTGAGTCTGTTACTACATTTTCAACTGCTTCTCTCTGCATGGATGCTACCAGACTTACTGAGTTTCTCCAGCATTCTTGGGGTTTGATACCTTTAATAGCATGGTAAGAGTAATAGGCAATTACTTTACATAAAGTACCAATCATAAAATGAAAAGGCCAAGATTTAATAGAAGGATACAACTTCAAGGAGATCTTGTTGACAATGTTATCAATTACATTGGCACATTGTCAGAACTTTGTGATTGTGATGTTCTATCACCAGATCAAATTAGAGACAGAATCATCTTTTGGATTTTTCAATCAAAGATAAACACACATTAGGATGAGATTTCCAAATTGTACTGGAAGGTAAAATCTGAAAACAGAACAAGATGTTTAAAGTCTGGTTGAAGATTTGTAGCTCGGGTGTCCGTTGTTGTGGTTCTGTTCGCCGAGCTGGAAGTTTTTGCTGCAAACGTTTCGTTCCCTGGCTAGGGAACATCATCAGTGCTACTGGAGCCTCCTGTGAAGCGCTGCTTTGATGTTTCTTCTGATATTTATAGTGGTTTGTTCTTGCCGCTTCCGGGTGTCAGTTTCAGCTGTAGTAGTTTGTATGTTTGTACACACAAACGATGCTGCATCAGGACACTATTCAAAAGAGCCACAACACACTGCAGTACACCAGAACTGCGAAAAGAGGAAGAGGAACACCTATACAAGGTATTCGCCAAAAACGGATACCCACGCAACTTTATCACCAGATGCCTAAGAGATAGACCACGGAACGAGGACATGCCACAACCAAAAGGATAGCCACACTACCATACGTCAGGAGCGTCTCAGAACTGACAGCCAGACTACTGCGACCCTTAGGACTCATAACAGCACACAAGCCAACTTCCACACTCAGACAACAACTCACTAGAACAAAGGACCCAATAGCCAGCATGAGCCAAACTAACGTAGTTTACAAAATACCATGCAAGGACTGCACAAAACACTATATAGGACAAACAGGAAGACAGCTAACAATCCGCATCCATGAACATCAGCTAGCCACAAAACGACACGACCAGCTATCCCTAGTAGCCATACACTCAGACAACCAGAAACATGAATTTGACTGGGAAAACACTACCATCATAGGACAAGCCAGACAGAGGACAGCCAGGGAATTCCTAGAGGCATGGCATTCATCCCCAAACTCCATTAACAGACACATAGACCTGGACCCCATATACAAACCACTACAGCTGAAACTGACACCCAGAAACGGCAAGAAGATCCATCAACAGACACATCAACCTGGACCCCACATACAAACTACTACAGCTGAAACTGACACCCGGAAGCGGCAAGAACAAACCACTATAAATATCGGAAGAAACATCAAAGCAGCGCTTCACAGGAGGCTCCAATAGCACTGATGATGTTCCCTAGCCAGGGAACGAAACGTTTGCAGCAAAAACTTCCAGCTCGGCGAACAGAACCACAACAGAACAAGATGTGAACAGAAAGTCAAACTACGTCAAGAAGCTCATCAGATTTTGTCAAATTTCTAAGGTACAAAAAATTTAAAGTATCACATGGCAGACCAGCACAACTTATTTTTAATTGTTTTGATGCTGCAAGGTACTATTCTAGACATGGAGTTAAAACATTCCAGTTTTATCACACCCTTGCAACTTTGGTGGAAAAGTGGAACATTTCCAGAGAATGTGCAAGAGTCAAAGACAATCTTTTTTGTCAACCATAGAATTAGTAATGCTATGTGCACAAAGAGGTTAACATCTTACAGCAAGCAAGTTGGAAGAAAATCCAGAATACAAGACATATCATCATGAGGACACATATTGTTACATGATAATATACTACATTTAGATAACATGAATCAAGCTTTCCTTTGGTGAATCATCTAGATATGAAAGAGACTAGATATGAAAGAGACAATACAGCATATCGGTCATTCAATTCATTTTGAATGTGTCATAAAGGCGAGTGTTACTGTTTTATCAAAAAAAAAATCCTTGGTTGAAGAAAATGAAGTTGCATCCTTCTTGGGATAATACTAGCCAGGGTGGGGTGGAGTCGGAACAACCACCAAAATTAAAGGGATGTTAACAATGTCTTTGAGGCCAAAGATTATTTTTATACAGATAAAAGGTATATTTCATCCATAATCACCAGCGTTTGTTGTTGAGCAAGTACACAGTTTCTCAGTCCTCCTCAGTGAGATGACCAACATGGGTGTCATTTCACAGGTGACAAGACCAATAGCATAGTATTTGGGCATGGTCACCATGTAAAACCTCATTGTTCAATCAGATAATGTGTTGATCTTACATGTATCAATAAGACAGTGGTTAGAGAAACCCATCCTATGAATTAACGGTTAACCAAGTTCTAGAAAAAACAAGATCTTCACTAAATCTGATGCCAATGGTGACTGGCAGGCTTCATTAGACAAGAAGTTCAGACTGCTTCCCACATTCATTCCTCCGTTTGGGAGATTTTGTTTCATCATTTGGAGATGCCGGTGTTGGACTGGGGTGTATAAAGTTTCAAATCACACAACATCAGGTTATAGTCCAACAGATTTAATTGGAAGCACTAGCTTTTGGAGTGCTGCTCCTTCATCAGGTGGTTGTGGAGGACTCAAGTGTAAGGCACAGAATTTATAGCAAAAGTTTACAGTGTGATGTAACTTAAATTATCATTGAAAAATACCTTGATTGTTTGTTAAATCTCTCATCTATTAGAATGACCATGATAGTTTCACTTCTTTCAAATGGAAATCACAAAACATTTTTTAAAAATTGCATTCTCAGGTTAACTTTAACAGTTGGTGTCAGCCCAGATAACGTGCTGAAGGTGTTAGCTCCCTGTGTGCTGTTGTCTATGCCATAATGTTTAGACTGATTCTAATCTAAAAAATACGTTAACGGAGTCTAATATGGATTCATGCAGTTTTTGAGCAAAGTATAATGTAACTCTGCAAGTACAAATTCACCCCACAAATGTGTGTGTGTGTGTGTGTGTGTGTGTGTTCGATTCCAGCCTCGGGCGACTGTGTGTGGAGTTTGCACATTCTCCCTGTGTCTGTGTGGGTTTCCTCCGGGTGCTCCGGTTTCCTCCCACAGTCCAAAGATGTGCAGGTCAGGTGAATTGGCCATGCTAAATTGCCCATAGTGCTAGGTGCATTAGTTAGAGGGAAATGGGACTAGGTGGGTAACTCTTCGGAGAGTTGGTGTGGACTGGTTGGGCCAAAGGGCCTGTTCCCACACTATAGAGAATCTAATCTAATCTAGTTCAGTTGTCTAGATGACTGGTTTGCAAATGTAAAGTGATGCTAACAGCTTGAGTCCAATTCCTGCATCGGCTGATGTTACCATGAAGGACTCTCCTTCTCAATCTATTCTCTTACCTGAAGCATAGTAACCCTCAGGTTGTACTACCACCAGTTGTCTCTCTCTCTAAGGAGAGAACAGTCTTATGGTCCAGTAGTACTGTGGTTACTTTGCTGATTGTTCATTGTCTGACTGAAACACCGATCAGTCAGTGATGTAGCTCTGTCCCATTACCAAGAATTACAATTAATTTGGGCATTATTCTCAAGTGCTATTTGTAACTTTTTGTCTAACATTATAAATCCAATTACAGTGTAATCCAAAATCTGTTGGACAGTAAATGCATTGAATTTGAAAAATTTTAACATGCTTTTTGACCCATACCTTGAAAAAATGTAATCAGTGAACTCATGAATAACATGTCGGTGGTTTGCTCATTCATTTCCTCAGATTAATGAAATCCGTCATTTTCCATCAAACTGTGGACTGAAACATCTGTTCCAATTATGAATGCTCAATTGCAGATGCACATGCTATTTTCAAATCAGTTCATTTTTTCTTGTTCCAGAAGCTAATTTTATTTTTGAAAAAGCACAGCAGTCACTATTACAATTCCTTTGGTTGAAAAGCAAGTGTTGTCGCCTGTAAAAATTTTACTTGTCAGTTTACCTGCAACATGTCAAATAAAAAAAAATCATGGTGAGACTTTCTCTATGTAATTTGGATCAAAATCATAAACTAATTCTAAATGATAACCAAAAGAAATCCTTTGGTTGTCTTCATTTCCTGATTCAATCTCTATTCCCAGTTACTGTCTTTGTCTCTGAATGTAGCAACTATCTGATAGAGTGATGGAGTCATAGAGCTGTACAGCATGGAAACAGATTCTTCGGTCCAATTTGTCTGTATTGACCAGAAATCCTAAATTAATCTAGTCCCATTTGCCAGCTTTTGGCCCATATCCTTGTCAATCCTTCCGATTCACATACCCATCCAGATGCCTTTTAAATGTTGTACCAGCCTCCACCACTTCCTCTGGCAATTCATTCCATACACGCACCACACTCTGCATGAAAAGGTTGCCTCTTATATCCCTTTTAAACCTTTCCCCTCTCACCTTATACCTATACCCTTTAGTTTTGGACTCCCTTACCCTAGGAAAAAGACCTTGGCTATTCACCCTATCCATGTCCTTTGTGATCTTATAAACTTCTATAATGTTACTCCTCAGCCTCCAATACTCCAGGGAAAATAAACCCAGCCTATTCAGCCTCTACTTTTTGCTCAAACCCCCCAACATCCTTGTAAATCTCTTCTGCACCCTTTTAAGTTTAACAACATCTTTCCGATAGGAGGGAAATCAGAATTGTATATAACATTCTAAAAGTGGGCTAACCAATGTCATGTACAACCGCAACATGCAAGGTACATACTGTGTGCATCCTTGATCTTATATTTGACTTCACATTGGTTTTCAACCTCATATTTGTCGAATCACATCGATCAAATATTTCCACCCTACAGAATCCTGCCCCAGCTCATTTACTGCTGGGATGTTCATGCATGTTTCTCTTAATTGTTGACTGGCTTTCCATCTTCCACCCTTTATAAATTTGCACACTTGCAAAACTCTGCTGTCCACATCCTAACTTATACCAATTATTGTTCCCTTATTACACATGCATTCACCGTTCTAAATCAATTTCCAGTTAAGCAATGCTTGATTTTAAATTGTCATTCTCAATTCCAATTATTCCAGGCTTGGCTCCTTCCTATCTCTGTAATCTCCTCTAAGCCTTCTATGTTCAAGACACCTATTCTTAAGGCACCCCAATTTTATTTTGTCTACCACTGGCATCTTTTGTAGATTAATGGAGTTAGCAACAGAAAAATACAGGAAGATGGTGGTGTCAACAATTATGTCAGAGTCACATGACTAGGTATTAGCAATCTGGAAAGAGGCAGAAGCTCCAGCCTTGTGTGAAGATGCAATGTGTGTATATTTTTAGCTTTAAGTAAAGACTTTATGCATGATAATAAATGGACACAAGCAGCATGTCAATTAACCAAATACATTTAAAAATACCTTCAACCCTGAGCCCTGAAATTTCCTCTTTTAAGTACTTGAATCTTATCTCTGATATTTGGTTATCTGCCTAATGTTTGGCCTGATATCAAATTTAGTTTGACTTTGTACCTGTGAAGAATGCTGGGAAATTTTTATTATTTCAAAGGTGTTTTATCAATGTGCCTTGTTCTTAAAATGCTTTCATACCGGTACAGGAGAAACTGAGGACTGCAGATGCTGGAGATCAGAGTCAAAAAGTGTGGTGCTGGAAAAGTACAGCAGGTCAGGCAGCATCCGAGGAGCCGGAGATTCGACTTATGCGCCTTCTGCCTGAAACGCTCGACTCTCCTGCTCCTTGGATGCTGCCTGACCTGCTGTGCTTTTCCAGCACCACACTTTCTGACTTTCATACCAGTACATGCAATTTAACAAATCAATGTTATTATAACTATTACAAGACAAATAACATCTTTGTACAAACTTTCAGAACACACTTGTTGACTGCAGAAGCATTTTAGTGGTTAACCATATTAACAAAATCAAAATTATTTTGTAAAATTGTGTTTATTAAAAAATTACAAACCATTAATTCAATATGGTAATTTCTCCAGTTACTGACATTTGCAAAGTTTCAATTCTTTTTGTGTTCAGTACTTGCCATTTGATTTGATGCTTGGAGTTCATTAGTGTTTGTTACCAATGGCAGCAGAAATAATTTGGGCTGTTGTTATAATTTGTCACATAATGCCATGGAAACTGGATTAATTATCATTTTATCCAATGAAAGGTAATAGTTTACTGACAAGGAACATGTCCTTATGAAGCTATTTACGAGCTGAAAACTTATAAGGCTAAGTCTTAAGAGGAAAAAAATCAAATTTAAATATTCTCTTTCCTTCAAGGCAATTAAATCCAGATGCCACGAGGACCATCTAGAAATTAATCCATTTTTGGAATGCAAATTTTAAAATCATAGCTATCTATTTTAGTAGTCTATATTAAATGCCTCACAAATGCATATACTTCCTCTTGTCACATTTGATTCCTGATTTCTTATCTATATGTTTTAGTTGCCTCCAAGCTACCCAGACTTAATATAGCATTTAACTTGCACTTCTCTAAAAAAAAACTAGCTGGTGTCACTGCATCTGCAGTTCCATCATATTTGTACCTTTGCTGATAAACCAGGTGGCTCAGTTGCTGAGATGATTAAAGTGTGTTGAACTTAACACCAATAATATGGCTCCAATTCCTGGTTAAGGTTAGTCTAGGGATCTGCCTCCTGGCCATGCATCACACTAATTTCATTCCATAAGCCATGATTAGCAACCTCAGACAATGTGGAAGGTACTTAACGATAAATCAGGCAATCAAGATTAATCAGTCATAATAAATCTAAGCTTCCTAGTCTAAAATGACTTAGTGTCAGCCATTTTTTTTTAATAATGGCAGCACTTTTCCCTTTGTGGATTCAGGATCCACTCTAGGGACCTGAGCACAAAATCAAGGTCAATATGAGTCTGGGTTTGGAGTCACTCTATTTTGGATGTGATGCGAAGTTTTATAAAGGATTCCATGAGGAAATGGAAAGGAGATCAGGTAAGATTCCTATGCTAACCTGACCAATATTTATTCTTCAAACAACATCACAACAAACACATAATCTGGTCATTATCCATCACTATTTGTGGAATCTTGCTGTGCACAAACTGGCTGTCATGTTTTCTCGATTTCCCCGAGTCACCATGTTTCACGAGTACCTTAATTAACACTAAGGTATTTTAGTTTGCCTAGGAATCATGAAATATACCTTAGGTCTTTCTTTTATTTTTAATAATAGTCACCTGTTTTCTGATGCCTGTTATTTATGTTGCCTGACACCTTTTTTCATGTTTATGCCTGTTCCCTCTTCCATATGCAGCCACCTGCTATAGTAGCCTGGGTATCCTCATTCTGGTTTTAGCTGCATTTCATTTTGGAAAGGGTCAACCTTCTGCTTCTGACCCCCCACTGCATACCCTTAAAGGCTTTAACTTCAATTTGTTTGTGTCCACTGCCTCAGAACTCAGATGACTGTGACCCACATTAATATAAAACAACAGGGCAGCAGATAGAGTCTTCGAGCCACAGACTGTTATGGACCAGACCAAAATCCCTCAAAATATATCAAGGAGATAGCCTAGACTCTAACTTTTATCTTATTTATAGGTGAGTGTAAGGCATTGAATTCCAGATGTGATTAGATTAGGCACACTACCCGGCTTTAACTCTACTAGAAAACTTCATGGAATAATAGGTTATTTAACTACTAAACAGTAACCATCCCAAAATGGTAACATCCCATAAACATACCCTTGGCAAAGACAAAGTCAGTAAAACTGATCGTCTCACATACAATTCTGGCAGCAGTGAGAGAACCCATGCTTTTGGCTGGAGCAGAGGGAGAGAGAGGTAGCAGCTTCCACGTGTAGTTCCAAAACCCAAATACTGAAAACTAAACTAAACCTCGGTTCTGTGGGTGACTGATTCCATCTATTCATGCTCTTTCTACTGTTCCAACTTTAAAATTAAAATCCCTAAGGCCTCACAAGTGTTAACTAAATTGGTTTAGAATTGACAGCTTGGCACCTGTGGCTCATACCTCTCTTCAAACTGGTGCATAACTCTGATTCCTCTGCCTCCCACCTAGCAGGTTCTGTTTCTCTCTACAGTTTCTCTCCTATTTTTCATTCCAAAATGTGAAATTCTCTGTTGAAGCCAAAACATTGCTTGTTTCCAAGAGACAGTTAAAATGGGTTCAAAGGGTATGGAGGGAAAGAACAAACAGGATACTGAACTGGATGGAGATCATGTTGAAAACATTGACTTTAAGGACAGAATGGCCTACTCTTGCTCTTATTTCCTCTGCTCTTATATTTCCCAATATTTGGTGCTGTAAATCACAGCCATGGTTTTATCATTCTCCAACAGCCACCATACCTTCACTGTTTCTACACTCCATGAAGAACTCTCACACTGCAGTCTCTCATGCCCTCAGACATTCATTCTACTACAAGTCAGTTAGTCATGTGTCTTACTCCACCTGAGCAATATCAAAGGATATCTTCGAATGGATCTCTTATAGTCACCAGTATTCAGTTTTGTGTTGCTATCGGTTACTAAATAGAAACATTCACGAATGGCACCATCAAAAGGAAACTAGTGTAAAACTGATTGGTGTAATGAGTGAAGAATTCATTGTCAAACATTCATTCACAAAACCAAATCAGCAGATATAGAGAGAGCTATTCCAACAAATGCTTATACTTTAGAGATAGAGATACTTTTATAAACAAAATTATCTGACATTGTGTTACTTTAAACTGAAAATATTTTTCCTCTATACGAGATTTCCCTTCAACTGAGATTTTTAATCAGCCTCATTCCTGCTTGGTCCTCTGGAAAAGATGTCATGCTTTGAAGTTAAATTTTGTGGTAGACGTGACAGCCAATGCAATCTTAGGGAGGCAATTTTACTTGAATTAGTTTCCCCAGGGACAGGGCTCTTCAGGGGTCAGTACTGGGAGGTCAAGAATTGAGATCAGTGCGTGCATCAGGATTCTTCAACCATTCCATTTAATGGGTGGGAAATCCTGTGGAAGGTGCTGAGTTGGATACTGAGTGGAAATCCTATGCATTGCTTTTGCCTTTGTAACTGAAAATCTTACCAGAGACTTTAGCAGATGTGACTGCTTTATTACATAGCATTATAGATCTAGCTTCAAGTGATTTATCTTCCTATTGCTTCTCAGAAAGGACATTAAAAACTCAGCAATATATAAACCTGCAGTACTACCTCCTATAGATTTGTTTTTCGAAATCAAATTACTCCAGGTTGAAACTCTCTCTCAATGTAGGCTTCTGTCACTAATCGCTATTGGCACTTTTGTAGAATATTTTTGGCTGTGTGAAATCATATGTACACACATCGGTCTGGCTGTATCACTCCAAATGGCTGTTGGGGTGGAGTTAGGGTATGGTTTCATAGGTATGGGGAGTGTTGAGAATGGATATACTGAACCTGATTGGATAAATATCTTGCCCTTTTATTAAGGATGTTAACATCTACATTGATGGATTAAGAGATCTTCTGTATCATCCTGGCATCAATGTCCACTCTCACTAGACTGAAGACTTCCTGATCTACGGTGGGGTGTCCAGTCTTGGCCACAACTAATAAAACGCATGGTAAAGGAAGCATTTTCCAATAACAAAAAGCAGCAGTTTGCATTTATAGCACCTGAAATATAAAACAAAATGTCCACTGTGATTTGCAGAGGATAAATTTAATAGATACTGAGTGAGAAAATCAGATAACAGGATTGAGGAATAGCACGTTGATCGAAGAGATGGTTTTCAAGGAATTCCATAAAAGTCAAGATACTGAGAAAATTGCAGAATTAATTCCAGGAGGTGGGGTGCAGACGAGTCACAGTGGAGAGGGCTGTGGAAAGTGCAAAAGTCAGAGGCTACAAGAGTTAGAGGGCACTAGATAGATCAAGAACAGAAAGGACAAGGAGATTCAAACAGAAGAATGGTCATTTTAAATTTGATGTAAGTCAATGAAGATAGAAGTTTCAATTAACTGAAGATGCTGGATGGTTGAGAATCTAAGGCTGGCCACAAGAACAAAAAAAAACTTTAATCAGATCATAAATTGTTGTTTCTTGTTTGGAATGAATGAAAATCTACTGTATTCCATTTGTTGTGGTTCTGTTTTCTAAACAAGTTTACCAATCTCACACCAACACTGCTAACCTAAATGTAAATTCTTATTAGCTGGAGGAGCATCATATGATTGCTCAGCAGACAGATTCTTTGTAAATATTTTAGTATCTAAACTTAAGTACTGTTGACTTGTAGACTCGTGCAACATGTACGTTATGTTAGTATCTCCATATATTGTTGGCAGCTGATTTGTTTTCATGGTCATCTTCCACAATTTCATTCTCCAAATTGACCTTTGGACATGTTTTGTGCATAACTGGAGATTGTATTTTTACAGTTTCCCCTTAGTTCTGTTTGCTTTTAACATCACCACATTAGTTACGACTTCATAAGATTCAGTCTCACTGCATATTTTGGATACTTCCGTGGGTGATAAATTCCCTGGCTCAGATTATCTCCCTCCTTGGTCATAATATATCTCACCTGACAATGCTTGGTTAATTGACCTGAACACTGTTTGGTGGTTCTTCTGCCATACATATGGAATGGTCTTCCTTAAGAACTCGCTTAATAATGCTTTATTGGCAGAGTCTGGCAAGTATGGTGCTGGGAAGTTCTGTGTCATACATCTTTTGAGTTTGCCCAATCCCAGGACTTGAAGAGATAGAGCCAAATAGTGCATTTCATCTACATTCACATGTTATTTCTTGCTGTTGAAGATGAATCATTCACAACAAGCTGCTGAGTGTAAATTTTGGATGTTCTCTTCTTTGTAGTTACCGTGCTAATCAATCAAATCAGCAATCCAGATACATTCAACAAGATTTCCTGCAATTCTGTCGACATGCTGCTGGATGAAGTCTGGACTGATGGATAAACCATAATGTAATCTCTGATAGCAGTATGTTTTAAATGGTGTCCTGGAAGGGGTAATGTTTTCTTGAGATTGCTCCACCAAGTGAACTGACAAATACTCATATTTGGTTTCCGACTTGGAGAAGAACTTAGCTCCTATGAATACTGTATTAAATTCCACAACTGGTGGGATCTTGGGAGAACATGTCTTCAGGGTAAGCCTGATTTGGGGGTGGCAGGGAGGCTTCCTCTGCCAGCTGCAGAGCTGTTGCAGTGAGGTGTTCACCAGACTGTGCTCTCAAAATTTCTATGGACTGATGTTCCCATCGAGGTATCAATATTTGTTCTGGTGGGCACTTCCTGAAGGCTCATTCTGCTCATCTTCAAAGGTCAAGGGGGTGATTTCTAGGAATCTGGTTATTTCATTGTGGAAGTAGTTAGGGTCAAGATTAGGGAAAGATTTCGAAACACAGAATAAAATACAATTCCATTTATCCCAACACTATCACTTTCCCATACTTAACTACCAGAGAGAGTTCCTTCTCTGCCATATCTTTAGATTTTTACTAAACTGCTCCTTTCAATTCTTAATTTTGAGAGTTTAATAGCCTCTATCTTGATTATTGCAAAACTGAGCTTAGATTTTCTCAGCTCCACATTATCCCTTCAGAGTTTGAACCAAATACTTTTAGTCTGAAACTTTCAAAGTAAAATCCTTACACTTAGATAACCTCTTTCTGAACTGTTCTGAACTATTTCCTTTCATCAGGAGAAACTATTTCTTACATCTAACTTCAACCAGGATTTCTGCAAACTGAAAACGAAGCTTTCTAAGGTATGGATTTTTCCCTTAAGTGAAAGAAAGTCATGACGGTTTTAAACTGAAAGCAAGCCAATTCTTTTGAGTGTTTACTTTGTCAGTCCTTAAATTTCTCACAACACAAACAAGTTCTTGCCCTTGCCCTCACACCAATCTTAAAAAAAGGCTCCAGAAGCACTGACAAGTTAATCACATAAATCACGTTAACAAGTAAACCAAAACCCACAGGCCATTAAGTCAAATCCCAGACACAAATATGTATAAATCGACACCTCATACATGGTGATCTGGTAACATAGGTTGACTTTCCTTTAGGATCCTGATTGATAAGATGTTTGAGTTTACTCCTTTGTCAACTTTGAAAATACATATATATTTGCTTTGCTTTGGGCATATCATTGCTGATTGTAGCAAAAACAAACAGTCAGAATGTTTTGCTACTATGTGAAAAGCCTCGTCACTTTTTTACTCTGGATCTTAACTGTATTATTTCAAGTTGCTAACCTCATGCATGTGATTACATATCAGAATCTCTGCCACACTCCCCCTCAATGTTGTCTTTGGTTATGTTGAATTTTATCATCTGGTCACACCTCTAGAACCAGATGTCCTGTATAGCCCAGAGTCCAGTCTCCTTTTGTTCAAATAACTTGCAAAGATCTTGGAACACAAGACAGTTTTGTGGTGAGTGCAATAGCTCACTTCGCTTGCTTTCTGTATCCTGGCTACCACATCAATCGTGGGCTTGCAGCATCTGTAGAGAGAAACACGGGGCAAATGTTTTGAGTTCCGTGATCACTGAATTTGAAATGTTAACTCTGTCTTTCTCTCCACAGTTGCTGAGTTTGTCCAGCATTTCCTGTTTTTGTTTGAGTTCCATCATCCACACTTCTTTGTTTTTATTGCATCAATACTGGCAGCTACACTAAGTTCTTGAGGGTATTGTCTTAGGTTTTATCACTGTGTCAATACCATGACCTTTCCTCTTCTCCAGTGGCCTTCTTGGAAAGCTTTGATCAGCAAAGACACTATAGCCACATCTACTTTCCATTCAGACTGCTCAGCTTCTGAGAAATCTAGACCTTGCTGGTATCATGGAACCTGTTGACGGACTGATCAATTGAGTTCTTTTTTAGTTGTCTCTAAGCCATCAGCTCCAAAAGATGAATCACGTTGATCCCACAGCAGGTTCTATGGTGTAACAGGGTCTTTCTGATCTTTCACAGACTCCAAATGTTAACACTATGTAATGTTTGCTCGCCATGTGTTCTACCTCCTAGTTACTTGCTTATTAGAATATTTCAGTTTAAATCAATAATACAAGGTTAGTTTTCTCCATTATTTAAAAACTGAATCATTCTTTTATGCAGACCACACAACCTTTATAATCCAGGCTTCGATAATTTGCCCTGTATCTATCTCACTTCTATATTGAGCATCTTCTAATTTCTTCCAAATGGTAAATTTATGAGCACTTCTTTAACCTTCTAAAAGCTGAACAAGCTGTAGTGATCAGCTGAGACATAAGTCATTAAACTGTGTTATTCAATTGTAAATGTACAGTCGATCAGTAATAGTAAATCTCGCCTTTAACTTAACACCACTTACCTCTTTCATTCAAGAAAATAAGCTAAACTGAACTGTCCTGAGCACATTTAAATAATTAATTTAAAAAACATTTTTAAAATACCAGTCAGGCTGCTGATTTTGCTGCCCACCTGTTTACTGTATATTTTAGTTATCATTTACTGAAACCACAGATACTGCCAGACCTGCTGAGTTTTCCCAGCAATCTGTTTTTGTTGCTCACTGAATACTCAGTTTTCTCTTTTCATTTTGTTTATCTTTTTTGAAGCACTTTTTCACTGCATAGTTTTAGTGTAATTAATAAGATAATCTTTGTAATTGCCCAGATATATTTAAAGAAGTATAAAGCTTACAACTTTCAATCTACCTCTGTTTTGAAAATATTTAGTTAATCCACCTCATTGTTCTGAGACAGAGGGACCCAACGTCATGAAAGAGAAAAGTATTCTCTTAATCTCTTTCTTCAAATGATGATGATAATCCTAAATTTAAAACAGCCTTCTTGTTCTGGATTTGGCCACAAGAGGAAATATCCTTTCCATTTCCACCTTGTCAAGACTATTCAGTTCTTATACACTTTGATTGTCACCCCTCACTCTTCTACACTCCAAGTGATACTGACCCAGCCTGTGCAACGTATCCAAATAAACCAACTCTCAGGCAACATTCCGGTAAACCATGTATTTGCACCTTCCTTAAAGAAGACCAAAATTGCGCACACAAGTCAAGATGTGATCTCAATGATCTGTGTAATTGAAGCATAGAATCCTCCCTTTTTTTTGTTCAATTCCTCTCATAATAAAGGACAGTATCTGTTAGCCTACTTGATTGTATGTTGAAACAGCACATTAACATTTTGTGACTCATGCACTGAAACTTGCAAGTCCTTCTGCATTTTGGATTCCGGTCATGTTACACCAGTAATACTCTGCTATTTCATGTTTCCTGTTAAAGTGAAATCTATACACTTTCTGACTTTACCTCATCTGCCAGATTTTTACCCACTCTCTCAATCTATCTACATCTATTCAACTTTCTTAAGTCTTTGTCACAACATACTTTCCTACCTATCTTGATGTTGTTTGCATATTTAGCTTTTTTCAAATTCACTTGTGGGATATGGACATTGTTGGCTAGTCAGGATTTATTGCCTGTGCCCAGATGCCCTTGAGAACGTGGTGGTGGTGAGCTGCCTTTTTGAAACCCTGAAGTCCACCTGCTGTGGGTTGACCCACAAGGCCATTGGAGAGGAAATTCAGAAACAGTGAAGAAACGGCGATATGCTTCCAAGTCAGGGTGGTGATTGGCTTGAAGGTGATGATGTTCTCACGCATCTATTGATCTTGTCCTTGTGGATGGGAGTGATCATGGGTTTGGACGATGCTGTATAAAGATCTTTTGTGATTTTCTTGTAGATGGTACACACTGTTGCCTTTGAGCATCAGTGGCGGAGGGAGTAGATGTTTGTGGATGTCATAGCAATCAAACAGGCTGCTTTGTCCTGGATAGTTAGGGAACCAAAAAAAATTGCAGAAGCTGGAAGAACACTGCAAACCAGGCAGCATCAAGAGGTTGAGAAGTCTACACCCAATGCTGCCTGGCTTGCTGTGTTCTTCCAGCCTCCTGCACATCTAATTTGTCCTGGATGGTGTCAAGCTTCTTGAGTATTGTTGGAGCTACACTCATCTGGGCAAGTTGGGAGGATTCCGTCACGCTCCTGACTTGTGTCTCGAGTTACTTTCCGCATTATTCCTACCCTCTGACCTGTTATTATAGCTGTTGTGTTTATGTGACGAGTCTAGTTGAATTTCTGATCATGGTAACACCAAGAATGTTGATCGTAGATTCAGTGTTGGTAATACATTGAATGTCCAGGGGGTTGGTTAGATTGTCCCTTATTGGAGATGGTCATGGCCTGGCATTTGTATGGCACAAATGTTTCTTGCTACTTGTTCGCCTTGGATATTGTCCCGGTCCAGATAATATTGCATTTCAACACAGACTACTTCAGTATTGGAGGAACTGTGAATAATGCATTGTGCAATTATTGGCAAATATACCCACTTCTGACTTTATGACAGAAGGAAGGTCAATGATGAAGCAGCTATCATGCTTTTGCTTCTCTCATTTAAGTCATCTAAGGAAGTAAAATTGAAATGAAAAATCCCTTACCATCCACCTAGGAATCTGAACTATTTGTGCTGACCAGAGTTCGGCCTGAGAAGCTCCTCTTTAAACGCCATCCGAAAATGTGGCCTTGAGATTATAGTGTGAAATAATAAGAACAACAACAAATGTTTTATGCCTTTGTCAGAGATTCTACTTTTTAATATTAGCAGATGTGCTAAGCCATTTTAAATGAAAGTGTAAATCACAAGCAAAGCTCAGATTGATATGCTTGCACTTTCTATCCCCCAAAGCAATTTCAGTCTCACTGTTCCCAGGAGCTGGTGCAAGGAGACGGTATAGTGCTGTGCACAAAGAAGAGACAGCAAACCAAAATCTGGCAATGTAAATTGTGGCTTACGTGTCATGTATGCTTCCAGGGACAGAATAATAAACTGAACCAGGACAAATAACATTTGTGAAGCTGCACCAAGGGGAAAAATAAGGCCATTGCCATATTAATAAAAGACCGATTACGAAGAGGCTATTAAATTTTCTATGTGGACAAGCTTCGTGGCATAACTTGATCTTGCATTAAATATTTTGTTATATTGGGCAGCCTTCACTGAAGCTATTAAATTGAATGAACTCAGAACTAAAAAAAAATGCTCCAGTTCTTTGATGTATCCTAAGTCAGACAGGTCCTAACTGTATTGAGACAGCACTAAAAAAATAATGAAATGAAAGGGTAACACATCATGTCTTGTGTTTCTTCATCAGTAACGGACATATTACTTTTCAAGATATGTCAAAACAAAGTTACCATTAATGCACCACTTAATTCTTTTCCAAAAAGAAAATCAATAGGGTTTGCTACAAATTGGTTGTAACACATATTTCTGTAAATCTCTGTGATAATTCACACTGTTATATTCGCACAGATAGCAGGTTGTAGATAGCAAAACACCAGTGTCAATCTGTATACTACCTGGGTCTATGACAAAGATGGAGCAGAATTTAATCAAATGCCCAGAGAAGAAGCAAAAAAAAGCAGGATATTTGTAAGCTGACACAAAAACTAATGAAGTATGTACATTTATCCATTACAAATCTGCCAGTGAACATTTCTAATATCTATGCCCATATCAAAATAACAAATTGTTTTGTTTCTCTGTGATGCTAATAGGTCATCCTCTAGTATTATTTCTCATATTCAATGGAATTGGAGTAGGCTATTCAGTTCCTTGAGCCTTGTTTCAGCATTCACAGATAAATCTCGATTGATTTGTGTATTAGCTTCATTTATACAACTTGGATCTATATCATTTGTTTCTTCACTAAATAAAATTGTATTGATTATAGAAGTGGAAATTTTAATTTCTCTGGAATCCATAGTGAATAAGGGAAAGAGATCTAGATTTTCTTTCCTCTTTATGAAAGTGTTCCTGATTTCACACCTGAATGGCCTAAACCTAAGATAGAATGATACCACCTAATTCTGAACAGAGGAAACAATTTCTGTCGCTCTGTCCTAACAGCTCTTTTAATCATTTTAAACAGCATGATTATCATCATTCAACAATTATTAATCACTAGCCTGTTTGACTGCTGTGGTTACCTCTCTGGTCACCATGTGGTGCCTTATCATCCTGCTGTATAAATCTTACAAATTATGTTCTGGGAATTTTTCATCCAAATATTTTGCAAAATAATTATCTTTGCGATGTAAGGACTGATTTTTTTTTTTGAAAAAGCTAAGAAACAACAATGGCTATCTGATGGAAAACCGAGATGACTATAAAATGGGTCATTTTCAGGATTGACTTTTTAAAAAATCACTACAGCTCAATGAGTCCACTCCAACCCATTCCCCTACTACTCTACATGTTCCCTGACTAAGGCACATAACCTACACATCCCTGAATACTATGGCAATTTAGCATAGCCAAATCACCTAACCTGCATATCTTGACTGTGGGAGGAAACCAGAGCACCCAGAGGAAACCCACACAGTTACAAAGAGAATGTGCAAACTCCACAGAGACAGTCACCTGAGGCTGGAATCGAACTTGGGCACTGGTGCTGTGAGGCAATGCAGTGCTAATCACTGAGCTACCATACCATCCCCATGTTTTTGGGAGCCAGCCAGATGCCACAGGGATTTGTGTTGTGAAGTCAGCTGCTTACAACCTGTAGTGATGCCTTGGATGAAGAGAGTGAGTGTATTTGCTGTTGATAAAAAGGTAAGTGGGAAAGGACTGTGTGGAGAAAGCAAAGTCTAAATTTTCCTGTTCCTGCGCAGGCATTTTGTGTGTGTGTTTCAAGACCTCACTTCGGGACAGTTTTGCTCAGTAGAAGCAGTGTCCCTGTGGCAACACATGTTAGAATAGGCACTGTGGCTGAATGACAATGTCAAGGGCAGGCAAAGTTACATCCACCGATCAAATGTATTGTTAAGAGTTTTTGTCTTTCTCTCTCAGGGGCCAATTGACCTTATTCCTCCGAATATTTTACTTTCAATCTACACCTCCCAAAAGACCTCCATGAAGGAGCCCTAATAGTGTAAAGCATTGCAGAGGTATGCCTACCTACCATTCGGGCTATATAGAGCTGCCAGCTTTTTGATTAGTGTTTACATTCATCATTAAGGTCATGAACTAGTTTCCTCTCTACCACAATATCAATAGACTCAGGTGATGGACCTCAAGACTCAAAATTTGTCCACAAACTACTTGGCACTTTATTTTTAAAGTAAAATATATAAATTGTTCCAATATCTTTCAACAACGCAAAACAATAAACAACATCGCAATGTTCCATACATTCTAATCTCCAGACTACTCTGAACAGAAATCTCACAGGAATATCACCAAACATTGAACATTAAATCTGGTTCTCCACTGGTTATGGTCTATTATAAACTCTAGTCTGTTCAGTCTATATCAATGGAATAACAAACCATATATAGTTCTCTGAAATATTCATATCAAACAACACGTCACAGTTTCACATTTGTTTGGCATAATAGCGCAAATAGGATTTTCTACATGCAGGGATCATTCAACTTGTGTGGTTTTCCTATTGCAATGGAGACTTTAATTTTAAAAAAACATTTAGCAATGTCTCTGTCACAGGACTATGCAATAATGTGAGTGAGCAGGTTACCATACAGACATGAATTTTGTGTGTATTAGTTGCTAATTCTGTGGAGGCTAATTTGCTAAGCTACACTTATCACCTAACTATCAAAGAGTAGAAAATGGAGGATGAGCAAAGGCTGGACGTGGAATAATATGATGAGCTTATTAAAAACATATTATCAGCAAAATAAAACATTGTTATAAGAAGAACTCATTACAAAATAATTCACCCTAGGAACTTTATAACCATCATTATGACTAAACAGCAAAAGTATTCTTTTTAATTTGAAAATTAAATCAATGCAGAAATTGTGTACTGGCAGATCAAAGTTTATGCAGACCATTACCTAATTGAAGTTGAATCATCTTAACCTTTCCTTTTCATTTTGCTACAGACATAATAGGAAACATTTAACTTAAAGCTGATTTACAGTTTCCCTAGCCTATTAGCACAGTCTTATTCCTTTAAGGCAAATAGAGATTTTGCACAAACTAATTATAAGTAGCTTTCCAGTGACAAGTAAAAAAGTAACATTTATATTGCATATCTTCCTGTATGTCCTTTTCCCACCCCCACACCCCAGGCCCTGTCAGCACAGCCAACTCATTTTCACCTACTTGTCATCCTCATCAGCTCTTCTTTCCTACCTTCCAGTTTACCATTGCCCATCCCTTTGTCTGCTGAATTTTCTTTCTGTCTGTCTGGGCTCCGTCTCCACCCATCTCCCACACTCAGTCTTCAACACACATGCCATCTTTTCCTCATTGCAATTATTTCTGGAGAAGGGTCACTGAACTCAAAACGTTAACTCTGCATCTGTGCAGTCTCTCCAAAGATGCTGCACACCTGTGGAATTTCTCCAGCAATTTGTTTTTATTCCAAGATTCCAACATCTGCAGTTCTTTTATTACATTTACGTTGTATGTTTTAATTGGAGTTGGTTCATCTATTTTAATCTTAGATATATCATTAGGCATATTTATTAGGTAAATCAACTGAAATTAAAGTTCAGAAGGATGTAAAACAGGCTGCCAACTCTGGTTACGTGGATTGGCCATGCTAAATTGCCCAGTGTCCAAGGATATGCAGGTTAGGTGGATATACAGGGTTACAGAGGTAGGGAATTGGGTTGCTCTTCAGAGAGTTGGTGAGAACTTGATAGGCTGAATGACCTGCTTCCTCACTGTAGTGATTCTCTGAATCTTTTTCTGAAACTCAGGAGAGTTTGTCGAACACCGTTGTATAGTTGATCTATCCCACTATTACTCATAACACTGCAATTCTTCTCATTGTATTTTTTCAGAAGATGATTGCAGGGAATGACACTACTCCTCTTCTGAATACAGTTCTGTATGCCAAGGGGGATACTGGATTTCAGTCACTTGCTCCTTAAAATGTCCTATTCAATTGCAGGTGCTGATTTTGATATTTTTATCTATAAAGACAGAGAAAATTCCCAGCATAAAAGATGAAGAAATTTAGCTGCAATTGTGTAATGCAGTAATTTCCTATATCTTATCTACTCATCTCTCAATTCCTTTGTTCAAATTTGAATTGGCTCATGAAACTGGCTTAAAGGGCTATACTTGTGAATTTTCCACAATTATGCAAGGTCAGCCCATAAATAATTTAAGCCTATAATTCTCAATAAAACTGGAAACAAAACTTGTTTGGGTGCATTTTCTTGTTTATTATCATTATTAATAAATTTCTTTGCCCTGCATTTTTGGGTCATTTAATTGCAGCTTGATGGTACTATAAAAATTGAAATGTTTCCTCAAGGGTAGGTTCTTAGCCTTCTGAGTCAAATGTGTGAGAGTAATGGCTTGTGACATGTACTTTTTACCAGTACTTAAGGAAGTAATATATAGTGTGAATTAGCATGTTCCTTAGGCTCAGTCATTGGTTCTGATTTCAGCTTCTGAAAGTCTGGCAAAATGTTCCCAGCTACTGAATTCTCCAACTAAGTCTGGTTCTCCAACTAAGCTTTGAACAGCAAGACAATAATCTCACTGGTTAGCAGTAAGCAGCCTTTCTTCATTGACTTGCATGCATTTACAAGAAATGCAGTTTCCCATTCTCCCCAGCAGTGGATAGAAACTAGATGGTGAGAATTTCTGACGACAAGGCCAGAAATGGTGCCTGGTTACTGCATCTAGGCTCTCATTTTAGGCAGACGTCTCCATCAACTCGGGGCATAGTCCATATGCACATACCCACCATCCACAGATATTGAACATTTAACAGCCTCACCACATCCTTGTGGTACATCTTCAACTCATCTACAATATTGTTCTGCACTATGGAGTGCACCGGCCCATTTCATCGCAATGCTGCTCTCAGGATATTTTGCAATTTAGGAACAAACACCCATGTCATGGAATCAAACAGAGTGCACCTTAGGGGGTTCCTTGCTTGCTCCCTTAGTGTTCATTCATTTTGTGCTAATTTGGAAGCTTACAGCATCTTTGCCTTACCTTGCTATTTTGTTGGCTACGTAGAACACAGGCACCACTCCCCACCTCTTCCTCCGCTACATTGATGACTGCATTGGTGCCACCTCGTGCTCCCGTGAGGAGGTTGAGCAATTCATTAACTTCACTAACACATTCCACCCTGACCTTAAATTTACCTGGACCATCTCTGACACCTCCCTCCCCTTCCTGGACCTCTTCATCTCCATTAATGACGACTGACTTGACACAGACATTTTCTACAAACCCATCGACTTCCACAGCTACCTGGATTACACCTCTTCCCATCCTAACTCCTGCAAAAATGTCGTCCCGTGTTCCCAATTCCTCTGCCTCTGCTGTATATGCTCCCAGGAGGTCCGGTTTCACCACAGAACACACCAGATGGCCTCTTTCTTTAGAGATCGCAATTTCCCTTCCCACATGGTTAAAGATGCCCTCCAATGCATCTCGTCCACAACCCACACCTCCACCCTCTGACCCCACCTCCTCCAATCATAACAAGGTCAGGACGCCCCTGGTGCTCACCTTCCACCCTCCCAACCTTCTCATAAACCAAATCACTTGCTGACATTTCCGCCACCTCCAAACGGGCCCCACCACCAGGGATATATTTCCCTCCCCACCCCTTTCCACCTTCCGCAAAGACCATTCCCTCTGTGACTACCTGATCAGGTCTACGGCCCCCATCCCCCAACAACCCACCCTCCCATCCTGGCACCTTCCACTGCCACCGCAGGAATTGCAAAACCTGTGCCAACACCACCACCCTCCCCTCCATCCAAGGCCCTAAAGGAGCGTTCCACATCCATCCAAGTTTTACCTGCACAACCACAAAAATCATTTATTGTATCCGTTGCTCCCGGTGTGGTCTCCTCAACACTGGGGAGACTGGACGACTCCTGGCAGAGCGTTTTAGGGAACATCTCTGGGACACCCACACCAATCAACCACACTCAACATTTCAACTCCCCCCTCCCACTCTGCCAAGGACATGGAGGTTCTGGGCCTCCTTCACCGCCGCTCCCTCACCACCTGACGCCTGGAGGAAGAATGCCTTCTCTTCCGCCTTGGAACACTTCAACCCCAGGGCATCAATGTGGACTTGAACAGTTTCCTCATTTCCCCTTTCCTCACCGCACCCCAGTTCCAAACTTCCAGCTCAGCACTGTCCCCATGACTTGTCCTACCTGCCTATCTTCTTTTCCGCCTATCCACTCCACTCTCCTCCCTGACCTATCACCTTCATCCCCTCCCCAACTCACCTATTGTACTCTATGCTACTTTCTCCCCACCCCCACCCTCCTCTCATTTATCTCTTCACCCTTCAGGCTCTCTGCCTTTATTCCTGATGAAGGGCTTTTTGCCTGAAACGTCGATTTTACTGCTCCTCGGATGCTGCCTGAACTGCTGTGCCCTTCCAGCACCACTAATCCAGAATCTGGTTTCCAGCATCTATAGTCATTGTTTTTACCTTGCTATTTTGTGCTTTGCCCTCTCAGCAAGTGCTTAAATGCTCACAGTATGTCTGACCTGCCTCTCTATTTAACACAGATACAAAGCTAGGCAGCCTGTCATTCTTGTCAGCAGTGATTAGTGAAGGGAATGGACATGTCACTGTATGTCATTGCTATGTCAGTCTTACACCTGCACCATGTGCCAGTAGCATATGTGGAAAGCACAGTGTATATGCATCAATCAAAGGTGTCAAAGTCTAAGTGGAGTAATCTTGAGTCAGATCAAAGGAGACAACCTTCAGTCAAGAAGTGCCAGAACAGTTAATCAAGGGCATCATCTGATATCATCCAGGGGCTTGGGCATGGTTAGTTGGCTGCCTTGGACAGTCAAGGTCATGGCGTCTGTATCACTACAGTCAGATATAGGGCCACTGTCTATATTGCAGGTTCAGTGCAATCAGTCCAGGGAGTCATGGAAAGTCATGTCATCCAGGAGTCTGATTAGTCATTAGTCAGAGCTGGTTGATTGTGGGTGGGCCACGGTCAGTCCTGTCAATCAGCTCAATGAAAGTTCAACAGAGAGGTTATCAGGGCCACTGCTATGATGAAGAAGCTGGCTTAGTCAATCCTGGGCATTGGAGGAAGTGCTGAGAAGACAATAATTATGAAGGGAGGGGTCTCAACATATGAATGGAAGAGACAATAGTGCAATGGGGGTCACTGAGGAAGAGGATGGTCATTGATGGTCACAATTACCTTGGCCTTGATCGGGTGACAATGCAGCATTGGTTGGCATAACAGATGTAGGAACAGGCTTAGGGCGAAGTGTGGGAGGTAAAGTTGTCATTCAAAGAGACGTGCAGAAGCTCAGTACTAATGGCTCAGTAACAAGGAATATGGAGGTTTGGGGGAGGTAGGAGTCCTTGTTTACTAGTCATTGCACTCTGTGTGATCTGCATTGTGCATTTATGATTTGCATGAGGAAGACAATGAGAATGGAAAATGGCTGCAATGACCCTCAGAGTGGGCAGGTAAGTGTTTCTTTTCCATTTGCACACACAAGGTCTGCTGGTGTGAAATGTGAGGTACTTCAAGGGGCAATTGTATTAATCAGGCACTTTCACATCACTGGTTGAAGACATCTGTAATCATAGTACCCTGCATGTGAAAGCCTGCAGTGTCCAACTGTGTGACATATAAACACTGGTCACAAGCAATCTTAGCATGTCATTGGTCAATGTGGTTTGAACATTGTCATTTCCGTGAAGCAGAAGTAATCACACTGGAAATGTCACCTAGAGGCCACAAACCACAAAAACAGAGTTCCTCTCACCTTGAACTGTAAGTATTCACCAACATGCTCCGATTTGCAATGCTACCTTTCTTGACTGATGTGGAGGGTAGGAGTATGGTTTCAGTGGTCATAGAGCACATCCAATCTCCTACTGTGTTTGTATGTAATGGTCACTATGTCAAAGGTTTCCATTGCTTCAGTTCTCAGGAAGGGACACTGGACTCAAAACATTATCACCCATTTCTCTCCACAGATGCTGCCAGACCTGCTGGGTTTCTTCAGCAATTTGTTTTGTTCTATATCCCCCTTTATCAGAATGTTCACATGCGCATACTTTAGTGGGAGTATGCTCAACCCATCAAGGGTTGGATGTTGACAAGGATAGTTAGTAGGAGACGAGTGGAGACGAAGGTCATGACTCTACTATGGAATCCTCTAACTGAGGTCGAGTGTTGATGCAATGTTGCCCATCCTTCCACCAGCATCAAGGTGGAGAAGAGGATGATAGATCTCCAGAAGATGAGCTTCAAAGCTTCAGTCAGATTTTGGGGCATTTCATTACACTCCATACAATGTGCTGCACGATCCGAGTAAGCTGTGCAGGACACAGCTGGAGCAGGCTAAGAAGAGGTGATGGATGCTGAGAGGCTAGGAGAGCCTGAGCAGTTTTCCAAAGAGGAAAATAAGGACAGTTGGTCAGAAGAACATCACATTCACCATCACGGAGCAATGTAGTGTCAGGCATAACAAGCCAGGCAGGATTTAACTGACACTCCGTTCTGACAGATCTGAGCTAGGTGAAGTGACCACTCATTGAACAGCAAATAATTTCTACTCAAAGTGGTGTCTACATGTTCCCAGAAATAAATGTAGCTTCTATCTGTTTGCTTATTCTGCACTTTTTCTGTTGTTGATTATAATATTTTCAACCATTTGCAGGTTTTCTAGTGTGTGATACCCCCACATTGAACAATGAGAAGAAGAATGAGCTGCTCACCACCATTTTCCCAAAGGCAACTAAGGACAGGCAACAAATGCTGGCCCAACCAGCGATGCTTATGTCCCATGAGTGAATGAAAACAAATGTTCGGATACATTGTAAAGATGAGGCGTGAAGGTTCAGTAGGGGCGATTGAGTGTTATAAGGTAGCCAGGAAGGAGCTAAAGAGGGAGCTAAGAGAAGCGAGAAGGGGACATGAAAAGTCTTTAGCTGGTAGGATTAGGGAAAACCCAAAGGCTTTCTATAGGTATGTCAAGAATAAAAGGATGACTAGGGTAGGTATCGGTCCAGTCAAGGATAGTAGTGGGAAGTTGTGTGTGGAGGCGGAGGAGATTGGAGAGACATTAAATCAGTACTTTTCCTCAGTATTCACTCAGGAACAGGACACTGTTGCTGATGTGAATATGGAATCACAAATAATTAGAATGGATGCCCTGGAAATATGCAGGGAAGAGGTTTTGGGAATATTGGAAAGGATGAATATAGATAAGTCTCCTGGGCCTGATGGCATTTACCCCAGGATCCTATGGGAAGCTAGGGAGGAGATAGCAGAGCCATTGGCCTGGATTTTTATGTCGTTGTTGTCAACAGGAATAGTACCAGAGGACTGGAGGATAGCGAATGTGGTCCCATTGTTCAAGAAAGGGAGTAGGGATAGCCCTAGCAACTATAGGCCAGTGAGTCTGACTTCAGTGGTGGGCAAAGTCTTAGAGAGAATGGTAAGGGATAAGATTTATGAACATCTGGGTAGGAATAACGTGATCAGGGATAGCCAGCATGGTTTTGTGAAGGGCAGGTCGTGCCTCACAAACCTTATTGAGTTCTTTGAGAAGGTGACCAAGGAAGTGGATGAGGGTAAAGCAGTAGATGTTGTGTATATGGATTTTAGTAAGGCGTTCGATAAGGTTCCCCATGGTAGGCTAATGCTAAAACTTCGGAGGTATGGCATTGAGGATACATTAGAGGTTTGGATTAGGAATTGGCTGGCTGGAAGGAGACAGAGGGTAGTAGTTGATGGATTATGTTCATCTTGGAGCGCAGTTACTAGCGGTGTACCACAAGGATCTGTTTTGGGACCATTGCTTTTTGTTATCTTTATAAATGATCTAGAGGAAGGACTTGAAAGCTGGGTAAGCAAGTTTGCGGATGACACAAAAGTCGGTGGAGTTGTGGATAGTGAGGAAGGAAGTGGTAGGTTACAGCGGGATATAGATAAGTTGCAGAGCTGGGCGGAAATGTGGCAAATGGAATTCAATGTAGCTAAGTGCGAAGTCGTTCACTTTGGTAGGAATAACAAGATGATGGATTACTGGGCTAATGGTAGGCTACTTGGTAGTGTGGATGAGCAGAGGGATCTTGGTGTCCATGTACACAGATCTCTGAAAGTTGCCACCCAGGTAAATAGTGCTGTGAGGAAGGCATATGGTGTACTGGGCTTTATTGGCAGAGGAATTGAGTTCCGGAGTCCTGAGGTCATGTTGCAGTTGTATAAGACTCTGGTGCGGCCTCATCTGGAGTATTGTGTGCAGTTTTGGTCGCCATACTATAGGAAGGATGTGGAAGCTTTAGAACGAGTGCAGAGGAGGTTTACCAGGATGTTGCCTGGAATGGTAGGAAAATCTTATGAGGAAAGGCTGAGGCACTTGGGGCTGTTCTCATTGGAGAAGAGAAGGTTTAGGGGAGATCTGATAGAAGTGTATAAGATGATTAGGGGTTTAGATAGGGTAGATACTAAGAACCTTTTACCGCTAATGGAGTCAGGTGTTACTAGGGGACATAGCTTTAAATTAAGGGGTGGTAGGTATAGGACAGATGTTAGGGGTAGATTCTTCACACAGCGGGTTGTGAGTTCATGGAATGCCCTGCCCGTATCAGTGGTGAACTCTCCTTCTTTATGGTCATTTAAGCGGGCATTGGATAGGCATTTGGAAGTTATTGGGCTAGTATAGGTTAGGTAGGATTCGGTCGGCGCAACATCGAGGGCCGAAGGGCCTGTACTGCGCTGTATCCTTCTATGTTCTATGTTCTATTGGGCTTTGGGGAAACAGTAGCAATCCCTTAGACCGGGTTCTAAGTTGGATTAGTGCTAAGCATGGGAAACCTGGAGAGCTTAGTTCTTAAGTAGCAATGCATTTACGAATGTGCATCTGTATTTGCAAGGAACTGTCAGCTGTGCCGCCTCTGTTGCCTCAGAAATATTTATTTTTGGTACCTTTCTCACTATCTGTCCTGTGAAGGGCAATTCCTGGCTTGCAGATCTTGCTCTGGTGCCTGACTGGGCTTTAAAAATGACAGAATGCCAAGGATACGCTTGCAGTGGTGAGTAATTCTGCCTCAGATGAGAGGGAGTATAGGACAAGTGTTATGTCAGAAAGGTGTGGTGCACAGCTAATGAGTTGCGCAAAGAATACCATGAGAAAACTCACTGAGGTTCATAGAAAGAAACACTCCATGTTAACATGTTAACATTAACACTTCGTTGACATCTGGTGAAATTTTATGTTTACATTCTGGCATACATTAATGAGATTTATGGACGTTTGGATGGAAGTAGACCTTGGTTAAATAGATACATGATCTATTTAATAGTAATAATTTCAATTAATCCTCCTGGTTACACACCATTTCAGCCAATGCACTCTTCGGACAGAACTCTTTGATAATCAAGACCCTATGTTGGCACAGATAGATATGTTAACTTTTTTTTAGATTAGATTCCCTACACTGTGGAAATAGGCCCTTTGGCCCAACCAGTCCACACCAACCCTCCGAAGAGTAACCCACCTAGACCCATTCCCCTCTGAATGATGCACCTAGCACTATGGGCAATTTAGCATGGCCAATTCACGTGAGCTGCACATCTTTGGATTGTGGGAGGAAACTGGAGCACCCGGAGTAAACACACGCAGACATGGGGAGAATGTGCAAACTTCACACAGACAGTCGCTCTGGAATTGAACTGGGACCCTGCTGGAATTGAACCTGGGACCCTGCTGCTGTGAGGCAGCAGTGTTAACCGCTGAGCCATCACCTTCTTTCATATGCAGTTTCATATTGATTCATAGTCAACGTCCTTAATATGTGTGATGTGGAGGGTTACCACATAGCAGCTTTATGTAGTATTTTTCCTAATCTAGTTGCCTTGAGGTCAATTATTATTGCCCCCATTGTTTCCTTGTGGAATTGACTGATCAAGTTACTATCTTCTTTGTACCACAGTTGCCACAAAATACACTATATTACCACAACATTCAGCGGGAGCACTGTTTTCTGTTTGACATTGGCATTCATTGTGTAACAAATTGCAGCAAGTTAATGTTTACAGTCAATAACACTAAAATAATCAAAGAAAGAAAGAGAAAGACATAGTCAGACTTGCATTTCTATATACACTGCTTCAGAATGTCTCAAAGCATTATCATCAAATTAATAATTTTCATACCTTTGAAGTGCAGCTACTATCATAATGTTGGAACACAGCTGCTAATTTGCAAACAGCAAGATGCCATATAGTGGAATGTGTTAATGACCAGATAAAGTGATCTTTAGTGATGTTTGTTCAAGGATAAACACTGGATCAGGCTATCAGGGAGGGCTTTCTGCTTTTATTCCATTGTTGGGATGTAGGATATTTCACACCTATTTGAGAGGGCAGCTTTAGCCTCAATTTATAAGACTCACTGGGCTTTGGATTTGTAGCACTGCAACCTCAGGAAAGAATCTCCTACCTTTTAGTGGCTAGCACACCTAATCTATTTTCATTTAAAGTGAGCTGTTGTTGGTAATTACCTTTAACAGAAATGTATGTGCTGCCTTCAGATAAATGTGTCTGTACTGCACTGGAACTTCGAACACCATTGAATACAACATAAATAGCACCAGCATCTGGCTACTCATTGCAAATTGTTTCCCTATTACTTGTCCAACTGCCATCATTTAACAAGCAGCAAAGATGCTATAACAGACAGAGCACACCACTCTACCTAGTCAGTCGTGATGATGTCTTGTTTTTCTTTTTAATGTCAGGCTTCAATACTGTGACAGTTGCTTTGACTACCCTGCTTCTGAGATGTTTTTGAAATCATTACCTCAATGACGAATGTCCTATGTAGAAAGCCTTGGACTACATAATGAATAGCTGACAAACATGCTATATAGTTAGTGCACAAAGCACCATTTACATGGCAGCAACTGCTTTCAAAATGACCATTTATGGTAGCAGTAACATTAACAGACAGACAGAGGTCTAAACTCCATGGCAACTAAACCGCATATTCGCTGCAAAGGCTCTGTTCTGTTTTATTTGATCATTTCTGTGCTCTGATGCTATCACATGTCTAACACTCTTCATAACAACAACTTGTCAGTTTGCTGAAATGCTTCTGCGACATTGTTATTGAGCTTTCATTTTTAAACCTGGGAACACACGTTGAATAAAAGCTTTCAAAATCAAGGAGCATAAATCATCTATTTTAATTTCTGATCATTTATTGACCATTGGTGCATGCAATAAACAGTGAATAAAAATCAGAAATTAACATAAAATAATCAAATGTCTCACCATCTGTTATTATCAATTGTTGTAGGTTAGCAAGTCAGGTTGCCACTTCAGTTTCAGGTGTGCCTGTTGCTGTTCCTGGCATGCTCTCTCTCCCTCTTCACTAAACCCAGGGTTGATCTCCTGGCTTGATGGTAATTGTTGCATGGGGCTATGCTGGGCTATGAGGCGACAGATTGTATTGAGTACAATTCTGCGACTGCCCACAGTGCCTCATGGATTTCCAGTCTTTAGTTGCAGATCTGTTTTGAAGTCTGTTCCATTTAGCACAGTGATAATGCCACACAACATGATGGAGGGTAATCTCAATGTGAAGGCAGGACTTTGTCTCATTGAGGACTGTGTGATGGTCACTCTTATCGATACTGTCATGGTCAGTTGCTTCTGCAAAAGGCAGATTAGTAAGGATGAGGTCAAGTATAATTTTCCTTGTTTATTCCCTCACCACCTGCTGCAGACGCAGTCTCACAGCTGTGTATTTTAGGACTTGACCAGCTCCCTCAGCAATGCTGTTGCCTAGGCACGCTTGGTGGTGGATAGTGTAATCCACCAGTGAAAGGACACTCTATCCCCTGGCCACCCACTGTACTTCGTCCAATTGTTATTCTACACAGTGAATATCCTAAATCTAAACTAGTGTCACTCATTTAGAAATGAATTAGGAAATTTTGTTTGTACTTCTTACAGTCAGTGATTATAATCCTTAGCTTGTCAAATCAGAACTTGTGAAGAGCAGGCATGTTTCAGGAGTGTTTACAATTTAAACCTGAGACATGATTTGGTAATGAGAGGAACACAATGAATTAAGATCTGAAACACAACTACATACCACAGAGCAAGATCCCAGGTAGTACTCTGCTGTGAAGGCCATGGGGGTGACCAGCAGGATTTTAGGAAAACTAGAAAGGCTGGGAGAGGAGTGGATCTGGAGTTTGTCCCGATTGCAGGGTCAAGGTATTATTCATGTCGAGGATAGTAGGTTAGCTTGAGAAGATGAAGCAAGTGCTCTTGCTGCTTTCGCCATATAGGCTGTGCTGGAAATTCACTTAACAGTGGGATGTGGCTATTCTGGCTCCCTGCGGCTGCTGGGTTTTCTGGGTCCTTAGAAATCCAGCCCAAAGGACTTCAATTGGTCCACACAGCTTCAGTCAGACATTTAATCATCTGCCTTGGCAACCCATTCAAAACCCACATGGGTGGGATTGGAATTATTGTTCAGTTTTAACTCCGTCAACTGTCTATCTGTTCTAGAAAGGTGAAAAGCTCCCTAAACATCTCATCATTGCTCCCCAGCCCCTGTGCAAACAGTTCCTAATGAATTGAAAATGTCTTTGCTTTGTATTGCATTCCTTTTATTGACCAAATGTTATATGGACATGCATATGTATATGTATATCTATAACTAAATAAATAAGTATGCACTCCTTGAGAAAATATAGAGATTTCTACAGAAACAAATGAAATGATGAAAAGTCCATTTTAGCAATGAGCATAATGATTACTGGCTTCTTCCTTTAAACCTACTACTCAGTTAATTGTAACAGCCATGATTTGGAGATGCCGATGTTGGACTGGGGTGTACAAATTTAAAATCACTCAACATGTGTGAATTATAACAGCAACTGCCTGAAATCTCATCATTCTTTCCTTAGAGCTAAATAATATGACAAGGTAGCATTGGAAATTTATTATCGTATGTGTATAACAATGCAGGCAATTAACACGTAAATAACTCTTGGAATATTTCAAACACACTGCTGAGTTGATGTCATATTGATTAAATGTCTTAAAAGACTCCATTATTCCATTAACAATTTATTATTTAAATACGATCAGAAATATTGAGGGTAGGATGAGCTTGTTTCTAACTTCTGACATGGCAAGTAGTTAAGCAGATGATTAGGGTTCACTCACTAATTAATTGGCTGGGTAGATGCAAAGTGGAAACAAGGGGTTCTTGTGGCACAGTGGTAGTGTCCTTATCATGGGTTCAAATCCTAACATGGCACTTGTCAAAATTTGAATTCAATTTAAAAAATTGAATTAATAATTAGTTTAATGTCAATTACTATTTATTATTGCCAAAAAAAATCCATCATGTTCACTAATGGTCTTGAGAAAAAGAAAAAAATCTGTCATTCTTATCTCATCTGCCCGACGTGAGACTCAGATCCACAACACTGTAGTTGACTCTTAACTGTTCTCTAGGATGCCTCCTATGGAAGCTAATAAATTCTGGACTAGCTAGTGCCACATCTCTTGTCATGCCAGATCAAATCGTCAATAACCACCTGCCAGTTGCATTGCCATGTCCTATGGACAAGGATATCTCCCATTTGGTGTACTTTTGCGGTACCTCTCACTTTCAGTCAAAGTAGCCATGATGTTGTAGCTTTCTGGACAACCCTTCATTTGACCATTCAAAACACTGCAGTCCACCGTATGGTTGGGTCTGGTATAAATTATTCAGCTCTAAAGCATATCAGATCATTCGGACAGGTTGTGGTTTTAGTCCATTCAGCTAGCTCACATATTACTTTACACCCCTGTTGTGTTGTGCTCTCCTATTAGCTGTCATGGAGCTGAAAAATTAACTACAGGCTGAAATCTGATCTCCTGATTAACTTCTATTTCCTCAGCAATTTGAACATAGTCTAATTTGTCAGAAATTATGCAACAGCAGGAAAACTAATTAAGAAACTCCCTCCATCACCACCCCCATATTAGAATTTCTGTTTCAAGAATAGAGGCTATTAGACCATTTTATTATACAATTTCTCGATCTCGATTATGCAAAAGCACATTACTGCAGAGTCAGGTCCCAATTCAACTCTAAAATATGATTGTGTGAGATTATTACACACACTCTGAGCTTGAAGTTGAATAGCATATAACTGAGGTGAAATGTTAAATTTAGAATTTCTCTGGTAGTCCAGTGGACAGATACAAAACTGAAGGAGAAAAACACTTTGAGCTATTGTCATTTAATGACCAAAATGGCACAGAACAAATCATACAGTTCAGGATTTAGATTCAATTCAAACCTTGTCCTATTTATGTCTATCAGCGTAATCCTCTTACATTTTGCTTCTCAATATTATTATTTAGATTCCCCTTAAATGCATCTGTACTATTCCCCTCAACCCCTCTCCATTGTATCAAGCACTATCAACTCACCAGCCTCTAGATAAAGAAGTTTTGGCTGAACTCTGTATTTGAATTTCTGTTGACTATCTTGTATTGATTTTTGCAGCTCATCACATAATGGAACATGGACAGAATTTAATCATTCAGATGGGGGTCTGCTCCCATACATGGAAATAGATGACATGGCCATGCAGGATAGAAATGATTAGCCAAATGCATTTAAACGGATACTGTCCAATTACCAGGCAGAAGGCTTGGTGCTTGTTCAATGATATGATTGTGCTGACAGCCGGGGGAATGTCAAGCACCCGGTGTTGTTATTTTTAATTGGCAACTGGCCCTGCATGGACAGTTAAGTACTCTTTCACTGTGTTATTGACCAGGCCAGACCCACTCAAGACATTTCAAGAAGGCAGGTCAGAGCCTAGCTTTGCTACTGGTTTTAATCAGGTGTAAAGTGGATATTCCAGGAGTGATGCAGCTGGTCAATCCACTCAGTTTTAAACAATAGGGCGGCACGGTGGCACAGTGGTTAGCACTGCTGCCTCACAGCGCCAGGGACCTGGGTTCAATTCCTGCCTCAGGCGACTGACTGTGTGGAGTTTTCACGTTCTCCTCGTGTCTGCGTGGGTTTCCTTCGGGTGCTCCGGTTTCCTCCCACAGTCCAAAGATGTGCGGGTCAGGTGAATTGGCCATGCTAAATTGCCCGTAGTGTTAGGTAAGGGGTATGGGTGGGTTGCGCTTCGGTGGGTCGGTGTGGACTTGTTGGGCCGAAGGGCCTGTTTCCACACTGTAAGTAATCTAATCTAAAGCAGCATTTATTCACAGACTACTGAATGAAACGCAGGCAAAAGAAAACAGTATTTTGAATAACAACTATCTGAAAACTTGACCGACAAGATATTCCTCACCCCTTGGGAAAAAGGTAAATTGAAACACAGGTTCTTACAGGAGAGAGAGAGAGAGAGATTGCAGAGAGAATTTATCAGGGATCATTGGCTGAAGCATGAATCCTCTTTCTTCCCAGCACCTTCTTGGGGTCCCCAGCTAAAACTCAACTAAACCAGAAACATCCCTGAACTGGGTGAATTGGCAGTTCTTGTGAAAGAGTTTATTTTAAAAAAAACAAACCTAAAAGCCCTTTTCTCTGATTGTCCCTTTAGGGTGTATTTGTTAGCCATTATTAAACTGGCCAGTTCGGACATATCGGCAACTCTGCCTTTAGGACTCCTCTTAAAAAAACACAAAGGCAAAATAGCCTTATTAAAGGGGCAGCATCATCACAACTGCTTCTAGGGAAAGACATGAGAGTTTCGCAGTGGTACACCTCAGCTCTATGAATGGCCTGTCTGTATGTGGAACTGAACAATCCAGATTCAAAGTTAGTCACTTTCATTCTATGCTGAAATCCCTAGGAGAAAGTGAAGACTGCAGATGCTAGAGAATCAGAGTCGAGAGTGTGGTGCTGGAAAAGCACAGCAGGTCAGGCAGCATCCATCGAGCAGGAGAATCGATGTTTCAGGCATCAGGAATCCCTAGTTTGCAGAACTAGTGAGAAAAACGTGTGGGTTTTGCCTGAATAGATGAATTATTAATTCTGCTGTTGGGCACACTGTTTATGGTTTCAAAGGTTGTATTGTTTGAGTCAGACCCTAACTGAATGGGAGACTGAAACTTCAGTTTTATAACCACAGAACCATAAACACTTCTCATGGAATGGAAACTTCAGGATAATGGGAAACTGAAACTAGAGAAAAAGCAGAGTACTTTTTGAACTCCACTCAACCAATAATGCAATGAATGAGAAAAACTAAGACATACAATAAGTAAGCACATTTTTTCTTCAGCTTTTGTCATTACTTAAAATATTTGACTGCCCACACTCAGGGTACACAATACAAAGTTGTAACTGAGGCCTTAGGTAAAGGTCAGACTGGTGGGGACACACATTCAAAGCTGTACTGAGGAACCTCTGGAAAAGTGCATCATTTTGTTGAACAACCTGTGAAACTCAGGAGCTGCTTTCACATGAAAATCAATAGCTAAATCTTTGAGGAAAAATAGCTGGGCTTCTACTGGAAAAAGATTATATCTTTGAAGGACTTTTTGACTGCATTGATGTCATATCTGTTGAGTGGATCACTTGGTAAATACCCAGGATTGATCTTTATTGTAGCTGCTATTTAATGTACAATTTATAACATATGTTGCCCATGAGTTGTCTGTTACTTTATCTGTAATTTATATGTTGAATCTGGTTTGATTGTTGAGAGTAAAACAAGTGAAACATTGTCCATTGGTTTTTCATTGCGACCTTCAGTGAATTCAATTCTTTAGATTTGCCCATCTCCATGGAGATCATAACAATGTTCAGAATCATTTTGCGCATTTAGAGAAATGATACCCAAAGCATTAAAAACAAGCCATGTCAAAAGGTATACATGGGGTAATTCCTCCATTCAAAGATGTCCCCTGGAAAGGTGGCACGGTGGCTCAGTGGTTAGCACTGCTGCCTCACAGCGTCAGGGACCAGGGTTCAATTCCAACCTCAGGTGACTGTGTGGCGTTTGCACATTCTCCCTGTGTCTGCGTGGGTTTTGTCCTACAATCCAAAGATGTGCAAGTCAGGTGAATTGGCCATGCTAAATTGCCTGTGGTGTTAGGTACATTAGTCAGGGGTAAATGTAGGGGAGTGGGTCTGGGTAGGTTACTCTTCGCAGGATCAGTGTGGACTTGCTGGGCCGAAGGGTCCCTTTCCACTCTGTAGGGAATCCTATTAAATTTAAATGTCTTTCTCCAATTTGGGAACTGCGGGACATCTTGTTTCCACTTTCCATCTAACTGAAGAGGCATGGGTTGAAGTTATAGCAGAGTTGAGCAGCCATGCGTTCTGGTTCCAGTTTAGGAAGAGGGTGAATGACCTTCTTGGCACTCAAGAGCAAGATTGAGTGAACAAAGTGTGCATTGGGGTTGGAGGTAGGCCACTGGTGGAAAATCAATAACTTAGATGGGATTACAAGGGCAGCTGCATGCACACTTGTTCCCTGCATTGGACTCCTCAAGAGGAATGACTATCTGTCAATGGCAGGCTTCTTAGTCTTAGTGTCAGCATCAAGTCTGATGTGGAACTGTGAGAAAGACATATGTACCAATCATGGCCTGAGAGAAGGCCAACAAAAATAGATTTAACGCACTATGGTCTTGAACTTAGCTCTCCATTTAATATAGATAAATAAGTACAATCTTACAGCTATCACAGTACGTGCTTTTATAGCTGGGAGCTAAATATTCAGGGGTATGTGACTTTAAGAAGGAAACAGGAAGGAAGCAGCGGTGTGGTATCATTCTTAGTACAGGTTGGAATAAATATTATAGAAAGAAATTATCATTGATCAGCAGTTATAGAATCTACACAGGTGGGGGTAAGAAATAGGGGATAAAACATGTAGAAATAATCTATAGGCATGGTAACAGTAGCTATTCAGTGGAACTGAGAATAATTAAGAGAGCATATAACAAAGACAATACATTAATCATGGGAGATTTTAATCTTCATAGAGATTGGAATATTTAGCTTGGCAGAGGTGGACACAAGGAAGAATTCACAGAGTATGTTCAAGACAATTTCCTGGGATCCAACCAGGGATCAGACTATTTCGGATCTCAATAGCTGTAATGAGGCAGATTTAATAAATGCTGTCACAGTAAAAGATCCCCTTGGAAACAGTGATGATAATATGTTAGAATTTAGCATTCAGTTTGAGACAGAGGAAGTTGGGTGAAAAGCAACTGTGCTAAGCTTAGATAAGGAATGAGGGTTGAGCTGAGTGACTGGACAAGGAGTTTAGCAACAAAGAAGCTTGGCAAAAAACTGGTAAAGGTTCAAGAAAATATTTCATGGCTCACAGCAAAGATACATCCCAGTGAGAATGAAGGATTCCAGGAAGCGGGTAGGACACCCTTGGTCATGTAGGGAAATTAAGGATAACATCAAATTGAAAGATAAAACATACAATGTAGTAAAGATTAATGGTAAACCAAAGGATTGGCAAAGATCTAAAAGTCAATAAAAGATGACCACACAAATAATGACATGAGAATAAATAAACTGTAGGGGGTAAATTTGCAAGTAATATCAAGATGGATAACATGAAATTCTTTAAATATCTAAAAAGGAAGAGTGGCCAAAGGTAATATAGGATCCTGAGAGAAAGAGGTTGGGGCATTAATAATGGAGAACCAGGAAGTGAAGAGAAGTTGAATAAATATTGTGAAAGAGTCTTCACAGTAAAAGACACTAGTAACATGCTAGAATTACTAATTAATCAAGGGGCAAGAGTAGGAGAAGAAATATATACAATAACTATCACTAGACAAAAACTGCGAGGAAACTAATGGGGTTAAAGATTGATAAGTCCCCTTGGCTTGATGGGATATATTCCAGGATACTAAAAGAAGTAGCTACAGAGATAAGTGGCTGGCCCAGGTAGTAATCTACCAAAACTCCTTAGATTTTAGTGAAGTCCCAGAGGATTGGAAAGCTGTCAGTGTAAAACCTTTATTTAATTGGAACTGGGGTGCCAAAATTGGGAACAGATGTTCTCAGGGGAATGCATGACAGAAATTTGGAGGTTGTTTAGGGAGCACTTGCTGATAGTGTTGGACAGGTTTGTCCCACTGAGACAAGGAAGGGTGAAGGAAACTTGGGTGACAAGAGATGTGGAACATCTAGTCAAGAAGAAGAAGGAAGCTTAATTAAGGCTGAGGAGGCAAAGATCAGACAGAGCTCTAAAGGGTTACAAGGTAGCCAGGAAGGAACTGAAGAACGGACTTAGGAGAACTAGAAGGGGGCATGAAAAAGCTTGAGTGGGTAGGATTAAAGAAAACCCTAAGGCGTTGTCCACTTATGTGAGGAAGAAGAGGATGGTCAGAGTGAGGGTAGGGCCATTTAGGGATAGTGGAGGGAACTTTCAACTGGAGTCAGAGGAGGTAGGGGAGGTCCTTCATGAATACTTCGCTGCAATTTTCACTACTGAGAGGGATCGACATTTGTGAGGACAACATGAAACAGCTGATATGCTCAAATAGGTGGATGTTAAGAATGAGGATGTGCTGAAAATTTTGAAAAACGTAAGGATAGATAAATCCCCTGGGCCAACTGGGTTATATCCAAGGTTACTAAGGAAGCGAGGGAAGAGATTGATGTGTCCTTGGCGATGATCTTTGCTCCACTGGAGTAATGCCAGATGATTGGAGGATGGCAAATGTTATTCCCTTGTTCAAGAAAGGGAATACTATAATCCTGAGAATTACAGACCAGTTAGTCTTACATCTGAGATGGAAAAATTACTGGAGAGGACTCTGAGAGACAGGATTTATGATTACTTGGAAAAACATATTCTGATTAGAGATAGTCAGCCTGGCTTTGGGAAGGGCAGGTCATGCCTCACAAGCCTTTTTGAATTCTTTGAAGATGTGGCAAAACTCATTGATGAAGGTAGAGCAGTGAATGAGGTGTATATGGATTTTAGCAAGGCGTATGATAAGGTTCGCCAAGGTAGGCTCATTCAGAAAGTAAGAAGACATGGGATAAAGGGAAATATGGCTGTCTGAATACAGAATTGGCTGGCCCAAACAAGACAGAAGGTGGTAGTAGATGCAAAGTTATCAGCCTAGAGCTCAGTGACCAGTGGTGCAATGCAGGGATCTAATCTGGGACCTCTGCTCTTTGTGATTTTTATAAATGACTTGAATGAGGAAGTGGAAGGGTGGGTTAGTAAGTTTTCCAATGATACAAAGGTGGTGGAATACTGGATAGTGTGGAGGGCTGGTGGAGATTGCAATGGGACATTGACAGAATGCAAAACTGGGCTGATAAGTGGCAGATGGAGTTCAACCTGGAAGAGTGTGAAGTGATTCATTTTGGAAAGTTGCATTTGAATACAGAATACAGGGTTAAAGGCAGGATTCTTGGCAGTGTGGAGGAACAGAGGGATCTTCGGGTCCATGTCCATGTCCTCAAAGTTGCTAATCACATTGATAGGGTTATTAAGAAGACATATGGCATGTTGGCTTTCATTAGCAGAGGTGTTGAATTTAAGAGCTATGATGTTACGCTGCAGCTTAATGGAGCCCTGGTTAGATCATACTTGAAATATTGTGTTCAGTTCTGATCACAGAGGAGATTTATCTGATGTGGCCTGGACTGGAGGGTATGTCTTCTGAAGAGAGGTCGAAGGAGCTAGGGCTTTTCTCCTTGGACTGAAGAAAGATGAGTGGTGACTTGGTAGTGGTGTACATGATGATGAGAAATGTAGATAGGGTGAATAGTCAGAGACTTTTTCACAATGACTATCACAATGAGGCATAATTTTAAAGTGATTGGAGAAAGGTTTAGGGGAGATGTCAGAGGTAGATTCTTTACACAGAGAGTGGTGAGTCCGTGGCATGCATTGCCAATGGTGGTAGTAGCATTAGATACATTAGGGACATTTCAATCACTCTTGGATAGGCACATGGATGATAATAAAATGAAGAGTACGGATAAATGCTCAGCACAACATCATGGGCTGAAGGGTCTGTATTGTGCTGTACTGTCCTATGTTCTATGTTATTCAAAAAGGAAAAGAAACAAAGAACAATAATTATGGGCAGTTAGCTTAATATCTGTTGTTCGGAAATTTTTACTGTCGATTATAAATGATGCAACAGCAGAGCTTTTAGAAATAATTTGACCAAGCAGAGGCTTCACAAAGGGGTAATCATGCCTGACAAATTTATTAGGAGGTATCAGGCAGGATTGATAAAGGGGAAACATTGATTGCAATATATTTGAATAGCTGACTTCGGCTCCTACATAGAACATAGAGAACATAGAACATAGAACAGTACAGCACAGTACATGCCCTTCGGCCCACAATCTTGTGCCAAGCATTTACCTGAATCTAAGATCAACCTAAGCTACATACTCCTCACTTTACTGCTGTCCATGTGCTTGTCCAGCAGTTGCTTAAATGTCCCTAATGTCTCTGACTCTACGACTTACCGCTGGCAGTTCATTCCACACACCCACCACTCTCCGTGTAATGAATATGCCTCTGACATCTCCCTTAAATCTTCCTCTAATCACCTTAAAATTATGGACCCTTGTGACAGCCATTTCTGCCCTGGGGTAAAGTCTCTGGCTATCCACTCTATCTATGCCTCTCATTACCATGTACACCTCTATCAAGTCATCTCTCTTCCTCCTTCTCTCCAGTGTGAAAAGCTCGAGCTCACTCAACCTCTCTTCATAAGACAAGCCCTCCAATCCTGGCAGCATCCTGATAAATCTCCTCTGCACCCTTTCTAAAGCATCCAAATCCTTTCTATAATCAGGCGACCAAAACTGGACACAATTTTCCAAGTGTGGTCTAAACAGGGTTTTATGGAGCTGCAGAAAAACCTTGTGACTCTTAAGACTCAATCCCCTTGTTAAGGAAAGCCAAAACACCATACGTCTTCTTAACAACCCTATCAATTTAGGTGGCAACTTTGATGGAGCTATGTACATGAACCCCAAGATCCCGCTGTTCCTCCACAATGCCAAGCATCCTGTCTTTAACCCTGTATTCAAATTCAATTTTGACCTTCCAAAATGAATCACTTCACATTTATCCAGGTTGAACTCCATCTTCGAGTAAAAAGTGAGGTCTGCAGATGCTGGAGATCAGAGCTGAAAATGTGCTGCTGGTTAAAGCACAGTAGGTTAGGCAGCATCCAAGGAACAGGAAATTTGACGTTTCGGAAGGGCTCTGGCCCGAAACATCGAATTTCCTGTTCCTTGGATGCTGCCTAACCTGCTGTGCTTTAACCAGCAACACATTTTCAGCTCTGAACTCCATCTTCCACTTCTCAGCCCAGCTCTGCACCCTGTTGATGTCATGTTGCGACCTGCAACAGCCCTTGTCACTATCTACAACACCACCGCCCTTTGTGTCATCAGCAAATTTACTAACCCACCCTTCCACTTCTGCATCCAAGTCATTCCTGAAAACTACAAAAGAGCAGAGGCCTGAGAACAGATCCCTGCAGGACATTACTGGTCACCAATCTCCAGCTGGAATACTTTACATCCACTACCACTCGCTATCTTCTTTCGGCCAGCCAATTCTCTATCGAGACAGCCAAATTTCCCTGTATCCTATATCTCCTAACTTTCTAAATGAGACTTCCATGGGGAACTTTATCAAATGCCTTACTGAAATCCATAGCAGCTGTACAGGACATTGGTTAGATCACTTTTGGAATACTGCATTCAGTTCTGGTCTCAATGCTACAGGAAAGATGTTAAATTTGAAAGGATGCTGAAAATATTAACAAGAACGTTACTGTAGTTGGAGGGTTTGATATATAGGGAGAGGCTGAATAAGCTAGGGCTATTTTTCCTGGAGTGTTGGAGGCTGAGGGGTGACCTAATAGAAGTTTATAATATCATGAAGGGCATGGATAGGGTAAGTAGGCAAGCTCTTTTTCTCAGGGTTGGGAATCCAAAACTAGAGGGCAAAGGTTTAAGGTGAGAGGGGAAATATTTAAATGGGACCTTAGGGGTAACTTTTTCATGCATGTATGGAAAAAGCTGCCAGAGGAAGTGGTGGAAGCTGGTACAACTGCCACATTTAAAAGGCATCTGGATGGGTATATGAATAGGAAGGGTATAGAGGGATATGGGCCAAATGCTGGTAAATGGAACTCAATTGATTTAGGATATCGACATGGATGAGTTGGACCATGCTTTACATGTCTATGAGTATGTGACTCTACAACTTTTCCTCATAATTAAACAATAGTGATGAACTTTATTTAAAATGCTTTTGTAGAGTAAAATGCAATTCATCTCCCAACAAAGTCATGTTCAAGACATTGATTCCCTTTTGGTATCCCCTGCAATATTAGTTCCCACATTCTTATATCTATGAATAGAAGTTTTCAACTTTTTATTTTTAAAAATGGAGTTTAGTCCAATTCATCCATTTCACTGTAACAGTACAACACCACTGGTAAATGGTTCTCCATCTCAACTGGTTTATTTCACTATCAACTTGCAGAAGTTGGATTGTATATCTCCCCCCAAGCATCTTCACTGTACTATTTGTATCAACTTTCCTTTTTGTTCTCAGTTTCCTAATTCCCTGTAGATGGAATTGAGCACTCACTTCCCCCTAGTCCTGACACTGACTATTGTAAAGCAGCATAAGAAATGATATCCACCTCCATGGTTTTGTCTCTAATTATTGGAGTGAAATACAAAACAAAGGCATCTATCAAAATTTTTTGGCTGACAGTTTTTTCGGGAGAGTAAAACAACTGACTTGTTTATATTTTATTCACACTTACAAATTACTGATGCTAAAACAATCTATAGTGTGACATCTATAAACAACTGGAGGCAATATTACTGATCAATCACAGACCCTTTTTGTATCGACATTGTACTGTAAGGATTGGCACTGAAGTGAATACAGGCACATGACCTGAACTGTATGAAGTGAGTGATTACTGAAGTATCATTTTTGACCAGATGATTGTTACTTGTTGTTTTTCTCTCTTAAGTACTGAGTGGGCTGTTTGATTGACAACCGAACTGCTCACTATATAGGAAAGTACTGATCAGTGAAGAGTGATTTTTCCATTCTATGCTGTTCTGGATGTGGTACCTGTATTTAGATTGGCTGTTCTTTTGATAATGTTGTATAAAATGATTCAGAACATTGTACAAGTGAGAGGTGATTGCATTGCAAGAACCCAGTGTAGCAAAAATCAGCAGAGTCCTGGAGACAGGTTGAGTAGGTTGAACCTATACTTATTCAAGTTGATAAGAATGAGAGATGATATTATTGAAACATTAAAGACACAGGGTGGGGGAGGGGGTGGGGTTTGACAAGCTAGGTACTGACCGTACATTGCAAGGGATCTTGCATTTAAGATGGCTAAGAGGAGGAATATCTTCGTGTGAACCATGACGATGTAACTGACGACATTACACTGACTGTATATTCTCAGAAAAGTTCCTCATTCTTCAACTGGGAAAAAATAAAATCGCAATTCGACAGCAAGATTAAAGGCAGGGTCATATCACCAGTGACAACTGGCACATTGGTGCTCACAATCAATAACTGTTCCCAATGGAGAGTTAAAGAACGTGCACAGATATCACTCAGTTCAACACTATTCAGGCAGTATTGTTTTATCTGCCTACCATTTTGGATCTCCACTAAATTAGAAGTGATATCTAGAATCCTGAATGAACCGGGAAACCACTTGCCTGAAGGATAATTTTCTACTGTGTAGCCAAACAGAGAAGAAAACAACAAAGTGTGAGGGAGTTGCAAGTGAACACAGAACTTCCCGTAGAGGAGAAATGCCAACCTCTAGAATGCTGAAACCATTATTAGAACATTTTGGGCCAGATATTCTGAGGAATGACACCTCCCACAGATTGTCATGGAATCAGAGTCCACTGTGGTGGGAAGGGGTTTAGTTCCCATGTGGGGAGGGAATGGTTCAGATCACATCAATTCTGGTGATGGTGATAAGAGGGAATCAGGTCCGGAGGGTAAATGGATTTTGGGGTAGTCTAATTGGGGATATGTGAGGTAAGTAGGGAGCCTGGTTAATAGTTCCTCAGGAGATACATTACATATCTAATATCCTAACTTTTCCTAATTAACTGTTTTACCTAATTTAATTGGATTCATTTTAAGTGCAGTCTTTCAGAGCGATCTTAGCATAGAGAAGAAGCCCAGTAAAATTTTCAATTCCCTGGGTAATACCTTTGGAGCATGTTACAATAGGGATTCCCCTGGATCCCCTTGTGCAACTGCCATCTCCCCATAATAACAACTGTCTGGTCAATGGGAAATCCGCCTCATTAGCCCAGGACAAGACAACACAATGGATCCAAGAGAGACCAGAGGCATCAGTAAATGTCTGGCACTGAACTATGTCAATGCTGTATAGTGCTTCTTAGGCATGGCGAATTAACTGGGAAATTTGGTCCTTAACTTAGCCAGTTTTACTCAATCCATCACAGAGCTTTCAAAAGAAGAAGCTCGCAATGATACTGCAGTCAGGAACAGATCTCAGCTTTTAAAAATATTAAAGAGAAATTGCTTTCTACTGATGTTCTTACACTTTACAGTCCAGATTAATTTGTGATAGTAGCTGCAGATGCATTGTCCACAGGATTACGTTAAAAATCACACAACACCAGGTTACAGTGAAACAGGTTCATTTGGAAGTACTAGCTTTCACAGCGCTGCTCCCTCATCAGGTAACTAGTCACCCGATGAAGGATCAGTGCTCTGAAAGCTAGTACTTCCAAATAAACCTATTGGACTATAACCTGGTGTTGTCCACCACAGTCCAACACCGGCACCTCCACATCACAGGATTAAGACCAGTCCTTATTCAAGTGAAGACTGATGAAACACATAAATGGCTCTATTTTATGTCAAGAATTTTGGCAAAGAGTAAACAGAAGTAAGTAATCATACAGAAGGGAGTATGAGCAGTTATATGGGGATGTGAAACATTTACAGATTACTTCACGGGATTGAAATTCCAGATCAAGATGAGCTACAAGCCTTTGGCAACATTAGTGGGATTGAAATAAATCTCTAAAATGCATACAAATATTTAGGCTTCAACTGATGAGATACAATTATGGAATAGTCAATGATCCAGACAACAGACAGGTAACAATGACCACACTCAAGAGTGCAATAGATTCAGCAGAAAAACAGGATCCTATTGTAAACGAAGATGGAATTCCTTATTCCATAGCAATAACTGACATTTTACCAGCAACTGAGGGAAAACTCAGACAGAGTCATGTAGCTTAAAATCTGACAAGAAATATAAAAAATTCAGCCAACTCTGTCCACAAGAATGGTCAAAATATAGTCCAGCAGACCAAGAGCTGAACAGGCGCTAGGTTCATTAATGTATGAGCATGGAATAGAAAAGTCTATGTGAAGATAAATCCTACAAAACCTCCATAGGGAGCATCCAGGTATTATGAAGTACAGAGCAAGAGAACAATATTCAGTGGTTATCAGGCATTTCAAAAGACAGACAGGATGGCATTTCATCTTGCTAAATGGGCACATGGTGTCATGAACATTTCCAGAAAGACCATGGGTAAAGCAAGCAATAATTTATTTGACTTTAGAAGCAAGCTATATTTCACAACCTTTTTCAAGATGGTTTGAGGTGGCAAGACTTCATGCAATTTTAGCAGATTCAGTATCAGAGCACTGAAAATGAACTTTGTGATATAAGGTTTTCTTGAAGAACTAGTATGGGAAAATGGACCTCAATTTGTGAATGGGGATTTCAGGAAGTTCATGTGTAGGCTGGCATCCAGATGTAATATGTTTTTTTTATATATAATCCTCAGTTGAACAGACAGGCAGAAAGAACAGTCAAGACTGTGAAGTCCCTGGTACATAAGAACTCAGATTCAGAATTAGGTCTGCTCAGTCACAGAGTAACACTGTTGAATAATAGAGACTTGATGCTAATGAAATTATGAATGGGAAGAAGGGTAAAAATAGATGACTAAGCTTTAGACCACAACCTCAAGTGAAACATAATCTCTCAAGATCAGGAGAATGCAAAAGAGAAAAGCCACAGTACAAAGCAGAGGTGGTACTCAACGTGTGGATCATAAGTGCAATTATTGTCTTGTGCAGAACATCATGTCCACTCAGCAGCTCTCACCAACCTCATCTTCCCAAACTGCTCATCCTGTGGTGACACCCTGATCAGACTGTAGGCCTCGAAGACCAACTGAGAACTGCTCTCCTTGGCTATTTTGCTGAGGCACATTGAAGTGTGTTGGCCATCTAAGCTGCTGGCTCAGGCTTTTTTAGACTGGAGTGTAGGACTTTAAGAGGGAATCTTAGAGAGGTTTTTGAAAAAATCATGAGAGGCATATATAAGGTGAAAAGCAAGAGTCTTTTCCCTAGGGTGGGAGAGTTCAAAACTATTTTTAAAGTGAGAGGATAAAGATTTAAAAAGGACACGAGGGGCAACTTCTTTACGCAAAGAGTGGTTCATGTATAGAATGAACTGCCAGAGGAAGTGGTGGATGCAGGTATAGTTACAGTTAAAAGACATTTGGGGAAGTATATGAATAGGAAACGTTTGGAGGGATATGGGCCTAGTGCAGGCAAATGGGGCTAGTTTAGTTTGGGATTATGGTCGGCGTGAACTAGTTGGACTGAAGGATCTGTTTCTGTGCTGCATGACTCAATGACTCATTGTATCTATGACTCTTTGGTGTGGACTTGCTTAAACACTGTGTGTCCAATGATATCCAGTCCTTTGCCTGTTCAATATTCCCTGTGATAAGCTGCCTGCCTCCCCTCCATGTGAAACTACAATGGAAATCATAGAAGCTGGCAGCCTCCGAGTAAGCACAAAGTGAGTGAGCACTAAGAAATACAGCTAAGAGGCATAAGATGCATCCTGTGTACATGATGACATGATGTTTTGTCCCTGCACTGAAAGTGACCCAGCAGAAGCATGCACGTTGTAAGTATCCCTGAGGTCCAGAGTGAAGCGCTGCAGAGTTGAGGTGGTGTTTGAGTTGGTTCTCATCATGTGGTTTCCTGATGCCGAATTGTGTAGACAAAGGATGGGGTGGGAGGGGGCAGTGATAACAAAACAGGCAGACATGTTGTGGTGATGACCTGGAGGAGCAAGTGGTGAGCCGCTACCACCAGGTAACCACTTCAAGTGTGTTGTGAACTGGCACCATCTGGTTTCTTAATCCTTCTCTATCAACCATTGAGGTCAAGACCAACTAATTGTGCTCTCATCTCCAGTTCCCTGTCTACCCTGACTCTACTCCCCCTTCCTCCTATCCACATGACCCTCGAATCCTTTAAAGAACAAATATCGTCCAACTCAGCTTTGAACATATTCAATGGTCCAGCCTACACTCTGTATGGAGGAGAATCCCAAACATTCATCCCAAACAACCAAGGAAGGACAGGAGAATTGAAAGCTGCATAGAGTCAAATTGGAAAAAAATGTAGATGCAAGCATAAGGAAATAAATTAATGGCTGATTAATAGCAAGGTTGCTGTTTAACCCTTAACAGGAAATGCACGAGATCCAGCACACTGAGATGCATGTAAGTCATGATGATGTCACTGACCACATGACTCTGACAACAGGACAAGAGAAGACACTGGTCTAACATATGTATGCAAAGAGGGAGGTCTGAGACAATGCATTAAAGAGCTGTACTTGATAAGCCACTGTGATATCACTGTACCAGATGTAAGCAGTGTTACAGTATATGAGGAGGTAAAGAATGTTACTTGGTAATAAGGAAGAAGAGGCCTCAGGGAAAGTGTATGTGAGATGCCGATAACACTTGATACTCTGGCCGAGTACCTCAATGTGAGGTAGCAGTACAGGTTTAAAAGACAAGATAAAGCAGTTAATGTTTGGAATTCTCCTCCATACAGAGTATCACAAAATACAGAGACCCCTTTGGCTTATCGAGTCTGTACTGCCAAAAGATACACTACTACCTACGTTAATCCTACTTTCCCATACAAAGACCTTTTAGAGGCTAGATCCTTGAATGTATTAAAAGCTGTGTTAGACAGATACTTGATCTTCAAAGGAATCCAGGGTTATGGAGAGAGAAGAAAGGGGGTGCAGGGTCAGGCCAGGCAGGGAAGTAAAGATATAAGCACAGTCAGACAGTCTTGATCTTAATGTTGGTGGAGAACCCTCAAGGAGCCAATGCCCTACTCCTCCTGTTTCTTTCAATTTTACACTTTGAGAGTGAAACATGATGAAGTGAAATGTAGTTGTGTTGATCCCATTTTGTATCAGTTAATTTTTGAGTCATTTTAGAACAGTGGAACAAGACATAAACCGTAAGAGTTAAAACAGATCATGGAGCGCAACATGGAAGATAGTGATCAAGGTTACTATCAATGTAAAATGCTAGCAAGTATAGGTTTAAAACTGAAGAGGTTAATAAATAGGTGAAGGGAATGGTCGAGATTCTATAAACATTTAGTTCCAAGGGTGGGAGTCAGCTGTGCTCATGGGCTAGTACACCAGAACAGAGCTTTGGTCATGCTTATGGATACTATCATGGACAGGTGAATCTGTGACAGGTAGATTGGTGAAAATTGGTGAAAACCTCTTGCTGGTTTCTTCACCTCCTGTCACAGACACAGTCTATGTTCATGAGCATCCAACCAGCTCAGTCGGCAGTGGTGCTGCCATGCCACTTTTGTTGATAGACATTGAAAGCCTTCACCCACAGTACATATTGTGTCCTTGTCATCTTCAGTGTTCCCTTTAACTGGCGTTAACATGGAGGAGCACTGATCCATCGGCCAAGGGAGGGCATTATGTAGTAATCAGTGGAGGTCTCCTTGCCCATGTTTGATCTGATGTCATGAGGCTTCATGGGGTCTGAAGTCAATGTTGAGGACGCGTAAGGCTGTTTCCTCTTGACGGTTACTACTGTCCTGCCACCCCTGGAGTGTATGTTCCGACAGTGGGACAGGACAGACCCAGCGATGTGATGGTGGTGTCTGACACATTAACTATAAGGAGTGATTCCTATGTCAGACAGTTGTCAAACCTGTCTGAGGACAGCGCTTCCAAGTTTGGTGCAAGCCTTCATATGCGATAAGAAGGACTTTACAGTGTCATTGGGGTTATGTTTGCTATTTCATTTCCAGTAAATGTCAGATAGTCCATTTGGTTTCATTCCTTTCTTTGCACTGGTCTGCCTCAGTGTTGTTTGTGAAATGTGGCTACTTGAGACCAGATTGAGATCGTGAGCACAGCAAAATGAATATATGAGTAAATGCATAAAATTGTATACACCTTCTGCATTTGAAAATCACTGGCTTTACTTTCATGAATTGCATAAAAATCCAAAGCAGAAATTAGTCTTTATCTACCAGCTTTCAATGAATTAATGCCATACAGAAAAAAGGGCACTAAGATTGTACTAGTTTTATAACTGGATCCTAATTCAGCCCTGACTAATGGGCAAGGTTCTTTTCTGATTGCTTTCCAAGTGAAATTGGCCAGCCTCAACGCAGTTCCCAGTGGGTAAAAATCAACAATGCAACATTGCAGATGACTAAGGTCTAATTGTTACTGGCAGCCTCACTCAGGAAAAGATAGTTTTGGAGAGCAAAATGTCATTTAGCATACAAGAGGTGTTTTTGTTGTAAACTGAAGAAAGACATTTGGAACAGTATAAAGGAAGCTCATGCTGTCACTGATCAGGGAGTATCTGTTGCCAATGCTGAAATGTAAGTTTCTAATATTCCATTCCTAGTGGATAGCTTCATTCACCATGAGCACAGATTGGAGATTTAATTTTCCAGCCACTTAAATGAATGGTTGGAAGATCATCTGCAACACAATTGAATTCCTGGTGTGTGTCCCCATTAGGGGAGACAACTCAACAGCAGTACTCAGTTGGAAAATGACCATTTTGGAATCAAAAGAGAAAAATGTGTTCCACTTCCAAGAGCTAACAATCTTTCTCATGAATATGAAATTCTCCAAAGATACAGCATAATGGGTAAAAATTTCCCAGGCAAGAGAAAGTAAATTTTGATACATGCAGCAGAGTTAAAGACTCTAAACATAATGTTGGATCAAGGTTGGGTCATCATTCTACCCTCTTTTTCACAGAGGCAGGATTGAAAACAAATGGGAAAGTCTGGTAAGTAATTAAGTTTTTTCACAAAGTTATAAAGTTATGTCTTAACACTTAATTCCAGCTTTAAAATTTAGATACTTAATTCCCAACCTGTACAAATTTTGCCAGGCTCGATGAGCTTCTTTGGTGAAACTGACAGGTTGGAAGGCTTTGATCCCTGAACTGAAGAATTTTTAACTTTATCCACCCCAGTCCAACACCAGCACCTCCACGTCATGAAGAATTCCAGTCAAGGCCAGGTAAGAGGCTATGGCTAAAAACACTTCTTCTCTGATCAAGTGCTTTCAAAGCTAAACAGTTTCATCTTCAGTTGCATTTCCATACAGTTCGTCTTCACCAGGGCTTGGGAACAGTTTACACAGCTCCAACTTGTACCTGTCATTCTGGAACTAGACTGACCCAGTGGATCAGCGAAACACATATTGCCAGTCAGCAATAAGATGCCTGTCACTGGAGGAACACTATCCCTCCACTAGATTTCTGCCCTTGACCAAGGTTGTGTAACATTTTTCATTGCAAAGAGAGAAAGCAGCCAATTAAGATATTAGAAATGGCATTTGTGGAGAGGAGGAAGGCCACCATTTGTGAAGGTGGCTGTAAGATATGAGTGCACAAGAACAATTGGATCAGAATGAGTGTGAGTATGAATAGAATAGTCTTTATTGTCACGTATTCTACTCTGAATATACTTATATGGGTATATGAACACTTCAGTGAGAAATAAGAGCACAGTTCTATCAACTAACTCCAGCATGAGAATGTTGTGGCCATATTTGTCTGCAGCCATGTGTGTCGATGTTGATATGACTTACTCAAGGTTGAGTCAGTGTTGGTTTGAGGATTGGCAATGTGTGAAGTTGACTGCAATATATGAAATGTTCTGGGTACCTTTGCAAATGTCCGATCTATTACAGCTTGCTTTGATAGCTGGTAGCACCTAAGTATGCCAACTCTCGCTTCTGCTTTGTAATCCAAGTAATCCTGCTGTTATTGCACAGTGAAGTTGCACCGCTCTCTGTTTCTCTTGGTAAACAGATTAATTGAATAGCCTGTGCTAACAAGTAATCTGTGACCTGTATGATCTGACTGTGCGCTGCAGGATTCTGGCAGACCGCTGCTTGTGTAGACTATGGAGTCACACAGCAGTTACCTTGGCAGAGCCATTCCTGCATGGGCCTAGTTGGCTAAGCTGATAACAGTATTGTGTCGAATTTTGTGACAGTTTTTATTTGTGGTAAATCAATGTCTGACCATTCAGGTCTTATATAATTCTTTCTGCTGCTGATTATTGTTAAAATAAAAAAAACTAGTCTAATAGTGGCCATGTAAACACAGTCACTTATCTTAAATAACCATCGTATTTTAAGGAAAGAAATCAGGCCGACATTTGTTTCCAGACCCACTGACTCTTAATTGCCCTTTGATATAACTGGCCCAGCCTACATCCCATGAATGAATAAAAAGAACAGGCATTTCAATAGAGGCCTGAACTAAAATGTTATCAGCAATTTCGTAAAATGAGCTATTTCCAATAACATGTTCCTTTGTCAGTACTGCAGCATTAGGCAGCTGCTGGTGAATATGTTCACTCTATACTGAGGCAGAAAGAAACTTACATCTGCTGTATCATTTTTCATATGTTATTCTTCATCATCAGCATCTTTACCTGAAAAAGTTGTTAAAAGTGGAATATGTCAACATGGTCATCTGGCATGTTTTCCTTAGTCCAGGAAAACCTGTCAACCTGGATCAGATGCCAAAGGGATGCCACACGGTCTCAAGCTTTTTCGGGTAAAGATGCTGATGATGAAGAATAACATATGAAAAATGATACAGCAGATGTAAGTTTCTTTCTGCCTCAGTATAGAGTGAACATATTCACCAGCAGCTGCCTAATGCTGCAGTACTGACAAAGGAACATGTTATTGGAAATAGCTCATTTTACGAAATTGCTGATAACATTTTAGTTCAGGCCTCTATTGAAATGCCTGTTCTTTTTATTCATTCATGGGATGTAGGCTGGGCCAGTTATATCAAAGGGCAATTAAGAGTCAGTGGGTCTGGAAACAAATGTCGGCCTGATTTCCTTCCTTAAAGTACGATGGTTATTTAAGACTATTGACTGTGTTTACATGGCCACTATTAGACTAGTTTTTTATTTGTTTGAATTCAAGTTTCACCATTTGTCATGGTGGCATTCAAACCCAACCACCCTCTCCTAGAACATTAATCTGGGACACTGGATTACTACTGCAATGACATTAACACTATGCCACCACCTGTCCTCAGATAAGTATTGAGAAAAGAGTAGGAAGCCAAGCAATTTTGTTGACACTACCTGAACTCCAAAATGATATCAAATAACCATAATCCTGAAAGCCAAAAACACAGACATATGACTTCCAACTAGTCCAAGTAGTTGTCTTAAGTCATGTGACTTGTAGAAAGTATCCGTTTTTGAAGAAGTCCCACACTGGTCCTTCAGTTGCCTTTAAAAAAAAACAGGTGCAAGTATATCCTCAGCATCTCAAATGAGTCAATTTTCATAAATTGTAGACATAACTCCTCAAAAAACATCAGTAACTAATCCAATGTCATCACAATTTGAACACGCACATCGTGCTGGTCAATCACCTAATTAGGAGAGAACACTATCATCAATGACAACATTGTAAACATAGTTAAATCATTGCACACTATTACATAATAGTATTTGAAGTCAGTAAGATCTTTTAAGCGGTTCTTAATTCCATCATTAGCTCCCAACAAGTTTTGTAAATTAAATAACTGATATGGTTCTCACTGCTTTCCAAAATCCATATAATTTGAAGAAAATACCAATGTTAAGGAAAATGATATCTGATGTGTGCATTTAAATGATAACTCCAATGTCACTTTATGTGAGAATTGCACTACAACGCATTACAGTGCTCACCTGTGAGAAAATGGTGTCAGTTGTGAATGACCTAACTTTAAAACTGTGGACCTGTATGCTTCTGGACGCGAGTGCAGTCAGTGTTGGGAGGGGAAAAGTCTGTCCCCTGAATTGCAATGCCCACCTTCTGTAGGTTTTACTTTTGCATTGTCAGACAAAGGTCAAATTGATGGTCAATTGTAGAGAAATTAAGAAGCATGTGACTGGTCAAATAGAAAGCTGTAGTTACAACTCTGTAATCATACGTAGACTTTTTGATCATTTAGACACAAACTTAAAAGGGACTCATTACTTTGTACCCTTTCCTTTGCAAATTTCCACTGCATATCCTTGTCTTCCTTGTCCTCTTTTTCAAGAACACACATCTCCTTAAAGCTCTGCCCTGATAGACGTTGGCAAGGGTTGCTCCTCTTAATGATGAGACTATGGGGCAAGCTGCTCACTGTCACAAATCTTGATACATGAAGGTCCGCTCCAGAGTTGTCCTGATGCCAAACCATTGCTTGACGTTGCCAATGGCATGATGTTCATCACTCCTTGTGGCAGTAATACTCCTATTGTTGGCACATTGTGCAAATGTGCATGTGTGCATGGGTTCTAAATTACAATCATGAGACTTGTCATGAGTGAATAAGATGAAAAATGGAACATGTTCAATTGACTACTATCCAGTCAACCTAATATGAATGAAAGAAAAAATAATGGAATCCCTATTGGAGGATAAATAGAAACAAAATCTATAAACTGAAAGAAAATATCGAATAGCTGTCAATTTCACAAGAGGAATTCCATTGAATTCACTGAACAGGTAACAGAAACATTACATTTAACAGAATGTAGTTGAGATATTTTATGGATATTTTTGAAAGATTTTTGATAAGGGCAATATATGATCCATTAATAAATACAAAGAAACCAGAAAGGTAAGTCAGTACCAGATAAGGGGGAGGTCCACTGGTTAAAAATAATTTATTTGCAATAAACAACGTGGAACCTTTTAACCTGAATTAGACTGTTAGTTCAAACTAGCCAATTTGGTGTTTAAATGAAATGTTCACATTTGTGATGACTCTGGGAAGAGGAGGGCTTCTTTCCAGCTTGCTATCCCAATGAATCATGACAAAAGTCAGCACAGAGTTGAGAAGGCAAAGTCATGTCTTTCTATCAAGATTGAATTATTGGAGGATTTAACATGCAGGATTTTAAGTGAGCAGTACATTATACGGAGTTTATATGGATTTGAACAAAGCTTTTGGCAGACTGTTCAGAAAGGTAATGGTCTATGGAGTATAAGGTGAAGTAGTAAGTTGACTCCAAAATTAGCTTAGAGACAGGAATCAAACATAAGAGTCAATAATTATTTTTGCGCCTGAAAAACTATTTTCAGTAGGTTCCATAGGGTTTGGTTGGAGATACTGTTTCTTTTGTGATATGTAGCAATGATTTGGAATTGAATGTAAGAGGTAGGAAGACATTTGCAGCAGATATAAAATTGTGTTGTTCATAGTGTGGAACAAAGCTGTAGGAAGATGGTAGGAAGCTCAATGGACCAGATAGCAAATGAGAAACCATCCTGTGAATTGTGAATAATGCATTACATGAAGCATAGCAAGACAATGGTACACCTAAGTGATGGATATTGAGTAGTGTAGAGAAACAGAGTGACTGTGGAACTGATGTTCACAGATCTCTGAAGTTACTGAACAGATGGAAAAGGTAATCAGGAACACAAAAATGATACTTGAATTATAATATGTGGAAATTACAGTTTGGAAACAAGCCTTTCCACCCAAATAGTTAGTAGTGTTAACAATTACTCCAAGCAAATAGTTTTAATGACAATTAACCACACTATCTCTAACTCCTGAACTCCCTGTATCCAAAAGATAATTGGGTGATTTGGAATTGAATCTGTTTCCCAATGCTAAAAATGATTGATATGTCTTTGCTGTTTGGTTTCAAGTATCATGAAATTCACAGGTGACCTTGGAGAAACCTGTGTGGGGAGCTCACTGCAGTGGAACAGCTAAGTGGCTAGTTTTAAGGTGTAATCTCACTTTTTTTGTAAATCTACAATAGTGAGTAGAGTGGGTTCCTTTTTGATTATATGCATTTATTGAGATTTGTCACTTGATTAAACTTTTAAAATATAAAAAAATACTAAGGTAGCCTGGAGCAGTAATTTCTGTGTCTGTAGATTGTTAAGATAGCTGTTCCTGTCGAATGTGGGAGATTAGGGAGAGTTTCCATGAAACTGATGATTATGTCTACAGGAAGTGGGTTTGGTTGCAAATCCTATCATATCCCATGGATAGGTTGGAGCGGCAGTTGGAAGCAATGAGGAATTTACAGGAGCTGGGGGTGTGATGAATGGTAGTTGCAGGGAGGGAGATAAACCACAGATACTGCCAGGAAAGATAGGAGTGGGAAGCAGGTAGTGCAGGAGTCTCATGTAGCTATTCCCATCTCAAACATGTATGCCATTTTAGAATAGGTAGGGGCCGATGGACTTTCGGAGGAATGTAGCACGGATAGCCAGGTTTCTGGTACCGATACGGGCTCTAATGTAATGAGGAATATGCCAGATTCCAAGAGATCAATTTCTGCATCCAATAGTGAGAAATCAGAATGGTGTGTTACCTCCCTGGAGCCCGGATCAAGGATATCTTGAAGAGGGTGCAGAATGTTCTCAAAGGCAAGAGAGACCGGCAAGAATCTGTTGTATACATTGGAACTAAAACAGAGGAAGAGATTAGTGCGAGATTCTGAGGAGAGAATATAAGAAGTTAGGCAGGAATTTAAGAAGTTGGAGGGTAGTAATATCTGGATTACTCACAGTCCATGAGCTAGTGAGGGTAGGAATAGAAGGATAGAACAGATGAATGTGTGGCTGAAGAGCTGGTGCAGAGAAGAAGGATTCACATTTTTGGATCATTGGAATCTCTTCTGGTGTAGAAGTGATCTGTCTAAGAAGGACAGATTGCATTTGAAGTGGAAGGGGTCTAATATACTGGGAGGGAGATTTGCTAGAGCTGCTCAGAAGGACTTAAATTAGTAAAAGGGGGTGGGGATTAGGACACTGGGAGATAGTGAAGAAAGAGATCAGTCTGAGACTGATACAGTTGGGAAAAGGAGTAAGTCAGTCAGGGCAGGCATGAACAAAGCAGAGAACAAGGTATGACTGATGAACGAAAATGTATTTATTTCAATGCAAGAGGCCTAACAGGGAAGGCAGATGGACTCAGGGCATGGTTGGGAATATGGAACTGGGATATCATAGCAATTACAGAGATGTGACTCAGGGATGGACAGAACAGGCAGCTTAATGTTCCAGGGGATAGATGCTATAGAAGGACAAAAAGGGGGGCAAGAGAGGAAGGAGAGTGGCATTTTTTGATTACAAATAACATTATGGCTGTACTGAGGGAGGATATTCCTTCTGAATACATTCAGGGAAGTAATTTGGGTGGAACTGAGAAATAAGAAAGGGATGATCACCTTATTGGAATTATAGTATAGACCCACAATAGTCAGTGGGAAATTGAGAAACACGTTTGTAAGGGGATCCCAGTGATCTGTAAGCATAATAGGGTAGTTATGGTCGGCAATTTTAACTTTTCAAACATAGACTGGAACTGTCATAGTGTTAAGGGCTTGGATGGAGAGGAATTTGTTAAGTGTGTACAAGAAAATGATCTGATTCAGTATGTGGATGTACTGACTAGAGATGGTGGAAATCTGACCTATTGTTGTGACTGAGGTGTCAGTGAGGGAGCACTTTGGGGCCAATGGCCATAATTCTATCTGTTTTAAAATAGTGATAGAAAAGGATAGACTGCATTTAAAAGTTAAGGTTCAAAATTGGAGGAGAGCCAATTTTGAGGGTATTAGGCAAGAACTTTCAAAAGCTGACTGGGGGCAGGTAAAGGGACGGCTGGAAAATGGGAAGCCTTCAAAAATGAGACAATGAGAATCTAGAGAAAGTATATTCATGTTAGGGTGAAAAGAAAGGCTGGTAGGTGTAGGGATTGCTGGATGATTAGTGAAATTGTGGGTTTGGTTAAGAAAAAGAAAGAAGTATATGTCATGCATAGACAGACAAGATCAAGTGAATCTCCACAAGAGTATAAAGACAGTAGGAGTATACTTAAGAGGGAAATCAGGAGGGCAAAAAGGAGACATGAGATAGCTTTGGCAAATAGGGTTAAGGAGAATCCAAAGGGAATCTACAAATACATTAAGGACAAAAGGGTAACTAGGGAGAGAATAGGGCCCCTCAAAGATCAGCAAGGCAGACCATGTGTGGAAATGCAGGAGATGGGAGAGACAGTAAATGTGTATTTTGCATCAGTGTTTACTGTGGAGAAGGATATGGAAGATAGAGAGCTTGGGGAAACAAATAGCAACATCTTGAAAAATGTCCATAATACAGAGGAGGATGTGCTGGATGTATTAAAATGCATTAAGGTAGATAAATCTCCAAGACCTGATCAGGTGTACCCTAGAACTCTGTGGGAATCTAGGGAAGTGATTGCTGGGCCCCTTGCTCACACATTTTTATCATCGATAATCACAAGTGAGATGCTAAAAGACAGAAGGTTGGCTAACATGGTGTCACTATTTAAGAAAGGTGGTAAGAAAAAGACAGGGAACTGTAGACCGGTGAGCCTGACGTCAGTGGTGGGCAAGTTGTTGGAGGGAATCCTGAGGGACAGGATTTACATGATTTTGGAAAGGCAAGGACTGATTAGGGATAGTCAACATGGCTTTGTGTGTGGGAAATCATGTCTCACAAACTTGATTGAGGTTTTAAAAAAAGTAACAAAGAGGATTGATGAGGACAGAGTGGTGAACGTGATCTATTTGGACTTCAGTAAGACATTCAACAAGGTTCCCTATGGGAGACTGGTTGGCAAGGTTAGATGACACAGAATACAGGGAAAACTAGCCATTTGGATATTGAACTGGCTTGAACGTAGCAGACCGAGGTTTACATTTCAGACTTGAGGCCTATGACCAGTGATGTGCCATAAGGATCGGTGCTGGGTCCACCACTTTTCGTCATTTAAATAAATGATTTGGATGTTAACATAGGAGCTATGGTTAATAAGTTTGCAGATGTCACCAAAATTGGAGCTATAGAGGACAGCACAACAGAATCTTGATCAAATGGGCCAATGGGCTCAGGAGTGGCAAATGGAGTTTAACTTAGATAAATGTGAGGTGCTGTATTTTGGAAAGGCAAATCAGGGCAGGACTTATACACTTAATGGTAAGCTCCTGGGGAGTATTGCTGAACAAAGAGATCTTGGAGTGCAGATTTATAGTTCTTTGAAAGTGGAGTTGCAGGGAGCTGGGATAGTGAAGAAGGCATTTAGTATGCTTTCCATTATTCATCACAGAATTGAGTACAGGAGTTGGGAGGTCACATTGCGGCTGTACAGGACATTGGTTCCGCCACTTTTGGAATATTGCATGCAATTCTGGTCTCCCTCCTATAGAAAGGATGTTGCGAAACTTGAAAGGCTTCTGAAAAGATTTACCAAGATGTTGCCAGGGTTTGAAGGTTTGGGCAGAGGGACAGGCTGAATAGAATGAGGCTATTATCACTGGAGTGTCGGAGGCTAAGGGATGAACCTTGTTGAGGTTTATCGAATCCTGAGGGGCAGGATAGGTAAATAGACAAGTCTTTTCTCCTGAGTGAGGGAGTCCAAAACTAAAAGGCATAGGTTTAAGATGAAAGGGGAAGGATTTAAAAGGGACATAAGGGGTAACATTTTCATGCAGAGGGTGGTATGTGCATGGAATGAGCTGCCAGAAGAATTGGTGGAGATTGATACAATTTCAACATTTAAAACACATCTGGATAGGTCCATGAAGAGGAAGGGTTTAGAGGGATATGTATGAAATGCTGGCAAATGGGACTAGATTTATTTAAGATATCTAGTCTGCATGGATGAGTTGGACTGAAGGGTCTGTTTCTGTGCTGTATATCTCTATGACTCTCTTATTCTTCTATAGCATTTTAGCAAAATATTATAACATTTATCTTGAAATATTCATATTCCTAGGTGAAGACTTCCTCTTGGTAATGAACGAAGAGAGAAAATGCTGAAATTATTCAGCATGCCTACCTCCATAGATGCTGCCTGATCAGCTCAATATTCCTACCATTGTCTGCTTTCAGTTCAGATTTCTAGCAACTTTGAGATCTTGCAAGTGATTACTCATCAGAATGAGAACAAGTGAACATATTGCATCAAAGAAAGCAGTGCCTGCATAAAATGAAAGTATTCAAGCCACCTCAATGTAATACTGTCTTTTACCTAATGGAGCTTCATGACAACTAGACCATTATTTTCATAAATCTTCAGTAACTTTTTTTGTCTTTTCTTGTTGGTCAGATTGAATTATACACTGATGCTGTTATAAGTATGAGTTAGGTCTTAAAGTGATAAGGCAACCCATTTATTGCTCTCTGTGGTGGACATTTTTACAACAACCAATTAAACCAACCTGCTGAAACATGCAGAGAAGAATACTAACTAATTACATCTCTTAAAAGATGCTGTTTAACTTAATTATTTTAACAAACACAATATAGGATGACAACAGCTGTTGTGTTACCTAACTGATTATATGCTCTATGAAATTGTACGAATTAGTATCAATTAGAAAAGCCTTTGTTTTGAAATGCAGGGTTTTCTATTTCCAGTGAAAGATGCAATGGAAAAAGGTTATATGGGCTATTGCAATTTAACAGTATGTTAGTTTCAAATTAATAGGCCATTCATTCCTGCAACTCTGATTCATCATTCAATTAGATTTTTTTTTTCAATTCAATCATGGCTGATCATCTACCTCAGTTCTATATACCTACACCATCTCTGTATCCCTTGATGTCATCAATCACTTGATTTCAGTTTTGAGCATGTTCAATGATTGGGTTTCTACAGCTGTCTGGCATAGAGAACTCCAAACATTCACCACCCTCTGGGTGAAAACCTCCTCTCCAGCATCAGTGCTGATTTAGTTAACCCAGTCACATTGATTATTGTGTTAACCATGTTACATGCAACTCTAATTTCCTGATTAAAATCTTGACTATTATAACTATTACAGTGTGGTGACCTAGAGACAACTCCCAATGGAGCTATTTCTTAGCTCCACCCAAACTGATTCTACATCTTGTTCCTTTAGTCTAAAATCCACTCTTGCTAATCTTGTGCCTGATGAAGAATTTATTCCTGATGAAGGGCTTATGCTCGAAACGTCGAATTCTCTATTCCTGAGATGCTGCCTGGCCTGCTGTGCTTTGACCAGCAACACATTTGCAGCCTTTTCCTTTTTGCAGATTCTTTCTAAATGATTAATATCCTTGCATATTTCAGTTCTAACCTTGATTACCATGTAGCCATATTTCTATAATGGCAATTAAATCATACCCATTTAACTGCTTTTTAATCTTTTTCCTATGTCCCTGAAATCTGCTTTCTGAACCTCATCCCCCTATCTACTTGAATCAATAGTAAAGACTTGGTCCATGAGCTTTCGAGTATAGGAGTAGGGGTGTGTTATTGAAATTATACGGGGCCTTGCTGAGGCCACACCTAGAATATTGTGTGCAGTTTATGTCTCCTTTTCTGGAAGGATGCTTTTGCCCTCGAGGAAGTGCAGCGAAGGTTTACCACGTTGATTCTGGGGATGGCGTGGCTGACGTATGAGGAGAGATTGACTAAGTTAGGATTGTTTTCACTGAAGTTCAGATGAATGCGGAGTCGGGGTGGGGTTCCCACAGAGACTTATAAAATTCTAACAGAAAAGGGACAGGGTAGATGCAGGGAGGATGTTCCCCATGTCCTGAACTAGGGGTCACAGTCTGAGGATTCGGGGTAGACCATTTAGGACGGAGATGAGCAGTGGTGAGGAGTAGAAATTATTACCAAAGGAAGTAGTTGATACCCAAACCCAATAAATGTACTCACGAGGCAGCTAGATATAGCACTAGAGGCAAATGCGATCAAAGATTATGGGGACAAAATAGGATTAGGCTACTGGGTTGGACAATCAGCCAGGATTGTAATGAATGGTGGAGCAGGCTTGAAGGGCTGAATGGCCTCCTTCTGCTCCTATCTTCTCTGTTTCTGTGACCTTTGGTGGTTCACCTTTCCCCAGAAGAATGTACTGCACCCGTTCTCTGAAATGCCTGACTCTGTCACCAAGGGGGCAACATGCCATTCCGGAGTCATGACTACAGCTACAGAAATGTCTGCAGGTTCCCTTAACTAACATATTCCCCCATCGCTACTGTTCCATCCCTCTTCTTCCTCTCCTCCTGTACAGCTGAGCCACCGTTGTTACTATAAACCTGATTCTGACTGCACATTTCTGAGAAACAAATGCTCTAATCAGTACCGAAAACAAAAAGAACAATTAATCAGCATGAACCTGAGATGACCCTTGAACTTTCTTGAACTGCTTGGCAGTCACCTTTCACACTTTCTGCCTCCACACTTCTAACCTATGGTGTGACAATTTACCTACACATGCTATCCATGTAGCTATGAGCCCAGGACAATGATTTGAGGAAATCCTCCAAAACTTGAGATGACTGGCCTCTGACAACCACGGTCATTTTCCCGTATGCCAGGAGTGACTCGAACCAGTGGAGACATTTCCATGATTCCCATTGACTCCATCCTTTCTAGGGTTCCTCAATGGCATATTTGGTCAATGCAGCCATGATGCCAATGACAGTCATTCTCACCTCCCCTCTTGAGTTACAGCTCTTATTTCCACTTTTGGACAAAAACTGCATTGAGGTCAGGAGTCAGACACAAGCAGAGCATTAGTGAGCAGATTATTGCTGTGCAAGTGCCATGTGAATGTGCACTTTTCATCACTTTGCTGATGATCACAAGGAAGGCTGAGGGGACAGGAATTGGCTGGGTTCAATGTGGTGTGCGCAGGACTGACCTGGGCAATGTTCTACATTGTTGGGTCGATGCTAATTATTGTAGCTGTGCCAAACAGTTTTACTAAAGACATAACATGCTCAGAAGCATGAGTTTTCAGTACTATTGCTCAGATGTTGACAGGACCCATAGCGTTGGAATATCCCATGCCATCAGTTGTTTCTTGACATCGTGTGGAGTGAATCAAAATGTCTGAAGATTGGTATCTGTGATACAGATGACTTTAAAAGAGGAGAGCAGCTAGTTCATTACTTGATACACGTGGCTGAAGATGGCTGAAATTGTTTTAGCCACCGTAATTAATGGCTGCTTGTTCATATATTGTTGAATCACTCAGTCTTCATCAATGCCTACTGTAGTGATTATAACAGGGCCAGCTAGGTAGACCTCATAGAATTTGAGTTCCTGGATTAGGGCTGTCAATCTAGTCCAATCAGAGAGCCCCAAGGTCCTGTATTTCCCCCAGGAACCTGTGCCCCACAACCTGAGCCAGGGTTTTTGTGTTAATCCTCTTAGGGACATAAAACGGTGGGCCCTGTATCGACCGCTGCTGCACACCGTCCACCTCTTCTCCCTCATCCACTGCCCGGACATGCCTTGGTGTGCCCATTTGCTATCGGGTGGTGGGGATCCCCAGTGGAGGGCCCTCTGCACAGAAATCTTCCCCCTTTCTCTCGGTGATGTGGGATGGAGGGTGCTGCTTGCAACTGTTCCCTGAAACTGCAGATTATGATGGTTCACGGACTCCCAGCCCAAATGCTTGTTCTATGGTGCTGTGGGGTCTGTGGACCATGTATATATTGGGTGTGGGCATTTGCACCCCTTTCCTGATTTTCTTAAAAACTTCCTTCTCTGTTTTTGGTTGCACTTCAGTCCCACACTTCTGAACTTCAGGCACCTGGTGCAGAGGGGGGAGGGTAGGTCAGAGGACCTCCTCGTGGGTCTGCTCCTGGGCATGGCCAAAGGGGCCATAAGCAGGTATAGAAGTGGGCTCTGGAGGGGGTTGTTAGGGCTGACTGCCTGCCCATCTTCTATGATTATGTCAGAGCCTGGGTATCTCTGGAGAAGGAGCACGCGGTGTCCACCAACGCCCTTGAGATTTTCAGGGAAATGTGGGCACCTCTGGGAGTGGAGTATATTATTTTTCCGTCCAGCTCTATTTTGATTTAATCCCTGCCCACTGTTTGACCATGCAGCATTGCCCACTGCGAAGAGCACTGCTTGTCATTGGCCACTTGGATGTTTCCTTCTTCCTGATGGTGGAATATAAATAAAGATTCACACACTTGTTTGTTCTTCGCTGTGTCCTACACCTGCACACACACAACATGCATGTTGGGGAAAATGAGCACTACCGCTGTTAAACAGCAGTATTAGGGGGAAGAGTAAAATATAAACAGGAGTGTCAGACTGTTCACTGTAAGAGCTGCTTCTGAGGGAACTGTATCAGTGGTGAAGGACTCTCCATTTTAGGGAGGGGACTGAAAAAAGAACAAAGAAGAAAATAAATAAACAGGAGTGTCAGAAGTTCTGTTCACTCTGAGAGTTGTTTCTGAGGGAGCTGGATCAGTGTAAATAAAGGGTGACAAGATATCAGCATCTGTGAAGTTATTTCAGAGTGCAAATCCTGTTCCATGTGGGAATTTGAGGACATTTACTGTGTTCTGAATAAGATGCACAAAACAAATTGTGTCTGGTTTTCAGAGTTTGAACAATGGTGGCATAACTGTGGCGTTCCTGTGAGGTTGGGAGTTTTGTGGGTTACATTTTTGTACATGTCATTACACTGCAATGTCAGAGTATGCAGGGTAGAGGAAATGAGTGACCATCAAGCAGTGAAGAGAAGTAGGCAGGAATTAAAGGGATACCCAGGTTTCATTTCACTCTCTAAATCATATTTAGTTCTATTCGATCTAACCGTGGCTGTTCCAGTTGTACCAATGGCAGGGGGCACAAAAAGGGGCTAAGAGGAAATTAACGACAAGACATTCAATAGTTCGAGGAATAGACAAATATCTCTATAGTGACTGACATAAATCCACGCTGGAATTCAGACCTGCATCAAAGACATCACTGAATATTGGCAAAGCACCCTGAAGGGAGAAGATAAACAGTCAGCATTTGTGCTCCACATTGGTACCAACAGCATCGATGGAAAGTGGCATTTTGTCCTGCAGTCAGAATTTAGGGAGCTAAGTTTGAAAGTAGCAAGCAGGACTTCAAAAGCAGTAAGCTCTAGAAGCGTCATCGTACCATGTGCAACTGAGTACAGAGGAAGGACACAGCAGAGGGAACTGTGGCTGAAAGAAATGCTGCAGGAGCAAGGGCTTTACATTCTCACAACTTAAAATCAGGTCTTAGGGATTTGAGAGCTTCACTAAATTAGGATTAATTTGTTTGAGGAGCTGATTTAGTATTGCTTTTAGGGATTATTTTGGGATGTGTGAGAGAATCGGGGGTAAACCTGGACTGGGCTGCAAAGGACAATGCTGAAGAAAAATTGTAATAGACTGAAAATGTTAGCTTTGCTTTTATCTCTACCAATGCAGCCAGACCTGCTGTGTTTCTCTTGCAATTTCTGTTTTTATTTTCAGAATACCAGCATTTGCAGTATTTTGTTTTTATTCCAGTTTTGAATATATTAAATAGTTAAGCCTCCACTACCCTCAAGAGAATGTCATGACCTATGAATCTTTTTGAGAAAAAAAGTCCCATATCCCAGTCTTAAATGGGAGACTACTAATTCTTAAGCAGCCACTTTTTCTCCTTTACTCTTTTTGTAATTTGTTGACCATGACTAAATACACTTGAACTGAATGCCGTTCTGTGCCATTTTAGAGGGGGATGGGGTTCAAAGTGAACCACATTGATCTGGATCTGGAGTCAGACAATAGCCAATCCGAGTAGGAATGAAAAATTTCCTTCCTGAAAGCTTATTACTGAGCCAAATGTTATTTTAAACAAAAATCAATGGTGAATCAGCCTTAACAATGATCAATCAATTTTAACATCAAGTTCGCATTTGATCAAGTTTGGCACAAAGAATCTCTTGCAAAACTGGAATCAATGAGCATCAGGGGCAAACTCTCTGGCACTTGAAGTCATACTTGATGCATAGAAACATGTTTGTGCAGGTCAGTCATCTTAGCTCCAGGACATCTCTGCAGGAGTCCCTCACAGTAATGTCCAAAGCTTAACCACCTTTAGCTGCTTCATCAATGATCTTCCCTCCATCATAAGTTGAGAAGTGAGGATGTTCACCGATGATTGCACAATGTTCAGTACCATTTGTGACTCCTCAGTTACTGAAGCAGTCCGTGTTCAAATGCAACAAGATCTAGACAATATCCAAGCTTGGGCTGAGAAGTGGCAAGTAATATTCACACCACACAAATGGCAGGCAATGACCATCTCCAATAAGAGACAATCTAACAACCACTCCTTGACATTCAATAGTGTTATCATTGCCAAATCCTCCACTATCAACATCGTGGAGGTAACCAGAAACTCAACAGGATTCGCAATGTAAATATAATGGCTACAAGAACAGGTCAGAGGCTAAGCATATTGCAGTGAGTAACCTTTCTCATGACTCCACAGAGCCAGTCTGACTTACAAGGTACAAGTCAGGAGTGTGATGGAATACTCCCGATTTGCCTGGATGATTGCAACTCCAGCAACATTCAAGGAGTTTGACACCATCCAGGGACAAAGTAGTTTGCTTAACTGGTACTACATCCACAAACATATACTCCCTCCACCACCAACATCTGATAGTGAAACTCTAAATCATGAGGTATTTGGACTGAATAGATATAGAGAAATTTCCCATTCACAGAAGGATCAAGAACCAAAGGGTACTGATTTAAGGCAATTGGCAAAAGAAGCAATGGCAAAATACTAAAGAAATGCCATGCAGTGAGTGGTTTGCATCTGGAATTCACAGCGTGTGATGCTGGAACCAATGTCAACTGGAACTTTTCAAGGGAAATTTGATCATCATGAGAAAAGGAATAATTTACAGGGCTACAGGCAAAATGCAAGGGAATTACTCCTTCAGAGGGTCAGCACAGACAAGATGGGATGAATGACTCCCTTCTGTGCTTCGACTATTTTATGATTTAATGAAATGTTTCATTCCATTTATCAACTTCTCAGCCAATTAAAACTGTATGAGTAACTTTTGAGCAAAAAGCCTCTGTGACTTGTACATGAGAAAACAACAGTTTGTTAATTAAATGCACCACAAAATGAACAATTAAAAAAAAATTATCCAAAGGGTACTGCTGCTTTATGTCCTTTACATAAATTCCAGAACTGCAATATATTTGGCCTTTCCTGAATTCAAGAGTAAAATTGAAAAACATTAGTTTTCGTTATGGTAATGTCAATACAATTGTTCTAATATTGTTATATTAGAATCTTTCTCTTCTCCAAATGTAAGACTAACATTATATTTTTATTGCTAGCTATGAAGACAGAATAAATGTTTATAGCTCTATTTCCATTATATATATATATCTATATATCAGCAGTACAACAAATGAATGTAATACAGTGCATGCCAATTCCCAACTCAATTCTCAATGTAATGAAAATAATTTTGATGGCCATTGGTTTGAGATATATTGTTTATACTTTGAAATATTTCTTGGTGAATTATATTACAAGTTCTATCTTATTTACAAAATGATTTGTCAATGTTAAAAGCCTTTTCATTAAGATGTTATAATTAATTGCTGTCTATTTACAAACATACGCAGATTAGTATGGAGTACAAATGAAGACAAATGGATTGCTTCCTTTGTTTCATTACTTTTAAATAAACTGTACAAAATATGCACTTCCTTATCAGAACTATATTTTTGAACAATTTCCATGGTTGATATATATATATATATATATAAATGTAGATCTTATCAAAAGGAACCTTTTGGAACACAGTGTGAATACTTTAACTGATAATAGGCACATGACCACTGCCCAATTTGTTGCTGGGTAGGAGCTGAATAATTTTACTTGAATTCTGTGGAATATAATTTCAATACTCACTTTACAATTTCCAAATTTAATGTAGGTATTGGTACAGACAAAATTGTTCAGCATTTTCAAGATGATTTGCAGTTTTAAGAGTTAATTTACTTATTGATCAAACTTTCTTGTGTTGTTACAAAATTTAAACCTGTTTTGGTATGTTGCTGTTTTACTTTTTTTCCTAATGTACAATGTTCAGCACTTTTGATCTTTTAGACCATAGCTGGAAACAATGTCATATATCAAAGGATTGGAAGATTTTAAACTTTAATGAGTTCTGGATAAATATGGTGCAGTACATTGGTAAGGTATAGAATTTGAAATTTGATAATTAAATTTTTCTGGATTTTGTGCTGTAATAGCACCAAAAGCATATGAGACTTTAATCCCTCATTTCACATTCGTTGTCAAATTTGCCGACAGTCCTGTGAGGAGATACTGAAATGGGGAAGGCAGGCCTGAGGAACTTTATCTGATCTTTTGGTTCAATTTGATTTGTATGTGTACTATTATGTTATTTCTTACTCCTTGAAACATTACATTTGTTTAAATATGTATTTATAGAAGTGGCTTTACTATGTTTTCTGCCCTCCTCTCTCGTTATACCTGGCGTCGTCACAAGGTTGGTTGGTGACATTTTACATCTCCTCCTTCTTCCAGATAATTCCTTCTTCATCACTTGGCTCAACTTGTGTACTCTCTCTGCAGCCAATGACTGTACAATTTCAATCTCTTCTTTGCTACATTTTCCGAAGGTTCTATAATTTTTATTGACTCTCTGATGTACTAATTATTGATTTTGTTCTTTCTTCTTAATCCACACATGCATTTTAGCATCTCCATCTCATTAATAGCCAGGCATTTTTTCTCTCTCTGCTTGATGCCACCCAAGTTTCCATTTCCATACTTCCATGTTCTGCCACCACTGACACCAAGTATTTGCAACTACTCACTTTCTCCAAGTCTCCTCACATAATCTCTTTACACCTTCACTCTTATACTCTTTTTGAGGCTCAAGCTGATAATATAAATTGGATTGCGTCTGGAACAAGAGTTCACAGTCTTAGGTAAATCATTTAGAAATGTAGAAATATAGAAAATAGTAGCTGGAGTAGACTACCTTGTTCATTGAACCCATTTTGCCATTCAATATGATCATGGTTGATCCTCCATCTATTTCAGACTGAGAAGAGGTGAAATTTGTTGATTTAGAGAGTGGAAAATTTATGCAATTCTCTACCAATCGATGGTGAAGACCAAGTCACTGGACATATTGAAGCAATAAATAGGTAGATTTCTACATTCTTAATGGATCAAAGGGGTTTGGGAAAACTAGGAATTGCGATAGAGGCCAGTCATGTTCATATTGGATGTGGAGCAGGCTCAATGGGCTACTCCTGCACCTACTTTCTACAATTTTATGGATTTTTTTTCTACTGAACTTCAGCAATTTTCTCCAATGTCCTCGATATCCACTCTTGAAACAATCACATAGCTCAATGCCACCTTTCAAACATTCATGTCCATGAAACTTCCTGTCTCATTTTTTTCCAGGTAAAATATCTCTAGCAATCAGAATCCCCCATGCTGATCCTTGGGTGTATGTCACCTTTGGCTTTGAAACTTTCACTTGCCGGCCCCCAACAGGCCTTATTTCTTACTTTTGTCTTGCGCTCTTTTAACTGATGAATATATGAATTCAGGCATTGAAGAATATTTCTCACTGAGTAATTCTTTCTTAAATCTGTGCAGTTTTCAGGATTAATTTATCACTTGACATTTTTTCCAAAAATCTCTAAGTTTCACTTTAATCTTAATGTAAATAAGATCCATGAAAAGAATGAGCTTACAGCTGCTTATCACATTACCATAAATTGAATTGAAACTTTCTTTATGCTTGTGTGCATTGTAATCATGATTATTGATTAGTATTGGACATAGTCATCCAGGGAAGAAATTTCAGAATAGTTACAAGTATTTTGATCTTATTGACTGGTGGAGCAGGATTGAACAGCTATATGGTCTACCTTTATGTCTATTTACTCCATGGAACATTAGACCATAGAACATAGAACATAGAAAAGTACAGCACAGAACAGGCTCTTGGGCCCACAATGTTGTGCCGAGGTTTAATCCTAATGTAAAGTATAGTAACTTAACCTATGCACCCCTCAACTCACTGCTATCCATGTGCATGATCAGCAGTCACTTAAATGTTCCCAATGACTTCGCTTCCACCATCACAGCTGGAAATACATTCCATGCATTCATAACTCTCTGTGTAAAGAACCTACCTCTGATGTCTCCTTTATACCTTCTCCCTAATATCTTCAAACTATGACTTCTCATACCAGTCAATCTTGCCCTGGGGAAACATCTCGAGCTATTGACTTTATCTATTCCTCCCATTATTTTGTACACCTCATTCAGGTCTCCTCTCTTCCTCCTTCTCTCCAGAGAGAAAAGTGCGAGCTTATTCAACCTTTCTTCATAAGGCAAGCCCTCCAGTCCAGGCAGCATCCTGGTAAACCTTCTTTGCACCCTTTCCAAAGCATCTGTATCTTTCCTATAGTAGGGCGACCAGACGTGGACACAATATTCCAAGTGTGGCCTCACCAGGGACTTGTAGAGCTGCAACAAAACCTCATGGCTCTTAAACTCGATCCCCCTGTTAATGAAAGCCAAAACGCCATACGCTTCCTGAACAACCCTATGCACTTGGGTGGCAACTTTAAGGGATCTATGTGCTTGCACATCTAGATCCCTCTGTTCCTCCACACTGCCAAGAATCCTGTCTTTAATCCTATATTCAGCATTCGAGTTCGACCTTCTAAAATGCATCACTTCGCATTTATCCAGGTTGAACTCTATCTGCCATTTCTCAGCCCAGCTCTGCATCCTGTCTATGTCGGGCTGCAGCCTGCAGTAAGCCTCTATACTATCGACAACACCTCCAACCTTTGTGTCATCTGCAAATTTACTAACCCACCCCTCAACCTCCTCATCCAAGTCATTTACAAAACCTACAAAGAGCAGAGGCCCAAGTACAGAGCCCTGCAGGGCCCCACTCAACACTGTTTTCCAGGCAGAATACTTTCCATTTACAACCACTCTCTGCCTTCTGTCAGTCAACCATTTCTGAATCCAGATAACCAAATCTCCCTGTACCCCATACTTCCTGACTTTATGAATTAGCCTACCATGGGGAAACCTATCAAATGCCTTGCTGAAATCCATATACACCACATCCATTTCTTGACCATGGTGGACCTGTCTTGACACCTCCTCAAAGAACTCAATAAGATTTGTGAGGCATGACCTGCCCCTTACAAAAACCATGCTGACTGCCTTTAATCCTATCCCTCAGAATTCTTTCCACAACTTTGCTGACCACAAACATGAGGCTGACTGGTCTGTAATTGCCAGGGATTTCCCCATTACCCTTCTTGAAAAATGGAACAACATTCACCTCCTTCCAATCCTCCGATACGACTCCCGTGGAGAGTGAGGAGGCAAATATCCTTGCCGACGGCTTAGCAACTTCCTTTCTTGCTTCCCGGAGCAGCCTAGGATAAATTTGGTCCGGCCCTGGGGACTTATCAATCTTAATGTTTTCCAAATTTTCTGACACATCATCCTCATCAATCTTGATCTGGTTAAGACTGTATCCCAGCTCCTCTAAGTTTTCATTTACAACAAGTTCCCTTTCCTTAGTGAAAACTGAAGCAAAAAACTCATTTAGAGCTTCCCCTTTTCTGCTCAGACTTCATGCACAAGTTCCCTCCGCTATCCCTGATCGGCCCTACCTTCTCCCTGATCATTCTCTGACATGGAACTAGGTCAACAAGAGGGCAAGAGAGATTTATAAATGATTGCACTAGGAGATGGAGTGAAGTGTCTTGAATACTCATACCTTGATTATGAAGGTGGAACACTAATTTATTGAGCTTATGTTTTCAAAATCAGTAATACACTCTGTTATGAAAGCATAAGAACGTAAGAAATAAGAGCAGGAGCAGGCCATCTGGCCTATTGAGCCTGCACCACCATTCATGTTCATGGACTCAGCTTCACTTACCTGCCCTCTCACCATAACCCTCAATTCCTCGGATGCTGCCTGACCTCCTGTGCTTCTCCAGCACCACACTTTTTGACGCTGACCCTTTAGCATCTTTCTCATAACTCTCAACTTCCCTACTGTTTAAAAATGTATCTTTGTCTCAAAAACATTCAATGAGGCAGCCTGAACTACTTCACTGGGCAGAGAATTCGACAGATTCACAACCCTTTGGGTGAAGAAGTCCCTTGTCAACTCAATCCTAAATATCCCTCCCTAATTATTTTGAGGCTTTGTCCCCTGGTTGTACTTTCACCTTTCAGTAGAAACAACGTCCCTGATTCTATCTTACCTATTCCCTTCATGTTGTATATGTTTCTGTAAGATCCTCCTACAGCCTTCTAAATTCCAATGAATATTGTCCCAGTCTACTCAATCATTAACCAACCCTCTGAATTCTGAAAACAACCGAGAACCTGCTGTTCAACCCCTCCAGTGCCAATACATCTCCTTAAATAACAAGACCAAAGTTGTACACAGGTGTGGTTTATGATCTACGGGATTTCATGTACAGTACAACAATTTAACGGTTAGTGCAGATGGAAAAGAAATGTATTGCAAGGTGCATGAAGGATATAAATATATAGCTTAGAAATGTTTTCATGAGTTCATGGACCCCAAAAGCAATTTATGTCTCCTCCATCACTTATTATAACCCATATAATTAAAATATGTCAGAAAATTAGTTGGTGAGTTATCATTTTCTTTGTACTCACACCTGAAAAACAGTAAAACACTAGACTTGAGAAATATATTCATATGATCTTTTACCTTCTGAAATAGGCAAATTCATCAAATAAGGGATGGGTTATGGGTCCTTTGCATCCCCTAAGTAAACTGCCCTTTGTTAAACTCATTCAAACAATGGAATTCATGCAGAATGATAACTATTTATCTGTAATATAACTGACACTAATTACAAGTAGTGCTATTTTTTGAATTTGAATGGAACCTCTATTTTAAATATAATTCTATAAATTTAGTAGCAAAGGAAATTGAGGGTTTTTTGTATTAATGCATTTGAAATGTATACAACTCTAAAATGATTCATAATTATCCATAATAGATAATAATGACAAATGTGTAAGATGCAATAGACCCTCTGTTTTCTTCAATGCTTTCAAAATTTTTTAAATCTCCTTCATTTGTCTAAAATGTAATGCATCTTTACATCTGAAAATGGCATTCCTCCACACTGTTGTCAAAAATCAAGTGATCTGTCTGATAAAAGATTTCTTCCTCTCTACTTAGCTCCAGTTCCTTTATTTCAGTTGCAATCTTTCTTATTTTTATTCATAGATATGAAAATATGGTCACCTTATTTTATAATCTCCTCCATGATATTTTACATTGAAGATTCATGGTTCAAGTCTGCAACTTTTCAATTCATCCATATGACCTAATGTCCTTTCACTCCTCCAGTCTTTCTCTTTTCACTAAAACACTAGACATCATCCATCACTAGTTGGCAATTTCTTTTCTTTACCCTTTCAATCATGTTGCTGGTCTTGCAGCACTGAATTTTGCCCTTCACCTTGACTTTTCAATTAACAGGAGTCATCCCTTGTTACAGGTGTGTATACTATTTTCTTGCTAATATATACTTTCATCTTGTAGTCTGGATTAGATCCACTGTGAAACTGGGATATAAGTCGCAGCTGTTGCTGGGGTTTGCAACTAGTGTTATTTGGAACATTCCGTTATTGGCACCAGCAGGCTCTAGATAACTCGGGTCAGGTGTATGATCTGTCCATGCCATTAAAGCCCCTCTGCATAATAATCGTGTTCTGGGTATGGTCTGTCATTGGCACTGAAACGTAGTGAATTATTATAATCACCAGATGGCGGTATTATACATTCTAGGAAGTTAAACGCCTTATTATAATACTACTCACTTTGAGTAGATTTTAGCATCCATAGGTAAGGAAGCCACGTCTACACGGGAGTAGTATACAGCGACGTAGTTATTGTTTCAATTACCGAACAAACTCATGTAACTCCAGTAAATACAATATTCGGGAAACGGCTCTACACTCACGACCAGCATCGAGTCCTTGGGAACAATGGGGGATTACGCATTTCAAATAGATAAATATATTTAAAACAACACGCTTGTAGAGTTCATTTCCACAGACCGGTATTTAAAGAGTGCACTTACCATATTGACTTCAGAGACCATGTCTATGCTGGCAATGTCTATGTTCATACCAACGTCCACAGGGAGACCTTGAGGTAAACAATACATTGTCTACTTGTGATATTGCAATCCACGTTTTTTAAAAAAATATATATATATACATCGGTGCACATCACCGCGGGCAGCAGATGTTGCACTGCTGTAGTTATTCTTTATTATGTATATACAGTAAGTCATGTTTATTTGGTTAGTTACTGACTGCTGGAGAACAGGAACTATACACAGATACATGGGACTATACCGAGAGGAGCTGATTTACCTCCGAAATCTGGTCTTAATCGAATGTCATATCCTTTCAGCAAGTTATCCACGGTGTCTTTCACATATGACATGTTGTTGGACTCGTTAACTCTGAGGAGGGGAGAAATGTGGATTTTATTGGCACTAAATGTGAAAGCAGAGAAAACAAACAATGGCAAGGAACGGTTAGAGATCACAGCTCACCTCTGGGCATAGCAAACCATGGCCACCATCACGGGGATCGACAAAATCCCGAAGCATCCTCTGTCCTGAACTCTCCACATTCCTAACTTTGATTATTGAAAGCTCTTTCAGCGAAGATTCAAGGAATGCAACTTAGTCCAAAGCAGTACAATAATTCCGAGGCGCTACGCATGCGCGCAGCTTCCACAACATCAAACACTGTTAGCTGTGGAAACAATTTCCCTTGCAAAATATTCAAACAATCAGACCCTTCAAGGTATTTTCTCTCTCCCCTACTCTCTCTCTCTCTCTCAAATGATTACAGGGTTGTTATTATGCTAATTAAATCACAAGGTCTCAACTCGGTGTTAGCTGAATTACCTTCAACAGGGAGAACGGAGCGTGGCTCCAATTTATATGAAGGTGGTGAGACTGCTTCAGGAAGGTGGAATGACATTGAAAACAGTGCCTTGGTCCAGTGTAGGAAAGCTTTATCCAAAGGTCTACCGCAATGTTACCATTTCACTGAACAGTGGGTAAAGACCATCCGAAACACTGAGCCGTTGTTGGCAGCAAATGGTATTGTGTACTTACCCTGAAAAAAAGATACAAATTGCGAAATTGGGGCGTATTTCATTCTGACAGAGGAGCCACGCAATTCAATTCAAGCTTTTAAAATTGATAACGGTCAAAAGTGATGACGAGCCATCAAAAGACGCAGAGAGATCAGGAAACTCTCTTTTTGATTTGTGACAGTATTATTTTTAAACAGAATAACATGGACACATTCTTTGAACCCTGTGAAGAAGAGGCAATGTTAAATACATGTTGCTTACTTTTTCCATAGCTGTGATTTGACTGTTTGACTTTGGAACATGCAACATTTAATCTCAATTGGCAAAGGCACGCTTGAAACCAATGCTGGATAATACTCCAAATGATTTATTGTGTACCACAAACTGATTCATAGCTGGGCAAGAGGTGAAATGTATGAGACAACGTGAGAGGGTTTTTATTTGGCGCTGTGTTTGTTCCCCAGCCGTTTCTGATGCGGGCTACACGGTTATGAAACTCCAGAGAGCCAGGTTGCTCGTTATGCAACGTCTTTGCGTGACTCGATTTAGTGCAAACATGGGGTTTAACCTGGTGCAGAACCGGTCCACTCTGAGCCCCCGGTCACAGGAGCTGAGCAAGGACAGAGAACTCAGTTCCCTCATATCGTCGGGTCAGCTCCAACAAGCCCGAATGACAGAAACTGTGCACTCCCCTAGCCGGTAGTGAGGACAGCCGAGATAAGGGACACCAGGCAAAACCCTGAAAAAAAAGCAGCTCAGTACTAGCAGCAGAATCAGTCGTGGGCAGACCAGTGACAACAGATCCAATCCCAGGTTAGCTGCCTATCGATCTCTATCCATTCATTTGACCGCAAAACTATCGCAAGGCGCCTGTGCAAAAAAAAAGTACAGGAACTGGTTCATCTCTACGTGTTCATCTCAAAGCAGAAATGTGTGTCTTATAATTGCCAGCAGCTAGAGTTGGCACCCCCTCCCTTTGCCCCCACCACTCCATGCAGCAGGTGAGAGAGGGAGTTGCTGATCTCTCCGCGCTGATGTGAAGTTGCGGTTCAGTTCTGACCCTGTGCTACCAGCTCCGGCGCCTGCCAAACGCTTTGGGGAAGTGGTCAGTCAGGCTGATGCGAGAGCCTTCGCCTCTTAGTGAAGGCTGCCAGGAGGAGGAGGAGGTGGTGGTGGAAGAGGGAAGGTGGGGTGGAGCGGGGAGGGAAGGGAAGGAGAGGGAGGGAAGCATTCCATAAACACCAGTGTGCGCATGGGGCTTGTGTTTTCTCACGGCTGTGGTCTCTCCTCAGGACAAGGCAATCGGCGGCGGGGAAAGGGAAGAGGCTTAAAGTATGGCATGCAAAGATGGTTCCTGCCAAGGAGTCTGTGATCAGGATGTCTTCCAGTTACATTTCCACTCTGCTTTACTTTATCTACGTGACAGCGTGGTAAGTAATGGAAGGACAGTGGCCCGGCCGCCCCTTCTCCCAATTGTTTAGCCAATGTTCTTGCTTTGTGTCTTAGCACGGCGTTGGGGGACTCAAAAAGATGGATCGGGAGTAGGTGGCCGGTCAGGAGCTGCCGCCTTGTCATTGTCTGGTCTCACCAGGCTCATGTCTTCACTTTCAGTATCGGTGAGAGCTCCCCAGAAACCAAGAAAGATGAGAAATTATATCCAGAGAATTTTACCCGAATACTGGACAGACTCCTGGACGGTTATGACAACCGATTGCGACCTGGATTCGGCGGTAATTTTACACATTTATTTATTTCCGACCTTTACAGTTTGACTCCTCAGAGCATCTTGGCCGCTCTGGCATTTTGTGTTTATTTTTCTTTTAAACGGTGGCTGTTTGTAGCTTTATATCTCGAGTATGATTATAAACAGGACAGTTAATCTACCCTGGGGCGGGGAGAGAGGGGAGGGGGTTAGACGGATCAACACGAAGGCGCCGTGAATAGGAAGCGGCGGGGGGGGGGGGGGGCTGCTGGGTGGGGAGGGGACTGGCTGGCCGAGAGTAGATAGCGATGATAAAGATACAAGCCCATGTCATATCACCGAGGACCCCCCCCCCCCCCCCCCCGCCCTTTAACAGCTGATATGGAGATCAGTGCTGAAGAGAAGTGCATCCCGCTATCTTGTTGCTTCTCTCAGTTCCTACCTTCCGAAGGGCTTTGCTCGGGAGGGGGTTTATCCGAACACATCTATAGGTGTGCACGCACCCTGGCAAGAAAGGCACACTAGCAAAGTTGAATTCGTGCGCATTTGTGTTAAGGAAAGGAACCCGAAGCGTGTAACTTGGTGATTACTGTCAATAAAACTTGGAGAGAGTACACCAAATGTGTGGGAAACAGAGGGGTGGTTGCAGACTGCTCCATACACCAGTATTTAGGAGTAACCGAAAATCCAAGTGCCCACTTGGCCACCTCTGTGGGACAGGTTGCTGTTGAGATGGTAAAACGGTTGCCATGTTATATTCCACAGGTACTGTGACTGAAGTGAAAACAGATATCTACGTAACGAGTTTTGGGCCAGTGTCTGACGTTGAGATGGTAGGATTTCACGTTTAAAATTAAGTGTTTCAAGTGGGCATTCCACCTTCAGACATTTTGCAAAATGATCTTTAATTGGCGTGTGCGGTTAATATTAATACTCAAACACGGAATCAACATATTCCAAATGTCCATAGATAAGCCAATACATACCATGTAATAACATTTACCTCGAAAATAAACCACATGCATGGAATAATGCCACACCATTCATTTTACTTGAAGAGAAAACGAAACAAAAAAGATAAATATGATTGCATGATGTAGCCCATGTGGATTCTAGCCCTGTGTCCTTTTGTGTAGCGCTTTGAAAGCGGCTGAAAATTAAATAATACTTTACACAGGAACAGTACACATTGTACAGTGACATAATGCCGCTCTGGCAAATAAACTAAACGCTATAATACTAAATTTTTACTTAAAGCAACTTCACACGTTAGACGACAGTGTTTTACTTCAGTCATCCATTTTTGTGCTTCTTGCCCTGTTTCCTTCCAAAGGAGTACACAATGGATGTGTTTTTCCGCCAAACCTGGGTGGACAAGAGACTGAAGTACGACGGCCCGATTGAAATTCTTCGTCTCAATAACATGATGGTCACTAAAGTCTGGACACCCGACACGTTCTTCAGGAACGGGAAAAAATCAATTTCCCATAATATGACCGCTCCAAATAAGCTATTCAGAATAATGCAGAATGGCACAATTCTGTACACCATGAGGTAGGATTTGCACATTGTATAAAGTCAGGTGTGCTTAGTACCATTTCTAAAGTACTGAAAGAGTCTAATTCCAATTTTTAAAATAATCTAATGTGATTTTCATTTTTTAAATTTTAGACTTACCATTAGTGCAGAGTGTCCAATGAAACTGGTTGATTTTCCAATGGATGGCCATGCTTGTCCCCTTAAGTTTGGAAGCTGTGAGTTGACCCTGTTTTTGGCTTCACATGCAGAACTTCACTGGTACTATTCAATATTTTATTTAACCTTTGGAATCGCGCACATATTTTAATAAGAAGTCAATTTTTCTTGTGACCTTTGGGGAAATATATTTGTGCTTGTTGTAGATGAAATTTCAACTATGTTCTAATTTCTTAAAATGGAAAAGGTTTAATATCTTATTTCCATGCTTGGAACTGATTTGAAGAAATTAAACAAACAAAATGAGCAAGCAGTTGATTATACTGTGAACTGATAAAAAAAGGCAGAATAATTATTCCTGGATTTGGAATGATCATTTTCCTTGTACTTAAGTATTGTTTCCCTTTATTTAGATCACAGCATTAACACCAAAATAGATTTGCACACTATCATAAAATGTCTTGAATATTTAGACAACTATGTAATAATTTTAAAATAAACTATGCTGAATAAGTCTTTTTACATATATTTATTTTGTTGTTAAAAAATTTATATAATATTGTTATAAGTTTAGTATTTTTATATGTTTTAGATGCATATCCTAAAAGTGAAATAATATACACATGGACAAAAGGTCCTGAACGATCAGTGGAGGTGCCTAAAGAGTCTTCTAGCTTGGTGCAATATGACCTTGTTGGACAAACAGTTTCTAGTGGCACAGTTAAATCCATCACAGGTAAAAGCCTACCTTTATGGAATTCTTAAACAAGCATTACAATCTCTGAACAACAGAGTACACTTTGAAGATTTATTTTTGTTATATAATACATAATTATTGCCAGATTGTTCATGTACTTCTATCCAAATCAGTTAATCAAAGTTAAATCCAAATTAATGCTCGTGGAATGAAGTTCTTTTTCATTTTTTAGGAGAATATGTGGTGATGACAGTCTATTTTCACTTGAGAAGGAAAATGGGCTATTTTATGATTCAGACTTACATACCCTGTATTATGACGGTTATTCTCTCTCAAGTGTCATTTTGGATTAACAAGGAATCGGTTCCAGCTCGAACAGTTTTTGGTATGTATCTTTAATCTGTAAGTAGTATGTTGGGTAATTTCATTTTAATTCTCTGTCTCTCCATCCCCAAAATTGAAGTGTTAATATTTTGTTGCCTGTCAGTGTGGCTTCTGTTTCCACATTTCTTAATTCACTCATGAGAATCCTACTTACTGAGGGATCAGAACACCTGCTCTCTAGGCCTCAGAAGTATATGAGTTTGATGAGAGTTCAGTCAAGAACTTAAAGTTCTTGCTAACTGGGGCATATTTTTGGTTTAGGATTTCCTTGTGCAGGATAGTTTAGCAGACCTTAAATCTCTTATCTATGGCAAGTTCTGTGGTGGTTGGAGGGTACACAAAGACAGCAGGGAGAGTGGTGAGTGTGGATCCTGTTGCTTTTCACTTCCACTGTGATGAAATCTGTAATGGGAAGACCTTTGGATGATCTTTTCTGAATCCTTTATGTGGTAAATAGTGCTCGCTTTATTACCCTATTCATCACTGCTGATGTTAATGCTGTGATGGGCAGGAAGGTGCACAATACAAGGAACATGACAAAGAAAAAATACATGTGGAGCTGTTTGAAGGCTCACAGGGATTGGGGCTAATGGTGGTTCTCACTCATTCAAAGGTATTCAGTGTCAGAGTGAGGGAAGGGGATGGAGATCTGCTTTGAGTATCCCCTTACTCTTGCAAGTGGACCCTCCCTGTTGAACATCCCCAATTTTAATCACTCCACTTGTGGCAGCCATGCCTTCTGTGGGAATGAGACAAATCTCTAATTTTTTTTCTTAAACTACTTTTCCTTACATCCTCTTTTTTCTCTGATACTATACTTCTTAAATTTTTCAGCTCAGTTGTCCTAATATTCCTTTATGTGGCTTGGTATCAAACTTTGATAGCTAAAGCTCTTGGGACATATTAAACACTTTATCTGAATACTAGTTGTAGTTGACCATGGGTAGAACACACCCTGGAATGCATACAATACACATAAACATATTTAATTATATTTCAGTCAGGAGAAAGGAAAGGAAACGTGGTTGTATTTTCTTGCATTAGCTTAGGAACTCATGCCTAATTTAAGATACTACTAAAGACAACTTGCCCAACATGGAAACACAAATTTAGTTGGTATCTCTTCATTTAAATGATAATGCTATATATGCGCATGTGTCTATGTGTGTCCCACGTGTCTATCTTGTTCCCATATCTCTTTTGTAAAGCTTTCTGACTACCCTGCCAAAAACCTTTGTCATTTTTAGTCTATTCCAAAGTTGTCTCATCTTTTAAAGCTGTTTCTAGCTCTGACATGATAGTGTTGTTTCTTTGCTAATAACATTGAGCATTGCAGAAGAATTGAAAGATAAATATTGACTTTTCTAGCACCCAAAGCTATTGGTTTGATTTTGACAGTAATTCTGATAAATATGGAAATGCCTGTTTCAAATAATTTTTGAAGAAACATAAGAGGAGTTTATTATGAGTTAATGAAACATTAGATCAATTTTTCTTTGAGATTATTGAACAAAATTCATCCAGTAAAAAATACCTTGCAACAAGCATTTTCTGGACCGTCATCAGAAAAATCTGAATGTCTACAGCAACGCAGTAAACTGAAGATGAAACTGTGGATAAATTTCTTTGTGGTTTGCTCATAATTAGGGGCAACGTTTGTCTTACACTCATTGACCTTGCAACTGGACACCTTGTGTGCACTGGATGTGCACACAAAACATGGTTGTCATCATCCTACTAGTTATTTTAAGCATCCCTAGCACCTCCTTGGAATCTTTACTATGTTCATATATGAATTAATATCCTGCTTGTATGAAAATCCTTCCCTCTACCTTCTGCACAGAAAAACACAACACAAACACCTAAAAAATCAATGGAGGCAAGTAAGTCTCTACATATACTTCTTGAAGCATTTTATAAGTTCTCTGATGGGATGTGGGCATCGCTGGCGTTGTCAGCATTCCTTCTCCCCTTCATTGAGAAGATGGTAGTGAGCTACCTTCTTGAATTGCTTCATCCATTCAGTATAGGTATGACCACAGTGCTACTGGAAAAGGAGGTTTAGGAGTTTGACCCAAGGGACACTAAAGGGATGGTGATAGAGGCTCTTCCTGATTGTTTGAAGTGGAGATGCTCCTTATAATGTTTGCTGACCTCTGATTGGCCAACTGCTTCTGAGGGAAATGGGTGTTGGGAATTCATTTACCAAATTACCCATCAGATGACCTTTTAAATACTTGATTGACTTTTAATTCCAGTTGGTTTTATCACTGTTAGAGATGAGGGTCATCTCACTCATTAAAACAGCTACTTAGGGAAAATCCTGGGATTGTCTGCAAGTCAGGATGATACGTGCCCTTCGCTGGAAAGGGGAAGGTGACAGTCATCCCATGTGTCCACTGTTCCTGTCTTTCTAGAAGGTTCACACTTTGAAGAAGTTGTCATCACAGGGATCATCACAAGTAATGCATCACATTACTTCCACTGTGTACAAACAGTGGAGGAAAAAAAATGTTTCAGGCTATGGATAGGATATTGATTTAGAGAGTCACTTTGTTCTGTGTGGCATTAGGTTTCTTGAGTCCAATTAGAGCTCCACTAGTCTAGGGAAGTCACAGTCCTAACTTGTCCCTGGTAGATGGGAATAGGCTTTGGGGAGTCAGGAGGTGAGTTACTTGTTGCAGAACCTGCAGCTTCTCACTTGCTTGCATCGTCCACAGTATTTTTTTTTGTGTGGCTGGTACAGTTCAAATTCTTATCAATGTTTATCCATAGGATGGTCATTCTGGGGGTATTGTGGAGGGGGTGTGAACGGGTGGATATGGTGAATGAATGTGTGAAATTGATGGCAGTGTTGCTGAAAGTCAAAGGGAGATGGTTGGCTCTCCCCTTGTTGGAGATAGTCATTGCCTGGGGCATGTGTGATATGAGTGTTACTAATGACTTATTAGACTTTTTTTTTGCTGCTTTAACTGAGTTCAGGTTATTTTTATTCACTCATAGGATGTAGGTAGGTCAGCTTTATTGCCCGACCCTAGAGAATCATAGAATCCCTACAGTGTGGAAACAGGCTCTTCAAGCCCACACCAATGCTCTGAAGAGTAACCCACCCAGACCCGTTCCTCTATCCTATTACTCTACAGTTAGCCCTGGCTATTGCACCTAACTTACACATCCATGAACACGAAGGGCAATTTAGCATGGCTAATTCATCTACCCTGCGCATCTATGGCCTGTGGGAGGAAACCCTCGCAGACAAGGGGAGAATGTGCAAACTCCACACAGACAGGGCTCGAATTGAACCCCAATCCCTGGTGCTGTGAAGCAGCAGTACTAACCACTGAGCCACCGAGCCATCCAAATTAAATTCACACAAGCGTCAGTGAAACAGTTGACGGTGCCTTCTTTACCCTCAATAGTACAGAATATTCTTCATGAGACTTTTATAAGCACATGTAAGACTTCTGTAAACAGTGGTATTCTGTCACTTCAATAGCTTCTGGAATACTGCTAAAGGATGGAAGATGTAACAGAGAATGTATTGCAATGTTTTAGGATGATGTGCATGTGAATGTTGTGAGAGGTGGATGTGAGGCTTGCTGCATTGCCAAGTGTGTGAGAATGAGGTGGGGCATACAGTCAATGTGGATTGCTAGATTTGTTGATGAGTGAATGATGGAGCATGTACATTATTCAGTTGGTGAGATTGCCAGCCCAGTGGTAGGATATGACATGTGGAACATTAAGTGTTTGAGCCTAACCACTCTTTGAGATCACTGAGTATTTTCTGGCATGGTATCCAGGTCCTCATGACTAAATCATTGGCATTGACCCAGTTGCTCCCAGTGTTTGCCTGGAGGACCACCTGGACCTTTGTGGATAGATCAGCTCTCTCTTCCTTTCATCTTTCTGCATTAGTTCCTTTAGGAACCCTCTTCTGGTCTGCAATGACTTTACTCAGAATTATTCCTGTTCCGAAAATGGTTCCCAGCCAGTTGAATGAACTCTTGCATTCAGAATGCACTTTCTCTTTAAGAAGCATGAATTAATTTTAATTGGTGTTAACTTTGTAGGAACTTGAGCCATTGTTGAAAGTGCAGCCACTCAGCAGCTCATTTAACACTGGGCTGCATGCCACAATTATGAAAGTGAGCTTAATGCACTGTATGCATTACTTTTGACAGATGTAGGTTAATTTTACCATTTGATATTGGAACTCCTGTCTTAGCTAAACTGGTGAGCTGCATATATCATAGATTCATAGAGATCGACAGCACTTGTCTATGCTGGTCAAAAACAACCACCTAACTATTCCAATTCCATTTTCCAGCACCTGGCCTACAGCCTTGACTGTCTTGACATGACAAGTGCACATCTAAATATTTCTTAAATGTTATGAGGGTTTCTGCCTTTACACCTTTACAGGCAGTGAGTTTCAACTTCTCACTACCCTCTGGTAAAAAGGTTTTTCCTCACATCTCCTCAAAACCTCCTGTCTCTTACCTTAAATCTTTTCCCTTGGCCATTGAGCCCTCCATTAAGGGGAAATGTTTCTCCCTGTCTGCCCAACCTCTCCTCCTCATAATTTTATTTATCTCAATCATGTTCCCTCTCAATCTCCTTTGCTATAAGGAAAACAAATTGAGTCTCTTCATAACTGAAACTCTCCAGAACCTCCTTGATCTTAAACTCTATATCTTGGCTGATAACAACATATAAGGCTAATAAAGGTATCCCATTTGCCTTCTTAACCACTTTATCCACCTGTTCAGATGCCTTGAGGGACCAGTAAGCAGGTCTCTCTAATCCTTGGTGTTTCCCAGGGTTCTATCATCTATCATGTATGCCCTTGCCTTATTTGTCCTGCCCAAGTGCATCACCTCACACTTATCCATATTGATCCATGGATCAGCCTATCTATGTCCTCTTATAATTTAACACTATCCTCTCCAGAATTTACTAAGCCAACAATTTTTATATCATCTGTGAACTTACTGACCAACTCTCCTACATTCAAGTCTAAATCATGCATATAAACCACAAACAGCAAGGACCCCAATACTGATCACAGTGGGACCCCTTCAGTACTCAGACTTCCAGTTGGAAAACACCCTTCAAACATCACCCTCTGCTTCCTGCCACTCAGCCAACTGTGGATCCATTTGCCAAATTTCTTTGATTCCTGTGGGCTTCACTTTTAGTTTCCCATTTAGGGCATTATCAAATGCCTTGCTGAAATCCAGGTAGACTACATCAAAAGCATTAGAGTCATACAGATGTTCAGCATGGCAACAGACCCTTCAGTCCAACTTGTTCATGCTGACCAGATAGCCCAATCCAATCTACCTACCAGCACCTGGCCCATATCCCTCCAAACCCTTCCTATTCATATACCCATCCAAATGCCTCTTAAATGTTGCAATTGTACTAGCCTCCACCACGTCCTCTGGCAGCTCATTCCATACACGTACCACTCTGTTTGTGAAAACGTTGTCCCTTAGGTCTCTTTTCCATATTTCCCCTCTCACCCCAACCTAAACCTATGCCCTCTAGTTCTGGACTCTCCCACCCAAGGGAAAAAGACTTTGTCTATTTCTCATATCCATTCCCCTCATGATTTTTATAACCTTTATAAGGTCACCCCTCAGCTTCCAACACTCAAGGGAAAACAGCCCCAGCCTCTCCCTATAGCTCAAATCCTCCAACCCTGGCAACATCCTTGTAAATCTTTTCTGAACCCTTCCGAGTTTCAAAACATCTTTCCGATAGGAAGGAGACCAGAATTGAATGCAATATGCCAAAAGTGGCATAACCAATGCCCTATACAGCTGCAACATGACCTCCCAACTCCTGTACTCTATACTCTGACCAATAAAGGAAAGCATACCAAACACTTTCTTCACCATACTATCTACCTGCGACTCCACTTTCAAGGAACTATGAACCTGCATTCCAAGGTCTCTGTTCAGCAACACTCCCTAGAACCTTACCATCGAGTGTATGCATCCTGCTAAGATTTGCTTTCCCAAAATGCAGCACCTCTTTTCCCTCAATTGCACACCTGATCACCTCTTTGAAGAATACAGCAAGTTGGTCAGACATGACATCTCCTTAACAAAACCATGCCCACTGTTGTTGATACTTTGGTGACTTACATGATAGGACTTTCCATGGTCAAGACTATTTGAATTCTGAGTTGCTGTGGCAGTGATTGGGAAATTCGTAGGAGAGGCAGAGATCAAGAGAGGAAGGAAAACAACACTTGGGAGAGGGAGCTAATGTTGGGTTTTTAGATTCTGTACAACTGATAGGAGCATACACTCCTAGCTCCATCTTCAGGTAAGTAGTTTCTGAAAACGTACTTCTTGGTACAGCTGGAAGATGCCCCCTAAGGATTGCACTTTCAATGTATAGAGACTTGCTTTTCCTAAACGTTGACTGAACCAGTCTTGTAAAGGGAGCCACAAAGCATCATTAGGCTATTTATTTTCCCACTTAGATATCCTAATGGCTGATTCAAATGCATCCTCTTGCTGACTTTTAAGTTACCTAGACAAGCATAAGGAATATTGAAAAACTTCCTTGTCAGAATGTGCATGCACATGTTGCTGGCCATTTTGAAAGCTTTGTCACCTGTTTTGCATCTCCAAAATGGTACAGAGTCACCAAATTTCTTGGCCCTATTTAATCACTCATGTAATTAGTCATAAATAAGAAATGATTGAGATATTTCTCTTTAGAAAATCAACTCACATCCTTAGTTACATGCTATTCAAGAATTCAGTTGAGTTTGGAAATAAAATTATATATGGTAATATAATTTGCCACATAAACTAATATATTAGTCAAGTGATTCCCATAATGATTTTGGATGTTACTATCAGCAAGTTAATTTACTCTGTCATTTCCTCTAAAACATAGCTTTGATTTTGTCACCTTACTGTTAACATACTGCAAGAATACTTGAAAGAATGGACATAAAAAAGTTCAGTGAAAATAAACTATATTGAAGCATTACCCAATGTCATTATGAGACAGCAGTAACAATTGGATTTCTGCTCTTTTACTCTGAGAGTGAGGAGAACAGAATTAATTCATCGCAGTATCCCATTAGGACTTTTTTTTCGAATAGCCAAATTATCTTTTGGTCATTTCAGCTTATTATTGTTTTATAGCTTTCTCTAAATGTATTTTATAACAGTCATTTTTCGAAATTTAAGGGCAATTCAATTTTGGTACAATATTCATTCCAGAAAATAGACTTAAAGGCAACTTATTTTCAATGATAAATTGGAAGATCAGGAATTCCAAGCATCTTATCTTTGGGGAATTGCAAATTCAATTAAATATGAAGCTATTGATCTTTGTACTAGAATTTACATCAAGCAGATTATAGGAGTAACAGATCAGTCTAAATCTATCATAGCTTTGGTTATAAATACCCAAGCAACAAGTAATTTGATAACCTTCGGGAATGACTTTGTTTACTTACTACCTATAACTAAATCATAAACAAATGCCAAATTTGTCCTGCTCCCTATTTCTTCTGAAGCTGTAAAAATAAAATGCTTATGATTTTGATAGTGGAAGCAAAAAGGAATGCCGAATGCAAAAAAAAAGACTTTTAACTTTCTGTACAATGGCTATAATATGGACAGTTTGAACCAGACTTAACTCCTCAGGTAAATTCCCTCAAAGTAAAATAGGATAAAAAGAATTAATGACAATTAGCCTTGACAATGTAATGTATCAAAGTGGAATTTTTTATTTCCCTCTGGCTTTCCCTCTACCCTGTAGAAATCATCTGAGCAATGGACCACCATACACTGTATAAGATAAAAATATTAATTATAAACTTTGACAATTGGACACTTATTGTTTTCACTGTGTTGCAATTCAGTTAGGAGGGATGAACTAATCATTTCACTTGTCCCACTCTTTACTGATCACAGAAAAGTTTGAATTCAGAAGTTGGGGGGGGGGGGCGGGGGTGGTAACATCGCAATTAATGTATGTATTCTATATCTTAGACTGTCTGTAGCTTAGTATCAGAAACACATCCTCCAGGTTCTTGAAATTGACAAATAAATAATTAGTTTATTGGAAAATAATGACCTGGACAAAGCAGTAAAAACCATTTACAAAAGTTTTAAAATGTGTAAATATATTCAACCATGCTTCATGGAAATTGCACCCCCTCCCCAACATCTTCTAAGTCTGAAAAAAAACCCTTGGCCAAGTAACTGTTAAATTCCAAAAAAAAAGATCAATCATAGAGATGTCGAAATGCAGCTGAATCACTTTCCTCCCAAGAATAGGGGTTTCTTTCTGAATCAGTAATGATTGCTTGTTGCTTCTTTTTGGATACAGCGTTGTAGATTTACACTTCTCCATTAATAACCTTCTACTTGTGGAGGTGGGATATTTCAGTAGGATTTCAATTTACAAAACTTTGATCAGAGGGATTTCAGAGAAGGAAAGAGAGGGCAAAAGCTATTTTCTCTGTAGCAAGTTCTCTCTGTGCTCAAAAAACATTTTTTATCCCACAAACTGAATGTCTCTGTCTCTTTCAAAGTATTACAGCTTCAATGTCTCCAGTGAAGCAACTTGCTCTTTGTTTATGCTGTAGACAGTATCCTTTGATTTGCAAAGTGTTCTTTTTAAAACAGTTCAAGAATAATATAACCAGTCAATGATATCGTAAATTAGTAAGTAAAATAACTTTTGTACAACTGCAATGATGTTTTTGTAATCTTTAGCTGGGATTATTTCATGAGGTCTCTATTTATTTATTTTGGAACTGGATACCGCTCTATAAATTCAGATTGCACATCCAGAGTTGATAGCAATGTTTAAAATGACATCTGCAGTCTATATTTTTCTTTAAAAATCATCTGTTCAATTTTCAGATTTTTAGAATTGGTCCCTAAAATAGGTGGTGAAATAATGCAAATTCAGATAGCAAAGAGAGATCCAACAGTTATGAACAGTCAAGCCTAAAAACATTTGATTCAACATTTGGGGAAGCTTTTCATTGATAAAACCCACCATCAACTCACAATACTATTAAAACCTATTAAAAAGTCTTATAATCCAACAAGAAGGCTCTGCATCACAACTGCAACCCTACTGCAGCTGTTGATACAAGTCATGACATCACAAAGAGTGCTTGAAGTCATGGATGTTTTTTTTCAATACTAAATCGCTTGTAAGCATTTTGTATTGGATTGGTTTTACTTTAATCATGTCTGTGTTATTGTTTTTTGTTGATGCCAGCTTTGGTCTAACACGTCCATGCCAACGAGATATCCGAAATTAATCTAGTCCCAAATGCCAGCATTTGGCCCATATCCCTCTAAACTATCCCAATTCATGTACGCATCCAGCTGCCTTATAAATGATGTATTTGTACCTACCTCTGACAATTCTTCTGACAGCTCATTCCATACATGCACCACCCTCTGCGTGAAAACATTGCCTTTAGGTGCCTTTCAAATCTTTCCCCTCTCACCTGAGACCTATGCTGTCTAGTTTTGGATCTTTCTACCCTGAGAAAAAGACCTTGTCTATTCACCCTATCCATGTCCTTCATGATTGTATAAAACTCTATAAGGTCATCCCTCAGCCTCCAACACTCCAGGGAAAAATGGGCCCTGTCTAGTCAGCCTCTCCCTGTAGGAGAATGCGGGTAAGTGGAGTTGAAATGCCCATCAGCCATGATAGAATGGCAGAATGGACTTGATGGGCCAAATGGCCTTACTTCCACTCCCTATGTCTTATGGTCTTATGGTAGCTCAAACTCTCAAACCCTGACAATATTCTTGAAAATCCTTTCTGTGCCTTTCAAGTTGAACAACATGTCGGTTAGCATGCCTTGATAGTTATATGGGAACATGGAATTTTTCTTGATTGTGGAAGATACAATATTGTGTTTCTTGTTTGTTCATATTAGTACCTAGTATTGTGCATTCTTCTCTGTGGAACATAGCTGAAATCGCAGGCTCAGCCTGCTCCTGCTTCAATACCTTGTAAAGGGTTTTGTCAAAAATCACTTTCAGCGTAATTGAACTAGTGTAGGTCAACTGAAAGCCCTGTAAGGACTCTGCCAGTGAACACTGTAAGGTGGACCCACATTTGGATAGGACTGCCACTACACTTAAACCCCTCATTGTCTGACCTTAACTGGCTGTCCTAGTTGCTACCTGTCTTCCCCACTCCCTCAGCCGCAATGCACCAAGGACGCAAGGATCCTCCCACTGCTCTCATGCTCTCACTCCTCAGCCCCCTCACTACTAACTCACTTGAATCTATCCAGATCCTCCATGCAAGAGACCATTCTTCTGCTCCTCCTCCTCATGCTGTTGAGTTAAACAAGCAAAACTAACACATAACTGCAGAAAGCAACAAGTGAATGCCATCTTCATATGATCATGAACCGGATGCCATCAGATTCTTATGTGCTGTTGACTTGTCCTTGAAGATAGGACGTGATTGGAAATTGTTTCATATTATTGAGTACTCGAGATATGCCAATGTATTAAAAATACGAGCCCACCATGACTGGTTGTTATTTTCAGTGCACTGCAAACACACAGCTCATCGCTGCATCTCAACTTTTGAAAATCAAATTTTTGTATCCTACCTAATTACATCATGACACATGCCACATTTCCTACTCTTGTAACTTGTTAGAGTTAAGTTTCTTTAACTTGTTTATATACTTCATTTGATGTGTTATGCAAAACACAATCCTGAATTCTAGATCAAAATCATTTTGCCAATTTGAGTGCCTAAGTTTTAATATGAGAAGAAACGTGTTTATTTGAATTTCAGTATAATGTGAAAGTATCCAGTCCCTTTCATTGACAACCAAATCTTTGATGCACCATATTATTTTGTGGACAGAAACCTTCACCACGATGTACATACTATGACCTCAACTTGAATGTATTCTATGCTCACAAAAGTGGCACAATAGTCCATCTGCCTTTGATCCTGATCCTATTGCAATAGCAGGAGTTACTTGAATTTGGGCCATGTTGATCCATTTTGGCTTGTGTAATGTAAAGAGGGATAAGGGGTATGTCAATGTTACCAAAATTAAACCTTAGAATCAATGTTGACCATAGATTTATGGGCTGTCTTCTAAGTACACCAGCTTATTGAAGGTATCACTATAGAACATTGGAGACCTTCTAAATATGGAGGATTGGTAGAATCTTAAGTAAATATTTGTTTCTCAACCCTAATAAATGAATATAAATAAATAAAGACACTGGAAAAATACCTTATAGAAGACATACCTTTTTCCCTCAAGTTCAAGTGCAAACAAAATTGGGGAAAAAAATCAATGTCTGATCAATTGACTCTGATGTCATCAATTTCCACTTCCAACTGATCAGATTTGCTTTGTCAGTTTCCACTATTTCATTTTGACTATTACAGTTAATTCTGACAGCCCTTAGTTCCATTCTTCACCTGATCTTATTGCTTGACACTGGTAACCTCCAATCTTAGTGACAATGATTGATTTCTCTTGTAAAGCACAAATCAAACCCTACGTAACTTGAATATTTAACTTTCAACTTATAAAACCTATATGAGGATCATCTGTTTGGAAAGTTAGTTGGTGTATAGTTATATTTTGCTTTAAATATAAATGGAAGTAAAGATGAGTTGGCAATCATATTTTGTATCTTTTGATGAAGTACTGAAGAGAAGCCAAAAAAGGTGTCTATCAATGAGAAATAAAATTGGTAAAAGCTGTGCTGAGCAGATCAGACCAATACTGCTCTTAAGAAATATTGACCGTGATGTTTTAAATTCTCTTCAGTTGCACACACTTAGCTCCTTGACCTGATGCCCATAATTAATATCCATTGAGCAGGACAGGTGGGAAGTTTGGCTGGAGGAGTGATATGTTTAATAGTTCTGCTTTTTAGCTGAAAGACGATCACAACTCCATGTATACAGTGAAAAACAAAGTCAAAGCAGCTGAGGAATTTGTGAGAATAGTCCACTACTGGCCAAAGTTTGCAACATTGGAAAAATCTAGCTGAGCTGTCAGCCCAGTTGGTAGTGATTAGTTGAGCCTTCCCTTTCTCTGTAGGCTTTTTTTGAGATACAAAATCAGGCCATAATCTAATGCTTGCTTCGTCCATTCTGATTCAGAAACTTACATCTTGATACATGTGTTTTTCAGGGATCAGTAAGTATTACTGTAGTTACACAAAGCATTCTGAATCAGTCTATAACAGCATTTCCCAAACTCTAAGTTGCATTGACTCAAAGTTGACTCTAGTAGAGTTACCAGTTGAAAGTTTGGAGCCATGGATTCCAAGGCAATGGAACTTCTGAGTGCGATAGCTGGGCGGCCCCTTTAAACCTTTGCAATTATTTTAATAGTAATCACAGCCTAACTGATTGATTCTTGAAACAAGCTTGTCTTATTATAATACTCAGTGGAAAGGTAGGTGCTTTATACTTAAAATCTCTCGATAATACAACTATAATCCTTGTATCCTTGTATCCCCCACCCATGTCCCCATTTCATCTCCCCCAGCCCCCAAAGTGATTTGCAAGAGAGTTTTCAAGCACCAAAATGGGATCATACAGGGAAAATGTTTGGGAAGCATTTCTCAAATGATAGCTTAGTTTTAGAGAATTTCCAGTAAAAACACAAAACTTGCTGTTTTGTGTATTGAGATTTAACCTGCTGAATCAGAATGACTGAAGCATGCATTAGGTTATGACCTGATGCTGGTACCACAAGAAAAGCCTGTACAGAAATCATCAAGATTCAAGTTGTGAGATATAATTTATTTGCACAAACAAGTAATGAAGACCTGAGAGTCACCACATCTAAGGCAAGGGAGGTGGTTGAGAAGATGGGACCTAATCTCAACTGGTGTGACAATTGAACCTACACTGATATGCAAAACAGCTATCCAGCCAACTGAACTAATTGACCCCCCCACCCCCACCTGCCAGTTCCATTAATAACTTGCAAAAAATGCCATTTTGTTCTTTGCTTCCCTATTTCATTATGAACTGACTATATTTTGCCATTAAACCTGCCACAGAAAGCTTAATACTTGACATTAGACATCAAACTACTAATTTAACATTAATGTTACCGACTATTAATCAAGCTTTAAGGCAGCAAAAATTATTACAAGTTTGAAAATTCATTTCTTTAGGTTTCCACACTTTTACAATGATTTCAAAAATGCTTTATTTTATACTGAATGCTTTTTATTGCTATTATTTCCACCTCTTCTTTCACTCCTTCATATTTCTATATTTCTTACCTTCTCTTTATTTCATTTTTGGTATCTCATTTGCTTTGAATTCATCCACTAAAATCACCCTTTTATTTCAATCTTTCATACGTTAATTTCCAAATTCTTGAATTTGATTGGTTAATAAACATTATGTTTGCCTGACTTAGTCAAGTGTCAACTGCGCTGAGTCTCTTATTTGATCAATCTTAGCTCAAATTTCCAATAACCAATGAGCAAAAGGTTTTTTAGCTGAAGGGTACAGGGGAAAGTGTAACTGATAATAAGCTGCTGTTAAATTTCCTGCTACAGAAAATTTGGGTCCAATGAATTGCATAATAGCTTACCGATTGACAATCTTACATTGCTACTTGGTTAAGAAACATCTTCTCAACTCAATTTGTGTCAGAGCGCAGGCAGGGCTTTTTATTTTCTCAGGACAAAGGTGCAAGTAGTGAACCTACTGTGCAGGAATCCCGACATGCTTATTCCCCAAGGGTTGACATTTCAGACATCTCAATATTCCCATGCAGTTGGTTCCACTTTAATAGGAAATATATGGTTCACAGCATCTCAAAGCAGTCTGCAATTGAGAACCTTTTGACTGATATGTTCAAAAGGTGTTTGACACATTCACAGATTATAATGTAATGGTGCATTATAAGCTCATATGCTTGTTCTACTGAATGAATGCCAGGGTTTGGTTTTTGATAAGTGATCAGTAAATTAGCCAGCATTGTGGAATCGTTCTGACACAATGGAGTACTTTATCCAAAGAGAAAGTGTCCTTCTTTGATAAAAATATTGAGATTGGGACTTTAATGTGTTAATTTGCTTTAGAATTCATATTTTTCTTTAGCAGTTCATCTATTTGTTTCAGCTTTGTAGCAATGGAACAGATGGTCATTTGTACTCCTGCTTCAATATTTAAATGAATGGCTGAGGTCCTTCGAACTAACAAAAATGTTAATGTGTTCAGCTTTGGAGGTTCTGTTGATACAACTCTGTAATGGATCTCTTTATGAATGCATGACTAAGTATCAAACCTAAATAATGACTTTTGTTGAGTAGGAGTTGTTGGCATGCTAATAAGGGAACTGTGAATGTTTATGAACAGTTAATAGAATTAACATTTTTGAAGAAGTTTATTTTGACCATTATTGGGAGGACTAATTCGTTTTCAAGTTGAGTTTGAATAGTTATGTATTTGACTGGCAGTTTTATGAGCCATTTGACATTGACATTTTTAAAGTGGTTTTTGAATGGATGTTTGCTGTGTTTGACAGTTCACATGCATCTCTCAGACCTCCCAGTATTATAATAGGGCTCATGCATTCTGTGGATGAAAGGTCTAGGAAGGGGAGGGAGGAGTCTGAGACGGTCCAGGTAAATTTGAGGTCGGGAAGGTCTAGGAAGGGGAGGGAGGAGTCTGAGATGAAGGTCTAGGAAGGGGAGGGAGGAGTCAAGAAGGGCTCATGCCCGAAACGTCGATTCTCCTGCTCCTTGGATGCTGCCTGACCTATTGCGCTTTTCCAGCAACACATTTTCAGCTCATGCATTCTGTATATAGTAGATGATGGCTGACTGGGTATGGGGGTGGTATGAGAAGAAATGGGAGTATAGAGGAGGCATGACCAAAAGCAGTGGGAAAGGGGATACATGAGGGGGTGTGAAATGTGGGCATGGGTGAGTGTTGGTAAGGGAGGCGAGGGTTAAAGTGCCTATACTTCTGCTTGAACAGGGAAAATATTCTTATGATTGGAGGTGGACCTTCTAACTTGCCCACCTGAGCATCTATTATCCTCACTTTCCAACTTGAGCCCGTTTCCATGGGCAGTGTTCTAACTCCAGCCTGCCCCAACCACCCTGCCATTGAAATAAAGTGGGTGGGGATTCCAGGCAGAAGGAAGGGTTGCAATATGTGAAAGCAGCTGATTTGTTATTCAGGTTTCAAGGTTGAAAAACATGGATTTAAGTTGTTTTCTAATCACTTTTAAGTATCCTTCACTTTTGTTAGTGCATCTACCCCACAAAACATAATAAACGAGACTTATTCATTAGGTCAGTCACTGGTAATTTGTTTGTCATGGAGATTAGTGTCATTTTACTATTATTTAATTAAGATGGGATGGATTTTAACTCTCTGAGGTGCTAGAATGGCAAATGGACACGTATCAGATCTCCATTACATTGTTTGATTAAGTTCAATTAAAACGAAAACAGGGCAGGGCAGGAAACTGAGGGATGTGTGAAAATAACATAGCTTTGGCACATCAAATCCTGGGATTTGAATTTGAACTTTGTGAATCTTTTCAGGCTGACAAATTGCCCTCACCGCACTTGGTAAGTCAGTTGTGCCTCTTGTGGATATCTTATGTAATTGAAGCTATTATTGCCATGGCAACCTGACCTTTTTAGAGCTGCTCAACTGTCGGATCTTTCAGTCAGTTTCCATAGAAGACCGGTTCCTATGCAACCAGTTTTCATGTGAATTTTAAGACTGGTGTCAAAATGCAGCTCAAGGCTTGGATAGTCATGACATTGACAGATGCTGAGAAGCCAAATTTGGATAAATGCTGTCCCAAACATTACAAGCAGGAGATAGAGGCAGACATTTCTCATTTTGACATGTGGAGCCTGGTTCTAACCTTCAGCTAATAGATTTTATGCCATTTTCTGATATTTTCAATTTTTTTCCATCTTCTGAAGGGCAAGTGTTTAGTTTACAGTAAAGGTAAGAGTGCAATACAATATTTGGAAGAAGTAGATAAGAAAATAAGAAGAAACTAAGTAGGCAAAATAAGGATGGAGGACATGCCTTCAAGAACTGCTGACCAGTCTGAAAGCTGACATTCTTCAGTCCCACAGTGTAATAACATGGCCATGTGGTCACCAAGTATTGTCTTTGACTCATACTATCCTGTAGGCCCTTGCAGTGTCAATATCAGAACTCTTGCCTCCATGTCTAAGATGATACATGCTTATCACTTCTATGGAATAGTCCTACTTCTTCCTGTTGCTTCTGCTGAGTTAGTCAGGAAGCAACCTTTCTGAATCAGAAAGTCTAAAATCAACAAGCGATGGCTGGGGAGAAGGAAAGGGAGTGGTGAAGTAAACAAGATTCACATCTTCACCATCCACTTGATGCCATTTCTTAGGATGAGGGTAGGAACAGTGAGTTGTAAACGGACAGGAAGCTGCCCGTTTCTGCTATCCTGGACAGCTTCTGATGTGCCAGGTGCCACAGGCTGCTTTGTTACTGGTTCCATGATATTTTGGATCATTTTCTCCAGACAGATTAGGTGATGGCTTGCTGAGTGCCCTATTAAGCTGGTCATCCACCTCGCGCTCATGTTATGTGCCACCTTCACCACAGAGTGTCATCGATCATTTTCAATCCGGTGTATAGACGATGTTGCTACATTTTATGGTGCATGCCTGAGGAACATTTTGTTCTGGGTGTATTTGACAATCTGGAAGCAATTGAAGCTCCATCTGTAGCGTGACACACAAATAAGTTTTCATGGAGCAGCATTATAGAATGTAGTAGCATGTTATTTTATTGATAGCATTACATTTTTAAATACATTTTTCTTTGGTATACTGATATATTTCATAAATATGACATAAAAATATGTTTGATATTAAATACATATCTCCATTAAGTGTGATTGGTCTCTCACCTGTGAGAAAAGAAATCTGATTTTTGGTAGCTGAAAATAAGTTTACAAACTGCCATTATAGTCCACAATTCTGGTACCATGAGTGTGCTTTAGGTTATTTCTTGTTTTCCAGTGGTGTAACAGGTATCTCCAGCTGTTTGAGCCCAGGCTGTGAGTATTAGAGTTTCTGAACCTGAGGGTGAACATGAGGTTTAATCACAGGTTCCAAGAGGTGGCCATCCAACTGCCAGACAGAGAACAGAGTAGCAAGTACATATTGTGTGAAAGAAGCAGACTATGCAGGAAATTGTTAGGAGTGTGCCACTTTCAATCTGACATTTACCATTGAATACCACTGAAGGTGAAGAAATGTCAATGGTGTGCAGCACCATGTCTGGTACCCATGAGGAAAGGGCTGAACAGTGGGAATGGAAGAGTGTAGGCATGCAGTAATCACTGGACACTCCACAATCAAGTGAGCAGACAGGCAATTCTGTGAGGTTAAAGGTTTACAGAGAGGATTTGTATACCGTTCTGTAGAATAAAGGGTAAGAGCTAGAAGTCATAGAGCATGTCAGAAGAACAGACATGGGGCGGAAGAGTATTGAGGTTCTGCAGCCTAGAATTAAAAAGGCAAAGAGCAAGTTAAAAGCAGGTTCTGAAAGGTAATAACATCTGGATTACTCCCACTCATTGTTATTCATCAGCGAAAGTAGAAGTAGCAGGATGTGACAGGTTAACACATAATTAGAGACATGTTCCAGATTCCTGGGAAATTTGGAACTAACCTGTAGCTGGAATGGCCTGCTCAAGGTCTGAATTGAGTTGGGACCAATATACTATCAAAAAGATTAACTAATGTTTTAATGAAGGAACTTTAAATTTGGATACATTGTGGTCAGTCCCTTCATTCAAACCATTAATTTTGATTGTTGATAACTGAGGCCTATGTACACCTGCATGACGTACCTTGCAGTTATACCCTAAAACCCCAAAATATTCCTTATAATTGCAAATATCTTCTTTTGTATATTAATTAATCCTCAATCCATGCAAATGTCATACAACAATATCACAAGTCCTAATTTGACAAAGCAACCTTTTGTCCGGAGCCTTATTCAATGCTTTTGTAAAAATTCATTTTACTGCATCCACTGATTGCCCATTTTCCATCTTAATATTTACATTCTCAAAACCTCCGAACAGATATGTCAACATAATGACTTTTTGCACAGTCTGAGTTGATTCAACTTAGTCATGCCTCTGAGTCATTCACCATGTCTCTTACCAACTGTTAAATTCCCCTACTTCCACTCTTCCTAATGCATAACATAGTCTAGTTAATACCTTTGAGGTCTTGCTTTTAGCTTCCTCCCCAGCTGTTCAATCTAGACTGTAGGACCTCAACTTTTTCCATCCCATAGGGGCTGTCAATATGCTCCATGACTTTTAGCTTTTCCCCCTTGACCTATTATCATATCCCTAATAACAGATTCCAAAATTTTGCCTATTGTTGATGTTAGGCTGATGCTCCCTGTTTATTCCCTTTCTCTTTTAGAGCAGAATGGTTATTTTTGCTACATCTCATTCCTTGGGGAATGTTCTGGCATCCAAAGTATTGTGGAAGCTCGATACAAATGCATTTACTACCTCAGAAGCTTCTTATTTTAAATACTGAGGATGCAGGTCATCAGATCTAAAGAGATTTATTGCCTTTTATTTCCATTTATTTCTCTAGTACTATCTAGTTACTGAATCTGATTTCTTTACGTTCCTTGTTTTTGACACACCCCTTGGTCCGTCATTATTTCCAGAAGGTATTTTACCTCCTATCGTGAAGGCTCATACAAAGTTTGGGGAAGTAATGGCCCAGGTGATGTTATCACTGGACTGTTAATCCAGGGACCTGATAATGTTCTGGTTACCCCGGTTCAAATTCCGTGTTGGCAGATGGTGGAATTTGAATTCAATAAAATTCTGGAATTAAGAGCCTCATGATGATCCTGCCGATTGCCAGGAAAACAACCCATCTGGTTCACGGATGTCCTTTAGGGAAGGAAACTGCTGTCCTTACCTTGTCTAGCCTACATGTGACTCCAGACTCACAGCAATATGATTAACTCTTACTTGCCCTCTGAACAAGTAGGGATGGGCTATAAATGGTGGCCTTGCCAGAGATGCCCAAATCCTGTGAATGAATAAAAATGAAGTATTTGGTAATGCCTTTCCCATTTTCCATCACCCATTATAATTTCAATTGTCTCTGCCTCTAAGGGTTCATGTTTACCCTCACTAATCATTTGCTATTCATATTTTTATTAAACTATTTACATATCTTAATGCCTTGTGCTAGTTCATTCTCATACCCTTTTCTTTTCCTCCTTTTTTAAATTCTTGGTCTTTCTTGTTGAATTCTGAAATACTCCTAGTCCTCAGGCCTCAATCCTTTTTGTAAAATCATAGACCTCATCCTTTGACCTAATACTACCTTCTTGTTAGACATGATTACATCAATTCTTCCTGTAGAGTTTTCCTGAAGACTGGATACTTGTTGCCAGTTATATATTAGTTCTTTACCTGCTAGTCATTCCTTTTCTACTGTTGTAATATTAATTATCTTTTCCAATATACTTTATATAGTGCAACCCTCATAGCTACATAAATTGATTTGTTTAGATTTAGGGTCTTAGTTTCAGGCTTAAGTAAATCGCATTCAAATTCAGTATAAAATTCTACTAAATTATGGTTACTCTTCCCTAGACAGGTTACCACTGTCTGAAACACTCCAAAGCAGTGTGTTCCCAAGTTGGTTCCTCATATACCAAGCTTGTAAACTATCTTATGTATATTTGATTAACTTATCTTCCATGCTATTGCTATGATTTGGTTTGCCCATCTATGTTAAGATTGAAGATCTCAGTATTGGTTTCTTCCCTTTATTACAAGTGCCTCAAATTTCCCAAATTATAACCTGCCTTACGCTTCAATTACTGTTATAGGGATTTATAAAGATCAGCCATGATCTTATTGAGTGGCAGAGCAGACTCGAACGGCTGGACGGCCTACTCCTGCTCCTAGTTCTTATGTTCTTACGGATAACTCCCACAAATGTTTGCTTCCTCATATCTCCGTTCAGATTGTTGCTGCCTTCTTGATTTTCTGAGCTAAGATCCTTTCTTTTGGCTGTCTTTATTTTATCCCATCATCACCAACTGTCCTCTTTTTCCATTTTAACTCTCTCTTCCAAAGAGTCGCCTGGAATACTTAGTCCTGAATTGTCGTCACTTTATGACAACTCCTCCACAATGGATATTAGACCAATGCTAATAACTTTTATTTACACTATTAATACATATTGTGTATTGTAAATGCTTCACACATTTAGGTAGTGTTTTTACCTTTGGTATTTTTCTAATTTTCCTTGATGTCACCTTAGTTTCTATTGCCTTATTATCTTGGTCCTCTCACTGTGCCTTCCTAACCCAGTTTGCTTGTTTCACACAAAACACTGCTCTGCTGTAAAGCCTGACATTTCGCTTCATGTCTTTGAATTACCTCTTTCCTGAATCCTCCCAATGCATCTTCATCAGTTTAAAGTTCAGTCTGCTACCTTAGTATTTTATTTGACATTTGGCTCAGTCTTGTTTCAGTGGAGACCATCCAAATGGAGCAGCTCCATCTTTTCCTAGTAGAGATACCAATAGCCCATGAAATCAAAGCCCCTCCCCCATCACTACTCCAGCACTATGCTTAACTTTCTAATCTGTTTATCCATACATTGTTAGCATGTGACTCGGGTAATAATTCAGCAGTTTCTAATTTTGAAATACTGCTTTCTAATAAGAATGCTAATTCCTCATTGTACCTATATCATCGGTTTCTATGTGGACAAGGGATCCACCATTGTCCACCTGTTGGTAGAAGTCCTTAACCTTGACATTGGGCAGGCAACACAACCTTCCGAACTCCTGGTCAAGGCTATGGAGTATAATATCGAGTGTCCCCCCCGCCCCCCAGCCCTGCCCCCCGCTGCCCCACCTCCAATTGTACTGACCCTGACTATTACCACAATTCTGTCCACTTTCCCCACTTGCAAGACCTCCTGTACCATGTTGCTGTGATTAGTTTGTTTATCTTCCCTGCAGTTGTTCCGATTGACACAAGGAGTGTGTACCTTGTACCTGTTGGACAAATTCAAAGGCTAAAGCTTCTCCATCATTCCTGCTGGATCCTCTTCCTTACCTGAGTCACAGTCACACCTTGAACAACTCAAATTCTTTACCTAGCCTAAATGGCGCAATTGCCGGCTGAAATAAAGTGTCTAAGTAACTCTCCCCCTTCCTGATGCTACATGTATGGCTGCAGCTAAGATGTCAGCTCAGCAATTTTGAGTTGAGGTTCCTTGGGTGCAGTTACTTATCACAGGATACATCAGTTGGGATCTTAACATTCCCTACAAGCATCTACATGCTGCAATTATGGAACCCTGTCTTCCCTTCCATGTTTAGTTAACCTTACCTGTTAATTAGTTTAATCAGTTGATTAGTTTTAATCTGCTTCTAAGTTTTTACTTCAATCAATCAATTTAAGATAATAATTTAGGGGGGAAAGTAACAGAAAATTACAGCCTTAGAGATTTTAACAAAAATCATAAGATAAAAGAGAAAAGTGAAAGGAGGCACTCCTGTTCTCTTTCTTTGAATTTCCACCCACATGAAATTCCCAATTATTCAGTTCTGCAAAAACTCTGAGCTTCCCAGTTGGTCAATGCAATCTGTGTTGATCTTTGTTCTGAGATTCTAGATGGGCACAAATCATCTCTCATGCCTGATCTCCTTGCATCTTCTTCTTTCAAGCACATCAGATAAGGGGGCATTCATTGGAAAAGCCATTGTTGTCAGTAATAGAGTAGGGAATAAGGTAAGTTACAGCAAATGGCACAAGGCTAATGGGAGGCTGTGTTAAAACAGAGAAGAACATAAAAGGAAAACCAGTTAAGAAAGTGTTTCTTCCAATGCTGAGTCCTGTTCCAGGACCTTTTATACTGTTTCCATTATCTCACAAATCCAGATGTCAATTTCATTGTGACATACATGTGAACGGGTAATGTGAATGAACCAACATCATGATGATAGACAGACAATTAACCTGTCTATGACATGTGTGATTGTCATATTGGTGTATATCAGAGTGGCATTAGAAACTTAAGCATGTGATGACCTTGACTGTAACAGACATCTGATATCCCATATGTTGAAATGGTAAAACTCTGGCTCATTGTCACCTCAAAGCAGGTGAAGAAAAAAGGAAAGAGCATTACATTTACATTACAGTCCTTGTGTCATCTTAATATGCTCCACAAGTAGTAAAGTGTAGCCATTGGTGTAGTACAGGGAAGAAACTGACCTTAGCCATTCAGAGGTCACTGCACCAAAGTTTGGTGGGATCAAGGAGATTGCAGTTGTATTCAGTGCTGCTGTGGTGTTAGCAGATCCCTGAGCTTTGACCTTTCACTTTTTCAAACACAAGATATTATATTTGATGCATCTGATCCATTTCTGATTAATTTTGTCTTTAAGACTTTTTCCTTCCATGCCCAAATTCATTCAGGTGTCTCTAGGCTGCAGCTCAATGACTTGTAGTTCCTTCAGAACCTGAAATCTGTATTGAAAGAGCTTGTGATTCACATTCACTCCTTTTTTATGTTGTACTAAATTCCTGTTGATTCTTCATTTATGGTCAGCTTCCAGTTCTTAGCAAGTGACAACACAGTGAGTGGAACTGCAGCTTGGATTTTAACCTGAATCTGTAGTCTGTGCCGTTAAGTGGGAATGCTGTTGTGGGGTTGGGAAACTGGAAGGATGTATTTCTTAGATGTCCTGCAAAACATAACTACAGAACGCCTTTAATTGGAGTTTACATCCAAAGGCAGCCTGATTGACAGACTGGAAGATTTTTGTAAGAGAAGCCTGATTTGCAGGGCTGAAGGCTGTGAGGACAGGTAGTCCTAAAAATGAGCACACCCACATTAGGGGGTGGAGGAGTGTGTGGCACAGATTGCGAGCTGGTGATTGTGAATAATGGAGGGTTTTGATTATAGTCCTGTCAGCAGGACACAGAACATAGAACAGTACAGCACAGTACAGGCACTTCGGCCCTTGATGTTGTGCCAAACATTTATCTTAATCTAAGATCTTAATCTAGCCTACACACCTCTTAATATACTGCTGTACATGTGCTTGTCCAGTAGCCGCTTAAATGGCCCTAATGTCTCTGACTTTACAACTTACCTCTGGCAGTTCATTCCACGCACCCACCACTCTCTGTGTGAAGAACATACTTCTGACATCTCCCCCAAACCTTCCTCCAATCACCTTAAAATTATGACTCCTCATGATTTCTGCCCTGAGGAAAAGTCTCTACTCTATCTATGCCTCTCATTACCTTGCACACCTCTATCAAGTCACCTCTCTTCCTTCTTCTCAACACTGTGAAAAACCCTAACTCACTTAACCTCGTTTCATAAGACAAGCCCTCCAATTCAGGCAGCATCCTGGTAAATCTCATCTGCACCCTTACTAAAGCAACTACCTGTACATCCTTCTCATAATGAGTCGACCAGAACTGGACACAATATTCCAAGTGTGGTCTAAGTAGGATTTTATACAGCTATGCAAAACCACACAGCTCTTCAACTCAGTCCCCCTGCTAATGAAAGTGTGCCTTCTTAAAAACCCTATCAATTTGTGTGGCAACTTTGAGGGATCATTGTACATGGACCATTGGATCCCTATGTTCCTCCACACTGCCAAGAATCCTGTCTTTAACCCTGTATTCAACATTGAAATTCAACCTTCCAAAATGAATCACTTCACATTTATCTAGGTTGAACTCCACCTACCACTTCTTAGCCTATCTCTACATCCTGTCAATGTCTTGTTATAGCATGTAACAGCCCTCAACACAATTGACACCACCACCAACCTTTGTGTCATTGGCAAACTTACTACTTCACCTTCCACTTCTTCATCCAAGTCATTTATAAAAACTACAAAGAGCAGAAGCCCAAGAAAGATCCCTGCAAGACACCATTGGTCACCGAGTTCCAGATCAAATACTTTTCATCTATTACCACTTGCTATCTTCTTTTGACCAGCCAATTCCAGACAGCCAAATTTCCCTGTATCCTCTATCTACTAGCTTTCTGAATGAGCCTACCATAGGGAACCTTATCAAATGTCTTACTGAATTCCATATACACCACATCCACTGCTCGACCTTCATCAACTTGTCTCATCACGTTCTCAAAGAACTCAATAAGGCTTGTGAGGCAGGACCTGCCCCTTACAAAGCCATGCTGACTATATTTAATCAAACTATGTTTTTCCAAATTGTCATAAATCCTATCTCTCAGAATCCTTTCCAGTACCTTGCTTACCACAGACCTAAGACTGACTGGTCTGTAATTCCCATGGATTTACCTGTCCCCTTTCTTGAACAGAGGAACCATATTCGCCTCTCCAATCATCCAGTACTACTCCCGTGGAGAGTGAGGATGGAAAGATCATCGCCAGAGGCACAGCAATCTCATTCCTCACTTCCCGTAGTAACCTTGGATACACCTGGTCCAGCCCTGGTCTATCTTGTTGCTTCCCAGAATTTTCAGCACATCCACTTCCTTAAAATCAACCTGCTCAAGCCTATTAACCTGGTCCACAGTGTTCTCACTATCAACATGATCCCTCTCTCTAGTGAATACTGAAGCATAAAAATCATTTAGGGCCTCCACTATCTCTTCAGACTCCAGGCACAAGTTCCCTCCACTATCCCTGAATGGCCCTACCCTCTCTCTGATCATTCTCTTATTCCTCCCGTAGGTAGGGAAAGCCTTTGGGTTTTCATAATCCTTCCCACCAAGGCCTTTTCGTGCCCCCACTGGGCTCTCCTCAGTCCATTTTTGAGTTCTTTCCTATCTGTCCTGTAATCCTCTAAAGCTGTGCCAGATTCTTGCTTCCTCAACCTTAAGTAAGCTTCCTTCTTCCTTTTGATGAGAACCTCTTCTGCTCTTGTCATCCAAGGCTCCTTCACCTTACCATTCCTTGCCTGTCTCAGTGGAACAAAGTTATCCAACACTCGCAACAAGTGAAGGCAGAGGGTGGTGGTTGAGGGTTGTTTTTCAGACTGGAGACCCGTGACCAGTGGAGTGCCACAAGGATTGGTGCTGGATCCAATACTTTTCATCATTTATATAAATGATTTGGATGTTAGCATAAGAGGTATAGTTAGTAGGTTTGCAGATGACACCAAAATTGAAGGTGTAGTGGACAACAAAGAAGGCTACCTGAGATTACAATGGGATCTTGATCAGATGGTCCAATGAGCTGAGGAGTGGCAGATGGGTTTAATTTAGTTAAATGCAAGATGCTGCATTTTAGGAAAGCGAATCTTAGCAGGAATTATAGACTTAATGGTAAGGTCATCGGGAGTATTGCTGAACAAAGAGACCTTGGAGTGCAGGTTCACAGTTCCTTATAAGTAGAGTCGCAGGTAGATCAGATAATGAAGTAGACATTTGGTATGCTTTCCTTTACTGGTCAGAGTATTGAGTACAGGTGTTGGGAGGTCATGTTGAGACTGTACAGGACATTGTAGGTTAGGCCACATTTGGGATATTGCATGCAATTCCGGTCTCCTTCCTATCAGATGGATGTTATGAAACTTGAAGGGTTCAGAAAAGATTCTCAAGGATATTGCCAGGGTTGGAGGATTTGAGCTAAAGGGAGAGGCTGAATAGGATGGGACTTTTTTCCCTGAAGCATCAGTGGCTGAAGGGTGACCTTATAGAAGTTTATAAAAATTATGAGGGGCATGGATATGATAAATAGACAAAGTCTTTTGCCTGGGGTGGGAGAGTCCAGAACTAGAAGGCATAGGTTTAGGGTGAGAGGGGAAGGATATAAGGGAGACCTAAAGGGCAACTTTTTCATGCAAAGGGTGGTACGTGTATGGAATGAGCTGCCAGAGGAAGTGGCATCTGGATGGGTATATGAATAGAAAGAGTTTGGAGGGATATAGGCCAGGTGCTGGCAGGTGGGACTAGATTGGGTTGGGATATCTGGTTGGCATGGATTAATTGGACTGAAGGGCCTGTTTCTGTGCTGTATATCTGTATGACTCTATAAGTGCTCCATAAACAGCCTCCACATTTCTGTTGTGTATTTCCCGTCAAACAATTGTTCCCAATTTATACACCTGTCTATTAGTGGTATAATTTCCCCTCCCCCAATTAAGTACTTTATAAAACCATCTGTTCCTATCCCTCTCCAAGACTATGGTAAAGATGAGGCAGTTGTGGTCACTGTCACAGAAATGCTTTCCCACTGAAAGATATGACACCTGGCCTGGCTCGCTGCCTAGCACCAAATCCAATATGGCTCCCCTCTAGTTGGCCTATCTACGTATTGAGTCAGGAACCCTTCCTGGACAAACCTGACCAAATCAGCTTCAGGAGTAAATGAGGACTGCAGATGCTGGAGATCAAAGTTGAGAGTGTGGTGTTGGATAAGCACAGCAGTTCAGGCAGTATCCGAGGAGCAGGAAAATCAACGTTTTGAGTATAAGTCCATCATCAGGCATGAAGCTTGTGGGCTGGGCGGCTGAGAGATAAATGGGAGGGGGTTGGGGCTGGGGGCAAGGTAGCTCCATCCAGAACATCAGCACTAAGGTGGTTCCAATCAATACTGGGGAAGTTGAAGTCACCCATAACAACAACTCTGTTACATCTGCATCTTTCCAAGATCTGCTGTCCAATCTGTTCTTCCATCTCTCTGTTGCTATTGCAGCATCTTTAGAAAACACCCAATAAAGTGTTGGCTCCTTTCCTGTTACTGACTTCCACCCATACTGACTCAGTGGACAAACCCTCCTCAACAACCTTCTTTTCTGCGGCTCTGACACACTCTTCAATTAACAATGATATTTCCCCTCCTCTTTTACGCCCCTCCCTGTACTTTTGAAAAGATCTAAAGCCTGGAACCATCCAGCAACCATTCCTGCCCCTGTGAAAGCCATGTCTCCGATATGGCCACAACATTGTAGTTCCAAGTACTGATCCATGCTCTAAGTTCATTATGCTTATTCCCAACTCTCCTTGCATTGAAAGAGACTTTAATCATCTCTTTGCCCTATCAACTGTGTATCTTTCCTGACAGACATTCTATTTCAGCCCACTCAACAACTAGCTTCTCCTCTGAGCTGTAGCTCGGGTTCCCATCCCCCTGCCAAACTAGTTTAAACCCTCCCAAAGTGCTCTAGCAAATGTACAGCTCAGGACAGTGGTGCCCTTCCAGTTTAAGTGTAACCCGTCCTTCATGTATAGGTCCCACCTTCCCCAGAAGGTACTTCAATGATCTATGTATCTGAAGCCATCCCTCCTGCACCAGCCCCGTAGCCACGTGTTTAGCTGCACTCACTCCCTGCCACTTGCTCATTAGTACGTGGCACCTGAGATTATTACTCTGTTCATCCTGCTTTTTAGCTTTCAACTTAATGCCCTGAAATCACTTTTTAGATCCTCATTCACTTTCCTGGCTATGTCATTGGTGCCAATGTGCACCACGACCTCTGGCTGCTCACCGTCCCCCTTCAGAATCGTGTAGACTTGATCAGAGACATCCCAGACCCAGGCACCTGGGAGGCAACATACCTTCCAGAAGTCCTGTTTACAACCACAGAATCTCCTGTCCGTTCATTTAAATATTGAGTCTCCTACCACTTGCACTTTTCTATTCTCCCCCTTTCTCTACTGAGCCACTGGAGTGCAGGAAGTCTGTTGCAGATTGTCAGAGGGCATCATTGAACAGTGTAAATGTATTGGTTTTATGACCCACTGGGTAGCATGCTGTAAATTGTGCCGTGATATTCCTGGCATTGTGGGAATGTTGTTTTACTAAAGTATGTACAGTACCGCAGTTTCCCTGACTTTCAGCTCAAGGTTGATAGGAGACACAGACCAGGTGCCTGTAGTGAACAAGAATTATTATTCATTACAAATAATTAGACTCTAGCTACAGGTAAATAGATACAAACCATTGGCCTATAACACAGCAAACTAAAACTCTAATCTCTTTATAAACTCTCCCTTTATTGGAGTTCATTTGTCTTTCTCTGGAAGTGTCTGCTGATTTGTAAGAAGGACAGAGTGACTGATTCACTTGGAAGTTGTCTCTGATTTATCAATTCAGAGTCACAGCGCACAACAACTGCTGCAGAAAAAGTAACTGGTTTTCTTCAAGTTGAGGACCCTGATGGGGGTTAGATACAGGGCTCCTCACTGTAGGCAGAACGTAGGGAGGGAAATAAATCAGGAGATAGAAAAGGCACATAAGAAAGGCACTATTACAATAATCATGGGCAAAGTCAATATGCAGGTGGACAGGGAAAATCAGATGGAAGTGGATTCCAAGAAAAGAAATTTGTGCAATGTGTTCAAGGTAGTTTTTTTTGGAGCAGCTTGTGGTAGAGCCAACTAGGGAACAGGCATTTCTGGATTTTGTGACGTATAATGCAGCAGACTTGATAAGGGAGCTGAAGGTGTAGGAACATCTAGGGAGCAGTGACCACAATGTGATAGAATTCACCCTGCAGTTTGAGAGGGAGAGGCTGGAATCAAAAATATCAGTATTACAATTGAGTAAAGGTAACAACAAAGACATGAGGGAGGAGCTGGCCAGAATTGATTGGAAGGGGAGCCAAGCAGGGAAGATGGTGGAGTAGCGATGGCAAGAGTATCTGGAGGTAATTCAGGATGCACACTCAGATTCATCTCAAGGAAGAAGAAACATACTCAGGGGAACACGAGACAACCATGGCTGACAAGGAAAGTCAGGGACTGCATAAAAGCAAAATAAAAAACAAACAGTGTGGTGAAGATTAGTGGGAAGCTAGAGAATTAGGAAGCCTTTCAATGCCAGCAGAAGATGACTAAAAAAGCAAGAAGGGGAGTGAAGATGAAATATGATATTAAGATAGCTAATAATATAAATGAAGATTACACAAGTTCTTTTAGATATACAAAAGATAAGAGAGAGGCAAGAATGGATATTGGACCATTGGAAAATGGGACTGGAGATGTAGTAAAGGGGAACAAATAAATGGTGAAGGAACTGAATAGGTATCAGTTTTCACAGTGGAAGACACCTGTAGCATACCAGAACTTTAGGAGTGTAGGGGGCAGATGTGAGTATAGTGGCCATCACTAAAGAGAGAGTGCTGGGTAAGTTGAAATGTTTGAAAGTGGCTGAATCACCTGGATCTGTTTTACTACACCTCCAGAGTTCCGAAGGGGGATAGCTGAGGAGATTGTGGAGGCATTGGTGGTGATCTTTCAGGAATCACTGGAGTCGGGGGGGTCCAGAGGACTGGAAAATGGCTAATGTAACACCCATGTTTAAGAAGAGAGGGAGGCAGAAGACAGAACTATAGACTGGTTAGCCTGACTTCAATTGTTCATAAGATTTTAGAGTCCATTATTAAAGATGAGATTGTGGGGTACAGAAGTGCATAGTCAAGTAGCACTGAGTGAGCATGACTTCATCAAGGGGAGGTCATGCCCTGACAAATTTGTTAGAATTCTTTGAGGAGGTAATGATTGAGTTAGACAATGAAGAGTCAGTGGACGTGATCTCTTTGGTTCCCAGAGAGGTGCCATGTAGGAAGTTGCTAAGTAAGATCAGGTTCCATGGTGTTAGGGGCAAGGCAAGGGATAAAGATTTGCTGACTGTCAGAAGGCAGAGAGCGCGGATAAAGAGATCTTATGCAGGATAGTATCCAGTGACTAGTGGAGTTCCGCAGGAGTCATTGTGGGGTTACAGCTACACACATTATATATTAATGATATGGACAAAGGAACTGAACATATTGTTGCTGAGTTTACAGATGACACAGAGATAGATGGAGTGACAAGTAATGTTGAGGATTTGAGGAGACTACAAAAGGACTGAACAGACTAGCAGAGCGAACAAAGAAGTGGCAGATAGAATCCAATATGGGAAAGTGTAAGGTTTTACTCTTGGTAGGAAGATTAGAGATATAAACTATTTTTCAAATGGGGAAAGGCTTTGGAAATCTGAAGCATAAAGAGACTTAGGAGTCCAAATACACTATTCTCTTAAGGTTAAATTGTTGGTTCAGTTGGCTGTTGGAAAGGCAAGTGCAATGTTAGCATTCATTTCAAGAGGACTAGAACACAAGAGCAGAAATGTACAGCTGATGTTGTATAAAGCTTCATTATGGAATATTGTCAGCAGTTTTGGCCCATATCTAAGGAAGGATTTGCTGGCTTTGGAGAAGGTCCAGAGGAGGTTCACAAGAGTGATCCTCATGATGAAGGGATATGAAGAGTGGCCGAGGACTCTGTGTCTGTACTCAGTGGAGTTTAGAAGGATGGGGGGGGGGGGGGGGGGGGGGGTGAGTCCTCGTTCTGAAACTTACAGAATATTGAGAAATTTGGATAGAGTGGACAGCGGGACAATGCTTGTACTGGTGGGCGAGATTCAGATCCAAGGGCATAGCCTTAGAGTGAATGGAGAACTGTTTAGAACCAAGTGAGGAGGGATTTCATCAGCCAGAGTGTGGCTAATCTGTGAAACTCGTTGGCACAGAGGGCAGTGGAGGCCAAGTCATTGAGTGTCTTTAAGACAGAGATAGGTGAGTTTGTGATTGGTAAAGAGTTCAAGACTTACAGGGAGAAGACTGGAGAATTGAGTTGAGAAACATTTCATCTGTGACCGAATGGTGGGTCAAATACTGTAGGCCAAATGGCCTACTTCTACTCCTACTTCTTTCTATTCTTATGATTGAGATTTTTTTTCCCCTCTGGAGATTTAGCAGCTTTGGCTATGGAGAATGGCAGCACACACTTCTGTGTCTTTCTTTCTCTCCTCGTGTCTGTGTCTCTGTAAATTGTTCCCAGTTCCAATCTGCTCAGTTAGCTGTGAACCAATCAGCTTCACTTATAAATAACTCCTTGGCTCTTAGTCGACAATACATTGTAGGAATCTATAATCACAATATGCAGAGTGCACAATAAGTGTCCAGTTCCTTGCTGTAGTAACTATGCGGCCATTCTGGTGAATCCCTGTTTTTAGGAATTCTTTCTCAATGTAGTCCATAGTTTTAAAGACTGTGCTTATGTTGTTGGTGGTTGGCAGATGCAGTTGGTCCCCAGTGACGTTACTGGTGATTGGCAGTGGACAACAGAACTATTACAATGATGGGGGATGGGGCTGAAGGAAATATTGCTGCTCTTTCTGGTCCACAAGCATTCCTGGAATGGCATTAACCTTATGGATTCAAAATCGCTCACCTCCATTAAACTGCTAGGTTTCCTAAAGCTTGGGATACCTCAATACCTGGAATAAAAAACTAACAATAATTACACGTTAAAAGGAGGCACAAATCTCATTGTTGGTTTTCAATGACTAACCTGCTTCCAATAAACTGCTTGGTTGCTCCATTCTTTTTCTACCTCATTAAAACCGAATATTAAAAGCTTCACAAATGGGATCCTCATTTCAGATTCTATTTTCATTTTAAACTCTGCCATAACCACAGGATTTTTGGAATTAATATTCAACACTGTTGACTGGACAGATGGGAATAGTCTTGTGTCAATTAGTATGACTTCAAGATTTCTGAAGTTGATTTAAAATCAGCTATTTAAATAAAGCTCATGCAAAACCTCTGCTATTTAGTCCCTGACTACCTAAGGCTATTTACATTAAAATTTGAATAAATACCAAACCCTCAAAATCATTGTATTGCAAATCTTCGCTTTGTGAATTAGCAGACATTTAATTTTTGTCATAAGATGCTTAATTTCTCCACAAAATAATTTTGAATGGAATAAATTTGATCTGAAGTTTGGAACTGGATACTTAAATGTGCCAGTAAAACTATCAATTAGTACGGGATTAGAAAATTAGACTCAGTAATCGGTTTGAAACATTACTTATGAATAAGCCATTTTGCTAGAAAATAATGTGAGAGAAGTGAAACCTAGAGACATTATTCAAGCCTTTTACTTTTATGTTTTTTCTTTATTTGTTTTTATTTGTATTCTTCGAGTCCCTGTTCATTCAGGGACATGGAATGTATTTGAAATTTAGACTTAGATTGATCTTATTCAAAGAATATATTCTGTAGTTATAGCACTCCACTATAAAATGCTTTTGTTTATTATTCAATTGGTTAAAATTATTGATGTGAATGTTATCTATGATAAAGAATATTTGAGGGCTAAGTTTAGGATGAGGAATATTATCATTTGCCACTTTGCTGTACATCTTGTTTGTCGCTGAGAGATATAGAGATGAATCTAATTTTAAATCCAAACAGTTTATTTACATTTCTTAAAATATCTCAGAATTTGCAGGAGCTTCAAAATACACATGTTTAGAGTTCAGAGCCCAGACCCTTTCTGCAGTTCAATGTCTGGAGTCAGTGTCTTAACTCCCTCACCTCATCCACAGGCTTAAGTAATCAAGCAGGTTTACAAGGATCAGTGAACAATATTAACTAAGCAAACCCAGAGCATTTATATCATTGGGTACAGTATCATGTCTTTTCAATGATAGACCTTATTTTCAATTAAATCATTCTAGACAAAAACCATGCTGTCAAGTTATCTCTTAAAGTTTAAAATGTCTGTTTTCTCTAAGAACATAAATAGTTTTTGGGACATAAAAGTATTTTTGATTTACATTTGTTACGAAGCTGTAATTGTGTTTCTGTGTCATCAGCTTGATGAAGTGGATGATCAATATCACTCATTAGCAAATGAACTAAATCCTCTTCACATCCTCTCAAAATTTTATGGCCTACTTGCTACCAAGAGTCTTTAATCTAAACTTAGATAAACATTGGTAATGGGCAAGACATAGATGGTGCACATAGTACTTGTGATTTGGTCAGTTTACCTGAGTCTAATCTCTAGCCTCAATTCATGATTCCCTTCTGCCTGTTCATTCATGTCTTTGCTTTATATTGTCACTTTGTGATTTCATTTGTTTTTCATGTACTCTGACATTCTCATTAACTGGCATTGATGGCTTAAGAATAGTCAGTGGCATGTGAACATTGTGACTTACTATTTGATTTGCAACTTCCTTTTGTTCATCTCAGCTCCTCTTCTGAGTAAAGCCTTGTTACATTCTGAACAAGGCTTTACTCTACGTGTATGGTCTAATATACACAGGATGTGCACTTGTAATTTTCCATTATTAACAGATTTCTAGCCACAAGATTGTCAAATCTTCTCATTTTCTTCAGTGTCTGTATTTTTATGTCCATAAAAAGCATAAACTCATTGGGACGTGCAAGTTGTTAAAGAATTATCAAAGCTTCCAAAGTACAGTTAAAGTTGTTAATAATGTCAAAGAGCTGAGTAGTAATAATTGGAGAAATTTTGTTTTGAAAAAGCTAGTTGTTTCAGTGTACCCATTGACATAAACCAATACAGGATTTCTGCTGCAAGAAGAAATGATTTCCCAGCCAATCATTTCCACAATGGGGTTCATGTCAAATAAGTACATTGATGAACAGTGCCAAGCAGTTTTACACTGGTAATATTTTCATAAGACAGTAACCACTTACATGACATGTTTGTTTTAATTTGCACTAATCTATTCAATAAAATGCTTGTTTTCATAATAGTTTAGGTGAAACAATTTCAATAGATTTTATTTTAATCGGTGCAAATGTTTTTAAATATGGATTCCATCAATAGATACAATAACTTGATCTTAAGTCAGAATTGACACTAAGGCTTGCCCATTATGGAAACTAGATGAGTTGGCGTGGAGAGGAAAGGGCAAATGTTTGCGGGTGAGTTAGTGATAATCATGTGTTACCAGAAGTTTGCATAATGGTCAGAGTGATGGCATTGGGCTTTGAGTGTTGTAGGAGCTTGATAGGGCTAAATTTGTGTGAATTCTAGTATGGGGGAATAGAGACTCTGCTGGATGATGATGATGGCCAAAAGAGCATTGGAATTAATGATGATATAGGGTCATTGGTTGTGGGCATAAGGGCATGTGATGAAGAGGGGCTTTGAAGGGCTAATTCTGTGGGTACTGTGGAAGTTGTTCACATAGGCACATTTGAGATGGGTAGAGGAGTGTAGAATTGAATGGTGAGTTTGAAGAACTGTTGAGTATGTGTATAAGAACATAGGATGGCATGGAGGGCATGGGTTGACGTGACTTGGCATGGATGGTGCATAGAGCAAATGGCATAAGGGAATAATGGGGTAGGGTCTGGGGAGCTTTGATAACTACTACATCTGGCTGAGAAGAAATGAGCAACAGCAAGAATGCCAACCCCATTATTACAATACTGTTTGTTTGTTGCAAAAAAGCATCCCACAGTTGATTATGCTATGCATGCTGAGGTGATCTGGCAGCAGTGTCGTCTGGATGCAGCAGAATGATTTACCTCTGCTCCTGTCAGCTCCCAGATAACTCTGTACAGTGATTGTAAAATGGTCAGCCAGCTGGACCTCAGAAAATACGAGTTGCCTGACAGGGGCTATTAACCTTGTCCAATCAGCGAGCCCTGGCTAGCATTATAAGCTGAATGTCAGGGATATTGGGCCCCCTGAATGCTTGACTCAGTGAGAGGCAGAGTGATTGTCATAGGCTATACATTTGTAAATAAAAAGTGATTGGTGATGGGGTGCAGAGATATTTCACTCTGGTGTTACTTCATCAGGCCTCTTCCATTTCACCACTTGGTACAAACGGATGGAGTATGCAATGAAGAGTGTAGTACTCTCAGAGCTGAACTGAAAACTGAGATGAAGTTTTAGAAAGTAAAACAACCTTCTGACACAAAAGCAGGTGAAGATCTGCTATCAACTGCTGTCAATACACTAGCCAAATCTATTGGACTAGAAAAGGTTCTTTATTTCACCTTTGGAGGATGGTGGCTTCAGATGGCTCGACTGCTCTTTTTAATCACTTGCTGAAGCTGGTGGTTGTCCATATGTTTGCAATTGACCTCACAGGCTCGGCTTAAGAGAGGATGGACAGGAGCTTCAATCTACTGTGCCTAAACTAATATGATAGTGATCAGAGCCGGAAGGGTGGATGGCATTTCTGTTGACAAATGCACACAGAGTATGCAAGCTCTCGAATATTTCGATATCTGGTTTACACTTGTTTGAATGGTTCACCAAGCCTAGCCTGTGGGGTCAGTTGCAAACTTATGAAGAATATTTTAATTGTAAACTTTTGTCAGGATGTTCAAGCCAAAATATGGCATGGAAAATAACCTGGAGCTTAAACATGTTTCGGACATTCAGTACAATGACAATGTTTACAATGGCACATTGTACTGAATGTCCGAAACATGTTTAAGCTCCAGGTTATTTTCTATGCCATCATTTTGGCTTGAACATCCTGACAAAAGTTTAAAGTTCACAACTGGAATATTCTTAATCAAGATCTCTTTTCCTAAACTGTACAAATTAAAAAAAAAGGATAGCTGAAACAGAAGAATGGTTTATTTGTATGGACATATTGCTAAAATGTACTTGTGTAATGTTTCTGTTGTTTGAGCTTGAAGTGCCTGCTTATATTCCTGTTTTTGAATAAAATAATCTATTTTCTCCATTGAAGGTATAACAACAGTTCTAACCATGACAACACTGAGCATCAGTGCTAGACACTCTCTGCCAAAGGTCTCCTACGCTACAGCTATGGACTGGTTCATTGCAGTTTGCTTTGCATTTGTGTTCTCTGCTCTGATCGAATTTGCTGCTGTTAACTACTTCACAAATATACAAGCCGAAAAAGCCAAAAAAAGGGCTGCCAAGCCGCCTGCTACATCTCCACTGACTCCAATAAAAACAGTGTCTGCCTCAGAGGTTGTGATTCAGGTAACCTTGATATCAATTGTAAAGAGAATGATACAGAATGGTGCAAGACTTAATTTTAAAAGATGGATAATTTCTAAAGCAATGGTTGTGCTGTTACTTGTACGTGTTGTGGCTGTTGAATTTTGTGATATTTGCCTACTTACTGAGTTTACAAGTGTGTCACGAAAAGCTGTGGCCAGATTTTCTCATCCTGATGTGAAGTTATCTTGCATCAATAGGGAAAAAGAAGGATCATACCTGGATCCAGAATTCACACCTCCTTTCCAGTGCCAGCAATGTTCATCAGTGTCTTAATCAGGGCTTCGGTTTCTGGAAACCTTCAGAATTTGTTTAACAATTTAGTGAAAAAAGTCCTAGCAGGAAAGGAAAGGCCAGGACGAGTTAATGAAGTAAAATTACTGGGACTCTCATTAAGCCACAGTCTTGGTGGGCAGGTTTAAAAATCCGCAATCAGAGAGCATTATTTAAAGTTTTATGGAAAAGACAAGCTTGGTGGTTTAGACTGTGGAAGGCAAGAAAACATCCATTTTACATTGGGAAAAATGGCTGAAACTCCAACTTGGCTGCAGAAGGTTGGAAAACACTAGAATAGGTTACCTCCATTCTGACCATTAAAGAAGATGAAAAAACCCAGTAAGTAGTACAGAGATACAATATTACAAAGGAACAAATTTAAATATGCTTGCAAGTAGACAACTACTACAGAAGTGCAATTAATATAATTTAAGGTTTATTGAAAAAATTGATGCAGAGTTGCAGTGATATACTCTTTGCACGCTGCACTCATTGTTGCAGCAGTCCATGTCCATATGCAGAAGACCTACACAATACCCAGGTCTAGACTGACAAGTCGAGAGTGTAGCACTGGAAAAGTACAGCAGGTCAGGCAGCATCCAAGGAGCGGGAGAGTCAACGTTTCAGGCATAAGCCCTTTATCCTGTTACCTGACCTGCTGTGCTTTTCCAGTGCCACACTTTTCACCTCTGACTCTCCAGCATCTGTAGTCCTCACTTTCTCCTAGACTGACAAGTGGCAAGTAACATTTGGAGAACATAAATGCCAGGCAGTGACCATCTCCGACAAGAGAAAATCTAGCCATCCTCCGTTGACATTCAGTGATGTTACCATTACTGAATCCCTCACTAGCAACAATCTGGGGTAAGGGTGGCATTACCGTTTACTGGAAACTGAACTGGCCAATCTAAATAGTTATAGTGCCTACAATAGCAGGTCAGAAGCTAGCAATCGTACAGTGAGTAACTCATCTCTTGACTGCTCAAAGCATGTCTCCATGTTCAAGTCAGGAGTGTGGTGAAATTCTCCTGATTTGCTTTTGCAACTGACAACATGCAAAATACACCATCCAGACTAAAACAGCCATTTTAATTGGCAGCATATCCACAAGCATTCACTACTTCCGCCATTTATGCTAAGTGGCAGCAGTGTGTACCATCTACAAAATTCGATGTAGAAATTCACAAGGCTCCTTTTAATATTATCTTCCAAATCCGTGCTCACTACCATCTTGAAGGATATGGCAATATATCCATTGGAACACAATCACTGCAAATCCCAAGAGACTCACCATTGTGACTTGGAAGTATATTGCCATTCCTTCAGTGTCACTGTGTTAAAGTCGTGGAATTCTCTCTCTTTAATTGTGGGTTTTCCTACAGAAAATGGACTTCAGCCAGTGGTTCAGGAAGGCAGCTCACTACCACCTTCTCAAGGGTAACTATGGATAGGCATAATATCTGGCCCAGCTAACAATGCTGACATCCCATGAAATAATTATAACAATGTAAAACTATAAGAATTTTTAAAAAGACTAGCCAATAAAAGGATAAATGCACAGAACCTAACAAAATTAACTATTATTTAATTTAAAACTGCATTGGTGGATATAAGAATATGAATTTAAGGAACTGCAAATTGCAAGTCATAGTACAATGATATAGAATTTTAAAGATTAGTGGTAATAACATTAATCAGCACATGTAGAAGCAATGGATGAAGGTATAATAGTATCCAGCGGATTCAAATTCAGCAATGTACAGAACAGTAGAGAGTCTTAGAGTTGTACAGAACAGAAACAGATCCTTCCATCACATTCAACCATGCTGACCAGCCGTCCGAAATAAATCCAGTCCCATTTGCTAGCATTTAGCCCATTTCCTTCTAAATCCTTCCTATTCATGTTCCAGTCCAGATGTCTTATAAATGTTGTAATTATGCCATCCTCCACCACTTCCTCTGGCAGCTAATTTCATACACGCACCACCCTCTGCGTGAAACTACTGTCCGTTAGGTCCCTTTTAAATCTTTCACCTCTCACCTTAAACCTATGCCCTCATTCTGGACTCCACACCGCAGAGAAAAATCCTTATCTATTCAGCTTATCCATTCCCCTCAGGATTTTATAAGCCTGTATGAAGTCACCCCTCAGCCTTCAAAACTCCAGGGAAATTAGCCCCAGCCTATTTAGCTCATCCTATAGCTTAAACCCTCCAAATGTGCAACATGACTTCCCAACTCCTATACTCAATGCATTGGCCAATAAAGGCAAGCATACCAAATGCCTTCTTCAATACCCTGTTTACCTGTGAGTCCAATTTCAAGGCACAATGAACCTGTACCCTAAGGTCTCTTTGTTTAGCATCATTCCCCAGGTCAAGAGAGGCAAGCATCCCTAGTTTAATCCCAACTGCAGTTGTCCAGTTTGTTCTTCCATTGCTTTTCTTATTGTTCAATGAAGTTGAATGTGAAAAACTGATGAAAGCCTTGATTGAACTTCATTGAGGCAAGAGTTCTTAAGATACAGTACTGCCTCAAAATCAATCCTTAAGTGCAAAAGTGGCACATCGTTACTGATTTGCAGAAAGTGATGAGGCTACGCATGCAAAGAGCTTAATACAATACTACAATCTCCTCTAGAAAAGATAACTGAACCATTTAAAGTGAAATTGGTGATGCAAATGATCAAAGATACACCGAAACTGTTTATGTCAATGGAGGCTTTTCTTCTTTCATTCATGAGATGTGGATGCTGCTGGCTGGGCCAATACTTATTGCTCATCTCTAAATGCCCTAGGACTGACTGGCTTCATAGACCATTTCTGAGGGCAATTAGTGTGGATTTGGGTCATAAAATGTTCACATCATGTAAAGGTGACAGATTTCCTTATCTAACTGCATATTGACAACAATCATTATTGTGATTGTCATTATTACAGTCTTTTATTTTCAGATTTTTAAAGTGAATTCAAATATCATCATCTGCCATTGTAGTATTCTAACCAGTGTGCCTAGAACATTAGTCTGGGAGTTTGGATGATGACCTCATTTACCACCTCACCACTAAAACATTATCCTCTTAGTCCAATTACAATGACTGAGGAAACAAATGCTACAGAGTTGAGAATATATGGCATACATGAAATAACCGTCAATTGCATAGGAATGCTAAAAGCAACCCAAAGACTATGAGACAGCTGAAAATGTATATGCAGTTCTCCATAACACTCCTCACATTTGAGCGAAAATGTTTGTTTTCACCTCAATTTACTTAAAAAGTTTGAAGGAGTCCCATCAGTTCCAAGAGAACAACTAATCCAGAAACAAATTGTTGTCAAACAGTTGATCAAAGGGCAGTCAATAGAAGATTTCATTGGACTTCCTAGACTCATAGCAGAACCAAAAATAAAGAGCCACACCTACATTAGGATAAAATAGGAATCGGTGACAGTCTAATGGTATTATTGCTAGACTATTAATTCAGACATTCAGCTAATGCTTTGGGGACCTGGGTTCGAATCTTGCCACAGCAGATGGTGGAACTTGAATTCAATTAAAATAAATTTTTAAAACAACTGGAATTAAGAATCTACTGATCACCATGAAATCATTGTCATTTGTTGGAAATATCTGCCTCAGTAATGCCCTTCAGGGAAGGAAATCTGCCATCCTCACCTGATCTAGCTTTCATGTGACTCCAGACCCATAGCAATATGGTTGACTGTCAATTGCCCTCTGAAATTGCCCAGCAAGCCATTTAGTTATACCAATTACTGCAAAGTCTCAAAGAAATGAAATCAGACAGATTACCCGACATTGACCTAGGCACTGGAAAAGACAACGGCAGGAGCAGCCCTGTTGACCCTCAAAGTCCTCCTCACTAACATCTGGGGGCTAGTGCCAAAATTGGGAGAGCTGTCTCACAGACGAGTCAAACAACAGCCTGACATAGTTATCATTATGGAATCATATCTTACAGACAACATTCCAGATGTCACCATCACCATCCCTGGATATGTCATGTCCAACCAGGAGGACAGACCCAGCAGAGATGGTGGGACAGGGGTATACAGTTGGGAGGGAATTGCTCTGGGAGTCTTCAACATTGTCTCCGCAACCCATGAAGTCTCATGGCTTCAGGTTAAACATGAGCGTCGAAACGTCCCACTGATTACCATAGACTGTCCTCCCTTGGCTAATGAATCAGTATTTCTCTGTGTTGGACAACACTTGGAAGAAGGAATGGGGATGGCAAGGGCACAAAATGTTCTCTGGATGTAGGAATTCAATGTCCAACACCAAGAATGGCTCAGCATCAGTAATACTGATCAAGCTGATCAGCTCTAAAATGACATAGCTGCTAGACTGGGTCTGCAGCAGGTGGTGAGAGAACTAACAAGAGGGAAAAGCATACTTGATCCCATCCTCACCAATCTGCCGACTGCAGATGCATCTGTCCATGAGAGTATTGGTAAGAGCAACCACCGCACTGTCCTTGTGGAGACAAAGTCCCGCCTTCACATTAAGAAGAACCTCCATCGTGTTGTGTGGCACTGTCACTGAGCTATCCGGCACAGATTTCAAACAGATCTAGCAACTCAAAGCTGGGCATCCATGAGGCACGGTGGACCATTAACAGCAGCAGAATTGCACTCCAGCACAATCTGTAACCTCATAGCTCAGTGTGTCCCACACTCAACCATTAACAACAAGCCATGGGATCAACCCTGGTTCAATGGAGAGTACAGGAGGGCATTCCTGGAAATGAGGTGTCACCCTGGTAAAGCCACCAAATAACTCTACTTGCATGTCAAACAGCATTAGCAGCAAGTGATAGAACTAAGTGATCCCACAACCAATGAATTAGATCTAACCTCTGCAGTCCTGCCACATCCAGTTGTGAATGGTGGTGGACAATTAAACAACTCACTGAAGGAAAAGGCTCCACAATAATCTCCATCCTCAATGATGGAAGAGTCAAGCAAATAAGGCTGAACATTTGCAGAGAAAGATGACAGAAAGATTCAGCATGGAACTTCTTTCATGTAGCTGTGTTTTTGATCAGCTGCCTCAAATTGGATTGACTGCTTTCTCTGAACAGCCAGACTGCTAAAACCTAAACCAAACCAACTCAAAACCAGAGAAAAGCTTAGCTGGGAGAATAGCCACTCCCCTTTCATTGAACAAGTATTTTTCATTTTAAAAATGTGAAAGCCTTTTTCCTAAGGCAGTATCTGTTGGCTGTAACTAAATTGACCCTAAAACTTATCCAAACTAGACCACTTGGCAACTCCTGCCTCGTACTTTTGAAAAAAAAAACAAACGACAACATAACTTTGTTAAAGGAGCAACATCATCACATACTGAAGACTTGTGCTCCAGAACGTGGGCGGCACGGTGGCACAGTGGTTAGCACTGCTGCCTCACAGCGCCTGTAGACCCGGGTTCAATTCCCGACTCAGGCGACTGACTGTGTGGAGTTTGCACGTTCTCCCCGTGTCTGCGTGGGTTTCCTCCGGGTGCTCCGGTTTCCTCCCACAGTCACAAAGATGTGCGGGTCAGGTGAATTGGCCAAGCTAAATTGCCCGTAGTGTTAGGTAAGGGGTAAATGTAGGGGTATGGGTGGGTTGCGCTTCGGCGGGTCGGTGTGGACTTGTTGGGCCGAAGGGCCTGTTTCCACACTGTAAGTCTAATCTAAACGTGCTGCTCCCCTAGTCAATCCGTTCCAATACAGTTACAACACTGGTATCTACCCGACAATTTGGAAAATTGACCAAGTATGTTGAAAAGAAAAAGCAGGACAAATCCAATCTGGCTAATTACTGCCCCATCATTCTACTCATGATCATCAATAAAGTAATGGAAGGTGTTATCAATAGTGCTACCAAACAGCACCTACTCAGTGACACCCAGTTTGAGGTCAACCATGGCCACTTAGCTCCTGACCTCGTTACAGCTTTGGTTCAAACATGGACAAAAAAACTGAATTCCAGAGGTGAAGTGAGAGTGACAGCCCTTGACATCAAGGCCACATTCAACCGAGTGTGGCATCAAGGAATCAATTGGTATCAGGGGGCAAACTCTCTACTGGTTGGAGTCATACCTGACACATAGAAAGATGGTCGTGGTTTTTAGAGGTCAGTCATCTCAGCTCCAGGTCATCTCTGCAGGAGTTCCTCAGGGTAGTGTACTCGGCCAAACAATCTTCAGCTGTTTCATCAATGACCTTCCTCCATCATAAGATCAGAAGTGGAGATGCTTGCCGATGATTGTACAACGTTCAGCACCAATTACAACTCCTCAGATACTGAAGCAGTCCATGTCCAAATGCAACAATATGTGGACCATATCCAGGCTTGGACTGACAAGTGGCAAGTAACGTTTGCGCCATACAAATGCCAGGCTATGACCGTCATGAATAAGAGACAATCTAACCACTATCCCTTGGCATTCTGTGGTGTTACCATTACTGAATCTCCCACAATCAACATCTGGGGGTCTTCATTGACCAGAATGTCAACTGGACTCACCACATAAACACAGTGGCTACAAAAGCAGGTCAGAGTACCTCACCACCTGACTCCTCAAAGTTCATCATCTACAAGACACAAGTCAGGAGTATGATGGATTACTCCCCACTTGCCCAAGGGATTGCAGCCACAACAACATTGAGGAAGCTTGACACCATCCAGGACAAAGCAGCCTTGATTGGCACCACATCCACAAGCATCCATTCCCTCCACCTCCAATGCTCAGTAGCAGCAGTGTGTATTATCCACAAGATACACTGTAGAAATTCACCAAAGATCCTCAGACAATCCCGTCCAAACCTACAACCACTTCCATCCTGAAGGATAAGGGCAGCAAATAGATGGGAACACCACCATGTTCAAATTCCCCTCCAAGTCACTCACCATTGTGACTTGGAAATATGTCACCTTTCTTTCACAGTCGCTGGGTCAAAGTCCTGGAATTCCCTTCCTGAGAACACTGTGGGTCAACCCACAGCAGGTGAACTGTAGCAGTTCAAGAAGGCAGCTCACCACCACCTTTTTCAGGGCAACTTGGGATGGTCGCTAAATGCTGGCCAGCCAGTAATGCCCACATCCCACAAATGAGAAAAAAGAGGTTCAACCGCAGTTTGTTACCATTGACTGGCTGAAGGATGGCCAGACCAAGAGTCCGTTGACTGGCTGAGAACATAATGAACACCAGCAACATTACACCATCTGAGGTGACTTGCTAAAGTATGGCAGGAGACAAGTTATTTCAATATCTTTTCTGGAAGATGCATTGGAAAAAATCCACTGGGGACACTTATGGCTTAAGGCCAGAGCTCAGTAATAGTATGCTGGCTAAAGATCTTAAAAAGAGATTGAAGATCTTCTCACTCATTGTAGAATCTGTGATCATACAGGATTGGCACATCTGGAAAACATTCCTGTTATCATGGCAGTCAGATCAGAAGATAAAACTGAGCTAAGTTAGTGAGAAGTGTCAGTACTGAGAACACAATTGAGCAGTCAAACTTACTTGAACTCATTCAGGAATCTTTAACTGATATTGTTTAAACAGCAAAACTCTTTGATGAATGACCTGACAGTGCAGACTAAATGTCAGTGACAAAGAGTGCTGAGTGAGCAGCAATCTTTTAGTAATACATGAGAATGGGATCAAATTATACTTTCCCAGTGAACAACCATGATGGACAATTTCTCATTATTTATTCCTTTATGCCTTACCTCATTGTATGGTTCTTGTTGGGAGCCCTCTGCATCATCCCTACAAGTGACTTAGTTTATCATTTTGTATCTCCTCCACCAAACAGTTTCCATAGCTTGATTTCCTGAATTGAGTTTTTCCCTCTCCATTGTGTGAACATCATCATTAACTAACAAAGCCATCCCTCCGCTGTTTCCTAGTTTCCCAACATTCCTAAATGTCCTGCACCATTCAAGAGTCAGGTCCTAATCCGTACTATCCTACATCCATGTCCCTGTAAAAGCGACCAGAGCATATTTATTCAGTACATCCATTTTGTTTCGAATTTTGAATTTCTGACTTAATGTCTACACATAGTCAGTTTCAATTATTTTCATAAAAAGCAGTCTCCTATTGATGCATTTAGATATCTATTTTATTAGTCCTTGTGGTATTTGACCAGTTTGATGTCAAGGTAACCTTAGTAGACGTTTTAAAACTAGGTCATGGTTCATTGAAAATTATTTGCTTTCAAAAGTAAATCCTACATACAAAATCAGTCAATGCATTGGGGCTGAACAGTTATACTATGACTCCAAAATGCATGATATTTCTGATGACCTCTTTATGGTATTTCTGTACATGGACACAAACATTTAGCAGAGTTCATTTTAATTTCTGGATGAGTTTTGAATGAGGAGCATGGTAATGGTCTTTCATTAAGGCTGTGACCACAACCCAGACTCATTTCAGTCAAACCCAGTGGAATTCAAAATGTATTTTTCCAAACATTAGGAAATATGATCCGTCCAGAGAAAAATTTGCAGAAGAGTCATTTTAGATTTGAAACATTAATTTTGCTTCACGCGGAGCAAATGCTGGTACATCTGCTAAGTTTTTCCAGCATGTTCTGTTTTTATTTCCAAGGTTCCCTATTAGTAATAAGGTACATTCAGGATAGGTTTTGCTCATTGAAATGAAGAGGATGAGGATGCAGCAGACTGGATTACAGTTTTCAACAGAGGTTGCTCCAGCCATCTTTAGCTTCCAAGGGCCATGCCAATCCTTTGTTAGGGTGTAGATTTGCTCGCTGAGCTGTAGGTTTGATATCCAGACGTTTCATTACCTAGCCAGGTAACATCATCAGTGGCGACCTCCAAGTGAAGCGAAGCTGTTGTCTCCTGCTTTCTATTTATACCTTTATATTTATAGGAATTCTCTGGCATGTCTTTGCTTAGCCTGTCCCAGGACAGATGTGTCAGGAAACAGAGGAGAGCCATCTATGCAACGTATTCAAGAAGTACGGATATTCAAAAAATACAGTGTGCAGATTCCTCAAGAACAAACCACGACAAGCAGACCAAACACAGCCAGAAACCCTAACCACCTTACCATACATCAAAGAAGTTTCAGAAATAACAGCCAGACTACTAAGACCCCTCGGAATCCTAGTAGCACACAAACCCACCAACACTCTCAAACAAAAATTAAAACTTAAAAGACCCAGTACAATCCATGGACAAAACCAACATCATCTACAAAATTCCATGCAAGGACTGCCACAAACATTACGTAGGACAAACAGGAAGTTAGCCACCAGGATACACGAACATCAGCTAGCCACAAAAAGGCACGACCCTCTCTCCCTCGTAGCCCTATGCATGGATGAAAAAAAACACCATTTCAACTGGGACAACACATCTATCCTGGGACAAGCTAAGCAAAGACATGCCAGAGAATTCCTAGAGGCCTGGCACTCCAACAACAATGCCATAAACAAACACATAGATCTAGATGCCATCTATCAACTCCTCAGAAAACGATCAGGAAATGACATCACCACAAACCCCAGGAACCCCATCCAGGAGAAAGGTATAAATAGAAAGCAGGAGACAACAGCTTCGCTTCACTTGGAGATCGCCACTGATGATGTTACCTAGCCAGGTAATGAAACGTCTGAATATCACACCTACACCTACAGCTCAGCGAGCAAACCTACACCCTAAACCTCAACCTGAGCTACAAACCTTCACAAACCTTGCAATCCTTTGTTAGTTACAAATCCCTGATTTGCATTTTAAGGAAGGCCTAAAAAGAGGCAGGCATTTCAGTTTCTCACTGGGTGAATGGAAGTGAACTGGGCTGTCTATTGACATTTATGGGGCAGTAAGTCTATTTCCAGTCTATTATCATCCCTGCAACCTCAGGTTCTTCAAGTTATAATCAATTGTACAAACTCATTCACATGCAGGTGGAGTCATATTTTTCATTCTATCTGGATTACAGGAGGTTATTTACTGGCTTTCTGTAGAATCCATTCAACATTTATATTATTAATATAAATGGAATACAAATTAGAAATGTTCTATTATAGGAGGGTGACTTGCTTCTCTAGGTTACAGCTGACCCTCACACAGCCTATGTGGTTCAAAGAAAATCATTATAATCCTTACTTGAATAAAGCTTTTGAAATCTGTTCTCTAATTTTTCTTCATTTTTTTTTACAAAAGGATTCAAAATTACAGGAAGTCAAAGTGAAAAATTCCAAATGTGTAGCTGCCTGATTAGAATGTATGCATTACTTAGAAAGTCTGATGCTAACTATAAGTCTGATGTTAACCTCAAAGGGATCAATTACCTCAGATGCAACTCTGCTTCTTGAAGGCATCTTTTGAAATAAAACATCTTTCTCTTGTGGATATAGTGCAGTCTGATTATACCTCCTCAGAGATATTTTAAAGCGAAAAACAGTATGGTACACAATTGCTGTGAAATTCCCAATTTTTTTCTGAGCCTCCAATTTGCCCGTGATTGTATAATAGCAGTCCGGAAGGAAAAGCAAGGGCATTTGCATTTCCTTCAGGTTGAGAAGCTAAGTCTGCAGACTGAAGGTCAACATTGGAGAGTTCTGATCTGTAACCTACAGGCACCCACTGAACCAATTTGCATAGTTTGCATAAGTTTTTATAATTCAAAGTAATTTCCTTTCTTCTCAACGCAATCAACTCTATTATGCAGCTGGTCAATTTGCAGAAGTTCAACTTTGTTGATTTGGATGATAGGTATGCAAAAATGGTAGGGGTGAGTTAAATGTTCCTTTCCTATTCATAAGCAACACTGTTCTGCTCAGTCTTTTGTTGTTATAAGCACCTGTTGGGCAGAGTTCTATTTTGTTACTGACTGATGCAAGCCAATAATTAACTGGGTGAAAAATATTGTGTGGGCAGTGTACTTTGCTTCAAGGGATAACAGCAAATTCCTACGTCTATTGGACCTTAGTCATTTCTCCAAAGTTTTGAAAAAGGAATGAAAAGATATTGGAGAAGTTGGTTTTCTTGAGATTGTAAATTAGAATCCAGATTTTAAAGTGTATTGATTAAATAGTTCAGCTTTTCCTGATGAACAGTTGGCAATGAAGAAATTTAGGCTGATAACTATTATTACTGTTAGATTCACAAAATTATTTCTAAGTAATCATTTTTTGCCATTAGATGCAACATGAATTCTTACTTTCTGCTATTGAGGCAATGTTCTTTCTCCATTCTCTTGAAGCACCCTGATTCAAATGGCAATTTGAGGAAGAGAATGAACTTCTTGGTGCAATCAGATATTCTGGCCAGTGAAAAAGATCACTTGGAGAATGATAGCAAGAGTGAGATAACAAGACCATCTATAATTGGCCAGGTACCTCCCTCAACTATTGCTTCACCTTCTTCTGTGCCAACACCCAGGAAATTTGGGCACGCACATGCATCCCCTACAATGCCATTGATGAGAAGCACACCACCACCCCCTCCTTGCACTCCAACAATAGCCTCATTGAGGCCCACTCCAGTTCATCGCCAATGTGGAGCAACACTAGAGCAGAACCTGCTACCATCTAGACTATTTGGACAAACCTCAAAGCATTCTTCACCCACCACCACTTCATCTGCTCCAGTCCTTCCTCCAGCTTCACCTGCTAATAGTGGAACAAGCAAAATTGACAAATATGCTCGCATACTTTTTCCGGTTACGTTTGGTGCATTTAACATGGTCTACTGGGTAGTCTACCTCTCAAAAGACACCATGGAGAAAACAGAAGGTGAAATGTAATTTTGCTGCTACAGAAAAACCATATTATCTGTTAGAACATTTCATAATCCATCAAAAAATGCAGGGGTTTCATTTAAGGTTTATTAATCCAATGTGTACAGACAGCAGGGTTCTCAGTAATGGCTGATTTCAACTGAAAAATACTCATTCAGACAGAGCTACCATAGCTTATTGCTGAGGACAAATGTGTATAGCTGGTATTATCGTTCTGCGAAGTTCGAATAAAGAATATATGTAAAGATAGCGAGTGGCACAAACAGCAAAAACAGATATACATCTGTATTTAAGAAAACTAAACAGAAATATTGAGAAACAAAACTGCAAGCTCATCAGTATCTGAAGGAGAAATGAAATGTTACCAGTGACAACCGAGCCCTTTCAGCAGAACTGAGTTTCTGACTTCTGTTTTGAACTGCAGACTCAAGTGATCAAATGAAGTAAGTTCTCAATACTGCAACTTGAAGATCCACTGAACAAAAGATTAAATATTTTGTGGCTGTGCAAATATTTTAACGTGCAAGGTCCTCTTTTCCAGGCTATCCAGAATATAACGAAGGAAAATAATTTATAGTTTAGTATTTTTATAGCTACTATTAATTTAAAATTATATTTTGTTTTAAGATATATTTGGAGACACCAACAAAATTTTTTAAAGTGGGTGTGTTTCTAACAATTGGAAAAGTGCCTATGAATTCTCAATAGAAATCATAAAAAAGGTGAGACCAGAGCATCATTAGTAAACCTATGTTCACTTCTAGTGGCAGGTAGGATGCACAACCATTGAGTAAATAGAAACTGTCAAAAACAGAACAGTTAAACCATGATGGCAAGATCAATTTTTCCTTGCATTTCACATTTCCCGAAACCCATGAAGCTTCCACACCATGATATCAGGCAGCTTTTGAACTTGACAATGTAACACTGAAAAGTTCAGTGGTTTGTTTTGTTGACAATGTATTTCTGTACAGCTGATTCCACTTCTCATTTTAGAATGGGAATGTTAATGACTTGAAAAATTGATAGCAAGCAAATGGTTAAGGGTCATTCTACAGCCTGCAACAGGAACAAACAAGCAAAGAGTTCATGTCCTTCTTGCTCAAGAGAACATCAGATGGTTGATGTACTGTCCCCTTTCTGCTCAGTTTTTGCTTGGGCTTTCCACTGGGCAGCTCCACATGGATCAGGTAGTTTTGTGGGCCCGCTGAGTGGTCTATGCAACATGAATGTTCCACTTATTAAAGGTTAGTTATGGAGATGATGGCATCTCTAAAATAATTCTACAATATTTTTGTGGGACTGGGAGGAGCAGCCTAAATTTCTAAAATGAAAGCAGAAAGTGCTGGAAAAACTCAATGGGTCTGGTAGCATCTGTGGAGAGAGATAGAGTTAATGTTTCAAGTCCAATGTGCATCCTTTGGTTCTCTAAGATAACTCAGTACATATTCCTGGATTGTTATTTTTTTAATAATAGGCATTAATGTAAAACAATATCTGTGCTTTATTTTCATATCAATATTTCCATAAAAGTTAGCAAAATCAATAAAGAATTGCCCCTTTTGATCATGTTAGTGATGCCTTTCAGTATTTTATGGAGTTAGGTTATTTCATCTCTCAAGGTCTGCCTCTAAAACTGTTTCGAAGGTATACACTTCATGTGTTGCATTGCAGAATTATAAATGCTTCCCTTCTTTCCAAATCATAATTGCTTTTTCTAATATAAAGTGCCAAAATTGTCTCCAATTCTAACTATAGTGTTACCAAAGAATTGCAGGGTTAAATAACCTGTTTTCATTTACTACTGTGACATGTATGCCAGTTAATCTGTTAACATCTTCTGGCTGACTAGATGTTGTTAATTGATTTCATGCATTGCATTTCTCTTTACAATGCACATTAGCCTGCCTTTTTATAACAACAAACATGGGTGTTGTTGCAATGGAATGGTAGTGTCCCTACCTTGTAAGCCAGATGACCTAGTTTCAAGTCCCACCTGCTCCCAAGTTATGCAAGACTATCTCTGAACAGGTTTATTAGGAAAATACATAACAACAAGTTTGATCCTAAACTGGCCCATGGCACCATTAGCAAGCAGTACTGAATTTCTAATGTAAAATTGATAATTTGAATAGGCTAGCCACACAAAAAGAAAATTACCTACATAATATTATTTTTACTGTGCTTTTATTTCATCCCACTTAAAATTGCTGACCCATAAAACCACTCAGATTGAAATTGGATCTCAATGCACTCTTTCTGTTGGCATAAAGAAGTGTAAGGCTCAATTCACATACCAATGTCCTGCACCCCATTGATATGTGAAACATGTTGCACTCAAAAGTAGTACATCTCTAGTTGTAACGTAAAATAGATGCTCGGCCTTTTAGATGTTTGAATGAATACGCCTGTAATATCATGTTTCATCAATAATGTCATTTCTCCATTAGATACCTATCTTTATAAAACATTTCACACCATCTTTACTTTATTTCTTCGCAATTGCTTCTTTGAACTCTGGTAAAAATACCAATCTTTATGACAGCTTATACCAATTATCCATGACCTACCTTAAAACATTTCAGCTTGTTTTTCTGCTTATCACTGCTTATTACACTTTGTATTTCATTTTCCTTGAATGTTATTTGACTCTAATTCTTAGTCAGCAATAACTATTTGTTGATGAAGGTCTTTGCCTTTCCATTGCATTCTGTTTTAGCACCCTCAATGAAATAGGTCTGTAGGATTCTTCATTGACTGTCATGGATGAAGGAGAATCTTTCTGTCAAAGGTTCAGGTTCAATGTAGCTAAACTGGTGACCTCAGGCCTGAAATGAGATGCCGATGTATCAAATTTGTATAGTTTTTCTAAATCAGTCATGTCTAGCAGTATTGTTACCATACTCATAAGCTTTTTTTCTCCTCAGGAATGCATACAGTCTAATAGCTATTGAAAATGCTCACTTTAATGACCTTTATTTCACTTCTGTCCTTTGTGTGAAAGAAGATCACTTCACCTTCTTGCTTATTTACTTCTGAATGTATTTTCCTTCACTTTTTTAAAAAATCATTATTTCATGGGATATGGATGTCACCGGCCAAGCCAGTATTTAATGCCAATTTCTTATTGCATTTAAAAGCCAACCATATTGCTGTGATTCTGGAATCTTGACAATTGACAATAATTTCTTGGTTAAACTCTTAATTCCAGACTTTCATTAAATTCATATTCTACCATCTACCATTGGCAGGATTCATACCCAAGCTCCAGAAAATTATCTAGGTCTCTGGGTTTTTATTGTTGAGCTATGCCACAAGGTCATTACCTCCCCACTTTCCCCTCTCTATTTCTCCTGTCTGAGAAGTTGAGTCTTACCTGATCTTAACAGCCCAGGCATCAGCTGTCATCTAATAAATTCATTAAGTGAGAGCCCAAAGATTGAAAGAGTAGCTTTTCACATTGGATTTTACTTTACCTTTATTGTAATCATAAGGGAGATGGATAAGATGAACAGCAAAGGCCTTTTCTGTCGGGTAGTGGAGTTCAAAACTAGAGGGCATATTTTTAAGGTGAGAGGAGAAAGATTTAAAAGGGACCTGAGGGGCAACTTTTTTTACACAGCGGGTGATTGTTGTGCGAAATGAACTGTCAGAGGAAGTGATAGGTGCAAGTACAGTTACAGTATTTTGAAAAACATTTGGATAAGTTCATGAATAGGAAGGTTTTTGACCAAGGAGAACCAATGGATGTTATCGACCTGGACTTCAACAAGGCCTTTGATAAGGTGCTGCATAGGCGATTACTGAGTAAGATAAGGGTCCATGGTGTTAGAGGCAAGGTGCTAGCATGGATAGAAGCTTGGCTGTCTGTAAGAAATCAGAGAGAGGGGTTAAAAGGCTCCTTCTCAGGATGTCAGCTGGTGACAGTGGTGTTCCACAAGGCTCAGTGTTGAGACTACAACTTTTCACTTTATACATTAATGATCTAGATGAAGGAACTGAGGTCATTCTGGCTATGTTTTCAGTTATATAGAGGGACAAGTAACATTGAGGAAGCAGAGAGGTTGCAGAAGGATTTCGAAAGGTTAGGAGATTGGGCAACGAAGTGGCAGATGGAGTACAATGTGGAAAAGTGAGGTCATGCACTTTGGTGGGAAGAATAGACGCATGGACTATTTTCTAAATGGGGAGAAAATTCAGAAGTCTAAAGTGCAAAGAGACTTGGGAGATCTAGTCCAGGATTCTCTTAAGGTAAACTTGCAAGTTGAGTCAGTAATAAAGAAGGCAATGCAATGATGGCATTTATTTTGAGAGGACTTGAATATAAAAGCAGGGATGTACTCCTGGGGATTTATAAAGCTCTGCTCAGACCACATTTAGAGTACTGTGTGCAGAATTGGGCCCCATATCTCAGGAAGGATGTACTGACCTTGGAGTGTGTTCAAAGGATATTCATGAGAATGGTCCCAGGAATGAAAAGCTTAACATATGCGCAATGTTTAAGGACTCTGCTTCTGTACTCAATGGATTTTAGAAAGATGAGGGGGATGTAATTGAAACATACAGAATACTGAATGGCCTGGACAGAGTGGATATTGGGAAAATGTTTCCATTGGTAGGAGAGACTAGGACCTGAGGGCATAGCTTAGAATAAAGCGAAGATCTTTTAGGATGGAGATAAGGAGAAATTTGTTCAGCCAGCGAGTGGTGAATCGATGGAATTCATTGCCACAGAAGGCTGTGGAAGCCAGATCATTGAGTATATTTAAGGCTGAAATAGATAGATTCTTGAGTTTCAAGGCGATTAAGGGTTATGGGGTGAAAGCAATAGAATGGGGTTGAGAAACTTATTAGGTAAAAACAATGACTGCAGATGCTGGAAACCAGATTTTGGATTAGTGGTGCTGGAAGAGCACAGCAGTTCAGGCAGTGTCCGAAGAGCAGTAAAATCGACGTTTGGGCAAAAGCCCTTCATCAGGAATAAAAGCATTCGTTTATTTCTTGAACACTATTTAACTCCACGTCTTAGTCAGCAGTTATTATTTGTTTATCAGGGTGTCTCCATCACAATTCTCATTTGAACATGTAAAGTTCTATCAGCCATTTTAAAATATTTGTTTGTTTCATTTATTTGTTATGCTTGAGTATGTCTTCTGAAAATATAATGATTTAATGTTATGTCACAATTCCAAATGGAGAAATAACATTACTGAAATCATTGCTAAACTTACAGACAAAAACATAGGAGTATGTTTAATGTTCAAACCATCTTTTATTCCTGATGAAGGGCTTTTGCCCGAAATGTCGATTTTGCTGCTCCTTGAGAAACTTATTAGCCATGATTGAATGATGGAGGAGAATCAATGGGCCGAATGGCCTAATTTCTGCTCCTACATCTTATGGTTTTATGGTCTTTAGAGGGATATGGGCCAAATGCAGGTAAGTGGAACTAGTCTAGTTTGGAAAAATTGATTAGCATGGACAAGTTGGTCTGAAGGGTCTGTTTTCATGCTGTATGGTCCTATGACTCTATAAAAGCTAGTAAATCTCAGAGAAATGCTATAAACATCATTTCTGTTATTGTCCCAGAGTTTCTGGAACTCTGTTACTCATACAATGAGTGAAATGGGAAATCTGATAGAAATTGACCCATTCAATGTCAGTGAGCTATTTCAATTTGGAAAAAGTGAGAGAGGAGATATCACAATCAACCTCTTCCTAGAATGTAGAACAGTAGAGCACAGTACAGGCCTTTCGGCCCTTGATGTTGTGTTGATATTTTATCCTACTGTAAGATCAAACTAGCCTACATACCCTTCATTTTACTATCATCCATGTGCCTATTCAAGAGTTGCTTAAATGTCCCTAATGTATCTGACTCTAGTACTACCACTGGCATCTTCCTGTTCAAACTCAATATTTTTTATATATCAAACTTAAAGTCTTGATACCCAAGTTTACCTTTTTATTTGCCCTTGTGTCCTTATCAATGGGAATGATTCCTTTCCTACAATGTGGGGTCCAGAACTCAATACAGAACATTAGATTGATTCAAAGTAGTGCTTTTGACAATAGCAATAAATTTCTTCACATTCATACTTTATTCCTCTGTTAATTTAACCCAGGAACATATTTGCCATTATTACTACAGCTAAGCACCAAGTTGATGGTTTCATAAATTGAGCACTAGAACATTTAAATATGTCTACATGTTTCTTTGCTAATCAACAGGATGTTCAAACATCAAAAAAAATACTGGAAATACTCAGACCTGAAACTTTAATGCTGTTTCTCTCACAGATACTGCCTGACTTGCTGAGTATTTCCAGCATTTTTGTTTTTATTTCACATTTCCAGTATTTGCAGTATGTTGCTTTTGTGTTAGCAGATTGTTTGATTTAGTTCATAATTCCTGTTTTGAAATAGTTAACATTAATGGATGCTGTGCAATGTGGCTTTTCTCTCCAGTATGTTCATCAGCACATGGCTGGGAAATTGGATGGTTGCCCACATGTTTCCCCAAAAGTGTAAGATATCTGCCTCACTGTCATTATGGAATCATTAGTGTTGTGTCCTATCTTAGTTATCTTTCATGTGATGATGTGATGTCAGCTTTTCTACTTCTGCGTAAGCATTTACCTGTCTGAGCTGGCAGTTATGGCAGAGTCCAAATTATTATTACTTGTTGGCATTATTTCAATCATATTAACTGAAATTGCTCCCAACAGCTTCTTTTCTGCTATACTATTCACCCTTTAATGATCACGATATTATGCTTCACCAATAATATCACTTCTCCAATTGACGTCTGTATTTACAAAACATTTCAAACCATCTTTACTTCATTCCTTGACAATTGTCTCTTTGAAGCCTGCTAGCACATCAATCTTTTTAACAGCTTATTTCAATTATCCATGAACTACATTAAAACATTTCAGTTTGTTCCTCTATTTATCACTGCTTATTATACTTGCATTCCTTTTTTTCTTGAACACTATTTAACTCCGAGTCTTAGTCAGCACTTATTTGTTTATCAGGGTGTCTCCATTACAATTCTCATTAGAACATGTAAAGTTCTATCAGCCATTTTAAAATATTTGTTTGTTTCATTTAATCTTTATGCTTGAGTATGTCTTCTAAAAATATGATGATTTAATGATATGTCACAATTCCAAATGGAGAAATAACATTACTGAAATCATTGCTAAACTTAAAGACAAAAAATTGGAGTATGTTTAATTTTGAAGATAAAAATTTATTTATATATTATAGCCAATCTGTATGTATATGAGGAAAAATAATACTTTAAGATAAAATATTGCACTGTCTTTCTGAAATGTATTGGTAGATTCAACAAATGATATAAACTGCAATAATTCTTTTCAGTTATGAGAAAACATTAAATGAGTTCACATTACACATTTTTAAAAAATGCATTTTTGCTTCACAGGATCTCTTTTACAATAATTATGTTACCAGTTTATTGCCTAAATTATGATTTATGTTTTCTGTTGGATTACCGGGCTTTGTAAACAAATAAGGAAAGTATCTGATGAACATTGAGAAATAATGTTTGAAGGGACGTTGTTGGAAGAATTTTGGCAAACTTTAGTAGTACAAATATTAAACATTCACATCAAAAGCTTCAAAGAGTTTGAGGGTACTCCAGAAACCCAAATCCATGTTTTGAATCATGTGGAACATTGTACTCTTGCCTGTGTGTTGTACGTCCCCTGATAAAGTTCTGTGCTAAGTTGGGTTGTGATATTGATTGATGTCCTGTGGAACTGTGAAATTTGATTGTACATACAATGTATAAATATTCTGAATAAATATGTTATTCAATGCATATATGTATGTAACATTACCGATCACAGTAGATTTTAGATGATTATAGTGGTGAATCTTTTCAAGTTAATTCACTTGATTTCAGTCATTAAAGAACAATGTTCTGTAACCTCCTTTGCATTCCTTCTATTGAGAATCCAAAGTTTTCATATTTGTTAACTAAATGTGTGCCTCACTGTTACCTACCTTCTAATGAAGCCCCTGCAAAAAATAAAATTATTGTATGAATAAAGTATTAAAAATGCTTGCCATTATAGCATTTAACTATCCCAGGCCCTTTATTTTCTTTATTTGAATGTAACATTACATTTTATAGACTTTGTATGACATTAATGACAGTTCAAACAACCACAATGAAAGAGAATGTATTGTAAACATGCACATTTCACACTTTAAATGTACTTTTTGAATGTGATATTGAATAAATGTGTTGATTGATTAACATACCATGTACTTGAAAAGTGCAGGCCCTAGACAAATGTTATTTTGCAAGCAAAAAAACTTCATGCATTATTTGTGTACTTCAATTTTGGGGTTTGACTTAAAATGTCAATTGTTTATTAAAGCAATATTCAGATTCTAGTGAATTTCTGTATGTAAGTGTGAATGATGTTAAAGTTATCATGATTTTGGAGGGCTACCAGTCATCTGGCAAAATGAATTTCCAGTTGTATTGAAATCTTTTTAGTGTGTATCTCTTCAGTCGCTTTAACAATTCTATTTTTTTGAATGATACAAAATGCATCAGAATGCCATAAAGTGAAGGTACTGATCTCAAAATGGAAGAACCACAAAATGAGAAACCTTTGCTTTCTCAAAGTGTGAACAAAAAATAAACTTGTCGCTTTGAGAACTGAGCATTGAATGAAGGGGCAGATGCCCTCTTTTGTCCTTGAGCATTAAATAGCATGCCTGATCATTGCACATATAGGAAATTTGGATGAGATCATGCACTTTTACTCGATTTTGCGTATGTTAGTTTGGATAGGCTTTGTTACTGGTGTTGTATTCTACTTACTTAATTTTGGACCCATGCATTCCATTAAAGTAATTGCTTACACTCAAGTGCAAATGAGGCAGAAATAATTAATAGTAAATTGATGTCAATATACTACCACAAAGGATAGCACCTTTCCTATGGGATCACTGACTTATTCATCATATCCTTTTCAAGAAACTTTGTAATTTTTATTTGCATGTTATTGAATCATTCTTTATTGACTCATACATGGGAATGTTAATATTTTACAATTTTACCTGCAAATAGTTCTCACAGAGTGGTTGTATATTACATATGTGTGCTTTATATTCTAAATAAATAGTGAATACAGAAACTAAATCATTTTCACTTACTTGATATGATTAAAATAATGTTTTTGAATCAACTTTCCAATAACTCTTTAATTATCAAGCATATATTCTCATTTCGTTTAATTATTTTCTCTTTCTGTTAATGACCATTCACATACGTTTAGAACTGACCAAACAAAATGACTAGTGTGGTAAAAAAAATCAAAATCTAGTCAACAATGTATGAAAATACCAAGATGTTTCATCAAAAAGGACATGGCTCCAACATGGCTAACCAGCACTCCATCAATATATCTTCAGTTATCAGAAAAGTGATGTGAGAAGGCAGTGATATCAAGGGATGATTACTCAACAATAACCCATCACTGATGTTCAGTTTGAGTTCCCCCAGGGCCACTTGGCTCCTGACCTCATTACAATCCTAACACAATCATGAACAAAATTCTCAATTCCAGGGTTGTTAATGATAACAACAAAGTAACATTTGACCAATCACGAAGTGGTGTCAAGGGGCCCTAGCAAAATTAAAGTTGATGGAGATCGAGGGCAAACTCTCTACTGGTTGGAGTTGTACCTGCCTTAAGGAAAAGTAGATGTGGTTGTTGGAAGTCAATCATTTTAGTTCCATTACATTATTGAGTGAGTTTCTCAGGGTAGTGTTCCTTTTTGCCAAACCATCCTCAGCTGTTTCAACAATGACCACCCCTCCATAATAAGGCCAGAAGTGGGGATTGCCTGGTGTTTAGCCCTATTCACAATTCCTCAGATACTGAAACAGTGTTTGCCCACATGCAACATGATCTGGACAATATTCAGTCTTGAGTTACAAATAGCATTTGTATCTCATAAATGCCAAGCAATAACTAGCTCCAGCAAAAGTGATTGTAACAATCTTTGCTTACATTCAATGACAAAACCATAAGTGAATCCTCCAATATCAACATCCTCAGGGCTACTATTCACTAGAATAGTAACTGGACCAGCTATAATAGCAGGTCAGAGGTTGAGAATTCTATGCTATGTAATTCATCTCACATTGCTGCCCTTGTTCTTCTAGTTGGTAGAATTTGTTGTTTTGAAAATTGCTATTCAGGAGGCTTAATGCACAATTCCACCATCGACAAATCACAAGTCAGAAATATGATGGGATATTCCCCACTCACCTGGACATGTACACCTCCATTAATACTCAGAAAATGTAGCAACATTCAGTACAAATAGGCTGGTTGATTGAGTTAGAGTTCTGAGGAAGGGCCACTGCAACCAAAATGTTAATTCTGGCTACTCTTCACAGATGCTGCCAGACCTGCTGAGTTTGTCCAGCAATTTCTGTGAATGTTTCCATTTGATCCTACTACTTTCACCACATAAAGCAATCTGTCCCTCCTTTCCTTTGGTTTACCTTGGTAGCAGTGTATACCATCTCTAAGAGTTAGTGCAGCTACTCACCAAGACTCCATCAGCAACATCTAACAATCCCACAAAAGTTACCACCTAGAAGGGCAAGTGCAAGGGAGTACCACTGATGAAAAGATACCCTTCAAGAAAGTACTTAAAGGGATAGATAGCGTATTAGAGATAAGAAGTTTAATCTGGTTGGGATTTTAGAACTAGTGGAGTGATTTAAAAATAAGGTGAATGACACTTCTGTCCGAGATGAATAGGATTATTATTACTCAGAGTTATGAACATTTGGAATTCTTTACATTGAAAGCTGTGGAAGCTTAGAGTTTTGAGTCTGTTTATGGTAGAGATTGTTGTATGTTTGATAATCAGTGGTGTAAGGGATTATTGGATAGAGGTAAAAGGAATTGAAGTATTTGATCATCAGTAATTGTATTGAATTCTATTGTATTGAATATTGAATTCTATGTTCTAAGTCACATACTAACCTGACTTAGAACCGTATCATCATTCCTTCACTGACATTGAGTTAAAGGCTAGAAATTATTTTTCTAACAGCACTATGGGAATGCATATGGCATAGATTGTATTCTGGGCCAGACCAAGCCCTCTCAAAAGATAGTCTAGACTCTAACATTTTCTTGTTTTAGAGGTAAATGCAAAATATTGCATTCCTGATTCAATTCTATTGGTCAGGCTACTGGATTTAAAGCAAAACACACTTTATTCATCCACTATAACTATAATACAACAGAAGAAAGAGGAACTTGGAATAACTTAACTTGATTGGAAAACTTAATAGAACAATAGATTATTTTACCACTAAATGGTAACTGTTCCAACATCGTAACATCCCATAAACACACTCTTGGCAAAAGGCAAATTCAGAAAACAGAATTGTCTCCGATGCTACTCCAGCAGCCCAGAGAAAACTCAGAGAGAGAGATATTCACTGCCTTCCAACCCTGCTGAGACCCCAGCAACAACTGCTGAAAGCTAAACTAAAGATCCTCGCTCTGTGGGAGTTTGACCACACCTATTCAACTTAAAAAAAATCTTAAGGCCTCACAAGCTGTTTATTTTCTTACAGAGATCTCGTTCAACCTATCTTTAGAAACAAAGAGGACAAAATGACCTCATAATGCCACAGAATCATCACAATTGGAGTGGTTCAAGAAGGTGATTCAAAACATATGATCAGTAAAACCAGAAGAATTTAGAATCAGCTCAGTCTCTAATTGCAACATCTAACACAAACTTTCATTGCTGTTGCAAAAAAACTTTCCATGTATTTAATATACAAATAGCCTGTCATAATACCATGATATAGAGTCACAAAGGCATACAGCACAGAACAGGCCCTTTGGCCCAACACCTCCATGCTGACCAGGTTTTCTAAACTGAACTAGTTCCATCTCTCTAAACCTTTCCGATTCATGTCCTTCTCTAAATGTCTTTTAAACGTTGTCATTGTCACCGCCTTCAACACTTCCTCTAGCAGCTTGTTCCATATGTGTACCAGCCTCTGTGTGAAAAAAAGGTACACTTTTCAAATTCTCTGTAACATCCTACAGCAACCTGTAAAGGTCAATTTTGCATTCTGATGACAGAATGTGATTAAAATAAAAGCACATTTTTCTTTTAGAGATCTAGTTAATAAATGATGTTATTCAAATTAACCTCAAAAAATGTCCTTTTCCTATAGAATTAGAAAATCTTTAAGCTGATTATGCCTGTCATGTTGAGCGTTGTTGCATAGCAGAGCTGAAATAATGGCTTCGTGTGAATAGTATTGAATAAAAATATAGGATATGTTCCAACATGCACTCACATGGGTGGTCCTTTTACTGAGGAGAGATAAGAGTGAATGGTCCTGAACAGTCCTATAATTGCTCCAGGCTAAGAGTAGAATGGTTGATGAATCTGAAATGAATGTATAAATGAGCTGTACCTCACCGTAGCAAGACATGTTTTATTCCACGTTCCAGAATCAGTTTCAGTCTCCTAAACAGTACTAGGGTACAGGAAAACAGTCCCACGATGAGAGGAAATATTAGAGATTGAGTGAGCCTGGATCATCCTCAAGCACTTCCCAGATAAAAGTTAAAGAGCAACACTAGTAAAGGGCAGCACCTTTCACTTTTCAATTCCCTCAGCAGGGGATTGAGAAACAGGAAGAAAAGAAAATATTACCTTCAAAAAGGCAAAACAAAATGCAGCTACTTGTGAAGAACTTTAATGATCTGAAGAGATCCTCTTGAGAGGAATTATTGCTAATATGTGGAATTAAGAAAATCAGGTGTATTTAAGACTGACATTCAGTTATTAAAACTGATGTTTATGTTACATTTGAATATAAAATCTATGAATATTCTAATGATGTTGCAAAAGTCGCATTGCTAGATCTGTTAATTGCATATCTTTATAAATGGGCATATTCAATCTAGCAAGTTTAAAAAAGGTTCAGTAGAATGAGTTTTGCAAAATATGCAGCATATAATTGAGAGGACAAACTGAGATAGAATAAAATGCTGACAAACTTGGTGACTGAATTAAAGTGACCGTTTGTATTACTTTTACTTACTCATGGGACTTGGACATCACTACCTGCTTAGCATTTTATTGCCTGTAACAAATAAACCAAAAGAACTGTGGATGCTGGAAATCAGAAACAAAAAACTCAGCAGGTATGGCAGCACATGTTGAGAGAAAGCAGAGTTAATGCTTCAACTCCAGACACCCTTTTTCAGAAGTGATTTTATTTTATTGCCTGCCGCTGTTTGCCCTTGAGAAGGTGGTGGTGAGCTGCCTTCTTGAACTGATCTACTCCATATGCAATCGGTTGACCCACAATGCCCTTAAGGAGGCAATTCCAGGATTTTGACCCTGTGACAGTGAAGGAACAATGAAATATTTCCAAGTCAGGATCGTGAGTGGCTTGGAGAGGATCTTGCAGATGGTATTATTTCCATGTATTTGCTGCCGTTGTCCTTTTAGACAGAGGTGGTTGGGGTTTGGAAGGTGCTGTCGAAGGACCTTTGGTGAATTTCTGTAGTGCATATTATAGATAATACATACTGCTGCCACTGAGCATTGTTATGGAAGGAGTGAATGCTGTCAATCAAGTAGGCTACTTTGTCCTGGATGGTGTTAAATTTCTTGAATGTTGTTGGACCTCCACCTATCCAGACACCTATCCAGGCACCTATCCAGGAGTATTCTGTCACACTCCTAATTTGTACTTTGTAGATAATGGATATGCTTTGGGAAGTTAGGAAGTAGTATTTCTGACCTCTGGCCTGCTTTTGTAGCCAGTGTATTTATGTGGCATGTCCATTTCAGTTTCTGATAACCCCAAGGACTTTAATTGTGGGTATTCAGTGATGGTAAGATCAATGACTGTCAATAAGGTAGTGACGATTGTCTTTCATTGGAGATGGTCTTTGCCCGGAATTTGTGTGACATGAATGTCACTTGTCACTTGTCAGCACAAGCCTGGATATTGTCCAGATCTTGTTGCATTTGGACATGGACTAATTAGCAACTGAGAAGTCATGAATGGTGGTGAACATTGTGCAATCATCGATAAACATTTCCACTTCTGACCGTACGATGGAGACAGGTCATTAATAAAACAGTTAAGGATGGTTGGGCTTAAGACACTATTCTTAGGAACTTCTGCAGAGATGCCCTGGAACTGAGATGGTTTCAATCTAATAACCACAACCATCTTTCTATGTGTCAGGTATGACTCTAACCAGTGGAGAGTTCGCCCCCGATACCCATTGATTCTAGTTTTATTAAGGCTCCTTGATGCCACACTTAGTCGAATGCGGCCTTGATGTCATGGGTTGTCACTCTCACCTCACCTCTGATATTCAGCTCTTTTGTCCAAGCTTGAACCAAGGCTGTAATGTAATGAGCTGAAAATATGTTGCTGGAAAAGCGCAGCAGATCAGGCAGCATCCAAGGAACAGGAGAATCGACGTTTCGGGCATAAGCCCTTCTTCAGGAATGAGGAAAGTTGCTGCTGTGCTTTTCCAGCAATACATTTTCAGCTCTGATCCCCCGCATCTGCAGTCCTCACTTTCTCCTGTAATGTAATGAGGTCAGGAGCTGAGTGGCCCTGGTGGAACCAAACTGGGTGTCACTGAGCAGGTTATTGCTGAGCAGGTGCTGCTCAATAGTTCTGTTGATGACATCTTTCTGATGATCGAGGGTGGACAGATGGGGTGGTAATTGGTAGGATTGGATTTGTCCTGCTTTTTCTGTACATGACATGCATGGGCAATTTTCCACATTGTCGGGTAGATGTCAAATTGTAACTAGACTGGATCAGCTTGGCTAGGTGAGCGGCAAGTTCTGGAGCACAGTCTTCGTTACTATTGCCAGAATGTTGTCAAGGTCTGTAGCCTTTGCTGGATCCAATACCTACAAGCATTTGTTGATACCACATGGAGTGAATTGAATTGGCTGATGACTGGTATTTGTAATGCTGGAGTGTCACTGGAAGAGGCCAATGACTGGAGTTAGTTATTACCGGAAATATAACTCAGATCTTGAAGTTCAATTGATATAGACATATACAAAATGGTACAGTTTAATATGCAGCATTTCTGGCTTCTTCATGGAAATGTCCTGAATTTGGAGAAGAACCAAACTGTAATGTGTGTATGATTTGGCAATGCTGGTGTTGGAACTGGAGTGGACAAAATTAAAAATCACACAACACCAGGTTATAGTCCAACAGATTTATTTGGAAGCACTAGTATTCGGGGTACTGCTCCTTCATCAGGTGATTGTGTATAGTTCTGGAATCCACATTATAGGAGGGATGTGATTGCACTGGGTGGGATTCAGAGGAGATTTACTGGGATGTTGCTGGGCTGGAGAGTTTCAGTTATAACGTGACTATGATTGTTTGCCTTAAAGCAGAGGAGATTGATAGGGAACATGATTAAGCTGTATAAGATTATGAGGGGCATAGATAGGTCCACAGGAAGAAATTTCCCCTTGGTGAGAATCAATATCCGGGGAGAAAGATTTAAAGTAGGAGTTCTGGAGGGGATGGGGGGAAGCCTTTTTCATCCAGAGGGTGGTGGGAATTTGGAACTCACTGCCTATAAGGGTGGTAGAGGCAGAAACCCACATAACATTGCAAAGGTTTTTAGATGTGCCCTTGTAACGCCAAGGCAGACAAGGCTTTGGGCCAAGAGCTGGAAAATGGGATTGAAATAGTTAGGTCATTGTTTTCACTGGTGCAGGCCCGATCAGTTGAAAGGCCTTTCTCTGTATTGTAGATCTCTATGACTCCATGTCCCTATTTTTGGAGGGGTATCCAAATGACATCTGTTATATTAGTCTATTGAAATTTTCTTGAATACATTTTATATAGAAGAATCTAATAGTCTTCACACTGTTCAAAACTCTTCAAACCATGTTATGAACTTTCTCTCAGTTAGGAAGTTTGCTTGAAGATTACGTTTCTTTAATAATGTTTTGACAGAGCAAAGGCTGTTTCATCATCTAAATCCAAAGTTTTCTATTTTCCAACTGCAACCAAATATTTGGATGCAGCTAGTAACATTAATATTTAATATTTGTATTAGGCTGACTTGTTTCATGTGCCATGTTTGTAGGGCTGATGTTAATTCAGTTACTGGGCCTACCTTATGACAGATATTTTATATATCTTAGAGCAATGCAGACATAATACTGTGTGCGACAGATTTATTGAGAAAAGTTTTAAAATTCTGCAATTCCATGGACTGAACCATGCAGCAATGCAGGAACAAATTACTGCAGATGCCGGAATCTGTACTGAAAAGAGCAAATGCTGGAGAACTCAACAGGACAGACAACATCCATGGAGAGATAGAAAGCTAATGTTTTGAGTATAAATAACTCTTCTTCAGAGCTAAAATGAAATGTAGAGGGAACAGCATTTATGCTATAGTTGATGTGGTTGGTGGGGTGGGGGGTGGGGGGTGGGGGGGGGATGCATGTGGGAGAGAAGGAATTGTGATGTGGTGGAGTGTTGAGTGTTGGTGGTTCAAATGAAGAGATTGGAATGTGAGAATGGCAGAACAATGTGTCTAATTGCCAGATTGGAAGGAACAGTCTGACTGGGGGAAGATGAGAAAGAGACAGAGATTGCAGCAAGTAAAATAAAAGAAAGGGAAGAAACATAGGCTATGTGAGATTGGGACAGAATTAGACAAGAAGTCCAATAAGGCCCATCTTGAGGACAGAAGCATTTTGTTGCAGTTTTTATGCTTGTATTACCACACCAAGCAGGGTGGCAAGTTTCTTGCTAGGCAGCATTGAGTTGTCAATTAACGGGGATTATTGCTCATTAAATGCCTTATTAAAGGCAAAAAATCAACTCATTAATATTCACCCTCTGAATTTGCCAAACAAGCCAGATATTGGGAAATCTCAACATGAAAATCAGAGCAGGTACCTTCCAATTTCAGTTCATCGTTTGATGCAATTGTCCTTCAAATTGGCATTAACATCAAATGGCTTGCTCCACAGGCACTGCCCACATGGGATCCATGTCTACTGACATTGGTCTCCGATAGGTGGCAGGCTCGAATTTACCTCATGGCAGATCATTAATCCCCTTACAGGAAACTTCTGTACCTCAGTGCTGCACCAACAACTATCATTGAAATACTGCAGCAAGGACACAGTGTATATGTCTAGCTCTGAAAATGTGTTGCTGGAAAAGCACAGCAGGTCAGGCAGCATCCGAGGAGCAGGAGAATTGACGTTTTGGGCATGAGCCCTTCTTCAGGAATCCATTCCTGAAGAAGGGCTCATGCCCAAAACGTCGATTCTCCTGCTCCTCGGATGCTGCCTGACCTGCTGCGCTTTTCCAGCAACACATTTTCAGCTCTGATCTCCAGCATCTGCAGTCCTCACTTTCTCCTCCTATATGTCCAGCTCACCAGGCTGCATCTCTGAGTGCTTTGGTTGTTCCCTTAGTGCTCACTAACTCTGAGCCTAATTCTGGATGCTCACAGCATCCCTGTCTGCCACTGCCTTGCCTTTGTGCACTTTGCCCCCTCAGCTAGAGAGACCAGGTTCATATTATATCTGCCTGCGCTGCTGTTTAGTGCAGACCCCAAGCCAGGAAGCTTGTCATGGTTAACTGCAGGCCTCAGTAAAGTCAAGGGGGAATGCCTCTGCTCAAGGTATCCGAACGCTAAGTCCAGGGGCTTGGACCCAGTCAATAAACCTCTCAGATTAATCAGAATCAGGATTGTCTCCTCAGCACATGTCCCATCTTCAGTTTCTGACCTACTGTGTTTTTTTTTCTGACCAGAATGAAAGAGAGGCAGATATTATTGAGATGAAAGTGTTTGGCCCCAGCTATTATTTTCAGTGGAGATGGGGATGTGTCTTGAGCGAGTGAGTCGACGATGATGAGGATGTGCAGGCTGAGTAGTGTTGGAGCAAAGGGGTGTGTGAGAGTGAAGGGTGAGGAGGTGAGTGGAAGAGCATGAGCCTGGTAGGAAGGACGTGGGTACAGTAACAGAGATTGAGTGAACGTGAAGCCACAGAGAGAAGATAGTGGCACTTCAGCTGGTGGAGTGCAGAAGGATATTGTCTTTCTTTTTACACTGCTGGGCATTCCTCCAGATGGCTGAGATAGTACAGACCCAGCTGGCACCAGCTACCAACCTGGCATGGTCTGATGTTGTGACCTCCACTGCTGGCCCTTGGGGGAGAAGTATGACCTGCCTCTGTACCAACCCATCCAGCAGGACTTGCTTGTCCCTGCCCACAAAGCAGGCATTGATTTCCCACTGTCAACCAGGGCAAATGCTAGGGACTCTGCAGGGAAGCTTAGACTGGCAGTACTTACCTAACACTGCTTATAAAGATCACATGGACGCAACTGAAGCCATCAATTCCAGGATAGCTCGGCAGTGTTGAGCTGTCCTGGGAGTAAGGTGTGACAGAATTGGGGATAGAATTGGTCATGAGGGACACCATTTTAGTGTTAGCACGGTTAGTTAATGAGGTAAGATTTGGTGAGAAATAGCACTCAGCCCTGTGATAAGAATGTAAAACAAGGACTGCAGATGCTGGAAACCAGAGTCTAGATTAGAGTGGTGCTGGAAAAGCATAGCAGGTCAGGCAGCATCTAACGAGCAGGAAAATTGACGTTTCGGGCAAAGCCCTTCATCAGGAATGATGAAGGGTTTTGCCTGAAACGTCGATTTTCCTGGTCCTCGGATGCCGCCTGACCCACTTGTGATAAGAAACCCTCTAAAAAACTGAACACAATTTGAGCATAGCCAAAAACAGTAAGATTCAGCTTAACATGCCTGCACCTTGCTTATCCCAATTCACCTTCTGTGGGTTTTGACGTGGAGGTGTCGGTGTTAGACTGGGTTGGACAAAGTTAAAAATCATACAACACCAGGTCATAGTCTAACAGGTTTATTTGGAAGCACTAGTTTTCGGAATGGTGCTCCTGGTGAACCACCTGATGAAGGAGCGGCGCCCCAAAAGCTAGTGCTTCCAAATTAACCTGTTGGATTATAACCTGATGTTGTGTGATCTTTAACTCTGTGGGGATCATTTATCTTTCTCTGAGACTGCACCCGGATCAACACCAGTAAAGTACAGTGCGATAGGTCAAAGACTAGACTCATAATCAAAGTCAGAACAATTGAACTTTTAAAGTCGATGGTTGACACCAAAGCAGTGCAAGTTAAATTCAGATATTCAATTATGAATAGTTCCATAACTGCCTGGTGTCTATTAGATTAGATTAGATTACTTACAGTGTGGAAACAGGCCCTTCGGCCCAATAAATCCACACCGACCCACCGAAGCGCAACCCACCCATACCCCTATATTTACCTCTTACTTACACTACAGGCAATTTAGCATGGCCAATTCACCTGACCCACACATCTTTGGACTGTGGGAGGAAACCGGAGCACCCGGAGGAAACCCACGCAGACACGGGGAGAACGTGCAAACTCCACACAGTCAGTCGCCTGAGTCAGGAATTGAATCCGGGTCGCAGGCGCTGTGAGACAGCAGTGCTAACCACTGTGCCACCGTGCCGCCCATTATTGCATTGCTTTTAGGAATTATTGTCTTATTTGCAGTGTCATTATTGAAATATTAAGCATTTGTAAAACAAAATTATCCCAAACAAAAAATAAATTTGCTGCCTTTGTTCTTGAATATGTATCAATGCTGTCAATAACATAATAATAGAACTTCAAAGAAAGGTCTTTGCAAGCAATAGTTGGATGTATAGTTCCTATGTTGTAATTATTACGATTACTTTTAGACATCCAAATGGCTTCTGTTGGCATGTGTGAACACTTTGGTGGAATTTGAGACAGATGGCATATTGGTGAGGGCATTAGTCATGCCCAATGAGCGTCTGTTGGAAGCATGAAGAGACAGCTTATGATGTCAATCAGCATTTAACATTGTCTCTTAATCATTCTTGGCTGAACATGCATTCAGCAGCAGAAAGGAACCTGCCACAGGGCTACTTAGAGGGATTGTCGATTACTCAGGTTAGTTGCAGATGGATTTAACTGACTATTGCTACAATTATATAAGCCCTGAACAACTTTAAAGGTCTCTGGGAAACATTGGACCCTATTAGAAGTGGTGAGAGATGTGCTGAAGTAATTTGTCCTGTCTTCCAGACCGCAGCACAAAGTAATTGTTCAAGGACTTGTGCATTAGTAGCCATTCTTTTTGGAATATGGCGTGGCTGGCTGAATGAACAGAGGACCTACACAGAAGCCTGCTGGGAAAGAGGAGGACAGGTTGTCAGCAGGAGGCCATTTTCCCTTCATGAATTCAGGAAACATTTTTTATACCCAATCCTCAGCATGAAAAAATGTATGTACTTCACTGAATTCCATATTCACTGAAATCTGCTGGCTGTTCATACAATAATGGCTTAGTGTATAGCACTCTTTACTCTGATTCAGAAATATTGTAGGTTTGAGATCCATTCTGGAAAATCTACATTGACACTTTGTTGCTGTGTGGAGGTCTGTGGCACTGGAGAAATATTAAACCACAGGCCCGTTGTCTGTCCTGGATAGATATAAAACTTAGTGAGGAGAAGAAAGTTAACTCTGATGGCCTGGCAAATATTGACAATGCAAATACAAATGAGATTGGATGCTTATTGTGAGGATTTTCAGCCCTTTGGGGAGACTTGCACCATGGCAGATGGACTTGGAGATGTAATACGTTTGATGTTCAATGTTGCATGAAACTGTCACTGGGAACAGTGTTTTTGAAGGGAAATGAGTATATTTCATTGTCTCTGTTCAGAGATTAAGCAGAGATGTAGACTGAACACACAGATTCATGAGGAATGTAACTTTCCCTGAGGTGCAGAGCATCATTGACTGCATACCCTTTGCTTTCCAGGTACTGCACATCATCTCCAAGGTATACCACAAATGGAAAGGACTCCATTCCCTCACCCTTCAGCTGGGTTCCATGCAAACACAATGAATCAAGTGGGTAATGCTGCATAAATGTGCCCACTCCAGGTCAATTCATGTTCAGGAACCAGCTATGCCATCTCATTTTAACTGCAATTACAAACTAGAGGTGGCTATAGGGCAATGCGGATTAGACATTGGTGACATGGGTGATACCTCAATAGACAACACACAAACCAGTGGTCAGAATGCGTACAATTCAAACTATGCTGTCACATGAATTGAGATAGAACCAGACTGTTGGGTATCAAATCAATTCTATAGGTCTGACCATAAGACTACAAGATACAGGAGCAAAATTAGGCCAATTAGCCCATCAAAACTGCACCACCATGCAATCATGGCTGATATGTTTCTCAATCCACTCTCTTGCCTTATCCCATAATCTTTTATCCCTTTACTAAACATGAACCTATCAATGTCTGTCTTGAATACACTCAATGACCTGGCCTCCACAGCCTTCTGTGACAATGAGTTCCACAGATTCACCACTCTCTGGCTGAAGAAACACCTTCTCCTCTCCATTCTATAGCATTGTGTCATCACTCTGAGGCTGTACCCTCTCCGCTCGTAGAAACACCTTTTCTACGTACACTATGTCAGAGATATTTGTGTTCTGAATTAGTGGAAGAGCCCTGCATTGTTCTGCAGACAACTGTCAAGATTCATGTTGGTGTGCTCCATGCTGACTGATAGAGTCAGAGAGTCATAGAGATGTACAGCATGGAAACAGACCCTTCGGTCAAATCTGTCCATGCCGACCAGATATTCCAACCCAATCTAGTCCGACCTGCCAGCACCTGGCCCATATCCCTCTAAACCCTTCCTATTCATATACCCATCCAAATGCCTCTTAAATGTTGCAATTGTACCAGACTCCACCACATCATCTGGCAGCTCATTCCATACACGTACCACCCTCTGCGTGAAAAAGTTGCCCCTTAGGTCTCTTTTATATCTTTCCCCTTTCACCCTAAACCTATGCCCTCCAGTTCTGGACTCCCCAACCTCAGGGAAAAGACTTTGTCTATTTTTCCTATCCATGTCCCTCATAATTTTGTAAACCTCTACAAGGTCACCCCTCAGTCTCCAACGCTGCAGAGAAAACAGCCCTAGCCTGTTCAGCCTCTCCCTGTAGCACAGATCCTCCAACTCTGGCAATATCAATGTAAATATTTTCTGAACCCTTTCAAGTATCACAACATCTTTCCAATAGGAAGGAGACCAGAATTGCACACAATATTCCAGCAGTGGCCTAACCAATGTCCTGTACATCCACAACATGGCCTCCCAACTCCTATACTCAATACTCTGACCATTAAGGAAAGCATACCAAATGCCTTCTTCACTATCCTATCTACCTGCGGCTCCACTTTCAAGGAACTATGAACCTGCATTCCAAGGTCTCTTTGTTCAGCAACACGCCGTAGAACCTTACCATTAAGTGTATAAGTCCTGCTAAGATTTGCTTTCCCAAAATGCAGCACCTCGCATTTATCTGAATTAAACTCCATCTGCCACTTCTCAGCCCATTGGCCCATCTGTTCCAGATCCTGGTGTAATCTGAGGTAACCCTCTTCACTGTCCACTAGACCTCCAATTTTGGTGCCAACCTCCAGTCTTCTGGCACCTCACCTGTGACTATCGATGATACAAATATCTCAGCAAGAAGCCCAGCAATTACTTCTCTAGCTTCCCACAGAGTTCTCGGGTACACCTGATCAGGCCCTCGTGATTTATCCACCTTCAACCATTTCAAGACATCCAGCACTTGCTCCTCTGTAATCTGGACATTTTGCAAGATGTCACCATCAATTTCCCTACAGTCTACATCTTCCATATTCTTTTCCACAGTAAATACTGATGCAAAATATTCATTTAGTATCTCTCCCATTTTCTGTGGCTCCACACAAAAGCCATCTTGCTGATCTTTGAGGGGCCCTATTCTCTCCCTGGTTACCCTTTTGTCCTTAACATATTTGTAAAACCCCTTTGGATTCTCCTTAATTCTATTTGCCAAAGCTATCTCATGTCCCCTTTTGGCCCTCCTGATTTCCCTCTTAAGTATACTTCTACTTTCTTTATGCTCTTAAGGATTCATTCGATCTATCCTGTCTATACCTGACATATGCTTCCTTCTTTTTCTTTATCAAACCCTCAATTTCTTTAGTCATCCAGAATTCCCTATACTTTTCCTTTTCACACTGACAAGAATATACTTTCTCTGGATTCTTGTTATCTCATTTCTGAAGGCTTCCCATTTTCCAGCCGTTCCTTTACCCTCAAACATCTGCCTCCAGTCAGCTTTTGAAAGTTCTTGCCTAATACAGTCAAAATTAGCCTTTTTCCAATTTAGAACTTCAACTTTTAGATCTGGTCTCTCCTTTTCCATCACTATTTTAAAATGAATAGAATTATGGTCGCTGGCCCCAAAATGCTCCCCCACTGCCTTAATGCTCACCTGCCTTGCCTTATTTCCCAAGAGTAGGTCAAGTTTTGCACCTTCTCTAGTAGGTACATCCACATACTGAATCAGAAAATTGTCTTGTATACTCTTAAGAAATTCCTCTCCATCTCAACCTTTAACTATGGCAGTCCCAGTTAATGTTTGGAAAGTTAAAATCCCCTACCATAACTACCCTATTATTCTTACAGATAGCTGAGATCTCCTTACAAGTTTGTTTCTCAATTTCCCTCTGACTATTGGGGGGTCTATAATACAATCCCAATAAGGTGATCATCCCTTTCTTATTTCTCAGTCCACCCAAATAACTTCCCTGGATATATTTCTGCGAATATCCTCCCTCAGCACAGCTGTAATGCTATCCCTTATCAAAAATGCCACTCCCCCTCCTCTCTTGCCTCCCTTTCTATCTTTCCTATAGCATTTGTATCCTGGAACATTCAGCTACCAGTCCTGTCCATCCCTGAGCCATGTTTCTGTAAATGCTATGATATCCCAGTCCCATGTTCCTAACCATGCCCTGAGTTCATCTGCCTTCCCTGTTAGGTCCCTTGCATTGAAATAAATGCAGTTTAATTTATTAGTCCTACCTTGTCCCTTCCTGCCCTGTTTGACACACTTCTGTTCTCAGCTGTACCCGTCTCAGATCGATCTCTTTCCTCACTATCTCCCTGTTCCCACCCCGCTCCACCTTACTAGTTTAAATACTCCTGAACAGTTCTAGCAAATTTCCCTGCCAGTATATTAGTCCCCTTCCAATTTAGATGCAATCTGTCCTTCTTGTACCCCAAAAGAGATTCCAATAATCCAAAAATGTGAATCCTTCTCCCAAACACCAGCTCCTTAGCCATGCATCTATCCTCCTATTCCTGCCCTCACTAGCTTGTAGCACTGGGAGTAATCCAGATATTACTACCCTTGAGGACCTCCTTTTTAAAATTTCTGCCTAACTCTCCCTTCAGAGTCTCAACCTTTTCCCTTCCAATGTCGTTGGTTCCAATGTAGACAATGACCTCTTGCTGGCCCCTCTCCCCCATGAGAACATTCTGCACCCTCTCTGAGACATCCTTGATCCTGGCACCAGGGAAACAACACAACATTCTGCTTTTTCTCTGCTGGCCACAGAAATGTCTGTCTGTACCTCTGACTACAGAATCCCCTAACACAATTGATCTCTTGGAAGCCCTCATTGCATTGGAGCCAGTCTCAACACCAGAAACTTGACTGTTTGTGCTACGTTCCCCTGAGAATTCATCACACCATAATTTACCAAAACAGCATATCTGTTTGAAATTGGTATATCCACAAAAGAATCCTGCTCTAGCTGCCTACCTCTCTTACCCTTCCTGGAGTTAACCCATCTATGTGACTGTATCTGAGACATTCTCCCCTTCCTATAACTGCCATCCATCACATACTGTTGCTGTTGCAAATTCCTCATCGCTTCTAACTGTCTCTCCAACCGATTCACTCGATCTGATAAGATTCGCATCCAACAGCATTTATGGCAGATATAATCTGCAGTAACCCTTAAACTCTCTTTAACCTCCCACAGCTGACAAGGAGTACATATCACTGCAAAGTCCATTTTTGCTCCTTCATAATCTACAGACCCAGAAAATAACACCGTCTTATTCCTCTACAAACGCTGCCCCAGGTTAAATTAATAGCTATGGCTTATATTTTAAGTTTAATCAAGAGACTTATCTCCAAAAACATATAATCAAGAAAGAATCCACTATACTCACTACTGCAGCCTTTCTCTTGGACAGACTTAAAACAACAATTAACTTATCTGATTCTGTGCTATGAACTTCACCCAACAGGTTCTTCCAAGATTAGTTGTGAATTTCACTGTTTGTTAATTTTCCCAGATGCACTCTGATGTCCAGCCATACACGAAATCAAACAGCAAAGGTGGTAACTGTGCAGGTCCTCTCTCTCTCTCCCTCTCTCTCTCTCTCTCTCTCTCTCTCTCCTGCACTGTCCTCATCATCTTGCCATCCTGAGGGCACAGCCTTCGCCTTCTATGATCTACGGAGGAGAAGAAGAAGGAAAGGAATTGGAGAAGAAAAGGCAAATTAGACAGCCCTTGCAAAGTCTGGCTCCCTGACATCTCATGTGAGTGCATAGCCAGAGAATATAACCTTGATTTCCCATTCATCAACATTCCTCTATCTTACACTTCCTCTGTTAGCCTTTTATCTGCCTCTAACAGCTCTGCACTGTTATCAAACTGGCACTCAGAGATCTGCTGGAAATCAGGTCCCTGCTGAAGCCACTATAGGTGACCAGCTTCTCGAAGCAGCCAGTATTAGCTGACCATATTGTGTGGGCCAGCATTGGAACATCTGGCCTCAGCACAGTTTGAGGAGATTGCACAGCGGCTCAGCACACCAGCCCTAATAGACTGGGGCCTTCGCGGCTCAGGGTCATCACAGGACAACCTTGAAAGTCATCATGACAAAACACTGATATAAATAAATATGCCATGGTTTTCTGCATTTCTGTGCTCTTGTGCAATGTAGTAGTTTTGCGTTCCTTTATAGAATACCTTGAGGGTCAATGGTCACTTGGGATTCACAAAGCACTGATGCTGTCATGCATGGGTCTCATCTGGGAGGAGAAAACTGTCTCAAAGCAGGAGAATAAAATAAATGGTCAACCAGAATGACGTGGCTCATTTACCTCTCTGTGATAGGTCCCTTGCAAAAGATTTATGTGGCACAAGCTTCACTCCCTTATAAACCCACAGAATTCCATCCTGATGCTCTGGCCATTAAACTGAACAAGCAGTTATTGGTGTAAAAATAGTGCTCAATATATTCCAAGCAGAGAAATGTAAAGATTCATCATAATGAAACAAGATTTCCTTCAGAGATGTAAGGCTTAGACATCGCAACTGTCAATTACTTCTGTGTATCCCCATGTTTGTGACGACTCATCAGTTCTTAAATCTAGCTGCTATCAGTTTGTCTTAGGTCTGTCTGCCTCAGCTTACCACTGCATCGACTTCCTCAGCATCTTTAGCATCAGCATTCACTCTTTCAGCATTTCTGTCAGACTCCTCTCCTTCCTCATCAGAGGAGAAAGGGAATTTCTGGAAGTTCCTGTTATCAAGCTAGCTTGCGGAATACACAGAAAACTCAATATTCAGAAGACATTGTCCAGTGAGTACTGAAGAACTCTCCCTGTACTGTCCGGATCATGGAAGTACATCTGTAGAAGCTCAGCTGTCTGTTCAGCAATGCCTGAGCGTATAAAAATACTGCATTGCTGTGATGGTTTCACACTGGCATTATGAGCCATGTTTTCTGTAGAGGTCATGCTTGTCACCCACACACCAGCCCTGGAGATGATATGGAGCTAGGCCCATTGCAAACATTTGAGGAACCTGAGAGCTTCAAAGAATACACATGTCATGATAGCTTCCTAGGTAACAGCTGCAGGAATTGTTGCCTATGGTTACATTCATTGAGGAAGTGAAATCCTTTTCTGTTCAGGAAGCTGGTAGGATGATATCAGGGAGCTGTGACCACCTCCTCTGAGCAATTGATAGCCCATTGTACCTGAGGGAACCCGACAGGAGCTGCAGTTCCTAAGGCTCAGGGAGCTTCCCTCGGGGTCCATCATGAACAGGACAAATTGAATTGCTTTCCTGTAAACAGCATTGGTAACCCCATGAATGTCCTTGTAGGCTGTAGACTGAGAGATGCTACACATGTCCCTGATTGAGCTTTGAAAGATGCCGCAGGTGAATAATTTCAATGTTGTTATGATCTTACGGTCTCTGGAATAGTGCTTCCTCCAATGGCTACAAGCCAGCTTGCAGACTGTGGCAGGTGTGACTGATGGTGATCCTAACCATGCAGAGATGCTTAGTTCTGATGGTTTCTTTTGGAGATATGTTGCTATGTCTAAACACAAACAAAAAAATCTGGGTGCCTCCCTTTTTCCCTCACTTGGAAAATGCCTTGCTGCAAAATGTTGGAGATAAATGTTTCTTTTGATCTTCTACCCTCTCCTTTTTGAGTATATTCCTCACCATCATAACTTCTGATAACTTTCTCTTTTCAGCTCCCATCACTCTGTTCTGCTTCAATCTCTCCCTTTAGCTGTCAGCCCCTAACTATATCCCTAGAAATTCCTGCTCTCCCTGTTGATCGCATTGCCATTTAAATCTCTATGCCCAGCCTCTTTCTCACACTACAATATCCCTTCATTCAGTTTCACTTGTCTTTCTCCCTCCCTGATGTGGTCTGCAATTTAGCCCATTGTGCTCGAAAACTCTTAATATCCAACTCCCACTATTTGTTATCCTCCTTGACCATATGGATCCTCTGTCACATCTGTGTTTATTTACTCCATTTCCCAGTATCTCTTTTGCACCTCCAACAATAATGTTCTTTAAGTTCCATCCCCTATCTTTCTTTACTACCCAGCCAATTACACTGTAAAACATAGAAGCAGAATTGGGCTATTTGGCTCATCAAGTCTGATCCAACATTTGATCATGGCTGAAATGTTTCTCAATCACATTCAACTGCCTTCTCCCCGAAATCCTTAAACTGCCTTCTCAATCAAGAACCTACCTATCTCTGTCTTAAATGCAATCAATGACTTGTCCTCCACAGCTCTCTGCAACAATGAGTTCCACCCATTCACCATCTTCTGGTTGAAGAAATTCCTCCTCATCTCAATTCTAAAGGGTTGTCCTTTCAATATGAGGCTGTGCCCTCAGGTTTCAGTCTCTCCAACTAGTGGAGACATATCTCTACATCTACTCTATCCAGGTTTCAATGAGATCCTCTGCATCCTTCTAAATTCCATCAAGGACAGATCTAGAGAGCTCATATGGCAAGTCCTTCAGCCCCAGGATCATTCTTATAAACCTCCTCTGGAGCCCCTCCGATATCAGCACATCCTTCCTTAAGAAACAGAGCCCCAAACTGCTTATAATATTCCATAACGTGGTCTGAATGGACCTTTACATAGCCTCAGCAGTACATCTCTGCTCTTGTATTCTAGACCTCTTGAAACAAATGTTAACAGTGCATTTACCTTCCTAACAGCCATCTGAACCTGCAAATTAACTTTAAGATAATTCTGAACTAGGACTCACAAGATCCTTTATGCTTCAGATTTCTGAAGCCTTTCCTCATTTAGAACCTATCAGTGCCTACCAAAATAGTCTGCAGCTATTCTTCCTACAATAGTATACAGCTTCATATTTTCCCACATTGTATTCGATCTGCCATATCTTTGCCCGTCCTCTTAGTCTGTCCAAGTCCTGTTGCAGCCTCCCCATTTCTCAACACCAGTTGTCCTTCCATCTATCTTTGTGTCATCAGCAACTTAGTGACAATGCCCTCGGTACCTCCATCCAGATCATTAACATATAACGTGAATACTTATGATCCCAATACTGACCTCTCCACTAGTCACCAGCTGCCATCTTGAAAAAGGCCACTTTAACCCTACTCTCTGCCTTGTGTCAGTCATCTGATCCTCTATCTATGCCACTAACTTGCCCCTAATATCATGAACTTTTATCTTATTTACCTACCTCATATGTGTCAATTTGTCAAATGCCTTCTGGAAATCCAAATAGACCACGTTCACTGGCTTTCCTTTGTCTAACTTGCTCTTTACTTGTTGAAAGAATTCTAACAGATTGTCAGACATGACCACCTTGGCAAAGCCATACTGACTCAGCCCTACTTATCAGGCATTTCCAAGTATTCCACAATCTCATCCTTAATATTGGAGTCTAAACTCTTACCAATGACAGACGTCAAACTCTCATTCCACATTTCCACTGAATTTCCACTGAATTTCCCTGGTTGATCCTCCTTTATATTAATTCTCCAGTTTAATCGGTTCTGTCTTTAAACTCAAGATTTTACATTGAGCCCAGAATTGCTCTATATTTTAGTACTCTGTAATCTCTCACCATTTAGATGACTTGCTTCTTTTATAGTCTTCCTGCCAAAATTGACAATTTCACATTTTCCCACGTTATGCTCAGTTTGTTATACCTTTTTCTACTAACCTAAACTTTTTTGTAGCTCCTTATGCCCTCTTCATAATTACCTTTCCTACTTATCTGTGTGGTGTTAACAAATATTACCATGACATCTCTATCTCTTCTTTAAGTCATCTATGTAAATGGTAAACTTTTGAGGTAGCAGTCGCAGTCCCTGTGGACCACCATGCATTGCATCCTGCCAACCTGAACAGGATCCATTTACTCCTACCGTCTGCTTCCTGTTAGCTGGACGATCTTCCTTCCACACCATGAGCTTTTATTTTCCAAAATTTTCCCTTTGAAGTGACACCTTATCAAATGTCTTCTGGAAACCTAAGAACAGAACGCCCACCAGTTTCTCTTTATCCACATCACGCATTACCTTTGAAAAAAATCTCCTATAGGTTGGTCAAATGCGATACTCCTTTCACACAACGATGTTGACTCTGTCTGATTACTTGAATTTATCCAAGGGCCCTGCCATAATTTCTTTAAATATACTTCTCACATTTAAACTAACTGGCTTTTATGTTCCTGCTTTCTGTCTCTCTCTCTTTTTGAATAAAGGCATTACATTCACGATCTTCCAATCTAATGGGTTATTCCCTGAATCAATGAAATTTTGAAAATTTACAACTTGTTAAGTATACTTCAATTCAATACACTTCATTGATAATGTGATTTTCCCAAGTTCTTTCCTATTTTCTGGTTTATCATTGTTTCTGAGATGCCACTTAGACCCTCTATTGTGAAGGCTGATGAAAAATGCCTGTATTTATTTAATCTTTTATTTCCTTATTTTACATTATTAATTCCCTAGTCTCATTTTTTTAATCTGATCAACACTCTTGTTAAGTTTTTTCTTCTTTTAATATTTATGGATCTGTAATTGCTTTTCTGACCAGTCTTCCCTCATACTCTATTTTTCCCCCTTTTCACTGTTTTGTCATTCTTTGTTGATGTTTTTGTATTCTGATTTTTTTTTGACCTGGCACCAGTCTTTGCATAATTTTATATTATTTCTCTTTTAGTTTGATACTGAATTAAAGATTTCCAGTTCACCAATTTATTTGCATTTTTCTTATTCATTGAACAATGTGTTCTGAAAAATTCCCTTGAGTGTCAGCCATTGACTTGTTCTTTAACTTAATTTGCCAATTCACTTTAGCCAGTTTTGCTTTCATGCCCTCATGATCTTTCTGATGGAAATTTTTAAAAAGTAGTCTTGCACTTACTCCTCTCTCCTTTAAACTGAATGTAATGCTCAATCACACCGTGATTTCTGACAGAGTTTTAAAAGAAAGGCTTTCAGAATTTGTATGATGATGGTAGAACTGCATTTCGTGTGCAACCTGAATATTATTTATAGAAGAGATAACACTAGTTGTCACCGTGGGATGATTCTTCATTTCATTTGAAGTAGGCCAGCCTTCGAAAAAGTGATATACAAACTTCCTGTGAATCTAAGCAGCTTCTTTTTCAACAAGACAACAGCATTCATTTTCCTGTTGCTAGGTCACAAATTATTAGATGTATCAAAACCAATGGCGTAACTTGCTGTAGAAAATTGTGAGCTTATAATTTCTAAGCTACTTGTCAAGTGACATTGCCACTCCATTACCGTGCCCAGGTAACACTGGTTTTCAGGGAGACCTGGCAGTGATGACCCAGGGTAGTAATTATTTTGTCTCACAGAAAATGTTAACTTTTAAGTAAAAGCACCTGCCGAGCTTTGCAAAAAAAAGGAGAAAAAAATACTTAACTTGATCTTGATGTTTCAGGAATTTCAGAAGATTATACGATGTTCAGCAATTCCATTTTGTCACAGTGAGCTGTGACCATCAAAAAGAGTGAGATTATAATTAGGACTGATGTCAATAACAGCTTCACCTCTGCATCCACAATTTCTGTTCACTTTGGAACTGTCACTCACATGGCATTACTGTGTCAAATTCACCAATGGTTTTTCATGGAAGCTGTGGGCAGCTGTATCAGTAACTGAGCAGTAACATTGAGCAGAAGAACGCTTGGGCCTCTATAATAGGTCGTTCCACTCAGAATGCAGACTGAAAAAGAAAGAACAAATTGTAAAAGATACTACACCATGCACTGTGCAAGTTGTTTGAATGGTTGTGTGAAGGGAGGAAAGCAGCTGATGTGAAGGGAGACAGGGTGATGGACGATTTTAATCTAACTTTCCTGATGTAATCACCTCAGTCAATACTTTATATTCTGCCAAATTTGACTTTACATATGATTGCGTCAAATTTTGAGTGAGTATCTCTCCCTATCCACTTCAAGAATATAACAGAATAACAACATTTTAACTGCAGAGTTTATTTGTCACACAGGAATATTTCAATGTATCAGCTGGCAAGATAGATTTCTCAGCAATGAGTTAACGAGAAGCTACAGTCTGTTGACTGAATATACATTTTTCAGTGAGATGATCGTGATGGCAAAGGCACATGTGCCCTTTGGCAAAATACTAGCCAGAAATTGATGGAATAAGCCCAAATTGGATAAGATAACTTGGAATACCAAAGCTAAGATAGTGTGACAATTTACAGGAAGATCGGAATCTAAGAGTGATAACAGCATTCAGCTGCAGGCACTGACAGAGGGCAGAGTGTGCTAGTGAGGTCTTGTAACTTGCTTATGACGACAGAATGATTATTCATGACCAAATGTTGCTTTCACTTTTGTCTTTTCTTCTCCAATTTTATTTTCCAAGAATGACTCCAGATCAAAAATCTGCTATTGGCTAAAAGTTACTTGTGGCATACTGAGACCATGAAACGCACTACATTCAGGCAAAATCTTTCTGTTCTATTTTCCTTCTACTCTTTTAGTTTCATTTGCAGTGAAGGCTGACACTGGGAATAATCCCCTATCCTTTTTCTTTACCTGTGCATGATTAACCTGTGCATATTGAGCATTTGTTGATTATATCTGTAGAGCTTTTCTGTCTAACCAGTCCCTGCCAGCTTCAGTGCTCCATTTGGATTTCATTTTTATCTATCATTCCTAAATATTCTGTAACCCTTTATTTCATTCACCCTCACATTCTTTTCCAGTTATTCCTAAAACACATTAACGTCATTCACCTGAACGACTCTCTGTTATTGTATGCTCCACATTCTCACCACTCTTCCTGTGAAGAATTTTCTTGTAAAGTCTTTAATGGATTTCTTGGTCACTCTCTTGCATTGCCGGATTTTAATTTTTCTCTTAGTCATACACTCACAGAATCGTAAAGCACAGATACAGACCCTTTGGACAAACAAGTCCTTGCCAAGTATAATCCCAAACTAAACTTGTCCCATCTGCCTACCTCTAGCCCATATCCCTCCATATCTTTTCTATTCATGGATTTATCTAAGTGTCTTTTAAATGTTGTACCTGTTCCTGCATCCAACACTTCCTCAGGAAGTTCATTCCACATGCAAACCACCTTCTGTGTCAAATATTTGCTGTCCATGTCTTTTTTTTCATCTCTCTCAGAGCAGTGCGGGCAGCAAGTCTCGGGCAGAGACTGGCGTGGGGATGTCAGTCCTGGAACTAACTTTGAAGCATCTGAACGCAATATGGAGTGGATGGGAAAGTTGGAGGGGAGCAGGGACGGCTATTGGACTTGGGTCAGGTTGGGGTGGTCAGACTATATGTGGAGGCCCCTCGCCGAACAGCTACAATGTAATGCTTATTTGATGTTTTTTAACCTGACTGTAGTTGTCAATTCCTTAATGATGTCTTATTTCTAATTTATTTCTTAACTCTGTAAAGAAATGCATCTGCTGTTTATTCTGCTTTTGCACCCAAGAGTTGTACCCAGGCACTTGTACCTAAGATGGTGCCATAAGAAGCAGATGCTGTAAAAAATTTTCACCGTACTTCTACAATGGGGTACACGTGACAATAAAGGATACTCTGACTCTGATTCTGAATTTCAAAACAGGAGTGAATCATTTGGCCCCTCCATCTTGCTCCATCATCCAATATGATCACGGCAACTCCACTTCCTTATTTGGTCCCTATAACCCTTGGCCCCCTTGTCTGTCAAAACCCTTTCCAACTCAGCCTTGAATAAATTAAATGACTCAGCCTCTATTGTTTCCTGGGGAAGATAATTCTCTGAATGAATCATCATCTGAGAGAAAACAAATTCCCATCTCTGTTGTAAAAGAGAAACTTTAGATTTTAAAAATGCCTTAATTTGCACCCCATAGTTCTAATCTCCTGGCATCCACATTTTGAAGGCCCCTCAAAATCTTACGTGTTTCAATAAGATCACTTCTCATTCGCTTAAACTCTAAAATGGCCCAACTCCTGTTCAGTCTTTCTTCATAAGATAAGCCCTTTATTCCCAGGAATGAGTCAAGTGAATATGTCCTGAACTGCTTCTAACATAATTATGTAAATTTCAATTGAGTCCAAATTGTGCACAGTGTTCCAGTTGTGGTCTCGATAAAGCCCTATACAGCTGCATGAGAATTTCCTTATCTTTATATTCCATTCCCCTTGCAATATGCAGCAACAATCCATTGGCCTTCCTAATCATTAACTATACCAGCATAATAATTTGTGATTGATGAAGCAGAACACAGTAACGTCACTGTAGAAGCAAGATCTGCAATATCACTCCAATTAAGTAGTGTACTGATTTGCTATTCTTCCTGCTAAGGTGGAGAAGTTCACTTTTTCTCACATGCATCTATCGGACAATTTTCTGCCCATTTATTTAGCTGCCTATATCCCTTTGCAGATATTTTACCATCTCTTTACTTTTATACCTATCTTGATGTCATTAGCAAAACTTAGCCATGCATTCAATCCCTTCATCCAAGTTGTTGATACAGATTGTAAATAGCTAAGGTCCCAGATGCAATGTGATATTCCTGTATATCTGCTCTCCTTGTCCTTCTAGTGGTGGTGGGTTTGAAAGGTGATGCATCTTGTAGATTGTAAACATTGCTGCAATGGAACATCGCTGGTGGAGGGAGCGGATGTTGGTGGATGTGGCGCCAATCATGCAGGCAGTTTTGACCTGGATGATGTCAAGCTTCTTGAGTGTTTTTGGAGCTGTACTCATCCAGGCAAGTGGGGAGTATTCCATTACACTCCTGGCTTGAGGTTTGTAGATGGCAGACAACCTTTGGGAGTCAGTACATGAGTTACTCACCCTTACTCACCAGGATTCTTGATCTCTGACCTGCTTTGTAGTTCAATTTCTGGTCAGTGGTAACTCCAGGATACTGATAGTGGGGTATTTGGTGATGGTAATTATTATTGAATGTCAAGGAACGATAATTAGATAGTATCTTGTTGCAAATGGTCATTACCTGGCATCTATGTTGCAAATTTTGTAGCCACGTATCAGCCAAAGCCTGGATATTGTCCAGGTCTTGCTGTATTTGCATATAGATTGTTTCAGGCCTGAGGAGCTGTAAATGGTGTTGAGCATTGTGTAGTCATTGAGGAATATCCCAGTTCTGAGCTTATGATGGATGGAAGGTCCTTGATGGAACAGCTAAGATGTTTAGTCCTAGAACACTGCCCCGATGAAGGGCTTTTGTTGAACATTGGTAATGTCCCTCGCTCTGAGCTAAGAGTATGGGGTTTAAGTGCCACTGCTCCAAAGCTTTGTCATAACCTGTATGGATAGCTGGATTAGAAAACATTTACCCTGAGAAACTCTTGAAGGGACATCCTGGAGCTGAGATAATTGACCTACGAAATAAATTTTATTTTGTAAAATTATGAAGCCTTTTATAAAATAATGAATTGAACTGCACACTATGTGGAATCTAATTGAGGTTTGATATTATCTTAGCATAATTTCTCTACCTTTCGATTCTGTCCGTCCTGGATTATACCTTAATGCTCAGTTTGCTTTTGTAATGGTTTTATTAACATGCCTTGCAACTTTTAATGATTTGTGTCTTTGTCCTCTCAGATCCCTTTGCTCCGCTATCCAATTTGGATTTTTATTTCCATATGTCACACATCGAGAAAATACTTGCATCTTAAGTAAAGATGGATAATTCCTGTGGGAAGAGAGCAAAAAAAAACAGCATTAGATTATGACACAAACAACTGAGAATGAAATATTCTGCAGAAGGGAAAAACTTGGGTGCTTGGATCCAGGGCAATTTTTTAAAATGACAGATGACTAACACGACAAATATTGTGTCTGTCAGACCTGATACATTGCTCTGTATTTATGAGGTACAGAGGAGGAAAAATAGAATTAGACATGACAATTGGCACAAGGATTGTGATACCTGGTTACTCTGTACTCAGTCCTATCGAGACAGGCAACACGCCAATCTTGTACTGCTCCACTGATCAAAATTATTGCAGAGATTGCCCAGCATAAAATGTGCTGCTGACGTGTTGCACACACAAAGCATCGGAGAAAAGTGCCTGGCTAAGTGATCAACAACCAGCCTGCACTTTTAAAGGGACCTTACACTTCTTAAAGGGCAGGTGTGCTCATGCTAAGGAACCATTTGAACAGTCTCAGAAAGACATCTCTGGTAGAAAGAGAACTGCAAACATTGCAATAAGACAAACAGAGAACTTCCAGATATCTAGATGCAGCATTGGGTGTTTTAGTAATGGAAATTGAAAACTGGAGAGAGATTATTTGTTTCTCAGATGGCCCCCAATGCAGACCTCATAAAAGAAATGGAATAGAAAAGTTAGAAAGGGCAATTCCCAAATGTTTGGCCCAAGGTTCTGACTGCAGTGTTCGAAAAGTTTAAAAGCATCACGTGGGTGGCAAAAGGTCAGTGATTCCAGACTCAAAGGACATCTCTTACCCTTTGGATCATCAGCTTCTCACACTGCTCAACAATCAGAACTCAGAATTCAAGCCTACTATTACACACCAGTGCTGTCAGCTTCAGACCCATTTCTTGCAGCCTTCACATGACCCCTATTATACAGCTGCGGTTGGCAGAATACAAAGCAATACAGTACATGCAGTGAAATCCTTCCCTTTCACTTGCAGGACATAGTTTTGCAGAATCACAGCGAGAAGCAGAAAGTTACAATGCCACCCTGTATCCTTCAAGCATTCTGGGTCATATGGTGCTCAATATTATTGGACTGGATATGACTGAAGCCACAACACCTGATGTCAGACAGAACATGCAGAATGTGTGCTATATGAAATGCTACCTCACCCTCATACTGTAATCTGCACAACATGCAACACCAGATGGTGTGTTCATGGATCTTTTGCTTTGCAGTGAGTGCTCTTCCTTTCCTCACTTCAACCCTTGCCTCCCATTTTATACTTTCAGATGCTGAAGAACTGTCACCAGGCCCGCCAACACAGCCTCATTAAGAGGAGTGAGAACAACTGTGATCCTCTAATGAAGAACCACTGCCTCTTTTAGCTAATAGGTCAAGTACTGACATTCTGCATACTTTAGAAGATAGCTTAGAGTCATAATCAGTGAGTGTATAGTTACTGACACCTGATAAGTGATTGGGTACTAGACTGGAGAGACTACATGCTCACTCTTCGCTACTGCAGGTAAGGAGACATTGAAGCCCTTTCCTGTTATGTGCAGAACTTCCATTAGCTTTGTGATGCTATGACAAATAACGGACAGTAAAATGTTGTGAATATCATCTTCTGCTGCCTGGAAAATGGTTAGGGTGAAGGTTACTCCAGTATGAAAGACCTCCTCCTGTTCACATTCCTTATGGTCTTATGGGCGTATAAAATGTTTTCTGCTGTGCTTTGATGCTGTGATCTTTCTTTTCCTTGAGGAAGTATTTTGGAAAGCTTTGAAAAGGGTTGCGATTATAACCATCTCCATTATCTGCTCGGACAACTCAACTTCTGAAAAATCATAGCCCTTGCCCTCATCATGGCACCTACTGACAAAATGATCAATTGATTGATGCTATGGAGCATTTGTGAGGCAGACCATGTTGTGGATAGCAAGTATATAGAGAAGTGGACACACTGCAAACTCAGATTCCCCAGGCAAGAAGAGAGTGGGTGACCACCAGGCAGATCAGGAGGGCTAAGCAGACACAGCAGGAATCTCCTGTGTCTATTCTCCTGCAAAACAGATATACCGGTTTGAATACTGTTGAGAGGAATGGCCTCTCAGAGGATAACAGCCAAATTCATGGCACCATGGTTGGTTCTGCTTCAGAGGGAGGAAGAAACAGCCATAGAAATGCTATAGTCATAGAAGATTCAATTGGAAGGGGAATGGTGGTGTTTCTGTAGCTGCAAAAGAAAGTCCAGGATAGTGTGTTGCCTTTCTGCTGCTAGGGTCCTGGATATCTTCCTCCCTCTGCAGCAGAGAATTTGGCTGTTATCTTATGAAGAAAGACATGTTGGTACTAACGACCAAGATTGAAAAAAACAGGGATGAGGTCTTAAAAGCAGAATATAGAGAACTAGGTAGAAAGCAGAAACGTGGGAGCTCAAATGTAGTTATGTCAGGCTTACTAACTGTGCCTCAAGCTAGTCAGAGTAGAGACAGCAGGATATAGGACAAATATGTGGCTTAAAAGATGGTGTCGGGGGAGGGTTTCAGATTGATGGGGCATTGGGACTAGTTCCAGGGCAGGTGGGAACTGTACAAACTGGAAGGGTTACACCTGGGCAAGACTGGTACTGATGTCCTTGGAGATACTTGGTAGAGAATGGTTAGGGAGGGTTTAAACTAGTGTAGCAGGGGGATGGGAACCAGAGGAGTAAGGTAGTAGAGACAGGAATTATGGGAGAAGTAGAAACCAAGGCAAACACAACTAAGAACAAGTTAAGGCAAGGAAAAACTGCTGAACAGAGCAGAGGTGGTGGTTGGAAATACATGCGTTTTAATGGGAGAAGAGTAACAGGTAAGGTAGATGAACTCAAAGCTTTGGTTAGTACTTGGAACTATGACATTATTGTGATTACAGAGACTTGGCCAAAAGAGGGACAGGCCTGGCAGCTGAATGTCACAGGATTCAGATCTTCCAGGTGTGATATAAAGGCATGTTAAAGTGGGATGGGGGGGGGTGCGTGCAACACTGCTAAAGGAGTACATCACAGCTGTACTGAGGGAGGACACATCAGGGAACTCATACAGTGAGGTAGTATGGGTAGAAATCAAGAATAGGAAAAGTGAAATCATAATGCTGGGGGTATCTACAGGCCTCCCGACAGTCAGTGGGAGAGAGAGGAGAGAATATGTAGGCAGAGTTTGGAAAGATGTAAAAACTGCAGGGTTGTTGTGGTGGGTGATTTTAACTTCACCTATGTTGACTGGGACTCTCTTCTTGCTAGGGGCTTGGATGGAGCGGAAATTTTAAGGACCATTCAGGAGGGATTCTTGACACAGTATGCAATCAGGCCAACCAGAGAAGGGGTTATACTGGACCTGGTTTTGGAAAATGAGCCGTGTCAGGTGAGTGAAGTTTCAGTAGGGAAGCATCTTGGGAGTAGTGACCATTATACCATGAATTTTAAGATAATCATGGATAGGGATAACAGCAGTCCTCAGGTGAAGGTGTTAAATTGGGGGAAGGTGAACCTTAACATTATTAGGCAGAAATGGAGAATATTGATTGGAGGCGACTGTTTGAAATTAAGTCGACATTAGACATGTGGGAATATTTCAAATGGCAGTTGCTAAGAGTTCAGGAGCAGCACATTCCTGTGAGAATGAAGGATGGGTATGACAAGGTATGTGAACTGTAGATGACGAGGGATGTTGTGACCTTGTCAGAAAGAAAAAGGAAGCATACACAAAGTTTAGGAGGTTGGGAACTGATGAAGCCCTTGAAGTATATAAGGAAAGTAGGAAAGAACTTAAACAACGAGTTAGAAGGGCTAAAAGGGTTATGAAAAATTATTAGCAAACAGAATTAAGGAGAATCCGCAGGCCTTTATACAAATATGAAAAGCTATAGGGTACCATGGAAAGGGTTAGCCCACTCAAGAACAAAGAAGGGAATCAGAAGAGATAGGTGAGGTCTTAAACAAATACTTTGTCCTGGTATTCACTAAAGAGAGCAAATTGGTGGAGGATGATCTAAGGGAAGGGAGTTTTGAATTTATAAGCCAAGTTGCTATTAAAAAGGAAGAGGTGTTTTCCATCTTATAAAGTATGAAGATAGGTAAGTCCCCAGGTCCTGATGGAATCTGTCCCAGAATACTGAGGGAGGCAAGAGAACAAATTGCTACAGCATTGACAGATATCTTTGTATCTTCTTTGGCCAGAGGTGAGGTCCCAGAGCACTGGAGAATAGCTAATGTTGTTGCATTGTTTAAAAAGGGTAACAGAGATAATCCAGGGAATTACAGGCCCTTGGTAGGGAAACTATTGGAAAAGATTCTCAGGGACAAGATCTGTAAACATTTAGAAGCGAATGGACATATTAGCAATAGACAGCATGGTATTGTGCAGGGGAAGTTGTGCCTCACTAACTTGACCAAGTTTTTTGAAGAGGTGACCAAGATGATTGATGAAGGAAAAATGGTTGCTGTTGACTACACGGACTTCAGTAAAGCCTTTGACAAGGGCCCTCATGGCAGACTGGTACAAAAGGTAAAGTCACATGGTACCAGGAGTGAGCTGGCAAGTTGAATACAAATTGGCTTACTTATAGGAGACAGAGGGTAACAGTGGAAGTATGCTTTTCAGAATGGAGGGCAATAACTAGTGGTGTTCCACAGGGATCAGTGTTGGGACCTCTGCTGTTTGTGATTGACATAAATGATTTGGAGGAAAACATAGCTGGTCTAATTAGAAAATTGGCGAATGATACAAAGATTGGTGGAGTTACAGATGGTGAGGAGGATTGTTAGAAGATACAGCAGGTTATAGATTAATTGGAGGCATGAGGTGAGGTGAGGTAATGTGAGGTGATGCATTTTGAAAGGTCAAGTACAGGTGGAAATTATGCAGTGAATGGCAGGACCTTTAGGAGTTTTGATAGGCAGAGGGATCTGGCTGAGTAAGTTAATAGATCACTGAAGGTGGCAGTGCAGGTAGATAAGATAGTAAGAAAGGCTTATAGCTTGTTGGCCTTCATTGGAAGGGGCAGTGAGTATAAGGATAGACAAGTTATGTTACAGCTTTATAGAAATTTAGTTAGGCCACACTTGGAGTATTGCATACAGTTCTCATCAACACACTATCAGAAGGATGTGGATACAGTTTTTATTTCAAATCTGTAGCTCAGGTTATGATTCAGGTTGTAAGTTTGCTCACTGAGCTGGAAGGTTTGTTTTCAGACATATTGTAACCATGCCGGGAAACATCATCAGTGAGCTTCCAGTGAAGCGCTGGTGTTCAGTCCTGCTTTCTATTTATCTATCTTGGTCTGTTGTGGTGGGTGATATTGCTTCCAGTTCTTTTTCTGAGAGGTTTGTAAATGGGGTCCAAATTGATGTGCTTGTTGATGGAGTTCCGGTTCACATGCCAGGCCTCTAGGAATTCTCGTGCATGTCTCTGTTTAGCTCTTTTCTAGGATAGATGAGTCAATTGAGACACAGGTTCAAAGTGCAGGGTTGGGGGAGGGGGAAGTGGATGTTTAAAAGAGATGTGCGAGGCAAGTTTTTTACACAAAGGATGGTGAGTGCCTGGAACATGCTGCCAGGGGAGGTGATGGAAGCAGACAAAATAGCAGCATTCGGGAAGCACCTGGACAAATACATAAATAGCAGGGGAATAGAGGTATACAGATCCTGTAAGTGAAGACAGCTTTAGTACAGAAGGACAAAATGTGTTGATGCAGGTTTGGACGGCAGAAGGGGCAGTTCCTGTGTTGTATTGTTCTTTGTTCTTTGACTGTTTTGACATTTGCTCTAGACAGAAAGTTCTGAAGTTTAATTTTCATTAAGCTGACTATCATTTCCTCCTGCTTTGCAAGGTCTCTCTTGAGACGGGCAGAAGTATTGACTCCATGCAACCCTTCATTTTCAATGGCTCTCTTTATTTCACTGCTTGCATATTTGGTTCGGCAACAGTCAAATCTAAAAAAAAGGATATTTCCATCCTTTATTCAGAAAGTCTGAACTCAGATCTGTAGTCTTCCAATTCATGCTGGGGTATTTAATAGTCATCTTTCTGATGTTTTGAAAATGCTGTTTAGGTGATGTAAAGTAATCTTGCTACTATATGTTTGTGATGTGTGAAGTTTCAACCATGCAGCTATTTGTTTTTTTAGCTTTTTGTTTAATACTCTGATCTGTGCTGTTTCTAATGGTAGCTTGAGGTTTTCTTTTATTTACACATCATCTCCTCAGTATTTGTGTAGTGAATTCTTTATTGGGAGGGATGTGTTTTCTCTTTTAAGTGAAACTGGTTGGTTTAAAGCCTTGTACGAATTTTCTCGTATACAAAGTTAAAAATCACACAACATCAGGTTATAGACCAACAGGTCTAATTGGAAACACTAGCTTTTGGAGTGTGGCTCCTTCATCAGGTGAGTGTGTAGTTTTCAAGTATGATTTTTTTAAGAAAACTCCAAGCACTGATCACCAAGGTGGATTTCATGTATTAATAGTAAGTAATAGCTTACCAATAATGGTAACTTGGAGTTACAGCTAACCATGTTTTCTCGTATGCACAGTGAGTCTGCACCTGTTAGTAAATCACTCTGGTCCTTGGTTTATCAGCATACCCATCTCTTGAAGCATCATAGTACTTAAAGCAGTAAAACAACAAAAAGTTTTGCATACCTAGAATGCAAATTGATGTGAAGTGGTAAGTTGACATTTCATCTGATCAGGCACTTCTGGTCCTGTAATTGTCCTAGGTGATATCATCAATAAGGTTATAGAAATGTTAAAATTACAAAACATTTGGTATTGTGAAGCATTAGTTACCTTACATTGAATAAAGAAGAAGAAACCTTTAGAAAGAAATTGCAATGCACAGAAATTACAGCGTCTGAGGAAAGCAGTAGGCAATGAAGAAAACACAAGCTAATTTGCCCATCACATTATAAAGTATTTAGACATAGACTATGATAGATCATACATCTAGCTAAATTTAGCAACAATGAACCAAGACTATAATTCACACTCAGCTAAATTTCAAATTAAAGAACCTTGCCCCTAAAAAAGAACAAAATGTCATAAAATTCCACTTCTTTCCTATTACATTTCATTCATTCGGGACCAAACCATGAAAAATTATATCAATAACCAAATCAATTTGAGGTTCATTAATATTATAATTATATCACTTTTTGTCATTTAATCCAGTTTTCTTTTTAGAGCTTCCTCATTTATGCTAAAAATAGCCACCATGCCGACATTGAACACTTTCGTATGACTGGAATCAAATGGTCTTCAAACCATTAAAATCTATCTCAACAATAGACTGTATCCTTTATAAGATTACACTTTTCAATATAATCTTTGCAAATAGCAGATGAACATCACAGAACAATTAGGAAAGTGTATAACACTAAAGGATCTATGGTTATTGCCATTTGTTGACTTACAGCATAACATCTCTGTTTTAATGTTTAACAATTTTATTAGTCAGTGTCAATGCTGCATTTTCAAGCACTGCTCAGTTATGAAGAGTGGGATTTCTTTCTATTAATGAAGGATGTAGATTTATTTACTTGTTAATTATTTTCAGGAAACCTTTAGTTCTCAATGTGCTTGTTTATACAGCATTATGAGTGTTACCTTTCTGAGAAGATGTGAAGTTTATAATAGTTGCGAGTTGTTTTTTGTCAATTTTGCTCAATAGCATTGGGAGATGTAAAGATGGAGTCCCTCAATTCTAGAGTAAAAATGATCGTTGGTCACTTCTACTGATTATCAGGCTGCAGGTCACTCATTGGCACAATTCATCTCCTTCTTCTTCATAACATTTTAAAATTCTTTAAAAATTAATCACTCATGGGATATGACTATCACTGGAAGCAGAACCTGCTCCCCCTAACAGGAGAAAATCCCCTGCCCACTCCAGATGTGGTGGCAGCTGTTTTCTGTTCACATTGCAAATTTGTAAGTCAGATGAAGATGGAAGGCACTACAGGCTTAACCTGTTAATTCAGGTAACTTATCAAACCTTTAAATTTCTTTATGCCTGGCATTCACAATCAAAACCATAAGATTTGAACCTCCTTATACTCCTTCTCAACTCTTCTTTTTAACTGTTTCTGACCACACTTTAAAATAGTGTCCTCACTGCAATTATATTGAACCATTGAACCTGAACAACCCAAGTGGCTAACTAACTCTGTTCATGTCCCTGGATAGAGATCAGACATTGCCGTTGATTCACTGGAGTGGAACCCTTGATTGAGCATAGTGATGTGACGAAGGACCACTCCCCTTAATTCTGAAACGTAGTTATTTAATCAAAGCACATTCAGTGTGTTTGCCATGTAAGCTGCTGACACACAGTGTAGTTGTGACTGATCACTGCTGAACATGACATGGCTTCGTAATGCCATTGCAAGATGAGTCCTGTAAGCCTGTAGGTTCTGAATGATACTGCAATGCACAAAAAGAAACAATAAGGCAAGGCACAGCAGCGGTGCAAATCAGTGTGAGGTGAGTAAGCACTATGAAAGCATGCCTCACACCCCGAAGAACAGTTCATTCCAATGTTTAGGGTGGATCCCGGTCTCTTGTGTGCAAATTCGTCAGTCAGCAATATTGCAATGAAAGCTGTCGTTGAGTTCCAAAGTGACATTCGGAAGTGCTGAACTATAAGTGAGTCAGGATAAGCCATGTTGGCATATTGAGGTTGGTGTGTGTCTGGTGGCAACTTGCATGGATGGAAGGGGTGCATACAGTCACTGCCCATGGAGCGTGCCTTACGATGTTGGGAAAATCTGACCAGAGAGACAAGCTGGAGCTGACAGGTACCCACTCAGACTTTTATGTCAGCAATTATCGCTCTTTAGCATCTTCCTGTTGAACGGGAGAAAAGCAACATGCATAATGAAGTTAGAGTAGATAATAATGAAATATAAATGCATGCAAAAAGGTTTCTCACTGTTCACTAGCGAGATTCTCATCTAACTGTTAAACTTTGCTCAGTAAGTTGGACTTTTTTTCTTAAAGTTGAAAATCCCATTTTCCCAGTGATATTTTTTGAACTGACCTGTGGCTGATCACATTGTTCACAGTTTGCAAAGGTTTTACTAGAACTCTCTATTCTTAGACATAATCATAAACAAGGGGAGTCGATGGCCTCGTGGTATTGTCTTTAGACTATTAATCCAAAGACCCAGGTTCAAAATCCCACCATGACAGAAGATGGAATTTGAATTCAATTAGAAATCTGAGATTAAGTCTAATAATGACCATGGTGAGAATGCTAATTGTCAGAAAGAAACTCATCTGGTTCACTAATGTCCCTTAGGGAAGGAAATTACTGTCTTTATCTGGTCTGGCCTACAGACCAACCACAATGTGATTGACTCTTAACTGCCCTCTGGGTAATAAATACTGGTCTGACCAGTGATATCCATGCATCACAAATTACTTACTTTTTTAAAAAAATTGAATTTCCATCAACTGCCAAGATGGGAATTCAGAACATGAGTTCAGTTTTCTGGATTAGTCAAGTAACGTTGCCAAATGCTGCCATTACCTTTACAAGTGAATAGCTGTGAGAAATGCCCTTCCACTTATTTGTCTTGATCTTCTATGAGTAGAAAGTTCAATCCTTTCCTAACTGCAGAATTTATGCCACATTTAGTGTTCCACTCTAACCCTTCAGACTCTTGCTGGATTATAGTGCAAGCTTCTCTCCCACATTCTCTCCAGCCAAACAAAATCTACTTCAGAACTTTGACAATCACTTCAAAATTGATACACACAGTACTAAATATTTCATGGAGCCTATTCTAAATCTTAGTCCCAAAAGTTATTCTAAAACAATGGAAATACATAGCCAAGGTCTCCAAGCAATTATCCATATGTATTTCCATTGCTGAACAATTCAGATAGTCATACTTTGAGGGTAGAATTAATTCTTTTTGCAGAATGATGTGATTGCCATCACTAATTAGCTGTAAAATCATAGAATGAATGATGCTCTCAGGAACTTTAATGCCTCACAGTGACATCCATAGCATCCCATATATACAGAAATCCCACGATAATAATAGTTCAGTGTTTGTTATTTCTGTTAAGGTGGGTCCAGTAGGAAACAGCTGAAATTTATGACTTTCCTCCAGGAGGCATCTATCACCTGCTCATTGTTTTATAAGATCAAATGCTGCCTGGAGAAAAATTAAGATCAATTGTTACTTTGACAGTGACTAAGCCTCTTACGGAAAGAGATTGTAAACTTGGTTCCAATGTTTGTTACACTGTCTATAGAAGAAACCAATATGAAACCTGCCTGGGCTAGCAAGCTACTGACACAGGAGCCAATGGTTTGCCTGCTCTTGAGCTTTAAGACTCTTGGCTCTCAGTATTTTCTTGGACTCCCACCTGTCAATATCAGATTCTTTTCTAAACCTAAATGTGGATAGAATTATTCGGCTAACTCATTTTTTTCCCCAAGATTATTCTCTCTTTCTCTTATTTGCAAATAATAGCAACTACGTTTATAGTATTTTCTGGGTCAGGACTTCAATGCAAAGTGAGGAAACTATTGTGGAGCACACGGCAAGAGCTCTCTGCTTTTACCTACATGTGAGATAGAGAAATACAATTAATATCAAAAGGAAATCTGAGCAGTTATCTTTAAGATGGATACCTTCCTCAACGTTGCAAGAAAACCTCTCCTCCACACTGTTTCACACAAAAGAAATCATGTCATTATACCAAGCTGGTCTCAATCATTTGAAAACTAAAATTGATCTTTTTAGGGATCACATCCAAGTTAAGAGAGGAAGTAATAGTCAACTTCTTGAACAACTTGAAAGGAATGCCTAAGTGGACCTGTGTCAGAGATCAGCTGCTAGTTTCCTGTTCAGGAGATAGGGCAATAAATGGTTATGCAGAAAGAAAAAAACAAGATGTAAAAAAAAATTAACTGTTTGCCTCAGGTTACAACTTCCTGGTGTGTTGCTAGTCTACTCACTGAAAAACTAGAGAATCACTCAGGAATGAACATGTAATGGCATAATGTCCACTCCCGACCATGTTAAGATCTGATTATTAGGGCTGTGAGTTATTTTATTAATTGATTAGACCATGGGCAGTATGGGATTCTTCTGACAGTGTGAAAAGAATATTGTTTATGGAAGTGACTTCATTACTGACCCTGGGTGTATGATTAGACTGAGTGCACTATAGTCTTATTTTTCTCTAGTTTTGCCGTATCCCACAACCTAAAATTAAAATTCTAAGTGCCAAAGGCGTCCATGCTAAACACATTTAATTCAACAGTGGGGAAGCTTTGCATCAATGAAACTCACTATCAGCTGACCATACTCCGTCTCTGGAAAGTTGATTAAATAGCCTTGTGTTCCAATAGGAAGGTCCTGCATCACAGCCACAATGTTGCTACCTAACAACATTACTCTTAAAATGAGTCTTGATATCACAAAGGGGGCATGGGTGTTTTTTACAAATTACAAATAACTTACAAATATTTCATACTGTATTGGTTTCATTTTATTCTTGTGTGCTTCAACATCACCTGCCTAGACTAGTTTCGTTAGAGAGCTATATGTACTGGCATGCCTTGGCAAATGTGGATGCTGACAGGGGATTTAGAGAATTTTCCTCTATTATGCAAGATATAATGTTGTGCCTTTATTTTTGCTCTGTACCTGAACATTACTATTAGAAGCCAGTGTTGTACTCTGGTCTGTGGGACATAACTGAACTTTCCTTTTAGAGAATATTGTCCAAGGTCACTCTCAACAGGGATAATGAAAATAAGGTAAACTTAAAGCCATGTAAGGACCTGACAACCAATAACCTGAAGTGTTCCACATTACAGGCACTGACTTCTGGCCGTATATTTTAATACTTTGACTATCTGTCCCCTGTTTCCCACCAAACCCACATCATCCGGCCTTTCCCACTTAACTCCTCCATTCCCTTGTCACCACAATGACATCCCGTTCCACAAAGCACCGCACCGCTGACTTACTCTTGCCGAACCTGAGCCTCCAGGTGAGCTGCCAGCTTCCTGCTCCAATTCCTCATGCCGCAGAGCTCCACAAGGAAAAGCACCAACCCTCAGATACAACAGGCCACCTTTAAACCAATGGGAACTGATTGGGCCCCTAACTTTATCTTCAAGGTATTCAAGGTTTATTAAAAATAATGTCATGTTAGTTTTCCAGGTATGTAAATATATTATAAGCAGTCCCCCCAGGCTGATGAAAAACATGCTCCAAATAGGCTACAAACGTTATCACTCTAATTTACCCAGCCATCAGGAACTCAAGGTTTAACATTTCATCTAATTAAGTCACCTCCATATGCAACTTTTCCTACTTTCATGGGCTTAGTTAAATCCATCTGAAATTTATTGTTTTACATTCTTCTAGCAATTAGGGTAGCACTGTTGCTCAGTGGTTAGCACTGTTGTTTCATAGCCAGGGACCTGGGTTCGATCCCAGCCTCGGGCGACTGTCTGTATAGTTTGCACATTCTCCCACTGTCTGCGTGGGTTTCCTCCCACAGCCCTAAAATGTGCAGATCAGATGAAATGGCTAAGCTAAATTGCCCATAGTGTTCGGTACATTAGTCAGAGGGAAAATGGGTCTGGGTGGGTTATTCTTCGAAGGGTTGGTGTGAATTTGTGGGGCGGCATGGTGGCTCAATGATTAGCACGGCTGACTCACAGCACCAGGGTCCCAGGTTCCATTCCAGCCTCGGCGGCTGTCTGTGTGGAGTTTGCGTGTTCTCCCCGTGTGCATGGATTTTCTCTGGGTGCTCCAGTTTCCTCCCACAGTCTAAAGATGTGCAGGTCAGGTGAATTGGCCATGCTAAATTGCCCATAGTGTTATGGTGCATTAGATTAGATTCCCTACATTGTGGAAACAGGCCCTTCGTCCCAACAAGTCCACACCGACCTTCCGAAGAGTAACCCACCCAGACATTTCCCTCTGATTAATGCACCTAAAACTATGGGCAATTTAGCACAGCCAATTCACCTGACCTGCACATCTTTGGACTGTGGGAGGAAACCGGAGCACCCAAAGGAAACCCACAGGGAGAACGTGCAAACTCCACACAGATAGTCACCCAAGGCTGGGACCCTGGTGCTGTGAGGTAGCAGTGCTAACCACTAACCCACCGTACCGCCAGAAGGAAATGGGTCTGGGTGGATTACTCTTCGGAAGGTCGGTGTGGACTTGTTGGGATGAAGGGCCTGTTTCCATATTGTAGGGAATCTAATCTAATCAACTTAAATGGATATTAAATTCCAGCTTGATGGTACACAAATCTGACTTGCTTTTGAGTATTTGCATGAGACAATGAGAAATTATTGTCCGCCAAAAGTTCTGTGGTCTGAAGGTATCAGCTCATTTGCAGTTGATGTTGGCAGCAGATATTTTTGACAGTGAATGATCTAAAATATTTTCAAATTGAGAATGAACTGAATACAACACTACAGTACATATCGGCCATCACTCTCCATGCTAAATGCGAGAAAAGCCTGACTGTGCTATTTCTTTCCCTGGCTTCTTCTGTTCTTCTGACTGTTAAGTAAAAAAAGTCAAAGATATTGTCAAGAAAAGACATATAATTCTGCAAAGATATATAGTAGATCAGAAGGTTGAATAGAATATAAAGAAAAGCAAGTAATTTCTAAAAGATTAAAAAGGAGGGAAAGATGAGAGTACAGGAGAAAGTTAGCTAAAAATATAAAAAAGTATATTGGAAATGTTTCCTTAGATATTTTAAAAAAGAAAAGATGTGACAAGGTAAACGTTGGCCCTAAAGAAAAAGAGTTTGATCAATTCATAATGGAAGATAGAGATGAAATGGCAGATGAAATGAGCAGATATTTTGCATCATTCTTCATTATGCAAGTAACATCATGGAAATAGCTGGAATTGGAAGGAGGGAGGAACTCAAAAAAATTATAATTATCAGGAAATTAGTAATGAGTAAATTGTTGGAACTTTGTGTTGCAAGTCTCCAAGTCCTGATGGATTCATGTTAGGGTTTTAAAAGAAGTGGCTAGGTAATTTTGCAAAACCTGTTAGGTTAAGAAGATATATTTAAATTGGAAAATGGCCAATGCAACTCCTTTATGCAAAAAAGGGAGGCACAAAGTAGTAAATGACAGGTCAGTTAGCTTAACATCTGTCATTAGGAAAATGTTAGACATTTTTATTAAAGAAATTATAAAGGCCACTTGGATAAGTTCAAAGTAATCAGGTAGAGCCAACATGGCTTTGTCTCAGGGAAATCATGATTAACTAATTTCTTAGAGTTACTATGAAGGAACACTGCAAATAAAAGGGAATCAGTACTTAGAATTCCATAAGGCAATTGAAAAGGTGTCACATCAAAGGTTGTTGCTTAAGATATAATCTCATGGTGTTGGATAACATATCGACGTGAATAGAAAAAATGGCCAGCTAACAGAAAACTGAGAGTTGGAATAAATGGGTCTTGTTTTAGGTCGATAGGAAGTAATGAGTGCAATGCCACAGGAGTCAGTTTTGGGCCCTCAACCCTCTACAATTATGAATATAAAATATAAAATGAATGATTTGGGTGAAGAGACCGAAGCAATGATCGCTAAACTTGCTGATGACACAAAGACAAGTGGGAAAATGAGTTATGAAGAGGATATAAGGAGCCTACAAAGGTATATAAATAGGTTAAGTGAATTGGCAAAGATCTGCCAAATGGAGCTCAATGTGGGCAAGTATGAACGTGTTCATTTTTGCAGAAAGAATAAAATAAAAGCATATTGGCAAAATGGTGAGTAGTTGCAGAGCTTTGAGATGCAGAGAGATCTGGATGTGCTAGTGTGTGAATAGCAGAAGGTTAATCTGTAGGTACAGCAAGTAATCAGAAAAGCTGGCTAAAGCATAAAATATTATGCTTTATTGCAAAAGGAATTGAATGCTAATAGAGAGGTAATGCTTCAGTCATACAGAGCATTAGTGAGACTACATCTAACCCTAACCCAATCGCAACTGTGCACAGTGCTGGTCACTGTACTTACAGGAGGATGCTAATTTGTTGAAATCACTTCAGAGAAAGTTTATTAGATTAATATCTGGAATGACAAGTTGCCTTAAGACGAAAGGCTAGACAGGCTAGGTCTGCATCCTCTGTTGTTTGGAAGAGTCAGAGGTGACTTAATTGAAATGTCTAAGATCCTGAGGGGACTTAAACGGATGAATGAATGATTTATCATAATTTGTACACTACAGTGAACAACACAGTAAAATACAGTGAAAAGCTTCAACTATCGGCACAATCCAGTGTTGTTTGAATATCTTATGAATATAAAGAATAAAAAAAATAGCTGAAAGAAAGCCCAGCTTCATTCCGCCACCTCCCCATGAGTCCTGAGCTGGTTGACCAACAACACCTTCACTGCTACCCCACTGCTGCCTGTGCTGGACCCACCATTCTTCAGATGCCATCTCTTCATCTCTGAGCCCACCTCACCGATGGGCCGCCGATGCCCGGTCCCATCCTGGACCCACAACTGCCCCACCATCAGGAGCCCCTGGCACTGCTATTGCTGCTGCCTTGCCGATAACCAGGAGTCCTTGGCCCTTGGCCTACTTCAATTGGGAGTCCCTGGCTCCACTACCAAGCCCGGCCGCCACTTTGCCAAGCGGACCGCTCTGGCTGCTCTCCTCTGCGATGTAGCCATTTCTGCTGCTGTCGAAGGAGATGAAGTAAAAGAAAAAGTAAAAGTAAAAGAATGTTGAAAGAATGATTCCTGTAGTTGAAAAATAAGGGGACACTCGTTTAGGACAAAGATGAGGAAATAAAAGTCTGTCAGAGTTTTGAGATTGTGGAAATTCCCTTCCTCAAAGGCAGTGGATATAATTTTCAAAATAATTTTAAGACAGAGTTTGATTGATTCTTGATTACCAAGGGGTTGGAAGATTAGCAGGGTATGTGGGAATGTAGAGTTGAGGTTAAAATCAGATCAGTCATGATCGTATTGAATGGAGCAAGCAGGCTCAAAGAGCTGAGTGGCTTATTCTTGTTCGTATGATGAACGTTTGAACACCACCCACAAGATCCCATCAAGCCACAGATCATCTTGACTTGGTACTATATTAGCATTCTTCACTTTTATTGGGCCAATATCATGGAACTGTTCTCTCAGCAGCAGTACCTAAAACTACTTGGACTTACCCAAGTCATGAAGATAGGTCGCTGTCACCTTGTCGAGGGCATATTAAGATGAACAGCAAATATTGACAGACATTTGAGTCTTGAATAAATTGAGTCGTACAAAGATTTGGCATGGATATCAACTTCTTTACAGTTCTTGAACTGTTTAAAAATAACTAAATTCCTGATCTGTAAAAATATAATTTCAATTCGTATTCTTTGATTAATTAGTCCATGACTTTGGGTTACTATTATTCTAATAGCAAAAAAAAATCACATTGGAAGAAGTTCCAATTTTATAATAGAAATTGCTAAAAATATTCTTCAGTCAAGCTAGAAGTATGGTTGAATTTATCTATTACTTTGCACTGACGAGCACAAATATCAGATAATTTTTACATCTGCATTGATCTGCTATAAGTCATTGAACTGTAAGAGTTCATTACCCCCCACCCCTTACTATGGTGTAATATCTGATGCATTACAGTCACTTTTAATTAAAAGTTGATCTTTTAAAAATCAAATTTCAGATTTCATTATCTGATACACTTATGAACAGACAAATTGCAACATTGCAGAATTGAATTTTACAACTGCAGTTTTTTAAAAACATATTCAAGAATTGATATCAGGAAGTTAGAAACATTTAAAAATAATGCATTCTAAATATTAAGAAAAACTGCTAAAATCCCACTTAGAAGGACAGGACATTAAGGCTACTTTTGTATGTTATTATGTTAATATCTGTTATTTTGTATTGAAACAAAAGCACTGCCAACAAAAGCAGTGAGCTGTAACCAATACACAAGTAATTGAATCTTCCTGCATTTAAAAAGTAAGAGAGAATAAATAAAAGAACAATTAAATTCTTAGGGTATGAAATTGCAATTTAGAACATTAGTAGTTGATGTAAGAACTTATTTTTCTTAAGTTCTTCTCTCCTCCATTGAAAGAAAAGTATGATCTCTGAAAGAAAGTGTTACAGACATTGTCAATATAGTGCAGTAATGAATTCTGATGAAAAGCACTGACACATTGTTCTGAATATTGCAGAGAATGACTCCAATCCTTCAAACTAGGCTTGTACAATCTTTTCGCATCAGCAGGGGGCACATTTCCATTCTGCTCACTGAAGGGGCCGGAGATTAAATTTATTAGATTTTGCCACAACAGTAAACATATATTTTAGTGGAAAGAATTGAACAATATATTGATTGTTTAAATGATAAATGCAAACAAATGACAATTCTAAAGTGCGAAGCAGCAGACATAACTAATAAACCCTTTTTTTCTCATTTTCTGTGATAAAACAGAGCTAGAGAGAGAAAAAAAACTAGGCCTCACATCCTGATCACAGAGAAGGGGTTTGCCATTCAGGAGGCAGGTGACTGGTCAATAAAAAGGAAGCGTAGGATGGATTTGTCCACTCAATTTCCAGCTCGGCGAGCAGAACCACAACAACTCAATTTATTCCCCCAGCCACTCCTATCTGTCACCCACCCATTTGTCTAGTCCCTTAGTTTAGATTGTTAGCAACTCCTCAGAAGTTTCAGATTCAATTCATAGGCTATCATATTGAAACACGTGCCATTACAGAAGTTATATCATTACAACATTAGGAAGAGATATTTTAAAATAATATCACTTTAATATGTTTTACTGCCAGTCATATCTCTTTTAGTCCATTGTTGACTCTTTGTCTCTATATTCTGGTATTTAACATCACATTTTCAGGATGGACATAATCAACAAGCAAAATCGCATCAGTTATGCATTTAATCTTGAAGCCATTCAGTAATACTTGCACTTGAGAGCAAATTAGTCCAAGACACAATCAAACTAAATTGTAGGTCTTTCACCAAAAGTGAAAAAGTAGGAAAAAAGGTAAACAACAAGCCAACAGAGAATTAAAGTATGCCCTTAGTCCCTAAGTGCCTAAAGTGCCTAAATTCCAATATGAATGCTATTACAGCGTCATCTTCCATCAATATCTGTTGGAAAAAAAAGAGGTACAATGTATGGAATTACAGACTGATTAGCCTGGCATTTTTAGTTGGGAAAATGCTACAGACTATTATAGAAGAATTAATAGCAGAAGACTTGGAAAACCAAAACCAGGATTGGACAGAGACAGAATCTATGAGAATTTTTGAAGGTTGTAACAAGTAGAGTTGTTAAGGGGCTGCGGATGTGGTTTATGTGGATTTGGACAGAAGGTTTTCAATAAGGTCGTCCATAAAAGATTATCAAGTAAAATGGAAGCACGTTGGCCTGGGGTAGTGTATTGACATGGATAGAAAACTAATTGGAAAATAGCAATAAAAAGTAGGAATAAACAGGTCTTTTTCCAGATGGAAGGCAGTGACAAGTGGGGTACCATAAGGGCCCCTAACTGTTCATAATGCTTTAGATGAATGAAGCAAATGTAATATCTCTAAGTTTGTAGATGACAGAGAGTTGGGTGGGAAGTAAATTGCAAGGATGATGCAGAAATTGATTCAGTGTGGTTTGAGTGAGAGTATAAATGCATGGCAGATGAAGTACAATGTGGATAAATGTGTGGTTATCCACTTTGGTAATAAGATGATTATTATCTGAATGAGAATAGACTGGGAAAGAGAGTGATGCAATGAGAACACCAGACGCTGAATGTAAGGATGCAGGTGCAGCAGGTGGTGAAGGAAGTAAATGGCATTTTAGTCTTCATTGTGAGAAACTTTGAGTACAGGAGCTGGGAAATGTTGCTGCATTTATATAGGGCTTTGGTGAGCCCACACCTGGAGCATTGTGTGCAGTTTTGGCCTCCTTATCTGAAGAAGGATGTTCTGTCCATGGACTGAGTGTAACAAAGGTTTACCAGATGAGTTCTTGCGGTGGCAGGACTGAAATGTATGAGAGACTGAATCAGTTAGGGCCATATTCGCTGGATTTTGAGGAATCATGGGAGATCTCTTAGAAACCTACAAAATTCTCAGAGGACTAAATAGGATAAAAGCAAGCAGCATGTTCCTGGTAACTGAGGAGTCCAGAACCAGGGTCACAGTTTAATAAAATGGAATTGGCCATTTAGGATTGTAATAAGGAGAAATGTCTTCACCCAAAGAGTAGTTAACCTGCAGAATTTTCTACCACAGAAAATGGTTGAGGTCAAAATATTAAACTGAGTGAGGTGTCTGCAGCTATTATAGCTGGTTGTTCTGAATTATAACATGGAAGCACCTTGGCCAAACTGAGCATCTCATTGATTTTGTCAAACTTTGATATTCATTCCATCACCACAACTGATTTGGCTTCAGGAGTTGCCTGAGAGGTACATTGATTGAAATTATGTAAGAGTTTCCCTGGCTGGATCTTTTTGAAAATAATGCTGATGAGATAACTGATTTGTATTGTAATTCTTAATCATTAATATTTATAAAGTGGACACACTGGACACAAAATACAAGAGCATAAAACAATTAAGCAATTTCACCAAGTTATTAAATGACAGTTCCTTTATAACACAACAGAACCTGATGAGAGAATTCTGAGAATGTTCAGGTTATGCAGAGCATAAATTGTCAGAACATACTACATTGCAAACATTCGATTCAAATTTTTGAAATGAAATAATTTTGAAATAGATTTAAAATAAAACAATAATGAAGAATTTAATGAGATTTTGCCTGATTCCAAACATCTTCTTGAATTGCTTGGCAACATTGGCTTGAAATCCAACACAACTACTCTGTTGCTGAAGCAAAAAGCAAATTGAAAGCCACAGTAAAAGGCTGCCTTCAGGATATGAAGAACAGGAGCATAAATGTTGAACTGATAATAACCTCACCTTCAGTTTAGTTTTGAGTTTGAAATTTATCATTGGATATTTAATGATTTCTGAAAGGTTATGTAATGCCTTTATAGAAAGAAAAGAAAGCTGGCATTTATATAACACATCAACCACCCTCACGATGCCCCCTAGTATACTACAGCTGATGATGATCTTTTTGAATTGAGTTGCTGGTGTAATGTGGGAAAGTGAAATATCCAGTTTATGTGCAGCGAAGTCCCACAAACAGTAATTAGATAAATCGTCAGATAATCTGCTGTAAAGGATTAAATATTGGAAAACTGCCAACATAACACCTTTATTTAAAAAGAGAAAAAATACAAGAAAATGGAACTATAGGGCTTATGCCCGAAACATCGATTGTCCTGCACCTCAGATGCTCCCTGACCTACTGTGCTTTTCCAGCACCACACTCTCGACTCTGATCTCTAGCATCTGCAGTCCTCACTTTCTCATAGTTAGCTTAATATCTATTACTGGAAAATATTAGTGTCTATTATAAATGATGTAATAGCAGAGGATTTAGAAATCTATAATATGAACAATTAGAGTCAGCTTGGCTTTATAAAAGGAAAATCATGCCTGACAAATGTTTTAGAATTATTTTAAGAGCTAACAAGCAAGTTAGGTGAAGAGGAGGCAGTAGATGTCATATATTCAATCTTCAGGAGCGGTTTGATAATGTCTAACCCAAACCCTGACCCTAACCCTTATACATTAGGCTACTCAGTAAGATAAGAATCCATTGTTTTAGAGGTAGTAAATCAGCGTGGATAGAGGATTGGCTAACCAGTAGAAGACAAACTTTGGGATAAGGTAAACGTTTTCAGGATGGCAGCCTGTAACTAGTGGAGTGCCACAAGGATCAGTGCTGCTGCCACAATTATTAAAATATATATATTAATGATTTGAATAACAAAAGTGAATATATTGAAGTTTGAGATTATCACAAATATAGTTGGGAAGGCTAGTGGTGAGGATGACCCAAAGAGTCTATATAGGGATGTTATCAGGTAAAGTGAGTAGACAAAAGCTATATAGATGGAATGTAATGCAGGAAAACATGAGGTTATGTACTTGAGCAGGAAGAATAGAGGTGTCGAACATTATTTAAATTGAGGAAGATTTCAGAAAGCTACAAAACAAAGGGATTTGAGAGTCTTCATCCATGAATCATAAAAGCCTAACATTCAGTTAAAGCGAGTAATAGACAAAATAAATGGAATGTTAGCCTTTATTTCAAAGAAAATGGAGTATAAAAGCAAGAAGTTTTGACTAAAATGGTACAAGACACTAATCAGACCATAGCTGAAAGATTGTGAACAGTTTTGAGTCCCTTATCTCAGAAAAGATATACTGGCAGTAGAAGTAGTCCAGAGAAGGTTCACTGGACTGATCTTGGATCTATAGAATGCAATAATGCATTAAATTGTTCTGCTTCTGATTTGGTTATCAATTTTGCAACAGTTCTATATCTGAGGAAATGATATGCTGACATTGTGTATTCTATTTGGAAAATTTCTGATGCTAAATCTGGTAGGACTTACTGGATCTTTTTCCAGTATCCTTCATATGTTGATTACATTTATTACAGTGAAAGTATTTTAACCTGTGTAACTTCAATTTTGCTTTAAATATGATACTCTGCCAGTTTTTCTTCTTGTATTCAGGAATTCTTTGAACTTACTAACGTCTTTGCAGCTTTTTATTGACTTCTCAGTCTTCGTTAAGTCTGTATCACTCTTGAACCAAATCAACTTTTTCTAAATAATTTGGATTGACTGTTATTCTGTGGTGATTTATTATTTCTGAACAAAATTGAGGATTTGAACCTTTAATCTTCTGGGGATGATTCACACCTTATTTTCTCAACAAAATGGTGCTCTTTCCTGTATTTGAATATATTCTGGTTTTTAAGAAAGCTCTTTTTGCCTCAGAAACACTTCTTTGGTTTAACTCTTTTTCTGACTTCAGCTTACTGCTCTTGAATTGGCTTGGATTTCCCAATAGCTAGATAGCCATTGTAGCATCATGAACTGGAATTGAGTATCAGGACTCTGCAGAACCCCAAATTCCACAGCCTCCACACTCCTCTAACTGCTACTCTCCTTAAATCTCCTGTACCCGTGACCTCATACCCTTAGCCAACACAATTCCAACAGCCTAGGACTGACACTCTATCAGTCCATCTGGCCTAAGGATCAAGCATATCCCAAACTGTCTTAATAGAGTCACTTCTTAAGTCCCAACATTCAACCCATAGCTCTCTGCCCCCAACATGTTTTCCGCCAACCCCATGTTTTGTGACAACCCTGACACACCCCAAAGAGCTCCAGTGAATGGCAACTTATTCTGAGAATGCCATGTGAATAAAATAGGGGTATAGTAGGTAAGTAAACAGCAAGTTTGATAAGATTCAGCAAGAAACCTTTCTGGCCTCATGGCAAGAGTGTGACCAACAAAGTCAACTCAACTTTAGCTAATAAAAACTTATAATTCAGCCTATGAAGTTTTCCATGGAGACACGTACAATATATTAGAAAGCATGGAGGGTGTTTCCATCCACTGGACTACTGAAGCTCAATGTGATGGTGGAGTAGGGAGTGCCTTGCTAAGTCACAGGATGTGAAGTTGGCATTCATCAACAAATGAGAGTTCTCCAGGTCAGTTCTCCAACTTGGGCTGTGAGGTTCAGGCAATGGAAAAAATGGCAGATCGACAGGAAACTGAAGCCATCGTGACCTTTCCAATACTCCAGAATACTACTGAACTCAGTAGGGGGAATCACCAATAAGGGAAATGTTAGTCGCTAAATGCTAAGCAATGTTAATCATGAAACCATAATGATTGTAAAGTGATAGAACAAAGACGCAGAAGGAGATACAGGACAATGGTTAAGTCCTCTTCTGCTGATAAATAGCAAACATGGTGCCTGTTGACATCGGTCAGCATGGTCATGAGGCCTGAGCAGTAGAGTTCCCAGAATGCTGTCTACTACCCATCTTTGTAAATATTATATATCGCTTAACAAAAATTCTTGGTTGTAAGAATCTGTTCTGGAATTGACTTTGAACACCATTACAACAGTCAAAATGCGCAAAGCAAATGACACTTGTTTTCTGAATCAAATTCATAGTTCTATTTTCTGCTCAAATTAACTGCATAATCATAAACATAAAGTTTGAAATCTTATAGGGGTCTGAGCAACATTAACTATCATAAGAAGTTTGGCAGAATCAGACAGCAGTGTGTTAAAGTTAATCCTGACGTTAAAAGCAAATTCGCACAACCTTTGTTGCTAACAAGTGCCATGGCAAGATACTCACTAGACAGTGGCAAGTTGCCAATTGACAGTGATTATTGCTTGGTAAACACCTTGTAAACAGTCCAACTTACCCCATTCATATCGAGCCGTCCAGATGACTTGCCAAAGAATCTCAGAGTTGGGAAAACTCAGCAAGGAAACCAGAGTGAGAACCCAGTGGATTGAAAACTCTGTTTGCTCCAAATGATCCCCATGTTGGAAACCAAGCCCCAACATCTCAGGTCAAATCCTAAGAACACCCATCTTCTACGCACTATGCATCCATAGACATTGGCACATCTCTAATCCACTCACAGGATACTTTTGCATGCCAATGCTGCAGTTTGCATTAAATAGCAACAGACATTGTAATCCTTTACAAATACTTGTTGTGCTCAGGTACACACACCTACTTCTGGACCAGGCTGTATTTTTGGGTTTCACTTCCTCTCATTCAATCACTCACTCTGAGCCTGCCTGGATATTCATGACCTTCCTGTCTTGCCTTGCATTGCCTTTTTAAAATATATTATGGGAGATGAAGGTGTGTTACTGTTGGTGCAGGCGAAGAGTGAATGAGTAGCCATTGCATAGGGGATGCAGGGTTAGTGATGTCAGGGAATGGGGTGGGAAGAGCATGTGTGCAAGGTGGGCAGAGCAGAGCGCGAGGCTCGGTGGGAGGTGGGGATTGTTGCAGAGACAGACCGAGTGTGAGGCATTGGAGAGAAGATGGTGGCATTTACACTGGTAAAGTGTAGAAGGATATTTACCTTCTTGCTACATTGCTGGGCATTCCTCCAAAAAGCTCAGAATACTTTTACCTTGGACCAAGGGTCAAACAGCACAGCCCGTCAAGCAGCATCCGAGGAGCAGGAGAGTCGACGTTTCGAGCATAAGCTCTTCATCAGGAATTACTCTCCTGCTCCTCGGATGCTGCCTGACGGGCAGTGCTTTTCCAGCGCCACACTCTTCGACTCTGATCTCCAGCGTCTGCAGTGCTCACTTCCAGTTGATTTTAACCTTGGGCCAGGCTGGCACAGTCTGGTGTCATGGCCTCCACAGTCGGTTCTGGAGGAGGAGGAAACATTACTGGAATGTAATGCATTTTCGAGGTCTGAAAATATTAGAACCCATTTCCTTCAGTTCTCCATTCCACATGCATTGACTGTTTTTAAAAAACTTTTCAATTGTCTTCATACCTGATGTTCTCCACTTTGGACTGGTGGTGCACTGTCAGCTTTGATTTTTTTCTCTGGCTTTCTTGCCAAAATAACTGACAGAATCAATATTTGAATACAGACAAAAAGAACACTGGAACCATTGATTTCCTTTTCTTCTTTCTCTCTAATCAATTTCACAATCACCAAGTATGAAAGACTAACCAAATCATATACTGAAGACAATCATGCAGCAACATTTTCTAAGACACTAATGTCTAAAGCAAGTATTAAATTCCTACTGTTATGCAAAATTATTGAGTCTTTAAATTTCTGGTCACACAAGAAACTGGGTCTGTTTAGCAGGAACATTAAGATCCACTGCCTGTGATTTAAAAGCAATTATCTGTTCCTATTGAAGGTTAACATTATCTCTCAGTGGGTGATGGTGTTGTGAAGGACATAATTGGGAATAAAGAGATACGTTTTCTGAGCTTTTCAGTGTAACACATGATTTAGCCACAGAATAAACTAAATTTTTCGCATGCTGTCCATTTTATTGGGGTAATGTTTTCAATGGAAAAAGCACACGTTGTCATATTTCCTTTCCACAGGACTCTGAAGGTAAAGTAATGGAACTAGTGGTTTAACTTGCAAGCAGTGATCACTAGTTTATGGAAAAAGCCAAGCAGTGGAAAAATAAACTGAGACCATTGCTAAAGCAGCAATGCAAACAGCTTCAGCTAATCTGAGCAAAAATAAGGTAACAAAGAATGTACTGGCCCAAAACGTCGAATTTCCTGTTCCTTGGATGCTGCCTAACCTGCTGTGCTTTAACCAGCAACACATTTTCAACAAAGAATGTTTATCTATCCTCCAGCCTTGTAAGTTGCTGTCTGTCTGAAACTTTTGAGTTAGCGTAGACTGATCCAGAATAAAATGAGGCTACAATACTGAGAAATTATAGCAAGGTTGAATGAAGCTATTTATATGATGAGAGGCTTTCTACATATTTACAGAACTCAATCATATTTGCTTGAAGACTATGATTATAATTTGCAGAGTTATATGTAGTCCAACAGATTACCACAATAAAATGCACTATCAATAGCTTTTGGGACAATGCAAAAAACAACAAATCCTGTGCCAATCAGACAAACTTCTCATTTGCTACCCAAGGGGTTTTGTAAAACAAACACAGTATTGTTTCATCATAGCTGTCATCTTAGTGATACAACTGAAAAATGGTGGATGGATAAAAATTCAAAGCCAAGCATCCAAATTGCCTGAAAGATTTGTTTTTGCCCAGATGCATATTCATTCGTCAGGTGTTATTGTTAGCTGTTCTTGCCTGAAGCTGGAGTAGTTCAGGTATCCTAGCAATTCCTAGCACAACTTTTTACTTAACCTCTCTGGATTTTGTGAAGCTAAGTCTCCACAGACCAAGTAAGAGGACCAAATGCTTGTCATAGTGACACCTTGGTGAATGTATCTAATAAGGCTATGTTGCTGTTAATCACTTCGCCATTTTCATTTCATAGTATCCCTACAGTGGGAAATCAGGCCATTCAGCCCATCGAGTCCACACAGACTCTTTGAAGAGCATTCCACCCAAATGCACCCCCCTTGCCTATGCCTTTAACCCTGCATTTCCCATGGCTAATCCACCTAACCTGTACATCTTTAGACTGTGGGACAAAACAGGAGCACCCAGATGAACCCCACACAGGCACAGGGAGCATGTTCAAGCTCCACATAGATAGTCACCCGAGGGTGAGATTGAATCTGAGTCCCTGATGCTGTTAGGCAGCAGCGTTAACCACTGAGCCACCATGCTGCCCCACATTTCATTCAGATCAATGGAAATAGGGCATGCTCCAGTTGAGGAGTAAAGGGTTAACTATACCTTTACTCAGGTAACAACTACTTAGCATGTGTATAAGCTGCTATGTCATGATAAAGTCAGATCACATGAAATGGGTCCTCAATATGTAGAAGTGTCCTCTTTTACATCTCTTGCATATTATTGATACTTAATAAAGGTTGCTGATATTCATTGACCCTACCTTATATCAACAACTCAAATCTAATCTTGCTACAAATGTGTTTTTTAAGAAGTTTTGGTAATTTAAAGTGATGCTATCAGATTAGTACATCAACTTAATGCGGAATAAGGAACATTAGATGAACAAAGTGGGCAAAATTTGTTCATGATATCCTGAAGATGTGGAGACATCTCTTGAGGGACCTGATCTTTCTGTGTGCAATTTTTTCTTTAGTGTGCATTTTTGCATTCTCCAGAGCCAGCCATTGGATAGCATTGTAACATTACAGGGACAGACAGTTCCAAAGTGTTGTAACATTCAAGTCCTACTGCTGATTGCTACATTTGACTGTTCCAAAATAATAGTTGCATTCAATGCTGCCTAGCAACAATGACAGGTTTGATGAAAAGTTTTCAAAAGGTTACTCAAAATAATGACAGGGGAATGTTCCTTACAGCCAGTTATTTGACAGATAAAGAGAGAAACAAACTCCAGTCAGGAAAGAACGGTTAACAGTTACTTCTGAAAGACCAGTGAACCATAGTGCATCTGCACAGTGTGGACTCCATTTTGATGACTCCATGCTGTTAACATGCAAGCAGAAGTCCATGGTGTTATTAGACAGCAAAGTGAGGAGTCAAGGCTGCAGAAAGTCCCGAGAGCATGTGTCACTAACAGTTCAGTGTATACTTTGTGTAACTGAACCAGATTAAAGTTCAGGAACAAATCTGAGGATAGTATTGCTGCTTGTGGCTTGTTATTTACAAAAAGCCAGAGCTGTTCCTGTGAAGAAGTGTTGCAGAACAGTTTCAGAGAATGCAAGGGAGTCAAATCACAGGAAAACACAAACATGAACTTCAGAGTGTGCGAAAACATTGTGGCACTCCATGATAAAGTCAAAAGTGAAGAATTGTAATACATTTGAAGTGTTAATGCGATTCAGCGGTCCAGCTGTTACTAACATCTAAGAGCTGGTGGTGGAGGGGACGGAGTTGTGGGGTGGGGGGAGGTGAGCAGGAAATAACTTAACATACTTGCCTTATTATTGGGTTATTTTGTACAGGGTCTTCTATGGTTACACCATTACCTAGCAAGCCTTGATGTCAATTGTATATATACACAGTTAGATATGAACATACCATACAACTTAATTTGAGCAGCATTCACACTCTCAAATCAATGTTTTAAGTAAAGTTTTCCTACATGTGCATTGTGAGAGTTGGAGTAATGATTCAAGATGTGCATAAGCATAAGTATAAGGGGCAAGAAGATGACCAAAAGAAAATGGCCGACGTATGAAATTGACTAACTTAGCTATAGCAGCAGCACTAACACATAGTAGATGGCTGAAGTAGTAAACAAGTTGCAGCTGTTTCAAAGCAAGACCACAAGGTCAGCAGAAGTCAGAAAACAAGCAGCTAGATAGATAGCAGAATAATGAAACCCCTTGACAGATAACAAACCAGACGATGGGCGACCTTACACATAGCAAAAACAAGTCCAGACAGCAAAACCACAAGGCCGAAAACGAACCTCGTGACTGATAACGAGGGACAAACGTTGAGAAACAACTTGAGGTGGACAATGGGTGGTTGTCAGCTGCCTGGGAAGATTGTAAACACTTGAGGGGGAAATGTGTCCAGCTGCACTTGCAAGACTGGGGTAAACAAGTAATGGAAAAGTACCGGTTTCTCGAGATTGAGAATCACCTGACTTAACAGGAGGTGGAGTTTAAGGGTATATCAGGGGATGCTTTGTAACGATCAGGGTCCCTTTCTTTGAGGGGTACCCAACTCTGCAGACTTGCTAATTGCTAATAAACTTTGTTTTCCTGAATTTGTCTTGAGCTGACTTTTTACGTCTAACAACTTGGGGGCTCGTGTCCGGGATCGACACTCCGGCTGCGAGGGGATCGAGAAAGGACATCGGGGAAGGTGCACCCTGCCGAGTTTGGCAGTCCCTGAGTGCTTGCTCGTCGCCCCACGCGGCTTGAGCGAGTGATATCCGGAGGACTCAGGAAAACAAAACACAGGGAACCGAGGCAGAAGGGAAGTTTTTTTTCGATCGAGTAATTTTGGTGCACCAAACCCAGGTAAGATACCTTGCAGAGGTCTGGTTTAAGGAGGAGTGTGCGTCACGGGGTCCTGCAGGCTTTTTGCAGAGGCGTGGCACACGCGAATCTGAGAACTGGAGGGTCCTGCTTGTGTTCCTGGGCGATCGAGGGCGCAGAGGTCTGGTTTAAGGAGGAGCGTGCGTCACGGGGTCCTGCAGGCCTTTTGCAGAGGCGTGGCACGCGCGAATCTGAAGACCGGAGGGTCCTGCGGGGTAAGTGTTTTGACACGGATACTTGCAGAGGTCTGGTTCAAGGAGAAGTGTGCTTCACGGGGTCCTGCAGGTCTTCTGTAGAGGCGTGGCGCGCACGAATCTGAGGACTGGAGGGTCCTGCGAGTGTGTCTTGACACGGGTAAATCTTCGTAAGTCCTCGGAAATGGGAAATAAAGGGTCTAAATCAGGTTCAGAACAGGACAGTAGTGACAGATACCCCGGGGTACCAAATGACAGCCCGTTAGGACGGATGTTAAGTAATTGGGGACATGGTAGACGAAAGGGAAAATCTCGGAAAACAATGGTGGATTATTGTTTGAAATGGTCCCTTCAACCGATCCAAGGATCATCCGTATGGTGGCCTAAATTTGGCTCAGATGAAGATTGGGTTCAACAGGCATTAAATTTATATGTAAATTCAAAACCAAATGTGACCACAAAGGAAAGCGATTACGCCCTCTGTTGGCTGCCCACCACAAACTGTTACAAACTAAAATTGGACCGTGATGAGGAGAGAAAACCAAAACAATGGGAACCCCTAGACCACCTGCCGCCACCTTACATTTCCCCAACTGCTCCGGCAAATAACCCTGACGACCAAAATGTTTCCGGAAACGACGTACTATCAGACACAGAGTCAGGGAGTGGGGGGAGCCAGTCAGAGGCTGGAAGCCTGACGACACGATCAGATAGTGAGAGTGATACAACCCAACGCCGGAGAGTAGTGACTCGATCACAAAGCCATAACGGCGACACGACTCGGCTATGCCCCCTCCGTGAAGTCCCTACGGGTGGACCCGAGGGCGGCATGGGCTTTGTGATCGTCCCATTAACAAGCACAGAAGTACGGAACTTTAAGAAAGAAATGAAAAATTTAATGGAAGACCCCATAGGATTAGCGGAACAGCTTGATCAATTCTTGGGGCCAAATATTTACACCAGGGAGGAGATGCAATCAATCATGGGAACGCTATTTTCAGCCCCCGAGCGACAGGAAATAAGGGAAGCTGCTAAAAGAATCATAGATATAGAACATGACGGTAGGGGAGCGGAATGGTTTCCAAGTGAGCCTCCTAATTGGGATAAAAATCTCCCCGGGGGACGAGAGCGTATGAGTCAAATGCGCAGATACTTAATTAAAGCCATAAGAGAGGCAGTCCCTAAAGGTTATAATTTTAGCCGGGCATTTGAAAACCATCAGGAGGCAGACGAGAGTCCCATAGCTTTCATTGATAGAATTAGAAAATGTGTTCAACAATATGGAGGGACGGACCCAACCTCGGACTTAGGACAACAAGCTATCCGAATTCAGTTTGTTTCGAAGGCTTGGCCAGACATCAAGAAAAAGCTAGAGAAGCTGGATGGCTGGGATACTAAACCCCTAAATGAATTACTCAGAGAAGCGCAGAAAATCTATGTCAGGCGGGATGAGGAAAAAGAAAAGAAGGCAGCGAAGTTGATGGTTCAAACTATCTTCCAAGTAAATGACAGCAGAAAAGAGAGGGGTGGTCAGTGGCAAGGACAGAAAGGAGGAGAGTATCGACACGAACCTCGGGGAGGAAGGAGACGTAGAGAACAGGATTGGGATATTGGGAGGCACGCTAAATGTTTTCACTGTAATGAAGAGGGTCACTTTAAGCGCGAATGCCCGCACTACAGGAAGGACGTGCGGTCCTTTGCCATGATTGAGGAAGATTAGGGGGGTCGGGGGCTCCTACCCTTGGGGAAGAATACTTTTCGACAGGAGCCCCTGGTAAATTTAAAAATTGGGTCCCAAGGGTCAGAAGTTACCTTTATGGTTGACTCGGGAGCGGAGCGGTCAAGCATTATTCAGGCGCCCATTGATGCCCGAGTTGGAAGTCGCATGATGGGGGTGTCGGGAATTGGAGGAAAATCTCTAGAAGTCCCACTGGTAGAAAATGTGGAAATTGAATATGAGGGTAGGACGGCTAGACAGGACCTCCTCCTCCTGCCCTCCGCGGGGTTTAATCTGTTGGGACGAGACTTGCAGGTCCGACTGGGGATCGGCACAGTACCAAGCAACGGGAAGGTCGTTGTAAGATTATTTGCCCTTTCTGAGATGGATAGCCAGCAGATAAACCCTGATGTTTGGTACTGTGAGGGGAACCGGGGCGGGCTGAACATAAAACCCCTCCAAATCACAATGCTTCCAGGGAAAGGTCCAGTCAGGAGAAAACAATATCCTATCGCTATGGAAGGCCGGGAGGGGTTACAACCTGTTATAGATGGCCTGCTCTCTGACGGGCTACTGGAGGAATGCATGTCCCCATTTAATACTCCTATACTTCCTGTCCGTAAACCTGATGGGACATACAGGATGGTACAGGATTTACGAGGCCTGAACGAAGTCGTGCAAGCCCGGTATCCAGTTGTACCTAACCCTTACACACTCATAAGTAAAATTCCACCTGACCACGAATGGTTCAGTGTGGTAGATCTGAAGGATGCCTTTTGGAGCTGCCCCCTAGCTGAAGAAAGCCGTGATCTTTTTGCGTTTGAATGGGAAAACCCTTTCACGGGACGAAAACGCCAGTTACGTTGGACGGTCCTACCACAGGGTTTCACTGAATCACCTAACCTATTCGGCCAGACTCTAGAACAAGTGTTGGAAACTTTCCAATGCACCCCAGGGAATCAACTCCTTCAGTACATTGACGACCTATTGCTCTCTGGAGCACAGAAGGATACTGTTCGGACAGACACAGTTGCCCTTTTAAACTTCCTTGCACAACAGGGTTTGCGTGTGTCAAAAACAAAGCTCCAGTTTGTCGAACCGGAGGTTCGGTACTTGGGTCACCAGATCAGTAAGGGCCACCGGCGCATAACACCTGAACGAATTGCGGGAATTACTAATATGCCACTTCCTAAAACTAAGAAGGAGATACGACAATTCCTTGGCCTAGTCGGATACTGCCGCATTTGGCTTGAGAATTACACTTCTTTGGTTCGGTTTTTGTACAAAAAACTGGCAGAGGACTGTCCACACATAGACTGGACGTTGGATGAGGTTCATCGTTTTCACAACATCAAGAATCACTTAGTGCGCGCTCCGGTTTTGGCTTTGCCTGCCCTGAAAGAACCTTTCCAGCTTTACGTTAATAACACTGATGGCCTAGCGCATGGTGTTCTGACACAACTACGGGCGGGACAACGCCAACCAGTTGCTTTCCTGTCAAAAATGCTGGATCCGGTATCATGTGGTTGGCCTACATGTATTCAGGCTATAGCAGCTACTGCCGTACTCATACAGGAGGCTCGGAAGCTTACCTTCGGGGGAAGAATCACAGTTTACTCGCCTCACTCAGTTAATACGATTCTCGCTCAGAAGGCACACCGATGGCTCACTGACTCTCGCATCCTTAAATACGAAACGATCTTAATGTCAGGAGATGACCTTACCTTTACCAAAGACCTGAGTTGCAATCCAGCTCAATTCCTCTACGGTGTTCCTGATACTGCAAATTCGGTACATGATTGTGTCGATCTAGTAGATCTGCAGACTAGAACCCGCGAAGATCTTCAAGAGGTCCCTCTCGGGGAGGGTCAGGAACTCTACATTGATGGCTCCTCTCGTTGCATCGATGGTACTCGCTACAGTGGCTATGCTATTATTGACGGTATTTCTCAGCAAACTGTTGAGTCCGGCCGATTACCTGGAAAGTGGTCAGCTCAATCGTGCGAACTTTACGCACTCCAACGGGCCCTCACTCTGTTGACCGGCGTCTCTGGTACCATCTACACTGACTCCAAATATGCTTTCGGCATTGTCCACACTTTTGGGAGAATATGGAGAGAGCGAGGCCTGATCACTTCTAGGGGGAAATCCTTGGCTCATGAACAGATGATTTCGCTTACCCTTGAAGCACTCACTCTGCCGGCCGAAATTGCTATCGTACATGTTCCAGGCCACCAGAAAGGAACATCGCCCGACGCGGTCGGAAATCGTCTGGCGGACGCAGAGGCCAAACGCGCCGCTGTGGAACAGCCTATACAGCTCCTTACGCTAATACCTTTGCGTGAAACTCTCTCGAAGCAGCCGATTTTTACTTCAACTGAGATTGCAAAGATGGACCAGCTCGGAGCCACACAGGATTCCGCTGGGAGGTGGTTCGTCCCTGACGGCAAACAGGTTCTCAACAAAGCTGTGACGCGAGGTCTTGTCCACCGCCTGCACCGCCAATCTCATTGGGGTACCCTTGCTATGTGTGACACCATTTTGCGAAACTTCGTCTGTAAAGGCATTCATACGATTGCTCAACAAGAAATTTCGGCCTGCGTGACCTGCCAACGCATTAATAATAAGGCAATGCGATCGGCCCCGCCTGGAGGACAACCCCTTTCTATCCGACCCTTCCAAAGGATCCAGGTTGATTTCACCGACCTACCTCAATCCCAAAAATGGAAATACCTTTTAGTCATTGTTGACCATTTCACTCATTGGGTCGAGGCCTTCCCAACCACAAAAACTGATGCCTCAACTGTGGCTCGACTCCTCCTCGAAAACATTATTCCTCGTTACGGCATTATGGAATCCATTGACTCTGACCGCGGGCCTCACTTTGTCTCTAAAACCCATAGACTGCTCTCTGACGCTCTACATATACAATGGAACCTTCACTCCCCGTGGCATCCGCAGAGTTCTGGCCGCGTCGAACGCATGAATGCTACTTTGAAGGCGCAGTTGACGAAATTAATGTTAGAGACTAAATTACCATGGCCAAAGTGTCTTCCCATTGCCCTTTTGCGCATACGCACTGCACCTCGTAAAGATATTGCCCTCTCCCCGTATGAGATGCTTTTTGGTTTTCCCTACTGGAGTCAGGTAGACGGGTGTCCCTCTATACAGGGTGGGGACATTTACTTAAAGGACTATTTACTGGCCTTATCCCGTTCTCTTACATAAATTCGAAGGAAGGGTCTCTTGTCCCAGACGCCACCGCTTGACTTTCCCCTGCATAAAGTCGAGCCTGGTGATTGGGTGCTCGTTAAGTCTTGGAAATCAGACAAACTCCAGCCACGGTGGGAAGGTCCTTTCCAGGTCTTGCTGACTACCGAGGCAGCAGTACGGACGAAAGAAAAAGGGTGGATTCACGCATCGAGAATAAAGGGTCCTCTTCCGCCTGAAGGAGAAGACACTTGGACGTGTGAGCCGGGACACAAACCGTTGGTGGTAACGCTGAAAAAGCAGCAACAATGAACTTTTTCTGGACTGAAATGTTGGGGGTTTTGATATATATAGTTTTATATGTCAGAAATGCAGGAGGGGAATGTGGTAAATGCCGCTCCATAGTTCGATTGGGGGACTCTGAGTTACCAGGCTCTTTTGTATCCCACTCCTCCTATGTGGAATATACCCGATGTTATGATTTTGACACACGGGAGGCATGTGTGGAAGAAGGAAAATTATATTATCAAGTATTGAATAAGGGTTATTATGGCTTGTCCACCGGCAGAGTCCGCCGATGTCCGTTCATCACTTATCAGTGGTTATGCATGGCCAAAGACACGCTCCAGGGGCATGTTGACAGGGTAAAGGTTACACAGCTGCGTAGGTTAGCTGAGGACAGTGTTCGCAAAAAGACGGCCGTCACCTCCGAGGCGCATTCTATTTACAGGGAAGTTGAGGAACGACTCACGCTCCCCGATAGTGCGCAGAATCTTTTCATTGATTTTACCTCCAGAATAGCTGCGGTGTTAAACATAAGTAACTGTTGGGTTTGTGGGGGCCCCGGCTGACTGAACAGTGGCCGTGGACGGGTGAGAGCCTAACGGTTAGAGACTTACTTGAATACAACTGGACGCGAGGGAATGACCGCGCACGACAAGTATGGCACTTGACCTCCTCCCCTGAGGGACACATCTGTGTCGCTAAAAAAGGCTCCATCGTAGTCGGAGCCAGCCCCTGTCGCCATGTTTGGAACTCCACCACAGCGTCTTGGTGGCCTCACCCTTTCACCTGGTATTTAGCCACACATTTTATTAGAGGATGCTTTCCTCTTGACACTGATACTACTTTGTGGAATTGCTCTGGCTCTGCACCATACGAGGGTGTGCCTGGGGTGCGGGAAGCCTGGAGAGACGTTACGACTAAAGGGGGCGCTGCCCCAGATGGGCTGTTTTGGATTTGTGGCAGCCGTGCCTATTCCTCACTGCCTGCAGTTTGGTCTGGGACGTGTTTCCTAGGTCTAATTCGTCCGGAGTTTTTCTTACTACCTCAGTCCGATGGTAAACACTTAGGTGTCAAGCTATTCGATTCCCTTAAACGTCCCTCGCGCTCTCTTACCCCTCCGAACCCCATCACCATTGCCCTTCCGCGAGATCACTTGGGGAAGTGGAGAGATGACTGGCCTCCCGAACGCATTATCAACTATTATGGCCCTGCCACCTGGGCTCAGGACGATTCCTGGGGTTACCGCACTCCCATTTATATGCTCAACCGTATCATTCGTCTACAGGCAGTAGTTGAAATTATTACTAATCAAACTGCCCTCGCCCTTGCGCTTTTAGCAAGACAAACAAATCAAATGAGGGCTGCTACTTACCAAAATCGTTTAGCCTTAGATTACCTACTCGCTTCCGAAGGCGGCGTTTGTGGAAAGTTTAATCTCACAAACTGTTGCCTGCAGATTGACGACAATGGTCAGGCAGTTCTTGACATTGCCGACAACATTCGTAAGATTGCTCATGTCCCTGTTCAGACCTGGCGTCCCATGGGTGGTGCTTCCTGGTGGAGTGGCCTCTTTGACGGCGGCTGGTGGCGCTCTGCCCTTCTATCCCTAACGGGCGTTTTTGCTCTGTTGCTAATCCTTCCTTGCCTGCTCCCCTGCTTTCAGTCCTGATTCAAAAGAACCTATCCCAGCTTGAGGCCATGGCCATTCCTCAACATGGGACCCGTGAACTTAAAGTCATGTTGCTTCGCAAGTCTCCTGCCTGACTGATTCCTTATGCACATCTTGAAAAGAAAAAGGGTGGATTGTGAGAGTTGGAGTAATGATTCAAGATGTGCATAAGCATAAGTATAAGGGGCAAGAAGATGACCAAAAGAAAATGGCCGACGTATGAAATTGACTAACTTAGCTATAGCAGCAGCACTAACACATAGTAGATGGCTGAAGTAGTAAACAAGTTGCAGCTGTTTCAAAGCAAGACCACAAGGTCAGCAGAAGTCAGAAAACATGCAGCTAGATAGATAGCAGAATAATGAAACCCCTTGACAGATAACAAACCAGACGATGGGCGACCTTACACATAGCAAAAACAAGTCCAGACAGCAAAACCACAAGGCCGAAAACGAACCTCGTGACTGATAACGAGGGACAAACGTTGAGAAACAACTTGAGGTGGACAATGGGTGGTTGTCAGCTGCCTGGGAAGATTGTAAACACTTGAGGGGGAAATGTGTCCAGCTGCACTTGCAAGACTGGGGTAAACAAGTAATGGAAAAGTACCGGTTTCTCGAGATTGAGAATCACCTGACTTAACAGGAGGTGGAGTTTAAGGGTATATCAGGGGATGCTTTGTAACGATCAGGGTCCCTTTCTTTGAGGGGTACCCAACTCTGCAGACTTGCTAATTGCTAATAAACTTTGTTTTCCTGAATTTGTCTTGAGCTGACTTTTTACGTCTAACATGCATGATGTTAATAATAAGTATTGCATTATAAACTACCGCACACAATTCTATCCAGGAGATCCCAATTTGTGAGCACATTGGGAAATGTAAGTCTAGTTGCTTCTTTGCTCTCTGCTTTGTCTTGACTTGCTGCCTGACGTATGACAGTCAAATAGCTTGCCTTACTAAAATAGCAATTCCACTGCCACTTCAGGTATACTTCTGCACAGGGCAACCAATGCATCCAGAACTTTTTGTTTACTCAGTGTTTGATTATTCAATGCTGTCCTATTGAGATCCACATCTGACTTCTAGTTTGCTTCTTCTTCTCGTAAGTGAGCAAGGAAAAAAGCCATCATTTATTTCTACACTGTTTGCAGCCTACTTGTGACCATTGAGTCTTCGAATATCAACTCTACACTAACCTCCAAGTAAGGTCAGACACCAATGTTTCCACACTGTAGGGAATCTAATCATATCAAAAAATCAAAGGCAGGACTGAACTAAGTGAAGCCCAGAGTCTTGATCAGTTTGGAGAACATTAACAACTGGACAATTCCACAAGTTAAATGCAAATATGAACCGTGATCACTTCCTGTCATTTGGTCAATGAGCTGAGCGCCCACCAACATAGCAGATATCATGTTACCTTTCTACTTTGTATATAGTAGGAGAGAATATTAGAAATTGCTTCTGATCTTGTAGTTCTGCATAGATCAGGAGATTGAAGGTTGAGGAAAATAGGGTGTAAATGGCCAGGCAATCCAAAACCCTGTTAACTGAATCTATGCCTAAAGCTCAACAAGACTATAAGATGTAGGAGTAGAAATAAGCCACTTAGCCCATTGAATCTGTTCCGCTATTCAATAAGATCATAGCTGATCTGATAATCCTCAATTCCACTTGTCTGGCTTTTCCCCATAATTTTTGATTCCCTTGCTGATTAAAAATCTGTCTATCTCAACCTTGAATATACTTGATGACCCACCCACACCAGTCTTCTACTTTAAAGAATTTGAGAGATTCACTATCCTCTGAGAGAAGAAATTCCTCTCCATCTCTGACTAATAGGCTGTTGACGGATAATGAGTGGGCAGGGAAGCAAGAAGTCTTTGGCTACACTCCATCAGGTCAGATAATACAATGAGGGCAGATGCTGTGAGGTTTAGAAAGCAGAATGAGCCATCATTCTCATTCCAATGCTAGGATTCCATCACTGTTGGTCCATGCTGTAGAAAACTATAATGATATAGCCATTATCAAGACATTTAGGTGCATGCGTGTGGCAGCTTAAGTGTTACTGTTAGTTTTATCCTGGAATTGGAGAAGAGGAAAAGGATGACATTTCTGACTGATGCAGGCCCAGAATTGTATGAAACATTCAAGAATTTGCTTGTCCCTGTGAAGCCAAAAGACATGCCCCTGTCAAACATTTTCTGTAAGATTGAATAGTGCAACAGCCCCAAACTGTTGGAGACTTCAAGACAACTATCAGCTTGGAGTAAGGGATTAATTACCTACTGAGGATATTGCAGAGCTAATCATGGCTTTGTAAAACTTCCCATTTTTTGTAAACTTGGAAAGTTTCAAGATAAAATATTTTGGGACAAATCTGCATGCAGTTTAAACAGTGAGGAAATTCACAGTAAGTTATTGACTTTGCCAATGTATACCTTTGTCATAGCTTTCCAAACAGCATTGTCCACGAACACATGACTGTAATTCAGTAAGATTTAAGGAAGTCACGGAAATGAACAAATATTGTCCAGAAGTAAAGGGTTTGAATTTGGGGAAGGCCAATTTTAATACGATAAAACAGGATCTGGCCAAAGTGGACTGGGAGGAGCAATTTGAAGAAAGTTTACATCATAGCTGCAGGAGTCTTTCAAAAGAAAAGCGAAAATTTAGATCCATCATATTCTTGTAAAGGTGAAGCTGGGCGAAAACAAATTCCAGATATCACGGAATGTACATGACTTGATAAGGAAAAACAGGGAAGATTATGGTAGATAGTGAGGCTCAGAACATTAGAAACTCTCGAAGCATTTAGTCAGTGTAGGGGATTTCTTAAAAATAATCAAAAAAGCAAAGAAAGGAAGAAAGAACAGCAATAGGTAAAATGCATGAAAAAAGGCATTTTCTAAGAATATTTGAGGAGAGACCATTTCAGAGAAAGAATCATAGAATCCATCCGCATTGTGGAAACAGGCCCTTTGGCCCAACTAACCTTCCAAAGAATAACCCACTCAGATGCATTCCTCTACCCTATGTTACCTGAACACTGTGGACAATTTAGCATGTATAATTTACTTAACCTGCACATATTTGGATTGTGGGAGGAAACCAGAGCAAACCCACACAGACACAGGGAGAATGTGCAAACAGTTAACCAAGGCTGGAATTGAACCCAGGTGCCTGGAGCTGTGAGGCAGCAGTGCTAACCACTGAGCCACCAGAAACAGTAGAGCCCATTAGAGATCTAAGTGGTCATCTGTGGCTGGAGCCAGAAGACCTAGAGCTGGTTTCAAATGAATACTTTATATCTGTATTCATGATAGAAATCAGGGAAGCCGACTAGAATACAGTTGAACAAGTTGAAATTGAAAGGAAGGGGTTATTAACAGTTTTAGTGGAGTTGAAATTGGATGCCCCAGGCCCAGGCGAAATGCGTCCCAGGCTGCTGTAGGAGGCAAGGGAGGAGATTGCAAAGTGCCTGACATTAATTTGCAGACCTTCACTGGAGACAAGAGAGGTTCCAGGCGACTAAAAACTAAAATCACCGTTTTTCTAGCAACTACAGATCTGCTCTCTCATCAGAGAGAGATGATTGGTTTAACCTGAGGTTTGCCATGCCTCAAGCAAGGGAAGAGGTTGAGAAGAAGAGTCAGCCAATGAGGGAATTGAGACCATGCTTTCACCAGGCATCCAGCCAACTGTGCTTGTATATCAAGAAGGGTGTTAGGGATAAATCAGGGAACTGTACACCAGTGAGTCTAACATCGGTGTAGGAAAACTATTGAAAATATTCTGAGGGTCAGAATTAATTTCCACTTGGACAGGGAAGGATTGATCACGTGTAGTCAGCAGAGCTTTTTCAGAGTAAGATCACGTCTGACAAGTTTGATTGAGTTTTCTGAGAAGGTGACGTTGTGTGTTGATGAGGGTACTGCAGTTAATGTGATCTACATGAATTTCAGTAAGGCATTTAATAAAGTCTCACATGGAAGACTGGTCAAGGAGGTAAGAGCCTATGAGATCCAGAGCAATTTGGATCCAAAATTAGCTTAGTGATAGGAAGAAGTGGGTGATGGTCAAAGGTTAACTTTGTGACTGGAAACATGTATCCACTGAGGCCTTTGCTGCTTGTTCTGGACATTAATGATCTCAGCATGAATGTAGGGGATATGGCTAGTATCTTGGTGTGCATATCCATAGACCTTTGAAGGCAGCAGCATAGGTTTGCGGATATTATAAAGTTGTTGTGGTTCTGCTCGCCGAGCTGGAAGTTTTTGCTGCAAACGTTTCGTTCCCTGGCTAGGGAACATCATCAGTGCTGTTGGAGCCTCGTGTGAAGCGCTGCTTTGATGTTTCTTCCGGTATTTATATTGGTTTGTTCTTGCCGCTTCCGGGTGTCAGTTTCAACTGCAGTGATTTGTATGTGGGGTCCAGGTCGATGTGTCTGTTGATGGATGTTCTTGCCGTTTCCGGGTGTCAGTTTCAGCTGTAGTGGTTTGTATATGGTGTCCAGATCAATGTGTCTGTTGATGGAGTTTGGGGATGAATGACATGCTTCTAGGAATTCTCTGGCTGTTCTCTGTCTGGCTTGTCCTATGATAGTGGTGTTTTCCCAGTCAAATTCATGTTGCTGGTTGTCTGAGTGTATGGCTACTAGAGATAGCTGGTCGTGTCGTTTTGTGGCTAGCTGATGTTCATGGATGCGGATTGTTAGCTGTCTTCCTGTTTGTCCTATATAGTGTTTTGTGCAGTCCTTGCATGGTATTTTGCAAATACCATGCAAGGACTGCACAAAACACTATATAGGACAAACAGGAAGACAGCTAACAATCCGCATCCATGAACATCAGCTAGCCACAAAACGACACGACCAGCTATCTCTAGTAGCCATACACTCATACAACCAGCAACATGAATTTGACTGGGAAAACACCACTATCATAGGACAAGCCAGACAGAGAACAGCCAGAGAATTCCTAGAAGCATGGCATTCATCCCCAAACTCCATCAACAGACACATTGACCTGGACACCATATACAAACCACTACAGCTGAAACTGACACCCGGAAACGGCAAGAACATCCATCAACAGACACATCGACCTGGACCCCACATACAAATCACTGCAGCTGAAACTGACACCCGGAAGCGGCAAGAACAAGCCAATATAAATACCGGAAGAAACATCAAAGCAGCGCTTCACACGAGGCTCCAACAGCACTGATGATGTTCCCTAGCCAGGGAACGAAACGTTTGCAGCAAAAACTTCCAGCTCGGCGAGCAGAACCACAACAACAGATACCCGAGCTACAAATCTTCAATCAGATTTTAAATATTATAAAGTAACAGTAAATCAGGCACTATGTGACAACTTGCCAAACATTGAGGAACTTTTCAGTAAATTGTCAGGCAGCCAGAGTTTTCTAGATTAGATCTGACAAACATCTATTTGCAATTTGGATTAGATGATGAGTAAAAGTCATAATCGACAATTAATATTCACATGGGTCCATTTTTGTTTATTTGGTCTTTCTTCAGGCCCTGGAACTTTTAAGGAGCAAATGAACTAAGTTTTGCAATGAATTGGGGGATAATGTTTTATTTGGATGTCATCTCCAAATTAGCAGACTGACGATGACAGGCTGAAGAAAATGCTCCAACATTTGGAAAAGCATGCATTTTTAGCAAAGGCAATCAAATGTGAAATGTTTCAAAATTCCATTGAGAGTATGGATCACATTCTACCCAGGGTAAAATTCAGACAAAAAGAAATGTGCCTCAGAATATTTCTGAGACTTGAGACTTATTACAACATACTTATCAAATTTGCATCTCTTGAATAAGGTCCTGTGAAGGATGTTGTATTCTTTTGGACAAAGTAGGATGATGCAATATTCAAGTTGTTCAAAAGTAAATTGGAAAATGGTACAATCCTTGTACTTTAGATGTGCTCTAAAGAAAAACTAAGCCAGCTTGTGATTCCTCTCCATATGCAGAAGGTGCTGTAACCTGTCATGCTAGAAAATATTCAGGAATGACCAGCTGTATTTGCCTCATGCATCCTCAGTGTTAATGAGTGAAATTCTGCTCTGGGTATTGAAGCATTGTCTCTGATTTATGGACTAAGAAGATTCATAGATAATTAAATAGTTGTAGCTTCACAACTGAAAATTATCATGAAATACCGATTCCTTTTTGCAAAGAGTGGCTCTGGTTCCCACTTTACCTACAAAGTGCAGAGATGGTTTTGACTTTGCTCCCAAATAAATTAAATTAAGTACAGATGATTGGTAGGTCATAGTAACACCAAAGCAATGGCTAGATTATCATTCTTTTCCAATGAAGTACACATAGGTTTCTTCACATATATAGTTGACTTGCTAGTCACAGCAGATGACCTTGGTAGAACACCTTGTAGAAACATTGTATTGCCAAAGAGGATAGAATTATAGTGCAGATGATTAGCTAAAACAGTTAATGGAAATCAGCCCTTTTCAAAATCTGTAAAAATGAGCTGTGTTAATAAATAATGTGTAACATGGGAGCCAGATTTATAATATTAGAAAGATACAGATTACAGTTGCTATATAATGCTTATGGTCAATAATTAGGGATAAGCTTGACATAGATCCCAGCAAGAAGTCATCTTTGGTGACCGGAATTAGATAAATGCTAAGTAAATGCAATGAAATGGTGAACTGTGTGCCAAGCTGTAGAAAAGAAATTGTCAGTGGTATACCTTTACCACAATGTAAATTTTTTATTTCAAAAATATACTTTATTCATAAAATATGCATAGAATAATTTGATACACTGTACATTAGGTAATGCCATTCATATTTCCACATTTACATACACAGCTCCGAATTATCATTATTCCATACAGATCTGTGCATCTCTCACTCACGTATTGAGCTGAGGCGTCAGCAGAGCCCAAATGACTGCATGGGCCCCCTGCTTTTCTTTCGACAGGCAGATGTTAAACGGTGGTCTTTCCCCACCTGTAAATGACAAGGCATAATATGGCAGAGGCTGCACATTGCTACTGTAGAAGCTGAAACAGCATCAGCAATTCATTGTGACCAATAGCCATTTGAAGTGGGGTGACCTGTTTCCAATGAATCAAAAAAAAACTAGAAAAGCTTGACAGATTGAATGTAGTTTGATTGCTGCTATAGTTTCCCAGAGGAAATAGTGTCTGACGATGGATCTCAGTTTTCTTCAAAAAAGTTTTGAAATTTAATGGAAATGAGTGAGGTAAAACACAATCTGGTTCCACTCTACCATTCTGCTTCAAATAGAACAGCAGAATGCACTATACACATTGTTAAGCTGTTCTTGTTAAACAATGTTGGGATATCTGGTCAGCACAGACAGGTTGGACCAAAGGGTCTGTTTCCATGATGTACATCTCTGTGACTCTATGACTGTATAAATGCTAGATATAAACTGGAAGAAATATCAGATGCCATTGAACCACAAACTGGTGAGTTTTTTTGCTTATTTATCGTAACACATCTCATATTATAACTGGTGGAATGCTGGATGAATTGTTTCTTAGAAGGCATCTACATTAAGGTTTAATTGCTGAAGACACATTTGCCACAGTCAGCAAAAAAAAATCCAGACAAAAAGATAGCCATGACGGGAGTAGAGTGAGAGAAAGAAGAATGGAGTTGGACCGGCAAGTTAAGATGAAAGAACATCAACACAAGTGGTTGAAATTCATAATAGGGCAAGTAATAAAACAAACATATATTTAGCCAAACTTTTTAGTGTTGGAAAGGTTAGCTTTGTACATGTACACCATATTTTACCTTCAGAGATTCATGAAGAAGAAATGAGTTGGGAAGAGTCAAGTGAGCTCAATGAGTAGAAAGCTGTGATACAGTACTAATAGTTATTCCAATACAAGTTGAGAATGGAACCAGCATCAGAGTAATACCAACATGTCTGCCAATGACGGTAGGTCAAGGGCAAAATCTGATCTGGTTGGAGGAAATGCCCTTCTCAAGTTCTGAAAGTTTAAGTCAAGAAAGAAGTGATCAAGTTAGAATTGTAAATAAAAGGAAAATAAAATCTAAATTGGATATAATTTTGAAGGTTATGTAAAATATTCATTTAAGATGGAGGAGTGTAATAGCATCCTCTTGTGGCCATGTGTAAATATGTATATAACAGAATAAACTGTTTTTGTCTATTATGACATTCCATGTTCTATACAGTTTTTTTTAGTCTAAGCTGCAAAATATACTTGAAAACACGGAATGTCTCTTAGACCTAATGAGTGGAATTTTTTTAGACTAAATATTGAGGCGGTTATAAAAATGGGAGAGACTTTTGACTGGGTCCGGGCCAGGTTTTCCTGTGTGATTATATTCTTCTCAACCCTTTTACATATGTGTTTGTGGGTAAAATATCAAACGTTATGAACAGGAGGTTCTGAAACCTGCCAGGACCTTCCATGCTCCAAGCTCTATTTAAAATACACCCAGATAGTCCTTCAATTTCTGCAACACAGCAGCACCACTTACATTCCACTCATTATATTCACCCAGTCCTGGAGACCAGGCTAAAAGTGAGGTTCTCATGAAGGCTGTCGACATGAGAAAAGAGATTCTCTTTCCTCGCAATGGCAACAAGAAGCTATCCTGATTGTTGAAGACAGCCTGGACAGAGATGGTTGTGGATGCCAGCACTCTTGGGTGTCTCAAGTATATCTGTCTCCAATGCTGAATGAAGAATGAATTATTTACTGTGCTGTGCCAGGACATGTATCACTGTCTACTCAATGCCACATGTTACATTGTCTGAGTTAGCATTTTAAAGTCGCCACTTCAGAGGACTATCATACAGGAGGCTGGATGCCAGGCACCTCTATCATTGCCTGATGCAATCAATGCCAGTCTCTTCATTGTAACTGCCAATACAGAACTACTGACACTACTGTGCTTCTACTTCTCACACATCTGCCAGGGTTCACACAAAAAACCTCAAAGGAGCTGCAACACTCAATGGATTTTTACCATCAGGTCACTGGCCTTTCATCATAAGTAGGAGAAACTATACATCTGATAGCTTTTTGACCAAAGGTTTGTGCATGGGATAATGACATAATGACAAAAGATGGCCTTTTGTGTTGAGCTCCCTTTTGAGTTCTGCTCACCCTCAACAGAGTTCTTAATATAGCTTGAAAAGGAGGTAATTTCCAAATTCACCACTTGATCAGTAATCCAGCAGAAATCAAAGAAAACAAAGACCATACAGCACAGGAACAGGCCCTTTGACTCTCCAAGCCTGCACAACTATACTTTGCCCTTCCATACTAAAACTGTCTTCACTTACAGGATCTGAATGCCTCTATTCCCTTCCTATTCATGTATTTGTCCAGGTGCTTCTTGAATGCTGCTATTATGTCTGCTTCCATCACCTCCTCTGGCAGCACATTCCGGACACTCACTGTCCTTTGTGTGAAAAACATGCCTCGCATGTCTATTTCAAACTTACCCCCTTGCACCTTGAACCTGTATCCCTTAGTAATTGACCTCTCTGCCCTGGGAAAAGCCTCATACTTTCCACTCTACCCATGCTATTCACAATCTTATAAACTTCCATCAGGTTGTCTTCGTGAAAAGAAACCCAGTCTATCTAACTTTTCTTCATAGTTAAAATCTCCTATACCAGGCAACATCCTGGTAAAACTTTTCAGTATCCTCTCCACAGAATCCATATCCTTCCGGTAACATGATGACTAGAACTGTATGCAATGTTCCAAGTGTGGCCTAACTAAATGTTTATAAAGCTGTAGCATACTTGTCTATCCTTATACTCAATGCCCCTTCTAATGAAGGCAAGCATGCCATAAGCCTTTTTTTTACTACTTTATCTATCTGCGGTGCAACCTTCACTGATCTGTGGACCTGTACATCCAGATCCCTCTGCATATCAATATTCCTAAGGGTTCTGCAATTCACTGTGTAATTTTCACCTCTACTTGACCTTCCAAAATGCATCACTTCACATTTGTCTGGATTAAACCTAAGCTGCCATTTTTCTGCCCATGCCTCCAACTGATCTTTCCTGCTGTATCGTCTGACAATCATCCTCACTATCCACAATCCTACTAATCATTGTATTGTCTGCAAATTTACTAATTAGACCAGCTCCAAATTATGTAAATCACAAACAGCAGAGGTCCCAACACTAATTCCTGTGGAACACCACTAGTCACAGCCTTCCATTCCAAAAATCATCCTTCCACCACTAACCTCTGTCTTCTATGACCAAGCCAGTTCTGTATCCATCTTGCCAGCTCACTCCTGATACCATGTGTATCCGTCTGCCATGAGGGACCTTGTCAAAGGCTTTACTAAAATCCATGTAGAAAACATCAATCACGTTTCGCTCATCAATCATCTTCGTATCTCCTCAAAAAACTCGATCAAGTTAGTGAGGCACGATCTCCCTCATACAAAATCAGGCTGTTTCTCACTAATCAGTCCATCTGCTTCTAAACACGTATAGATCTTGTCCCTGAGAATCTTTTCCTATAATTTCTCTACCATTGATGTTAGGCTCACAGGCCTGTAATTCCCTGGATTATCCTTGTTACCCTATTTAAATGAAGGGACAACATTAGCTACTCTCCAGTCCTCTAGGACCTCTGACCAAAGAAGGTACAAAGATGTCTATGGATGCTATAGCAATTTGCTCTCCTGCCTCCTCTAATATTCTGGGACTTATCTATCTTAATATATTTTAAGATGTGCAACACCTCTTCCTTTTTACTAGCAACTTGGCTTAGAAATTCGACACTCCCTTCCCTGAGATTGTCCTCCACCAATTCCTTCTCTTTGGCGAAAACAGACACAAAGTATTTGTTTAAGACCTCACCTACCTCTTCTGGCTCCGCACGTAGAATCAGTAGACCATTGTAGATCAAATAGCTTTTCTTCCATTCATTGCAATGCTGGGAGTTGTCAGATGGGTAGGTGGCAGTGAAGTGTTGCAGGGGTGAGGGTATGTTGGTGGAGGAGGAATCAGGAAGGTCCTACAATGGCCAGTGATCAATTCTGCCAGATTCTTACTCAGTTGTTAACTTTATGAGTACTCTACAAATCTCCAAGGCCCTGAATGGAGAGTTGAGATTGTGTCATATAAAAGTACTTCAGGTGCAAGTTTGAAATTGGGTGGGCTGACTTCCTCATCTTGATTGAGTGATTCCAGATCTGTAAAAGGAACACGCTTTTGCTAAAAAGAGCTTGAACATCCACATTGGTCTACACTCATGAATTTCGGCATACTAAGATCCTAGCAATGAGCTGTCACCACCTCCGCTATCATTTATTTCTGAATTAATTAAAATTGGATCATCAAAGACAAGGAATCCTTTGAAGTGTCCATGAAAGCCACACACAGAGGAATGCTGGAAACCAAATGGTGTTCCTTCTTATAGAGCCAGGAGATGAAAGACCAGTTGCACATTTAAACAGCCTCCAGGCAAAAGTGATCAACGGTCTTGGTCATTAGATTAACCAAGAGTTCATTTGCTGCTGTCACTGCTCTTGATATTCCAGCTGCTGCTGATTTCTTATTTTTCCTTCGCTATCCTTTAAATTATTTTCATATATTTTCACAGCTTCTTTCATGAAGGGAAGTTGCTTCCATATGCTTGATGATCCACGGCCAGACAGCTACATTGATCTCAGAAAAAGGAGCTATGATTGACTGTCCCTGAGGAAGTGCTGGTGAACCACTACTCAAACCGCTGTAGTTGTGTCCACAGGGTATTCCACAGTGCTGTCAGGGCATTCCATCTTTATGAGACAGCAGAAGGGAAGAATTGGCAATACAGCTCCAAGCCACAATAATGTGCAACCTGCAGGGGCCATTACAGATTGTGTTTCTCCGAAAGATCCTTCTATTTTGTATGAGTTGACGGTTTGGAAACTGATGATGAAGGAGATTTGGGGGGCAGCTGGAGTGCATCTTTTATGTGAAATGCATTGTTAACAACGTTTGCTGTTGGTAGAGAAAGTGAATGTTGATTGAGGTGAATGCTCAAAGTCGGGCTGCTCCGTCCTGGATGGTATTGAGCTGTCTGACTGATGATGGACTGTACTCATCCACACAGCTGAGGAGTATTCTCTCATACTCTTGATGTGCCTTGAAGTTCATGGGGATGGTTTGGCAATTGGGACATCGTCACAGAATCCCCTTGCCTCCAATTTGCTATTGTGGCCACAGTTAATACATCACTGGTCCAGTTACATCTATGTTCAATGACAACCCTCAGGGATGCAGCATTGACAATGTCATTGAACCTGTCACAGGGAGATGATTAGAGTTTCTCTAGTTGGTTATGTTCATCGCTCTGCACTTGTGTGGTATATTTGCTACTTATTACTGATCAGCCTAAGTCTGAATATTGTCCACTTCTTTCTGCATATGGACATAGATTGCTTCAGATTGTAGGAAGTCATGAACAATAGCTCCATGAACATCCTCACTTCTGATCTCATGATGGAAGGAAAGTTAGTGATTAAGCAACTGAAGATCGTTGTGCCTAAGAGGCGATCTTGGAGATCTCCTGGGACTATGTTATGGCATTTAGAAGATTGTTTTCCAATTCCCAGAACCAAATTCCTTTGCACTGGGTGTGACATCGAGAGGAGAGATTTCCCCTGATTCACATTGAGTTCAACCTTGTTAGGGCTCCTTTATACCATTCTCCACGCAATGCTGCCTTGATGTCCAGGGCAGTCGCTCTCACCTCACCTTTGTAATTAGGTGGGCAAGGCTGCAAATGAGGTCAGAAACCAAGTGTCCCTGGTGGAACCCAAATGAATATCCATGTGTAGGTTTTCATGCTGCGTTCCAGCACTGCTGAGGACTCAAACCATCACTTTGTTGATGATTGAGTCTGATGATGGAACAATACCGACTGGACTGGATTTGTCCTACTGTTTGTGCACAGGCTATGCCTGGATAACTTTCCCTATTGTCAGGTAGGTGCCAATCTTACAGGTGTACTGGACCAACCTGGCCAAAGCACAGCTCGTTGTGAAGATGTTTCCGTAATATTCAGGTGGTCAGGTCCAATTGCCTTTATCTTCATGTCATGTGGATTGAATTGAACTGGCTGAAGATGGATGAATGTGATCATTGGGAACCTCAGGATGAAACTGAAATCGATCTCCCACTTTTCACTTCTGGCTGGAAATGATTGCAAATGTTTCAACCTTGTCTTTTCTCCTGACATGCTGGGCTTTCCTAGCTTAAAGGACAGGAAATATGTGGAGAATCCTCCTTTGGTTATTTGTTCATGACCAGATATAGCAGGACTACTGACTGTTCTGATTTATTGGTTATCTTTCTATTGCAGGCTGCTTTGACTGTTTAGCATGCATGTTATAGACAATAGACAATAGGTGCAGAAGTAGGCCATTCGGCCCTTCGAGCCAGCACCACCAATCATTATGAACATGGCTGGTCATCCACAATCAGTATCCTGCTGGCACGGTGGCTCAGTGGTTAGCACTGCTGCCTCACAGTGCCAGAGTCCCAACCATAGGCAACTACCGGTGTGGAGTTTGCACATTCTCCCCGTGGCTGGCTGGGTTTCCTCTGGGTACTCCGGTTTCCTCCGAATTCCAAAGATGTGTAGGTCAGGTGAATTGTCTATAGTTGTTTGGTGCATTAGTCGGGAAGGGGGGTTACTCTTCGAAGGGTCGGTGTGGACTTGTTGTGCTGAAGGGCCTGTTTCCACACTATAGGGAATCTAATCTAATCTGTCCTGTTCCTGCCTTATCCCCATAACCCTTGATTCCACTATCTTTAAGAGCTCTATCCATCTCTTTCTTGAAAGTATCCAGAGACTTGGCCTCCACTGCCTTCTGGGGCAGAGCATTCCATATATCCACACCGCTCTGGGTGAAGAAGTTTCTCCTCAACTCTGTTCTAAATGACCTACCCGGAATTTTAAACTGTGTCCTCTGGTTCTGGACTTACCCATCAGCAGAAACATGCTTCCTGCCTCCAGAGTGTCCAATCCTTTAATAATGTTATACGTCTCAATCAGATTCCCTCTCATCCTTTAAACTCAAGTGTATATAAGCCCAGTTGCTCCAATCTTTCAACATATGATAGTCCTGCCATTCTGGGAATTGACATCATGAACCTACGCTGCACTCCCTCAATAGCCAGAATATCTTTCCTCAAATTTGGAGACCAAAACTGCACACAATACTTCATATGCAGTCTCAGGGCCCTGTACAGCTGCAGAAGGATCTCTTTGCTCCTATATTCAACTCTTCTTGTTATGAAGGCAAGCATGCCATTAGCTTTCTTCACTGCCTGCTGTACCTGCATGCTTACTTTCATTGACTGATGTACAAGAACACCTAGATCTCGTTATATTTCCTCTTTAACTAATTTGACTTCATTTAGATAGTAATCTACCTTCCTGTTCTTGCCACCAAAGTGGACAACCACACATTTATCCACATTAAACTGCATCTGCCAAGCATCCGCCCACCCACCTAGCCTGTCCAAGTCACCCTGAATTCTCATAACATGCTCCTCACATTTCAACCTACCACCCAGCTTTGTGTCATCAGCAAATTTGCTAATATTACTTTTAATGCATTCATCTATATCATTAATATATATTGTAAACAGCTGCAGTCCCAGCACCGAACCTTGCGTTCCCCATTGGTCACCGCCTGCCATTCCGAAAGAGACTCGTTTATCACTACTCTTTGCTTCCTGTCAGCTAACCAATTTTCAATCCAAGTCAGTATTTTGCCCCAAGTCAGTATGTTTTTCTACGTTCTAAGTTCTGCAGGTTGCCATCTCATTTTTGGATATGCAAGACTTATGGAACATTTTGCCCCATTCATAAAAATGTTACCATTGTTAATAGGTTTCTAAATTTCACAGCCTGGAGTTTCTGACTGGGCAACATGTCAGGATTTCTATTACGGGAGTTGACCTGATTGGTGCATACCAGAGAATTACAATGTGGGCAGCATGGTGGCTCAGTGGTTAACACTGCTGCCTCAGGGTCCCAGACTTGGGCGATTGTCTGTGTGGAGTTTGCACGTTCTCCCCGTGTCTGCGTGGGTTTCCTCCGGGTGCTCCGGTTTCCTCCCACTGTCCAAAGATGTGCAGATCAGGTGAATTGGCCATGCTAAATTGCCCATACTGTTTGATGCATTAGTCAGAGGGAAATGGGTCTGGGTGGGTGACTCTTCGAAGGGCCTGTTTCCACACGGGAGAGAATCTAATCTATTTGACCAGAAACAGGTAATTTCTGCAACGAGCCCTGGAAGCAGTGTCAGTAAGGAATAAACTGCTGAAACAAATGCAACTGGTAGATGAAAGTGGGATTGAAGGTGATAGGTCAGAGAAAAGGGTGAAGGGGATATGTAGGAATGAAAGTGGACAGGTAAGATAATTCAAGAGGGCGGTGCCGACTTGGAAGGTTGGATCTGCGATAAGGTGTGGGGAGAGGAAAAAGAGAAACGAGTGAAATCGACATTGATCCCGTGTGGTTGGAGGGTCCCAAGGAGGACGATAAAGCATTCTTTCTCCAGGTATTGGGTGGCTAGCATTTGGCGGTGGAGGAGGCGCAGGACTTGCATGTCTTTGGCAGAGTGGGAGGGGGAGTAAAAGTGTTCGGTCACAGATAGTGGGGTTGTTTAATGCGTGTGTCCCATTGATGTTCTCTGAAATGTTTTGCAAGTTGGCATCCTGTCTCCCTGATGTAGAGGAGACCTCATCGAGAGCAACAGACACAGTAGATGACGTGTGAGGAAGTACAGGTAAATCTGTCTTGAATGTGGAGGGATCCTTTGGGGTCTTGGACACAGGTGAGGGGGGAGGTGTGGGCACAGGTCTTGCACTTTTTGTGGTGACAGGGGAAGGTGCTGGGAGTGGAGGGTTGGTTGGTAGGAAGTGTAGACCTAACAAGGAAGTCGCGGAGGGAATGGCCTCTTTGGAATGCAGATAGGGCTGGGAGGGAAATACATCCCCAGTGGTGGGGTGTGTTTATAAATGGCAGAGGATGGTGCAATGTATCTGGTGGGATGGAAAGTGAGGACTAGGGGTCTTCTGTCCTTGTTACAACTGGAGGGGTGGGGTTCAGGGGTAAAGGTGCAGAAAGTGGAGGAGATGTGCTGGAGGGCATCATAGACCACATGGGAGGAGAAATTGTGGTCTTTTATGAAGGAGGCCATCTGGGATGTTTTGTGGTGGAATTGATCCTCCTGGGAGCAGATGCAGCAGAGGTGGAGGAATTGGGAATGAGGGATAATATTCTTACAGGAACCAGGTTGGGACTGACTCAACACAGACATCTATTGCAAAACCACTCCTCCCACCCTGCAAGTTCTGCTGTGGAGAACTGAGATGAAGACTTCAATGGGATAGACTATCATAAGCTGCTTGATGTGCTCAGTGAAATATTTGGTGCATTGGCAGAATTTTCATAAAGTCTGTCTGAATTATTGAGGTGCCTGGAAGAGTATGGTGCTACATTTATACTGGCCTTGGTGGAAATCTCAATCCAATCCTCTCCAGTGTTGGTTGAACCAGATGACTGATGTCTCAGTTTCCATTACGGTATAAGTAAAGGTCACTGGTAACTCGGTGCTGCAGCAGAGATGCAGACTACTCTTGCAAAAGCTCAGACTATTGCCATCATAGCTGTGGGAAGGAATGTTCAAAGGAACTTACAGGAATGACACAACCTCTCCTTCAAACAGTGATCAGGACTGTTGAGGAGCTAACCCAGAGGAGTGGCAGTGATTTCATGGAGCACAACCCTGTTGTCCTCTTTCACACTGACAGCAATTGCAATCCCAGTCCTGTTGATCCTCTACGATCTGGCCTTTCAGTCAGTCAGACATATTGGTGCTTTCCATGCTAAGACAGAGTGATCTTAAGGTATGCCCACTGCAGAACTGTTCATCATTTTCCTGAGAGGTCATCCACAGTCCTCCCCAGTGAGAGTCAGCAGGCTTTAGCCAGTCTTGTTGGAGCCAGTAGGGAGAACCAGGACAGACATATAGCAGATGGAAACAAGCACAAAGTGAATATACAAGGAAGCTTTCTTGAGATTTGTATGTAAAATGGCATAGTTTGATCAAAGCATTGGATTCAATTTGCTTATTTTGTTATGGTTTTGTTTTTCAAAGTAGCCAAGAACGTTGCTCTGATGGTCAGGAACACAGGTCCAGTTAGTGAATGGGAAATAAGGATTGCATGTAGGAAGACATTCATGCACAGCCCTATTCAGAAAGGGATTCCATTGGTTGCATCCTCCTTTCCTTTTCTTCCTCTTCCTCTTCTCTCTCACCCTCAACTGGTCACTACATAGTTGGTATTAGGAGCTGTGGCCTGTTAGTGGAAAGATACAACATAACTCTCTCTACCTGTTTTGCTGAATACGCTAGTGTGATTTAGGCAGCAGACATTGTTTCAGCATCCCAGTGGTGTGCTCTATTCCATTTTGTGTGGCAGCTGCTTTTCATGGTACGTTGCCTTCTTGTGTGTGGGCTGTGCCATGGAGTTCTGAGTCACATACTGAACGAACAGGTCTTTGGTTTGTTGTGATGACTCAAATGCAGATGGCGGCTTGGAATGTCACAAATGAGGGCATCATGACTGCTGCCAGGATATGAGTTGCATCATTTGAGTGTGGGTTGCAGTAATTTTCAGTGTTAAAATTCGGCACCTGTAAAGCAATTTGCTTGCACTCAAAGGCATTTTGCACAATGGGGAAAACTGTGACTTCATAAAGTCACATGCTCACTCTGCCTGCTGCAATCTTACAATCAGAATATTGAGCTCTCGTTGAAAACAGCCTCGCTGACATTGGAAATCTTGAACTTGATCTAAATATCAATTTGCTACAGCCTGAAATGAACTAGACATATAAATGGTCACGACTAGAAACACCATCACAGCCATTTGCAAATACAATCCTTGCCACCCTTTCTAGCTGCAGTATTGGCTGCATTGGAGTCAAATCAACCTTAAACACTGATTTTACCATTCCTTGATTTCCAGTTGGTAAGCCCCGGAACCCCAACATTTCCCAGGGTGGCAGTCCTTTAATCTATCTGCCTGCCTTCAACTTGGCAGGACCGTTACATAGAGTCGAGGCCAGCATGCCCTTCCTTATTCCTTATTCTGTAGTGTCCCATAATTGGTCACTTACAAGCACTTTCCATCAAACCTCAATTTGGAGACTGGCAAGATGTGTTCAGGGCAGAATGTGGACTGACACCCAGATTAAAGAAAAGTGCAATGGAAAGAGAAAACTCATATTATGAGGACAAATAAAATACGTTGAAGAAATATTCTATACTTATTCCTGAAGCTAGGCAAGTGATAAATTTCTAATTTTGTAACGGAGATTTTGTCATCTTAGATGACTTTCTGATAGCAGTAGAATCAATTGAAACATAAAATATATATAAGGGTTAACATTTTTTTTCCCTCATCAGGAGAAATTAAACTGAGAATTTTTCTGACGGTCTACACATATGCAATTTGAAAATTCTAGAAAGTGGCTTTTGGAGAGGGTTTGGAGGCAGCTCTCTCTATCTGCTAATTGCACCTGCTAATTTTGGCATTTGGTGGGTGGTTTGTAAAGTTGTTTTCATGATGATTCTTTGCAGACACCAAAGTGTGCATGTTGTGCTGAATCTTAATCAAGAGATTCACAATCTACATCGAGTCTTCACAAAAAAGCCTTAGACATACCACTGCGGCCTGCCAATTTCACCCTTTTTTAATTATAATAATTATGAAGTCATTGCATTTTAATGATTTGTTTTTATATTTTGCATTAAAAGGACCAGCCACGCACAAGCAAGTCCTATTTAACACTTTGAAGTCTGTGTTTCCTTTCCAGTCTGCTGCAATTATCTGATCCAGTTCTGATTAAAAGGCTGCATTCAAAAAACAGCTTGCTTTTTCACTTTTCAGCTGCTGATGGGCTAGCTGTACACTTCCATAATTTTCTGGGTTTTTTTAAATTCCGGAAGGGGAGTTAACATTCTAGCACTCTAGTTTGTAAACATGGATTGTTTGTCATCTCTGCTGCTCCCATCTCTACTTCTCTCTCAGTATAACTATCCTCTTCTTTCTTAGCTTTACAGCCAAACTATGAGGTTTGTAATAGTTGCTGCTTTAATGACTGACTGCTCAAAGGTGCTTGCTAAATCATTGGGCTTTACATTTCTGTATTAATACAGCAGGAAAGCATAATGTTCATGTAAGTTCCTTCCTATCCTTGCATTATGTTGCAATCACAGCTAATTATGGTCTCTGCTGTTCAAACTTATTATTTACCAGGACTTTTAAAAAAAAACTTTTCCTACATATACTTAATAATATCTACCTCTTTGCATCATTTCTCTCCTAAAGTTAAGCTCGGTATCGCATAACTAGTAAGCATGTTACTATAAAATTTTATTTCAGCCTCGACTCAGTAGGAACACTCCTGCCTCTGAGTTGGACGCTCCCATTCCCAATTCAGAGACTTGAGTCCAAGAGCAAAACTTTCCTTGATGATTGCTGCCCATTTCTAGTGAGATTATGATGGTAAAATGGGAGCAGCTTCATGGGAATCCAGGCTAACACAGAATTGCAGTGTTAATGGGGTGCATGATCATTGTTCAATTGTTAAAGCAAAGGGATGGGTGGGCATCTCCATGGGTTCTCCTGGTTCTTTTGTGGAATTTTGGTTTTGCTAATTTGGCTGTTGTGTTTCCTTGCATTACAATGGTGAGTACATTCCAAATGTATTTCATTGGTTATAAATTGCTTTTGGGCATCCCATGGTTGTGAAAGATACAATATTATTGGAATGCTGACAACTTAGGAAAAGGAGAGGTGCAATGAGACCTGGATGTCATGGGGGAACAGTCGCTGAAGGTCGGCATGCAGGTGCAGCAGGCAGTGAGGAAAACTGGCCTTCATAGTGAGAGAGTTTGAGTATAGGAGTAAGGATGTCTTGCTGCAGTTACACAGGACCTTGATGAGGAAACAACTTGAATATGATGTGCACTTTTGGTCTTCTGGTCTGAGGAAGAACATTCTTGCCATTGATGGAGTCCAATGAAAGTTCACCAGACTGATGCCCAGGATGGCAGGACTGACATATGAAGAAAGACTGGATCGACTGGGTTTGTACTTGCTGGAGTTTAAAAGAATGAGGGGAGATCTCTTAGAAACATACAATACCATGGTAGGATTGGACAGGCTAGATGAGGGAAGTATGTTCGTAATGTTGGGGAAAACCAGAACTAGAAGTCATTGACTAAGAATAAGGGGAAAGCTATTCAGGACTGAGGTAAGAAAGAATTTCTTCACTCAGAGAGTTGTGAACCTGTGGAATTCTCTCCCACAGAAAGCTGTTGGGGCCAGTTTGTTAGATATATTCCAAAGGGAGCTATATATGGTCCTTGCAGTTAATGGATACGGAGAGAAAGTGGGAGTGGGATCCTGAGATTGCATAATTAGCCATGATCGTATTGAATGGTGGGACAGGCTCAAATGGCTGAATGGCCTATTCCTGCACCTATTTTCAGTATTTCTATGTTTCTATGATATAAATGAAATTTGCCTCTTTCAGTTTTGAAGCTGTCCTGCAGTGTGATATTTGGATTATATATGCTTCTTTCTCTTCAGTAGAGACATTACCTCTCTCTTTAAAATAAAATCCTTGACACACTTCAGTATTCCATCCCATCAGTTTGCATCAGTCTTTATATTGGAAGACAACAGCAGCATACCAGAACTTCAAAAAAGAGTTAGGAGGAAGAGGTGAGTGTACTGGCTATCAATAGGCAGAAGGCGCTGAGGAAGTTGAAAGGTCTGAAGGTGGATAAATTGTCCAGATCAGATGGACTACCCTCCAGAGTTTGAAGGAGATAGATGAGGAGATTGTAGAGGCAGCTGGTGGTGATCTTTCAAGAATTATTGGAGGCTCCCAGAAGATTGGAAAATAATAAATTTAACACCCCCCATTTAAGAAAGGAGGGAAGCAGAAGACAAGAAACTGTAGGTCAGTTGGCCTGACCTTGATTATTGGTAAGATTTTGGTCCGTTATTGAGGATAAGATTGCAGAGTACCTGAAAGTGCATGGTAAAACAGGGCTGAGTCAGCACGGCTTCATCAGGAGGAGATCATGTCATGCTTGACAAATCTGTTAGAATTCTTTGAGAAGTATGGGGGTGTAAATTAGACAAAGGAGAACCATTAGATGTGATCTATTTCAATTTCCAGAAGGCCTTTCACAAGTTGCCATACAAGAGCCTGCCAATTAAGATAAGACCCATGGTGTTTGGGGCAAAGTAGTGGCATGGATAGAGGATTGGCTAACTGGCAGAAGGCAGAGAGTGTACAAAAATCTTTTTCAGGATGCCAGCTGGTGACGAGCAGAGCTGCGCAGGGGGTCCATGTTGAGACCACAACAATTCACGTTATACATAAACAATCTGACCAAAGGATCTGTGGACATTGTTGCTAAGAATGCAGATAACACAGAGATAGGTGGAGAGGCAATTAGTGTTGAGGAAGTGGGGGAACATTCAGAAGATTTGGATAGGCTGGGAGAGTGCGTGAAGAAGTGACAGATGGAATACAATGTCGGAAAGTGTGATGTTATACACTTTATAGGAAGAATAGAAATGTTAAACTATTTTCTAAAAGTAGAAAAGCTTCAGAAACCTGAAGCACAAAGGAACTTGGGAATCCTAGTTCACGATTCTCTTAAGGTTACTATGCTGGTTCAGTTCGCTGTTAGGAAGGCAAATGCAATGTTAGCATTCATTTCAAGAGGACTAGAATACAAGAGCACAGATAGACAGGTGAGGATGTATAGGCTGCGATCAGGTTACCTTTAGAATATTGTGAGCAGTTTTGGGCCCCGTATCTAAGGAAGGATGTACTGACATTGGAGGGGGTTCACAGGTGGTTTACAAGAATGATCCTGGTGATGATGGGGTTGTCATTTGAGGAGCAGTTAAGAACTCTGAGTTTGTACTCAATGGAGTTTAAAAGATTGAAGGGAGATCTGACTGAAACTTTCAGAATACTGAGGCACCTGGATAAAGTGAATATGCAAAAAATGTTTCCACTGGTAGGAGGGTCTGGAAACTGAAGGGAAAGCCTCAGAGTGAATGGATGATCGTTTAGAATTGAGATGAAGAGGAATCCCTTCAGTCAGAGGGTGGTTAATCTGTGAAACTCATTGTTGCAGAGGGTTGTGGAGGCCAAGTCATTGAGTGTCCTTAAGACAGAGATGGATAGGTTCTTGAATGGCAAGGGAATGAAAGATTATGGGGAGAAGGCAGGAGAATGGAGTTGAGAAATATATCAGCCATGATCAAATGACAGAGTAGACTTGACAGGTCTAATTCTGCTCATGTGTCTTATGATCTTATGGGCATCTCCAACTTACTTTTCATCAACAAATTACTTGAACATGTTGTCACCTCCAAAATCCATCATTCCTGAAACTCCATGTTTGAATCCTTCTAATTAGCTTTTTGCTCCTGCAGAATTGAAATAGCTTTTTTCAAAGTCACAAGACACATTTCTCTTGTTGAGATATTTATATCATGGATAGTCACAGGTGAGATGCCGGAAGACTGGAGGTTGGCAAATGTGGTACCACTGGTTAAGAAGGGTGGTAAGGACAAGCCAGAGAAATATAGACCGGTGAGCCTGACCTTGGTGGTGGGCAAGTTGTTGGAGGGAATCCAGAGGGACAGAATGTACATGTATTTGGAAAGGCAAGGGCTGATTAGAGATAGTCAACATGGCTTTGTGTGTGGGAAATCATGTCTCTCAAACTTGACTGAGTTTTTTTGAAAAAGTAACAAAGAGAATTGATGAGGGCAGAGCGGTGGATGTGATCTATATGGACTTCAGTAAGGCGTTCAACAAGGTAGCCCATGGGAGACTGATTAGTAAGGTTAGATCTCACGGAATAAAGGGAGAACTAGCCATTTGGATACGGAACTAGCTCAAAGGTAGAAGACAGAGGGTGGTAGTGGAGGTTTGTTTTTCAGACTGGAGGTCAGTAACCAGTGGAGTGCCACAAGGATTGGGTGCTGGGCCCTCTACTTTTTGTCATTTACATAAATGATTTGGATGCGAGCAGAAGGGGTCCAGTTAGTAAGTTTGCAGATGACACCAAAATTGGAGGTGTAGTGGACAGTGAAGAAGGTTACCTTAGATTACAACAGGGTCTGGACCAGATGGGCCAATGATCAGAGAAGAGGCAGATGGAGTTTAAATTCAGATAAATGCGAGGTGCTGCATTTTGGGAAAGCAAATCTTAGCAGGACTTATACACTTAATGGTAAGGTCCTAGGGAGTGTTACTGAACAAAGAGACCTTGGAGTGCAGGTTCATACTCCTTGAAAGTGGAGTTGCAGGTAGATAGGATAGTGAAGAAGGCGTTTGGTATGCTTTCTTTTATCGGTCAGAGTATTGAGTACAGGAGTTGGGAGGTCATGTTGCGGCTGTACATGACATTGGTTAGGCCACTGTTAGAATATTGCGAGCAATTCTGGTCTCCTTCTTATTGGAAAGATGTTGTGAAACTTGAAAGAGTTCAGAAAAGATTTACAAGGATGTTGCCAGGGTTGGAGGATTTGAGCTATAGGGAGAGGCTGAACAGGCTGGGGTTGTTTTCCCTGAAGCGTTGGAGGCTGAGGGGTAACGTTATAGAGGTTTACAAAATTATGAGGGGCATGGATAGGGTAAATAGGCAAAGTATTTTCCCTGGGGTCAGGAAGTCCAGAACTAGAGGGCATATGTTTAGGGTGAGAGGAGAAAGATATAAAAGAGACCTACGGGGCAACTTTTTCACACAGAGGGTGGTATGAGCTGCCAGAGGATGTGGTGGAGTCTGGTACAATTGCAACATTTAAGAGGCATTTGGATGGGTATATGAATAGGAAGGGTTTGAGGGATATGGGCCGGGTGCTGGCAGGTGGGACTAGATTGCATTGGGATATCTGGTCGGCATGGACGGGTTGGACTGAAGGGTCGTTTCAATGCTGTACATCTCTATGTCTCTATGACTCTATGACATTCTATGTGACTGCATCAAAAGTCATTCTTTTGATCTGTTTGTAACCTTTTGAGATGATTAACTACCCTTTTTTAATACTTCTCCATTATCAATTTGCTGCTTAGGCCTAGGATTTGTCTCCATTTTTATCTGTCACCTTGTAGCCAGACAATATGATTAGATTAGATTACTTACAGTGTGGAAACAGGCCCTTCGGCCCAACAAGTCTACACTGACCTGCAGAAGCGCAACCCACCCAGACCCATTCCCCTACATATACCCCTTTACCTAACACTACAGGCAATTTAGCGTGCCCAATTCACCTAACCAGCACATTTATGGATTGTGGGAGGAAACCGGGGCACCCAGAGGAAACCCACGCAGACACAGGGAGAATATGCAAACTCCACGCAGTAAATTGCCTGAGGTGGGAATTGAACGCAGGTCTCTGGTGCTGTGAGGCAACAGTGCTAACCACTGTGCCACGTGCTGCCCACATGTAGAATAGTTTCTGTTCCTGCGACAATACCAGTTCTTTGATGTCCCCTAAGGACCTGCCCTTGCTACCATCTCATTTCTCATCCATATGTTGTTCTTCATTGACATCACTGAAAGATGCACATTAGTTTTCTCAAGACTGCTTTGACTGCTAACTACCTCACTGCCATCTCTCTCAATTCCTTTACTGCTGTTAAACCCTCAGACTGTTTATCCACCATGCTATAATGGATGAGCAGAAATTTCCTTCAATCACATATTGTCAAGATTGAATTCATTACTTCCAGTCCCTAGGCCAAACTTTGTGACTCAATCTCACTTCCTCGTAACAATCTGAAATAACAATTTTGAAACCACGGTGCCACACTTTATCCTGAACTGGGCTTTAGACCATATAGTCATGCCACAACCAAGACCATCTATTTTCACCTCTGCGGCAATATCCAACTTTGCTGCTGTCTCTGTTCACCCACTGCTGAAACTCCCAGTTGTACCTTCATTACCTAGATCTGACTATCCTATTGCACTCTTGACTGGCCTTCCATATTCTACCCTCTGTAAGTTTTGAAGTCATCCAAAAGTCTGCTGCTCATGTTTTAATTTACAGCAAGCCCTGTTCCCTACATCCGTGTTCACTGACTCACCTTGGCACATGGCCAAGCAATGTTTTGGTTTTTATAATTCTCATCTTTATTTGCAAATCCCTCCTTGGCCTTGCTTCTTCCTGTTTGTGTAATCTTGTACAGACCCATAACCCTTGAGGATAACTGCACTCCTCGAATTCTGCCGTCTTGTGCACTGTCGGTACCCCATGCTCTAGAATATCATCCTCTCAGACTTGCCTTCTTCCTTTATGACACTGCTTCGAACCTACCTCTTTTTTCCCTTTTTTTCAGCACAGTACAGTCCCCTTGGCCCTTTGGCCCTTGATGTTGTGCTGGCCTTTTATCTTATTCTAAGATCAAACTATCCTACATACCCTTCATTGTATTATCTTCCATGTGCCTACACAAGAGTCACTGAAATGTCCTTAATGTATCTCACTCTACTACCACTGCTGGCAGTACATTCCACACATCCACCTCTCTCTGTGTGAAGAACCGACCTCTGACATCTCCCCTAAACCTTTCTCCAATTATCTTAAAATTATGACTCTCTTCATAGACATATCCACTCTGGGAAAAAATCTCTTGGCTATCAACTCTATCTATGCCTCTCAACATCTTGTACACCTCGATCAAGTCACCACTCATCCTTCTTCACTCCAATGAGAAAAGCCCTAGCTCCCTCAACCTTTCTTCTTAAGACCCGCCCTCCAGTCAAGCAGCATCCTGATAAATCTCTTCTGCATCGTCTCTAAAGCTTCCACATCTTTCCTACAATGAGGCATCCAGAACTGAACACAATATTTCAAGTGTAGTCTATAGAGCTGAAGCATAACCTCATGCCTCTTAAACTCAATTCTCCTGCTAATGAAAACTGACACACCATATGCCTTTTTAACAACCCTATTAACTTGTGTGGCAACTTTCAGGGATCTATGGACATGGAGCCTAAGATTCCTCTGTTCCTCCACACTGCCAAGAATCCTGCTTGTATTCTGCATTCAAATTCGACCTTCCAAAGTGAATCACTTTACACTTTTCCAGTTCGAACTCCATCTACCGCTTATCAGCCCAGCTCTGCATCCTGTCAATGTCCCGTTGCAACCTATAACAGCTCTCCACACTATCCACCAACCTTCATGTCATTGGCAAACTTACTAACCCATCCTTCCACTTCCTCATCCAAGTCACTTATAAAAATCACAAAGTGCAGAGGTCCCAGAACATATCCCTGTGGAACAACCCTGGCTGAATACTTTCCATTTACCACCACTCTCTGCCTTCTATGGGCCAGCCAATTCTGTATCCAGACAGCCAGGTTTCACTGTATCCCATGCCTCCTTACTTTCTGAATGAGCCTACTATGAGAAAACCTTATCAAACGCTTTGCTGAAATCCATGTACACCACATTCAAGTCATTTTTAAAAATCACGAAGTGCAGGGGTCTCAGAACTGATTCCTGTGAAACACCACTGGTTACTGAGCTCTAGGGAGTTTATGCATTCTCCCCATGTCTGCGTGGGTTTCCTCCGGGTGCTCCAGTTTCCTCCCACAGTCCAAAGATGTGTAGGTTAGGTAAATTGGCCATGCTAAATTACCCATAGTGTTTAGGGATGTGTAGAGTAATAGTGTAAGGGAATGAGTCTGGGTGGGATACACTTTTGGTGGGTGGGGGGGGGGTGTAGATTTGTTGGTGTAATTGCCTGTTTCCACATTGTAGGGATTTTATGATTCTATGATTCCACTTTCTGCTCTCCTTTCATGAAAGAATTCAATAAGGTTTGTGAGACGTGACCTGCCCCTCACAAAGCCATCCTGACTATCTCTAATCAAACTATAGTTTTTTAAGTAATCATAAATCCTGTCTCTCAGAATCGTCTCCAATACTTTGTCCACCACTGACGTAAGACTGACTGGTCTGTAGTTCCCAGGATTAGAGGAGATGCTTAAATGCGTAGTTCCCAGGATTAGCCCTATTCCCTTTCTTGAATAAGGGAATAACATTTGCCAACCTCCAATTATCTAACACTATTCTAGTGGACAGTGAAGATGCAAAGATCATCACCAAAGACTCATCAATCTCTCATAGTATCCTCACATATATCCCATGTGGCCTGAAAGATTTATCTATTCTTATGTTTTTTAAATTTTTCAACATATCCTCCTTCCTAACATCAACCTGTTTGAGCATGTTGGTTTGTCCACGTAGTCCTCATAAATGACAGTGTCCCTTTCATAGTGAATACTGAAGCAAAGTATTCAATATGGACCTCCCCTACCTGCTCCAACCCCAGACGCAAGTTCCCTCCACTATCCCCGATCAGCCCTATTCTCACTCTGGCCATCTTCTTCTTCTTCACATAAGTGGACAATGCCTTAGGGTCTTTCTTAATCCTGCCCACTCAAGCTTTTTCATGCCCCCTTCTAGCTCTCCTAAGTCATTCTTCAGTTCCTTCCCGGCTACCTTGTAACCCTTTAAAGCCCTGTCTGATCCTTGTCTCCTCAGCCTTGGGAAAGCTTCCTTCTTTCTCTTGACTAGATGTCCCAACTCTCTTGTCACCCATGGTTCTTCCAACCTACCAGCCTTTCCTTGCCTCAGTGGGACAAACCTGTCCAGTACTATCAGCAATTGCTTCCTTAACAACCTCGATATTTCTGTTATGCATTTCCCTGAGAATATCTGTTCCCAATTTAGGTGCCCCAGCACCTGCCAGTAGCATTGTAACTCCCCCTCCCCCAATTAAATACTTTCCCATAGCATCTGCTCCTATCCCTCTCCACGAGAATAGTAAAGGTCAGGGAGTTGTAATCACTGTCTCCAAAATGCTCTCCCATTGAGAGATCTGATACCTGCCATGGTCTGTTGCCAAGCACTAAATCCAATATGGCCTCCCCTCTAGTTGCCTTATCTACATATTGTGTCAGGAACCCTTCCTGGACACACCTGACACAAACTGTTCCATCCATACTACTTAAACTAAGTAGGTTCCAATCAATATTATCGAAGTTAAAGTCACCCATGACAACTTCTGTACCTTTCCAAAATTTGCCTCCCAATCTACCCCCTGTGTCTCTGTTACTATTGGGGCAGGGGAGCCTATAGAAAATTCCCAATAAAATGACTGCTCCTTTCCTGTTTCTGACTTCCACCCATACCCTCCATGATGATTTCCATTTCTGTAGCTGTCATACTATCCCTGATTAGCAATGCCACTCCACCACCTCTTCTTCGCCCCACCTCATTCCTTTTGAAACGTCTAAACCTTGGAACATTCTAAGATTTTGGTTGTGAGCAGCTTTGTGTCATATCTTGTGTCACACTCCTTGTGACATTGATTATATTAAAGACATGATATAACTTTTTTTTATTGTTACTCAATTATAAAAATGTTTGGAAAATATGAGAGAATTAGAGTATAGTGAAAAATGAGTGGAAATATCTATGACACATTTATTATTATTAACTGGCTTTTCTTCAAGGTGCTCATCTCTCACAAGCTTGTACTTCTTTCCTTTAATATATCCTATACATCCATTGTTTAAATGTCATTATTTATGAATAGCAGCTGATGATTTATACATTTGCCATCCGATCCATATTCTCCAATCCCTATCTCCCTGTCACCAATATCAAGATTTACATACTTGCCAACTTTCTTGTTTTCACATTACCTCTACCTCAAGCATTCTCCAGTTTCTTTATTTACCATTATGTAGAACAGAAATTGTTTCATTCTCACATCAGATTTAATATGTTAACTCTGTTTGCTCTCCACAGACACTGCCAGACTTGTTAAGTTTCTCCAGCCTTTCTGTTTTTATTTCCAATCTCCAACATCCAGAGAATCAGAGAGTGACAGATTGTTATGGTGCAGTGAAATGTCATTTAGCTCATCATGCCTCCACCAGCTCTTCCAACAAACAGCATTATCTCATCTCTTGCTGTATTCTCATACCCTTCCATATTACTTCTATGCAATAATCATCCAACGTCCTCTTACTTTGCTTTATTTACCAACATAGCTGACCCAATGTCCGTATTTTCCCCTCAATATCAATCTAACAATATAATCTAATTCATTTGATCAATTGTTTTCCACCAAAAAATGAATATAAAGAAAAGGACAGCATCTACAAGTCTGTTAAATATTTACTTCTCTATGCATCTAAACATTTTAACAATCAGCAAATGAGATACTTGTTCAGCTCCTTTCAAAATAAATAAATGTATTGATTAACTCTGATGTAACCTCTTCCATGTTAAACATTTAGGTTTCTCAGTCAAAACCTCATAAGCACTCACATATTCTGCTAATGCAGTCAAAGATTATGTTAAATAACATGCCTACATCCACATTATTCTTGTCTGGTAGTATGCTAAGTGCTTGGATTATTTTTATGTTCTACTTACTGTTCTCCAAAGAACAATTCTCTCATCCTCCTGAGTTATTTTGTGTCTTATAGGGTAAATTTAACTTTGTGAAAATGTAAAATTAATGATCTCAAATTTTATGCATTTTAAAAGCAGAAAGACTTTCATTTTTATATCATCTTTCATGATCAAAAGACTCCTAAAACATTTTGCACACGATGAAGTGTAATCACTGATCCGATGTAGGAAATACAGCATCCAAGTTGAGCATTGCAAGTTCCTACAAACAGCAATGCGATAATGACCAGATAAGCTTGGAACCGTGACATGACAACAATGAGTTAGTACTGTGAAATGTGCTGATCACGACAACTTGTAACCTATTTTGCGATGTCTATTCTTGTGGAATATGGCTCCTTGCTGATTAAGTCAACTTGTGATAAACTTGTGATTAACCGTTAACAGTCACCCTTTGTTCCATCTGCAAATAGCTGTCGTAAGCAAGAGACAGATGGCAATGTAACCGGAAGATAAGTTAGCTAGAGTTTGCACACTGAAACTGAAATGTTATGAAATTCAACTGTTGGGTATAAAGTGGTGCTCAAGCCACTCAGATTTGAGAACCCAAGGGCCAACACTCGAAAGAGTTTGTCTGGGTCTTAGCGATTTCATTTGAATGATAAATGTTAGCCAAGATGCCAGTGAGCTCTCCCTAATCTTGTTCAGAATATGTTGTGGAGGTGCCAGTGTTGGACTGAGGTGGACAAAGTTAAAAAAAAGTTAAACTTTTTTCAGAATAGTGGTGAGAGTTTTTATATCCACCTGAAAGAGGAAATGAGGTGTCAGTTTGACATTGCATTCAAAACCATTGGATTCTTACAAACCATCACTGCACTGAAGTAAGTAAAAACAATGACTGCAGATGCTGGAAACCAGATTCTGGATCAGTGGTGCTGGAAGAGCACAGCAATTCAGGCAGCATCCGAGGAGCACTAAAATCGACGTTTCGGGCAAAAGCCCTTCATCAGAAATACAGACAGAGACCCTAAAGGGTGGAGAGATAAGTGAGAGGAAGGTGGGGGTGGGGAGAAAGTAGCAAAGAGTAAGAGCTTCAGGGCAGAGGAAATGACCTGGGAGTTGCACTGGGAGAGGGACTCCCTGAGATTCTTGTAGAGAGAGGAGGAAAACTTCTTCAAGGCAGGCATCCTTGCAAGAGGATTTGCAGTAGGGTTAAAATCAACGAGGGAAAAACAATGACTGCAGATGCTGGAAACCAGATTCTGGATCAGTGGTGCTGGAAGCCTCAGCAGTGTTGGCATTGGAAATGGCAAGGAGCTTGAAACCTCAGAACATTCTAATTCAGCACCTTCTTGAAAAAACACTACCAACTGAGTTGACACAGACTAACATATGCCTCTTCTGATTCCTGTCTATTGAACTGAATGGAAAGTATAATTAAGTGAGAGTTTTAACAGACAGCTGACTCTCCATCATCTGTTATACACAATAGCTGAAGTTATATTTATTCCCTCCACTCTCCCTGCTTCCCACTCTCACTTTCTTCAGACCGGAAAATATCATGTTGCTCCATCTACTTTTTTTGTCCTTCTTCCAATCTGCTGTAAAAAGGGGCATGTTGATGCTTATTGTGACTTTCTACTTTCGTGATTTATTGGTAGGGTTGAACCAAATTCATGGGCTCTCACCTACCATTTACTGTAAGTTCTCTAACTCACCAATTTATAGTTTCTCTCCTGCTGTGCTATTTCTATCATTTCCCACACACATATATGGCATGTTTTTGTATTCTACTTCCTTCAGTAACTAAAATCTTTCATGCTCCAATGTTTTCTGACTGTGTGTCATCTGGGAATATTTTTTTGAATCTTGTAAGATCATATTGTGAGTAAAGATAATTGAAGTATGTAAATCAGTAAGAAAACTTTACCACACAGCTGAATATTACAAGATGGAATGTTTCATCACAAGTTTCTATTGAGGCTGAGGCTATCACATTAAAATGGAATTGATTAAGTAAATCAAAAAAAATTTAAATGCTAAGAAAATGAATTAAAATGGTGGCTTCAGTTGAGCAAGTGGCATTAACACAGATCTGACAGATCTGACAGATCACATAGACTCTCGCTATTTTCTGACATTTCAATGGACATTATTTTCATCTTTATCTTCTGGGGAGTATATTGTATTTTCCATGAAGATGGGAATATAACTATGCGTAAAATAGCTAATACAATTTAGGATAAACCACTTTACCAAGAGACTGATTCACACATGGCATTGTGGAAATGGTTTGTATAAGTTTAAGTTGGACGTATATTAAATACATCAGGAATAACATAGAGTCATAGAGATGTAAAGTACAGAAACAGACACTTCAGTCCAAATCGCCCACGTGGACAAGATATCCTAAATTAATCTAATCCCATTTTCTAGGACATGGCCCATATACCTCTAAATTCTTCCTATTCATATGTCCATCCAGATGCAGTTTAAATGTTGGAATTATACCAGCCTCCACCACTTCCTCTGGCAGTTTATTCCATACAGACACCACCATCTGCATGTAAAAGTTGCCTCTCCTTTTAAATCATTCCCCTCTCACCTTAAGCCTATGCCCTCTAGTTTTGGACTTCCTCACCCTGGGAAAAAGAGCTTGACTATTTACACTATCTATGTTCCTCATGATTTTATAAACCTCTAGGAGATCACCCCCTCAGCCTCAAACGCTCCAGGGAAAATAGCTCCAACCTATTCAGTCTTTCTCCATAGCTCAAACACTACTGGCAACATCCTTGTAAATCTTTACTCAACCGTTTCAGTTTCACAACGTCCTTTCTATAGCAGGGAGACCACAATTGACACAGTCTTGACAGAATAAAATAAGATTGGAGGAGGCTCATGTAAACCACAAAGAGCAGCATGGAGCTGTTAAGCCAAGTAATGCGTTTCTCTGCTGAAAACTCTCCATAAGACCATAAGACATAGGAGTGGAAGTAAGGCCATTCGGCCCATCGAGTCCACTCCGCCATTCAATCATGGCTGATGGGCATTTCAAGTCCACTTACCAGCATTCTCCCCGTAGCCCTTAATTCCTTGTGACATCAAGAATTTATCAATCTCTGCTTTGAAGACATTTAGCGTCCCGGCCTCCACTGCACTCTGTGGCAATGAATTCCACAGGCCCACCACTCTCTGGCTGAAGTTTATATAAATTGGATTCTCATGAAATATTAGTCTGGCCATCAGAAATGTCACATTGTATCTCACTGTACACCTTAACCTGAATTATATTTGAGATAGGACAAGTGGTAAATGATTGAGATGATGTGATAATGCAGCTTGTTAGAAGACCCATGTGCTGTCTTATAGTAGATGCAAACTTTGGCTGTAGCAACAATGAGCGAATACACAGTAGAGATGAGGAAGTTCCCAAACAGAAAGAGAAAAGAAAGACAATATTCCTGGCCCTTATAGAATGATGTTCTTATACCTTATCCTACAATACACATGGTCTTATGTAGATGGACCCTCAAAACTTTCATTAGAAGCAAGGACAAGACTGTATTAAAAGCACATAAATGAATTTAGTCCAACTGTTTTAACACTATAATGATGCAATGGTGGATTGAGTGTTGAGGATAATGAAAAAATTGTTGGCCCACAAAAATAGATCATACAATCTGTTTCTCAGTTGTTATAATGGATCTAAGACAATAAATATTAAACTGTTGAAACTAACTTTATACAACATATTTTTAACAACCCTCTGAAATGAAAATAATATATTTGGGTTGATGGGTGAGGTAGATTATAGGCAACAAGAATTTGGATGAGTTCAATTTTACAAAGTTTCCAAAAGATCAAACTGGAGCACACTGAAATAGTCATAAAAACATTGGATCTAGGAGCAGGAGTAAGCTATTTGGTTCTTTGAGTTTTCTCTGCCATTCAGTTAGATCATGCCTGTTTTTCTACCTCAGTGCCATATTCCCAATTTCTACCCTTACCCCCGTTGCCTTTAAGTTTTTTAAAAAAAACTCTTTCTATTATATTTTAGATTACTTAGATTAGATTACTTACAATGTGGAAACAGGCCTTTCGGCCCAACAAGTCCACACCGACCCTCTGAAGAGCAACCCACCCAGACCCATTCCCCCACATTTACTCCTTCACCTAACACTACGAGCAATTTAGCATGGCCAATTCACATAACCTGCACATCTTTTTGGACAGTATGTTCAGTCTTGTGCCCTTTTGTATCAGAGAATTCCATAGGTTCACCACTTTTCGAATAAAGAAACATTTCCTTATCTCAGTTCTAAATGGTGTACCTCATATACTACCTCCAGACTCCCTATCCAGGGAAAAAATCCTCCCTGCATCAACAGCGTTTAAACATATTAGTATTTTATGCATTTCAATCAGATCCCCTTTCATCCATTTAATCAAGTGAATAGATGCCCAGTTAAACCAATCTCTCCCCACAGGACCGTGTTGTCATTCTCAGGATCAGCCTGGTGAACCACCAATGCAGTCCCACAGCTGAAGGTATATCCTTTCCTAGGTAGGAGACCGAGACTGCATGTAATTTTCCAAATGACGTCACGCTGAAATGTTTTTGTACATCCATAATTCCCAAGATATCACTATTTAAATAATAATCTTCCTTTTTGTGTTTCACCCCTAACTGTATAGCTTCATATTTTGCTTTGGAGATGCCCGTGTTGGACTGGAGTGTACAAAGTTAAAAATCATACAACCCCACGTTTAGTACAACAGGTTTATTTGGAACACTAGCTTTCGGAGCGCTGCTCCTTCATCAGGTGGTGATGAAGGAGCAGCGCTCCGAAAACTAGTGTTTCCAATAAACCTGTTGGACTATAACCTGGTGTTGTGTGATTTTTAACTTCATATTTTGCCATGTTGTTCTGAATCAGTCATGTGATCGCCCCCTCACTCAATTTTTCAAAATCACTTTGCTGTCTCCTTGCACCTTCCTCAGACTCCCAATCCAGCCCAGAGTTGTGTTAACAGCAAAACTAGAAATGTTGCATTTGGTTCCCTTATCTGGGTCATTTATGGATATAGTGAATAGATGGAGCACAAGTATTGGCTGTTTCGGTATTCCAATTAGTCACTGCTTGCCACTCAATGAAAAAAAACGCTTTCCTGTCTGCTAACCAATTCTTGATCCATGACAATATACTACTCCCTATCTCATGCCTTTTAACTTTACCCACTAATCTTTTATGAGGGACCTTATCAAAAGCCTTTGGAAAATCCAAACACACCACAGGTCTTGCATTATCAAAGACATTGTTGAGGGTGCTGGCAACTAATGAGCTGAGATATGTGTAATGTCAGGTAGTGGGATACCAGAGGAAATAGATGCTCTTAATTGTGATGTGGAAACTTTGCTGAAATTCATTTTAGGGTCAAATAGAACATCAGCGCTTTAGAAACAGGCTAGTTTCATGGAGGGAATAGTGTCATTGGTTAGACAATGGAATTTGTAGCAGGAACAAAAGGCAATGGCTTCAGTTTTCCCAATGTTTACTTGCAATGTAACCGGCAGCATTACTATGGCGTTTACTTGACAGGAGATTAGCACACCAGTGATATTTATCTAGCATCTTTAAGATGCATGAATTGAACTTCTTGACCATTAGACTGACAGAAATGTTGATTGTGGCAACCTAATATTCAGACAGCAGGAATGATAGTTTTTAATGACCATGAGATTTATTTCAGTGCTGATCAGAGACTGAGATCAACTGCAATTAACTCTGGCATAAGAGTACACTTGTCAAACCAGCTATCAAGCCCAGGAGGAAATAACAAGAGTGTTATTTGGCATCTCTGCCAGCCAAAGGACTGTGCAGGAGGTCATAGCACTTGTACTTGCCAATTAAAAAAACACTTGTACTTTATATGTATAAGTTAAAAATAATTTTCTACATTTTAAATGTTCTCAACAAAGTATATACATTTTAAAAAGTCTGTCAATTTTAAAGTGCCTGAGTAAGCTGCAAAAATTGGCAGTGGTAGATGTGAAGAAGTTTTAATAATATTATGGAAGTGTCAAAGAAAACGTTATCTTTACCTGCTCAATAGGAGGATCAAGGGGAGGGCCATTACAGAGTATGGTCTCCCCCACTGTTATATTCAAGGAGGTTTTCTCATGTGGTTAGAAAGTATGAGCAGATTATTTGCCCACGTTGCTTGCTGAATACACCCTATTTCCCTGAATACCATTATATCTTCCCACAGGGAATCACCATAAACTATCGCTGATGTGAACTCCAGTTGATCTTTCCTCACCATCTTGCTGAGAGTTGCAGCACCCATTTAGTCATTTATTTATAGCAATGAATCTTGTAACAGTACAATATGCAGTAACCCATTATAAATCGTTCCAGTTGCTGAGCAATCAATGGAAGAATTAGCAAATTATTTGAACTTGCCAACTTAAAATACAAGCCTTAAAACTACATGGTCATCAACTTCAAGTTGAAACAAGAGGCTTTCTGAAAAATCAATGAACACATGCGAAAGAAATTATGTTTAAAATTTGGTTCTGTCTAACTAATAGAAGATGTTGATTGGTTCTGAGTTACATTGAGCAAACAATCAAATAGAGTGAAAGCAAGGCTATTATATAACAACTGGCTTTGTATTATCATTCACAATCTTTTAAATAAACACATTCTTTCAGTTCAGTGGAAACAATCTTAATCATTGAGATGCAAGTAGATTTTTAGGTTTTCTACAAACTTAATGTAAATTGCCTGGAGATAAGAAAGAAGATTTTCCTGACTTTCAATTCTGACTTGTTGGAGAGCATGAAATGCAGATTTGACATGACATTCTAAGATTTGTTGTGACCAGTCAGTACAAAATAGCTAGATTAAATAATTTTAAACACATTGACCACACCCTGCTTCTTCATTTCCTCTCCTCTTCTATTCAGGATGGATGTCTTTCTCCTCGTTCTATTCTACCGTATCCATTTGCAGTTAGAGAATCACTTGCAATGGCTTTTACTATTTGGTTGGCGGAAGTGAGGACTGCAGATGCTGGAGATTAGAGTCGAGAGAGTGGCGCTGGAAAAGCACAGCAGGTCAGGCAGCATCCGAGGAGCAAGAGAATCAATGTTTCGGGCAAAAAGCCTTCATCAGGAATGATTTGGAGATTCCAATGTTGGACTAGGGTGTACAAAGTTAAAAATCACACAACACTAAATCATAGTCCAAAAGCTACTGCTTCCACATAAATCTGTTGGACCATAATCTGGTATTGTGCAATTTTTAACTTCATCAGGAATGGTGAAGGGCTTTTGCCCAAAACAGTGATTCTTCTGCTCCTCGACTTTTATTTTTGCTTGTTGTATCTTCTTGCTCCTAGAAATACAAAATAATCATACTTTTAGACACAAATACTGGAGCATTGATTGAGTATATTTTTCACATCTCTGTGTATGTGGCAGAATGCTACATTATAAACTCACTACAGACTGTAGCTTCAATATGTTATTCCAAAATAATTTTGGAATAGTATCACAATACAATGTTTCACTTTCTTTAAAAACATATAAAGGGCCTCTTTGTATTAATGTAGCCATCAATTTTCTGCCCAAAGGCAGGTCTGACTCAGAGCCAATAACCTCCATCACAGGTAGGGCAAGGATGCTGGTCCCAAATCCACCCTAGCCAGAACAAGGATCAAACCACCCATGCTGATGGCACCCAATTCAACCCAGATTGCCAAAATAGCCAACTGAACTAACCACATTGGCCACAAAGGTGTTGAAGTTGCTGCAGCAACATACACTTTTGCTTGTATATTGCAGTGTGGACAATGATGGTAAAGACTGCAATTTCTTTCCATCATATGGTTCACCAGGAAAAACACCACAAAGTGCAATAAAAATAGATAGAGCTAAAGAAGGAATGAATTACAGTTTTAGAAGAGCGTAATTTCACCAGCTGTTATACTAATGAGATCGGATTCGAGCATATCTACAGAGCCATAACCTAATGGTTCAATAAGAATCTTTGTGGATTGTATTCGATTCAGAAAGGAAATGGAATATGAGATTCACCCAATGTATATGCAGTGGATGAAAGTCTGGTAAAATTAGCTAAAAAAGCCCTGCTCACTAAACTGGATGCTAACAGTGGATTTTGCCAATTAGCTCTGGATGAAAATTCACAAAAGGCTGACTAAATTTATTATACTTTTAGGGCATTACCCTTTGGAATAGCATCTGCTCCAGAAATTTTTCCATGCTCAATGTCATTGGAATACACATTGGAAGGCACAGACATCTACTATAAACCGACTGACTTCCACAGCTACCTGGACTACACCTCCTTCCACCCTGCCCCCTGTAAAAACTCCATCCCATATTCCCATATTCCCAATTCCTTCGTCTCCGCCGTATCTGCTCCCAGGAGGACCAGTTCCAACACCGCACAGCCCAGATGGCCTCCTTCTTCAAGGACCGCAGATTCCCCCCAGACGTGATCGACAATGCCCTCCACCGCATCTCCTCCATTTCCCGCTCCTCCGCCCTTGAGCCCCGCTCCTCCAACTGCCACCAAGACAGAACCCCACTGGTTCTCACCTACCACCCCACCAACCTCCGTATACAACGTATCATCCGCCGTCATTTCCGCCACCTCCAAACGGACCCCACCACCAGGGATATATTTCCCTCCCCTACCCTATTAGCGTTCCGCAAAGACCACTCCCTTCGTGACTCCCTCGTCAGGTCCACACCCCCCACCAACCCAACCTCCACTCCCGGCACCTTCCCCTGCAACCGCAGGAAATGTAAAACTTGTGCCCACACCTCCTCCCTCACTTCCCTCCAAGGCCCCAAGGGATCCTTCCATACCCGCCACAAGTTCACCTGTACCTCCACACACATCATCTATTGCATTCGCTGCACCCGATGTGGCCTCCTCTATATTGGGGAGACGGGCCGCTTACTTGCGGAACGCTTCAGAGAACACCTCAGGGATGCCCGGACCAACCAACCCAACCACCCCGTGGCTCAACACTTTAACTCTCCCTCCCACTCCACCGAGGACATGCAGGTCATTGGACTCCTCCACCGGCAGAACATAACAACACGACAGCTAGAGGAGGAGCGCCTCATCTTCCCCCTGGGAACCCTCCAACCACAAGGAATGAACTCAGATTTCTCCAGTTTCCTCATTTCCCCTCCCCCCACCTTGTCTCAGTCGGTTCCCTCAACTCAGCACCGCCCTCCTAACCTGCAATCTTCTTCCTGACCTCTCCGCCCCCACCCCACTCCGGCCTATCACCCTCACCTTGACCTCCTTCCACCTATCACATCTCCATCGCCCCTCCCCCAAGTCCCTCCTCCCTACCTTTTATCTTAGCCTGCTGGGCACACTCTCCTCATTCCTGATGAAGGGCTTGTGCCCGAAACGTCGAATTTCCTATTCCTTGGATGCTGCCTAACCTGCTGTGCTTTAACCAGCAACACATTTTCAACTATATCATATGGTCAATATAAAAGAAGAACATGCCCAAAGAAAACAGTATGAATGTACTTCAGATTGCAAGTCCAATATTGAATGAGAAAGGTTTATTTGAAAAACTGAGAATAACATTGCTTGGCTACATGAGCCAGGCTACTGGAATCACAGATGACGAGAAGCATTGTCTCCAGATAGTCGAGAACTGCTCTTCCCTCCATTCGGGGAGGCAATGGCCTTGTGCTAATATCCCAGAGACTCAGCTAATGTCCTGGGGACCCAGGTTTGAGTACTGCCACAGCAGATGGTGGAATTTGAATTCAATTTTAAAATATCTGAAATTAAGAATCTACTGATGACTGTGAAACCATTGCTGATTATTGGGAAAATCCCATCAGCCTCACTAATGTCCTTCCAGGAAGGAAATCTGCCATCCTCACCTGCTCTGGCCTACATGTGACTCCGGGCCCACAGCAACGTAGTAGATTCTCAACAGCCCTCTGAAATAGTCTAACAAGCCACACAGTTCAAAGACAACGAGGAACAGGCAATAAATGCTGGCCAGCCAGTGGTGTCCACACCCCATGAGTGAGTAAAAGACTCACCTATTATTGATCCCAAAGCCTGACACAATACAAGCCAAGGCATTTGAGACAACTTTTAACCAGGAGACTTTCTACAATCCAGAACATGCTTGACCCAAATGGTCAGGGGATTACCTTCCAAGTCTTCCAAATCAGTGAAGCCGACAATTGAGCAGGCTGCCTTCACCCTAACTGTGGAAAACAGGCCCACACCTAGATGTAGAGGGAAAGAGAGGCCGAAGAAAATATACTGAGATGGCATGGATGCAACATCATCGATTATTTCCAATCATCACTGTTAATATATATTCATGTGCATTGTTACAATGTCTGCCATAGATCCTTCACTAAAGGATCTGGTTAATTCAGACCCATGTGAGAGACAATGAGCCTCTTCATACCTGCCAAGCATGCAAGATGTTGCAGTTGCCAATAATTCTTAATCTCTCACAAGCAATGGAGTCTTCAACTGCAGAAAGCATCGGACATCAGAGATCCTTGAATCTGAACTTTAAAGACTTCAGCCAAGAAATAAAAGGAGACAACAGTGAGGCAACGCCCAGAGAAACATGAAGGCCTACCAACATACATCATTCCACACTGACATCTACCTTGTGAACGAGAGTACAGAATTAGTGAGGATTCCACCCATCTCACTAGGGAATTGCTATTCCTGTGAATGAACCTTTCAAGGGAATGTAATGGCATTTGAGGTTAGGAGATGGTCAATGGTTTCACATACTGGCTCTCATACTACAGAAGTATGTCAAGAAAAACTGCACAAATCACAGATACTCAATACTCAAGAAGCTTGACACTATCCAGGACAAAGCAGCCTGCTTGATTGACACTACACCCATAAACAAATAGTCCCCTTATCACTGATGCTCAGTAGCAGCAGTGAGCACCATTTACAAGATGCACTGCAGGAATTCACTAAGACTACTTCAACAGCACTTTCCAAAACCATGACTGCTACTATCATAGAAGGACAAGGGCAGCAGATACATGGGAATGTCGCCACTTTGACATTCCCCTCCAAGCCACTCACCATCCTGACTAGGAAATGTATTGCCGTTCCTTCAGTGTCACTGGGACAAAATTCTGGAACTCCCTTCCAAGCAGCATTGTTGGTCTACTTACAGAGATTTGAGAAGGCAGCTCACCACCACCTTCTCAAGGAAAACTAAAGATAGGCAATAAATGCTGGCCCAGCCAGCAATCTGGACATCTCATGAGTGAATAAAAATGAAGCTACTTAACAATATGTATACAGTATTAAAACAGGAAACTTCCTGAAGAAGCAAGAGTTCAAAAGGGGGTCCTCAGATCGAGGGTTAACCTCGTGACTGTCACTAGGGACTATTTTACGTATAACTCAGGTATCGTATTCTCTCAAATGCCATAAGAGCTTTAAGAGCTACCTAATGTTAACTGCAAGTGTGCGGTGTGATTATTTTTCCCTGAATGGTCATATAGGCGAGGTTATGTATAGATAGTTTGAAGTGGGATCATCCATATATCCATACTACCATGGATGGTAATTTACTCAGAAATATAAAAGGTGCAGCGTTGCGAAAAATAGCTCTTTGTTGCTGTTGTACTAAGCAGGAGGATACAAATTGGATAAGTCACAAATTTGCAATTAATTAAGCAAATTCTTTATCTGGCTCAGTCTTCCTGAAAGCAGGTTGCTGAAAGTTGTCCCTGCCTCTCAGGCTCAGTGGTGCACTTTTGTATCCTGTTCTCTTGGACAGACCAATTCTTGGTGAATGCCCACACTCTGTCTCATCTTCACCTTTGCTGCTGATCTCCCATAACTTCAACACCCAGGACATACTGCCTTTGTTGGCTCACGTTGTGAAGGGCACAGCCTGGTACAATGATACAGCACACTCTTTCTGAGTAATCCTGCAACACTCCACTGGAATGATCCAGGCATCGAAACCTCACCTCAAGGAGAGGACTGTTCCTGGTGGAAGTCTGAGCAGTGTTATTATCTTTGAAATGTGTCAAGCTGAGGATTTGTAAAGGTATCCTGAGTCATGTTTGAAGGGCTTAGCATTTCATTTTATGTTCAAATTTAAACCAAATTTGGGGATTTGTCAAAACACTTAGATAATGGAGGGGTCATACCCTTATATGATCTGTGGAGCTTGGAGTGAGGCAGAAACATGTCAGTTCTCCAATATCTAAGTGTTTTGGCAAATCCCCAAATTTGGTTTAAATTTGAACATAAAATGAAATGCTAAGCCCTTCAAACATGACTCAGGATACCTTTACAAATCCTCAGCTTGACACATTTCAAAGATATAACACTGCTCAGACTTCCACCAGGAACTGCTTGAGGTGAGGTTTCGATGCCTGGATCATTCCAGTGGAGTGTTGCAGGATTACTCAGAAAGAGTGTGCTGTATCATTGTACCAGGCTGTGCCCTTCACAACGTGAGCCAACAAAGGCAGTATGTCCTGGGTGTTGAAGTTATGGGAGATGGTCACAAATTACTTCAACATAAAAAGAGAAAGAAGCATTTCCTTTCACAAATGCAACAGGTTGGTATGATAAGGCATGTTCAAAACAACATTACAACAATTAACAATGTTACATGGTCAATATACTGTTTTTAAAAGTCTACTTGTTTACTGAAATCAAATTTCACCATCCGCCAAGGTGGGATTCATCTCCCCAGAAAATTAGCCTGAATTCTGAACATAGGCACAAGTGGGTACTGTAGATGCTGGAGATTAGAGTCAAGATTAGAGTGGTGCTGGAAAAACTCAGCAAGTCAGGCAGCATCCGAGAAACATGAAAATCGACGTTGCAGGCAAAAGCCCAAAACGCCAATCCTCCTGCTCCCTGGATGCTGCCTGACCTGCTGTGCTTTTCCAGCACCACTCTAATCTTGACAGAATTTTGAGCATAGTCAGGTGACATTATCACTACTCCACCACTGCCTCCTCAGTCTGATGGCGATTGAGCTGAGAAGCAGCCAGCTTGTATGATTGGTGAGTGTGCTATACAGCTTTTTGAGAGAAACATTATTTCTTCCTCAACAGTGCGGTAAAGACATTTACCTCAAGGAGTCTGCCCTTCTCACTTCCTTTTACCTGTTGGATTGCTGTAAAACCTACTGACATGGGTTAGAGTAGAATAACTCTTAAAATGAAGACAAATAGTTGCCTTGTAGTGATCGAATCTCACAGAAGTGGACTCATTCCATATAGTATATTGAATTATATTTTGACTATTATCTGCTGGCCTAAGTACTGTGTGATAAACTGTTCTACTTCAAAGAGTTCAGCTGAGCTCTATATTTCATTTGAATCTGGAGAACAGCTTATTCATCTCCCTCCCCAGCCTTAAAATGAATAAATCAACCTGATCCAGCTCTCAAATATTTAAATAATGGTTTAAGTATGAATGAAATTACATGGATGGGCACTAATATTCTATTTGCTTTTGTTGGGATAATTCAATAAAGTTACAATCTTCACTACTCTAACAAGAGCATTATATAGATTCTTATTTCTTACAATTCTTTGCACAGAGTTTAGTGGCACTGATTGCTGCAACAATCCTTGTTATTCTGAATCTGTATATGTCACCCACATTGTCTACTTCACATTGATCACATAGGTCTCTATATTGCTTTTAATCTTCTAGGTTCATTATGCTACTCAATAGTAATTATAGGAGTTCCACCTATGTCGTAGAAAAAAAAGCTGATGTTGCACTTTATTAAGATTCATAATGTTAACACAAAAATCAATTGATCAGCAAAACACTTGTGCTTTTAACAGTGCTGCAATGACATGATAATGCTTCTGGAAGAAATGGGATAATTTCCACAAAGACAAAATCATACTCATACATTGCAGCAAAGGTTTTGGACAGATTTGATCAAAGGAAATAGAGGATAGTCAACGTACAATTAAATTGAGCAAAGGTTCATTGAACTGAGCTGCAAATACCTTCTTTTATCTGTTTGAATTGTGCAAGTCAATTTCTGCTTATCTTTCTGCAAATATCAGTTAAATTTGGTGTTCAACCCAGAAAACATTGTAGATTTGTTTTTTTTTGTCTGGACATTTAGAATACAAGTGTGCTTTACATTAAATATAAAGTTCACAGTTAAGCAAAATGCTGAAAGGTAGAAATGGGGAAGCCCTCATTCCAAAATTTAAAGCCTCATGAAATGCTGAAAACAAAAAAATGTTGAAAATCACAACTGACCAGGCAGCATCTGTGGAGAGACAGCAAGCTAACACTTAGAGTATTGATGACTCGTCATCAGATGGTCTCTCTCCACGCTGTCTAATTCACTCTGATTTCCAGCATTTTTTATTTTCAGTACAGGTTCGGCATCTGCAGTAGTTTTCTCCTGACATGCTGCGTGTTTCAAGTGTGTTGAGTTTTTATGTTAACGTTGGATTGGTCCATTGAGGTGATGCATACCACACACAATACCTTAAGTTGTACAATTTGGAATATGGGTTATACTGTTTAAGGTGACTTGAAATAGTCAGAAATGTTGCACATTCAAAAGAAGTTCCTGATGTTCATAGTTTACCACCTACTGCACTATCAAGAAGCCCAAATAAAAAGACTTGCATTTCTCTACCTTTCTCGCAGTAGAACATACAACATAGAACAGGACTGCACAGCACAGGCCCTTCACCCCTCGATGTTGTGTCTGCCTTTTATCCTACTCTAAGATCAAACTAACCTACATCCCCTTCATTGGACAATCTCCAATGTGCCTATCCAAGAGTCGCTTAAATGTGCCTAATGTATCTGACTCTAGTACTACCACTAGTAGTGCATTCCATACACCCACCAACCTCTATGTAAAGAACCGACCTCTGACATCTCGCCTTAACCTTCTTCCAAACACCTTAAAATTATGTCCCCTCAGGAAAGACATTTTCACCACTAGCTATCCACTCTATCTATGTCTCTCAACATCTTGTACACCTCTACTAAGTCACCTCTCATCTTTCTCTGCTCAAATGAGAAAAGCTCCAGCTTCCTCAAACTTTCTTCATAAGACATGCCCTCCAATCCAGGCAGCATCCTGGTAAATCTCCTCTGCACCCTCTCTAAAGCTTCCACATTTTTCCTGTAATGAAGTGACCAGAACTGAACATAATATTCCAAGTGTCTTCTAGTCAGGGCTCCATAGAGCTGCAGCATAACCTAAAAGGCTCTTAAACTCAATCCCCCTGCTAATGAAAACCAATACACTATACACCTTCTTAATAACCCTATCAAGCTGGATGGCAACTTTGAGGGATCTATGGACATGGACCCCAAGATCCCTCTGTTCCTCCACACTGCTCAGAATCCTACTTTTAACCCTATATTCTGCATTCAAATTCGATCTTCCAAAGTGAATGACTTCATACTTTTCCAGGTTGAACTCCATCCACCACTAACCAGCCCAACTCTGTATCCTGTCAATGTCCCATTGCAATCTATACCAACCCTCCACACTATCCACCACTCCACCAACCTTTGTGTCATCAGCAAACTTACTAACCCACCCTTCCACTTCCTCATTCAAGTCATTTATAAAAATCACGAACAGCAGAGGTCCCAGAACAGATCCCTCTGGAACACCACTGGTCACCAAGTTGCAGGCTGAATAATCTTCATCTACTACCACCCTCTGTCTTTTATGGGCCAGCCAATTCTGTATCCAGACAGCCACATTTCCCTGTATCCCTTGCCTCCTTATTTTCTGAATGAGCCTCCCAATGGGAACCTTATCAAATGCCTTGCTAAAATCCATGTACACCACATCTACTGTTCTACCTTCACTAATGTGTTTTGTCACATCCTCAAAGAATTCAATAAAGTTTTGAGGCATGATCTGCCCCTCACAAAGCCATCCTATCTCTAATCAAACTATGGTTTTCCAAATAATTATAAATCCTGTCTCTCAGAATCCTCTCCATTACTTTGCCCACCACTGATGTAAGACTGACTGGTCTGTAATTCACAGAACTATCCCTATCCCCTTTCATGAATAAGGGAATAACATTTGCCACCCTCCAATCATCTGGCACTACTCAAGTGAACAAAGATCATCGCCAAAGGCACAGCAATCTCTTCCCTTGCTTCCTGTAGGTTGGAATTTGTCACCTTCCAGAGAGTAGGCTCAGAGCTGGAAGAACATAACGGGATAGGAAAATTCAAGGGTGCAGAGCCTGTTGCATTCCTGACTCATCCAATTAGATAAAAGCAGGAATGATGGAAAACTTCTTTCTGCCTGTAGTCCAACTGGGGCCTTTAGGTAGCCAATGAAGGTCCATACAAGAGCTTTAGCATGCTGCTTTGATTATTCTACCAATGATGTGAGAGAGAGGGGTCACACATCAGCAAGCCACCAAGCATACCCTAGCAGTTCTGCCAGTTCCAAGGGACGGTCCACCTCCTCAGCATTCTGTGCACAACAAAGGGACATGTATTTGGCAAGAACTGCCTCCTCTCAGGAAACACTCTCTGCTCTATAATGTGACTGCCCTCCCCTCAACCCTGTGAGGTCTGCCTGACTAACCAACTCCAATTCACCTGCGTGCTGACACTCCCTGGTGATTCACCCATGGGTCAACTGCAGTGCCAGCAGTGGCCAGAACTCCCAATGGTGCTGCTGGTGTTGGAAAGCTGCCAGCCTCTGATTGACCAACCAGTGTTTGAAGAAGGACCTCCCTCTGCAAAACCAGGGTAGCCTAACACCAGCCAGACAAATGTCTGATTGGCTTTTCCCTCATTTTGAAGATCCCAGGAATGGCTGTGGCATTGTTTTCACCAGCTTTCTAGGCAGTAGATGGGTATCTACACAGACCACCAAATCTAACCACATGACTGGGCACTGTCTACTTTTGTTCATTATGCCTAAGATTTCTTTTTCGCCCGTTGCAAATTGTTTTCAGTTTTAAAAGAACTATATGACTGAACTTTCTACTTATTAAAATAGATGCTTTAGCAATTTGCATTTTCTTAAGTTTGACAACATTTGGGGTTACTTGCTGCACAAATTGTTCCAGCTAACTATATTGACAAAAACCAGAAAGAAACATGATCTTTCCTGTGTTGCTAGGTTCAGACTTAATATTTGTAAATGCTCTTCTCCCTGAGCACTTAACGTAATTAGCAGTTGGGTTGGGAGAAGGTATGAGTGACAATTGGAGATTGACACTAGCTTTCTTTTGATCTACTGCCAGTAAAGTGAGAGGCTCCATTCTACCATCACATAACTTTCATCATTTTAATATTCCCAAGTTAAAGTTGATGGATGGTGTGTGTGGGCATGTGTCTTTGTGGGAGAATCCAATTCTGTGTAAAGAACTTGTAAGCAGCGGCTAGTTGTAAACTCTGACGAAAGAATAATTCACAAAGTTTATTCCAACTGATACTGAATTAGCAGGTCACAGGCAGGAGATTGGAGGAGTGTAAAAAATTGACCAGCATCTCTCAGCTACAACTGGAAAAATCACTGTCCTGTAATTCCCTACTAGAACATTACAAGTGTAGTCAACAAAGTGGAATCACTCCAGAAAGCAAAAATATATTGCATTTCAAAATGACTCTTTGGATAGAATAATTCCAGCTGTCTCTCTTTAAATATTTGCTCATCAGTCTGTTCAGAGATATTATTACACATCCATCGAGCAGATTGGGTCTGGAACCCCGACCTCTTGGCTCAGAGATAGGGACACTTTAATTGCATCACAGGATCCCTTGTTATACACTTTTTTTTAATATTCAAAGCACTACTGCACACAACTGAGCAACCTTCCTGCCAGCAAATCAACATTACTTTTACCTTTTTTTAAAAACGACTAAACACCACCAGTATTCACTTGTGTAGCCAATTAAATATTTAAAATTAAAACCCTTCATGGGCAAATGCAACCAATGAAAAGTGAGGGGGAGCTAGCAAGAGAGGGAAGGGACTAAATCAAAATGGGTTCGAAGGGGGCAAAAAGCTCTGTACCCACGTGGTGCCCACCTCACTTTCTAAAGGCATCAGGAACATTGATGGACACTGTGTGCTCCATCTCCAACACCTCCTCCCTCAGAGGAAGGGCAGACAATTGGCAGACATGACGCCCTTCACAGTCCATTGCCTGAACCTATTAATAGGCAGCTTCAGTCCTCCAGACCCAGGAGCAAACCCATGATGTGGTCCTCCAATCCAGCCATACTCCTCTGAACAGGATGCCAAAGATTAGGAGTGGGGGGCGGAAGTGCAACCAAAAACACAACAAAAGATTTTTCAAATAGCAACAAAAATGTGTTTAATCACCCAAAATAAATATATTCATGTTCTACAGACTCTACAGTGCCACAGAATAAACAGTTGGGCTGGGAATGCATGAATTACTGCAATGTTTTGCAGAATTGAGGTGTGCAACACCCTCCACACCAGGTCCCTAACGGAAAATACGAAGATTCCCACATAGAGAGTCCTCTATTGGGATCCCCGCCATCTGACAGCACATAGGCATGCCAAGCCAAGGTCAATGGTGTACAACAGCAGCCTATACAAACAAAAATCGCCTTGTCAGACGGAAATACATAGCATATATACCCAGGAGGCAATTCAAGTTGTGAGGTGCAGGTTCGTGAGGAAGGTTCAAGAAGGTTCAAGGGATAATATTAAACATACTTGGTAAGTCAGGACTCAGTCCTCCACTCAGATACCAACAATTCACATCAATGCTTCTGTTTAGTTTCGAACCAATCCCGTGTGAAGGAAATGTGATAACCACTACATTAGAGAAACAGTGCAACAGTTTCTCTTTATACAATTTTGAAAACCTATTAAATCAAACTATCAAAGGAAGCAGATTGGGAGTGCTAATCACCAGCAGTCTTCCCTGATCCACCCATGTCCACCTTATGGTCAAGGAGACACAACACCGTCTCCAATTTCTCAGTAGGCTAAGGAAATTCAGCAAGTCTACAAGGGCTCTTACCAATTTTTATAGATGTACCATAGAAAGCATTCTATCTGGATGGATCACAGTGTGGTATGGCAACGGATCTTCCCAAACCACAAGAAACTACAGAGACTCATGAACATAATTCAGTCCATCATGTGAACCGTTCTTCCTTACATTCTTCCCGGTCCCACAGGAAAGCAACCAACATAATCAAAGACCCCTCCCACCTTGGTTATCCTCTCTCCCACCCACTTCCGTTGAGCAGAAGATATAAAAGTTTGATAATACATATGAACAGATTCAAGAATGGCTTCTTCTCCACTGTTTTCAGACTTTTAAACTGACACTTCAAATCTAGTTCTGATCTCTCTCTCTCTGCATTTTCTCTGTGGCTATAACACTGTATCCTGCACTCTGATCCCCGATGCACTTTGTATAGTATGATCGGCCTTTATAGCATACGAAACAAAACTATTCACTCTACCTTGCTACATGAGACAACAATAAATCAATCAAGAATAAAAGTTGAGATGTGAAGATGTCCAGATACTGTCTAAGTACCAACCCATAAATGATGCAAAGCCAAAATTCAACAGCACCTTTCCTAGAATCTCTTTAAAAGTGCTCGCAGTACTTAATAACACCCTCAACTTGTGCATCTTAACAATACAATTAACTTACCATTAACAAAGTAATGAGTGCAAGTAGTCACCTAGTTGTAAACTGCATGCTAACGTATCCAGTCAATGATGCCTTGAGTTATTGAGTCTGATATTATCTCAATCAAAACTGATCCCATTATGGTCAGTGTCCATGTACTTTTTAGTGGGAGCTTTTGGATAATGTTTTTTACTCTTAGTCAAGAGACACTGGTCAGCCATGTACTAATTTTTAATGATTGAAAGGTATTTAAAAATTCTTAGTATCTTATCAATCAGTTGATCAGGACCAAGTGTAATCAATATGGTGGGAGCTTGAGTTCCATCAGAATTTAAGATGCAATAAAACATAATCATATGAAACAAAAATGTACAATCATAACAAATAGAGATGGTTGAAACACACAGTCAGCACTTTCTTTCTTCCATCTCCTCTTACTTCTCTTTGTGTTCTAAATTTTCTCAATTCCACATACTACTCAGGGCTGTTAGACTGGAGTGTTCCTAGAGAGTTGTTTTCCACTGCCTGTTGCACAGAGCTATCCTGACTTTTTCAGTTTTTAACTTTTTCACGGATATATGGACAAGGAGCCTGATTGGATTAGATAGCTAGTGTGTCTGTGTGTGTGTGTGTGTGTGTGTGTGATTCCTACTGAGGTCATTCTAGAGTCTGCTTCCTGTTTGATACAGGCCATGCCCTTCAAACTATATGAACAATTATCTCTCCAACAGAGAGAGGTGTCTACGGTCCCTCGTGTGTTGCACTAATTACCTCTCTACGTGTACCTTGATGGATTGTTGGCAAGGCCTTTAAAAATTTGCTTTACTTTGAAATAACATAGAAAATGATATCCAAATCTCTGCCTTTGATCTTACCTCTTTTTTTTTCATGACTGCATTGCAAGAAGTTCTCCCTGATCAGAATAATCCTTTCAGTAGCATTCTATCTCAAACCTTGAACTAACTCCCAAATGTTGCATCATTTGTGTCTGATCTGATCTGTTGACAAATTGTTTATAATGACTATTCCGTTCAGCTGTTCTTATTCCTTATCAGACTATCAGTTCATGTTTTGATTCACAATGGAAACTTCTATTCTACTTCCACATGCTAATGAAATTGTTCTTTATTAAGCAAGCTTAAAGGAAACACTAACACAGTTCAATAGTTATTTAAAACAAAATACTGGAGATGCTAGAAGTTGACAACAAATTGCTGCAGAAACTCAGCAGATTAGGTAACTTCTGTGGAAAGAGTAACAGTGTCAATGTTCTGGTCCAGTGACTCTTATTCAGATCAGTAAAATACTAATTCATGGCATGAAGGTGTGACGTTAGACCAGTTTTTATTGCTTATCCCTAATTGCCCAGAGGGCATTTAAGAATCATCCAAATTTCTGAGGTTCTGGAATCACACGTAGGCTAGACCAGGTAAGGATGGCATTTCCCTTCCTTAAAGGACAATAGTGAACCAGATGGGTTTTCCCTGACAGTTGGCAATAGATTCATGGCCATCATTAGACTCTTAATTCCACATTTTTATTGAATTCAAATTTCACCTTCTGCTGTGGTGGGAATTTGATCTAAGATTCTCGGAACATTACCTGGACATTTGGATTAACAGTCCAATGATATTACCACCAGGCTATCACTGTTCTTCGTTTTAAGCACCAAATGGTTGCTTTCCCACTTGGTCTCGTCTGTCCATGGGCTCATTCTCCAGTGAGGGACCACTGTCAGCATCTAAGCCTCGGACGCAGCATTAGTGGGTGGCACAGTGGTTAGCATTGCTGCCTCAGAGTGCTAGAGACCTGGGTTCAATTCCTGCCTCAGGTGACTGACTGCATGGAGTTTGCACACTGTAAGTAATCTAATCTAATCTATCTAGTTTATGCCTTTACCTATTTCAATCTGTCAGGTACCTATTTCAATTAGTACCATCTTGAGTCATTGAAAGTTCCTGGAACCAGTTTTTAATCGCAAGATGAATACAAATGGAATAACTCTACAGTTCAAAAGAACATTCAATCATCTGATCTTATCATTTATAAATTCCTGTCTATACTGCTTTTGAAACTGCATTACAAGAATTGGGGTACTTTTTCAGGAACTTGCTTTAATCAGTTTCCACTTATGTCTTGTTGTCCTAAAATTTTGTTCTCTAATTTTTATACGCATTAAATTAATTTTATGAATATTCAATAGTTTATCTTCATTCATAGTTAATTAATCTTCAGTATGAATAATTTCAATCCATCCAAATAATTCAAGGTCATTTTTGAAATTTTAGAACTGAATTGTCTAGTAATTTAAATTAGTTAACACAATTAGCTCACTAAAGTTAGATTCAGGGTGAAAGTGAATTATCAGATAACTTAAATGAGACAGCATTAACAGTATCCTACAGTATTTTGTGTTCTGAAAGTTGCAACATTAAATTTCTTGGTGTATCTTTATTGGAGGTAAGTTCAATAGATATTCTTGTTCTCTTGGGTAGCAAGCAGTGGGAAACTCGAGTTGTTTGGAATACTCAAGTGTGAATTGATCTTGGTCAGCAGTGCAAACCTTCAATATCGATGAAGAAATTACAAGGGAGAAGTGCATGGACAACAAATCAGCCCACAGCCATCCTGCAAGTGTAAATTAGGCAGAGTGAAAAACAGGCAACCAATTAATGACCATACATTTATTTGGAACCTCCAAAGACAAAGATCACCCCATTGTCTTTGCCTTCCTCTGACAGGGCCACTATTATGGATTTACATTTGCCTGATGGTATTTTAACGTGTCCATCATACAAGTATCAGGTAATAACTATCTTTGACAAGACAGAATCTAGCCATTTCTCTTTGACATTCAATGGTGTTGTCACTGCTGAATCTCTCACCAACAACATCCTGGGGCTTACAATTGATCAGAACCTTAATTGGACCAGCTATTAAAATATTGTGGTCATGAGAGCAGGTCAAGAATTCTGAGGCAAGCAATTCACCTCCTTCTTTCCAATTTTTATACACCATCTACAAGGCACATGTTGGAGAAGTAATGGATTGTTTTCCTGAATAAGTTCAACATTGTCCAAGGTGATGCAATCCAGCACATTTTAGCACAAGTACAAACAACCTACAAGATATACTGCAGGAAATGCCAAGCTTCCTTCAACAGCACCTTCTACACTCACAACCTCTACTACGTAGACATTGGGAATACCATTGCTTGCAGGTTCCCCTCCAAAACACACACCAGACTGACTGGAACTATATTGTTAGTCCTTTATTGTCATTGGTTCAATGTCCTAGAATTCCCTTCTTAACTGCATGGTAGATGTACCTGATGGTGCATGCAGTGGGTTCAAATGTAACTCAATACCACCTGCTAAGGGACAAACTGGGCTGAGCAACAAATGCTGATGTAGCCAGTAATATCCACATCCAATGAAACAATAGGAAGATTTGAATGTTGTTTGTGTATTGAAAGGAGGTGGCAGGAGGTAAGACGCTAACAATGTCTTCCTCAGCTGCTTCGATTGTCTCCTCCCTGCTAAAGATAAGGATGAATTGTTTTGACTAGGCTATGTCCCACATGCAGTTTTCCCACAAATCTACTGTTTATAAGGTTAAACTCCACCACTTCATCTGTCTATTTCCTGTAGGTAGTACTAATAGAAAACCTACTGGATTTCTCTTAAATTGGAGGACCTGTCATAACTCTGGTAGTCTAAAGATAAGTCCAGAAATGATTCCTTCAACATTACTATGGAGATCGATGGAATTTGGCAGTGTAACAGCTAAAAGCTAAAAGCTAATTCAATATATCAGATATATCAATATGTTCTATATATCTACTAAGTTCAGTGGTCTTCTCCTGAGACATCCCTTTCCTCATCCTTTTCTGTTTTATCCTTTAGTAAGACTACATCTAGTTCCCTCTTTCATCACTTATCACTATCCAATCATTAAGCTCTTCTACCAACAATTTGATGGAAACACAAAAATAGTGCATAAGAAATAGGAGCAGGAATGGGGTATCTCACCCATTGAGCCTGCTCTGCCATTCAATAAGATCAGGGCTGATCTCTTTGTGGACTCAGCCCCACTTACCCACCCTCTCACCATAACCCTTAATTTCTCTACTGTTCAGAAATCTATCAATGTATAGGTGTGATCTCAGGTGAGAACTAGAAGTGGTGATAAATGTACAGGGTAGATTTAAACTCAACGATAGATCTAACTGCAGAATTGGAACTAGGAGTAAACATACAGAGAAAAATTGAAGCAAGGAAAGGACTCAAAGGTTTCTATCAGGTTTTTATTTCTATGACATTTGAGAGGTACAGAGTTTCAACTCAGTAGATACCATACCAATAGAATCATATTTCCTAATTTGGAAGATTACTCAGTACTGATGAAAAATCTCAGAATCTTTACACCCACCAGCGCAGTTCTGCTAGTGGGTGTATACTTATGGACGTCATTAATTTCTTTTGGCTAAGGGCTTAGTTAGGGAGGTGAGTTTTCTGGTACTGTTCAGGGCACCATGCCCGCTTGCTTTTCAGAAAGTGCCAAATGTACTGATTTAGAACTCTGCCAAGTTAAATCATGCCTTGAACAGCACAAAAAGGAAAGTTCATCTCACAGTAACATTTTTATACTTTGTATGGTTGGTGCTACGTAGGTGGAGACACTGTTGTTGCATTACATTAACTCCTCAATTGTGGGTGGTATGTGACATTCAGAAAATAAACCTCCTAACTTATTCTTTTTAATGTGTTCTGGGGATGTTGGCCCTGCTGATAAGGTCAGATTTAATGCCCATCCAACTGCCTTGTAAACTCTGTGTTAGGGATGAGGCCTTCCTGTTGATTTCCTGCAATATTTGTAGTGAGACTGCAGCCATAATAGTTTTTGGATAAGAGATTTCAGGGTATCCAACCAGAATGAGGCAATAGTTTCCCCTGGGAGAAACCGAGGAATGCAGATGCTGGAGATCAGAACCGAGAATGTGTTGCTGGGAAAACACAGCAGATCAGGCAGCATTTGAGGAGCATGAGAATCAACATTTTGGGCATAAGCCCTTCATCAGGATGGTTTCCTCCACAATGTTGCTGATTTTGTGATTTTTGTCTTTCTTAGTTCTGGAGATTAACCTATAGATACAAAAATTATGGAGATATAGAACCAAATGAAATGAATGAGAATCAATTTAATTACTTTGTCTTGTATTGAGTTTTGTAAATTTGAAGCCAATGGGAATCATGGGTTTTCCAATGGCTGAAGTCATACTTGGCACACAAGAAGATGTTGTGGTAATTGGAGATCAAACATGTCAGTTTCAAACAGCACAGTAGTGTGCCAGGGCCAAGAATCTTTAGCTGCTACTTTAATGTCTTTCCCTGTGATGATCAAGATGATCACTGGTGATTGCATGATATTCCATACTATTGAATCTCCTCAGATGCTGAAGCAGTCTAGATCCATTTACAGCAGTTTTAGACAGTTAAAGACTTGGGCTGATTGGTGGCAAATAATGTTTGTATCACACAAGTATCAGGTAAAAGCCAATTCTGACAGAAATGAATTAAGCATGCTCATTGACATTTAATGACATTAGCATTATATTATCAGCTTGGGAGTTACCATTAATTAAAAAGTAAACTTGACCAGCCATATAAATAATGTGGCTAAGAGACCAGATCAGAGGCTGGAAGTTCATGACTTGATCACTCAAAATCTTTCTACCAAAACACAAATCAGGGGAATACTAGGGTATCCTCCACTTGACAAGATGAGTACAGCTCCAACAGTATCATTCAGGAGATCATTCAAGACAAGTGAATCCACTTGATTGGCATTCAATTTACCATCTTAAGCACTAACCCTCTCCAACACTATTATCTAGTGGCAACAATATATACCATTTATAATGTGTATTTGGTTAAATCACCAAGGCTCCTTCAACAGTATCTTCTAAAACTCATACCTCTTAGGAAGATAAGGGGATCAAATGCAACTACCACCTGCAAGTTCTCCTCCTAGACACACACCATTCTAAATTCAAAGTCTTCATTGTCCCAGAACTATCTCCCTAACATCAATTTAAGCATAGTTACGCCTTAGGTCTTGAATGAGATTCTCGACCAACTGAGTGGAATTTACACGGTCTGCCTGTGTCTGCATGGGTTTCTGCTGGGTGCTCCAGTTTCTTCCCACTATCCAAAAATGTGCAGATTAGTTGGATTGGCCATGATACACTGCCCTGTAGTGTCCAGAGATATGCAGGTTAGGTGGATTAGACATGGTTAATGCAGGGTTACAGGGATATGAAAGGGAGGTGGGTCTGAGTAGGATGTTTTTCGGAGGGTTGGTGCAAACTTGATGGGCTGAATGGCCTCTTTCCACAGTATAGAGATTCTATGATTCATGACCAGGTTCTCTCAGTCTATCATCAATGTCACCAAATGACAGCATTGTTGGCAGACCAACAGAGCTATCAAACTTTCTCCTGCTGGCTTCCAAAACATGGAAAAAATTCAATATAATATTTAACTTACTTAAAGTGCAATCATAAATAGTCTCAGGTGCTTAAGCATTTCATGTACATTAGAGCAATATGAGACATGGGTGATAAAAGGTACAGAGGCATATTTGTCACCACAACTATATCATTAACATTATTTTTGACTTCTTCCTGTTTGGTGTAGAAGCATACTGTACCCACTGAATCCTACTAAAAATGTACATGATTTACAAAAGTAAGAGCAATCTGATGTTATGATTCCTATTTCCTCATTTGACCCATTGTACCCTTTGAATTAGCATACACTGACATAATTGACATGAAAATTGACCTGAACAAATTCAAATATGAGTAGCTCGCACAATGTGTACAAGGTTACTGCCCTAAAATTGTTTAAAGTGCTTTTACATCTAATAGTCAAAAAGAAGTCTATAATGGGCTCGCAAAAAGGACTTTGTAAGACAAAAGCATAACTAATTTGGTAGTCTAAGCACTAATAATGAAATCCACATTCTGCATAGGAATTAAGTGCTTAATCTGAGGCCACAATTCAGGTCGTACAAGGTTATGCATAGCCTGCTGCTTTATTAACTCCTATATATAAGCTCAACTTGCCTTGAGTTTCCAACTGAAAAATAATCTGTAGTTATGCATCATCTCATGCTTTAAAAACACTAAAAATAAAAATGAGAGGCTTTGATGTTCCTCTGTTTTGCAGCTGGGAAATCACACAGGGAAAAAGTGTATAACACCAATTAAGTTTAAAAAAATCACACAACATTAGGTTATGGGTTTATTTGAAAATACTAGCTTTTGGAGCACTGGTACTTCATCAGGTGTTAGTGAGAGAGGAAGATCTGAGACGTAGAATTTATAAGGAAAAGATGAAAGGGTCATACAACTCATCAGACTTACCATGGACTTACTTCGGAATCAGTCTCATTCTTGGACACACGCATCTCCATCAAAGATGGACACCTCAGTACCTCACTCTATTATAAGCCTACAGATAATCTTATGATGCTGCACTTCTCTAGCTTCCACCCTAAACATATTGAAAAAGCCATCACCTACCATGCTGGAAGTGGCTTTGACAAGATGAAGTGGGAATTCTGCCCCTCAGGAATAGGAAGTCAACCCTCCCCAACATGCCCAGTGTTGCCAGACAGTCTGAACAGCCACCAACTCTTTATTGCCAGCAGTTCCAGCTGCAAATGGTGATCATTGCTGGGTGCGCAATCTATCCTAGTTAAAGGAAAATTGGTACTGGACTTAATGATATACCAGTAGTGATTATTTCCCACCCTTCCACTCTCTGAAAGCATCATAGGAGACTGATGGATAACTTCCCTGGAGTGGGGAGCAGGGGTGATGTGTTGGGAGTGTGGGGGGAGGCAGGACCCTCCAATAGGATACTCTGTTCCCTACAAAAGCCCTGCCAATACAAAGAGCTACCTGACATGACCAATTCCCTCAGCCCTCCCATTTGCCATCTCCACATCCTAATCCCACCAGGACAAGCCCACCCCCATTCTAATTCTCTTAACTCTGGGCTTCTATCATCGGCTTGGACTGGGGCTGAGTATAGCTGCCTCAGTGGCTACTGCTGTCATTGTCAAGACATCCTGCTTCCTGTGGGCAGAAGCCTTAACTTCAGACAACTCATTCCCAGAGAAACACACAATAACATTGTGGTTTCCAGGACTGGTAAATTTGTATGTGACTGAAGGCAGAGCCACTGTTCTCATTGTAGAAGTCCAGACTCCCTGTCTGTTGGGAGAGAGAGGGGTCTAATAATCCAGTCATAATTAGACTAATAGCCAGAGACAAGTTTTCTCTTCCTGGACAAGCGTTTATATCTTGATTTATAACCTTAGTTTAAGCTTGGAAGGTGGTGATATCTGTGTTGGTTGGGTAGCTACATTGACTGGATGTCAGGTTTGCAATGCAAAGTGCCACCAACAGTATGCAGTCAATTCCTGTACAGGTCACCAGGTAGGCCCTACTTTCTCAGCCTTGCCCCTCACCTGGAGCATGGTGACTCTTTGGTGAAGTTTATCATCGTTGTCTCTTTCCCATGCACAGCAGTCTAAGATTGTCAGCAACGTATGTCACTTCATTCTGAGTCTTTGGCTACTACAGCAAAACAATGAATAAATGACTCCTGATTGACTGGTTTTGTTGGTGCTAAACAGGAAGTAGTTAGCTTCTTGGAGATGCTAGAAACCCCTTCTCCAATCTGCAAGTGCTGCAGGAAACCTGTAAATGGAGAACTCGTGATGCCTGCATCAGCGACAGGAAAATAATGCACACCCTCTGAAGTTGCTTTGAAATACTCAGTGTTGTGAAGAAACAGCAATGGAGTGGGACTATTCATTAAATCCTTGTAACATAATACATTAACCAAGCGTAGAAAGACCATTTATTTACACATCTTTATGTTCTGGGCAATGGCAATGATCACTCCCAAGTGAATGGATGTGCTTGTGTTCGATTTATATTAAAACTCAATTTGAAAGCTGTGACTATGAATCAATTTCATAAGGTATTCCAATGCTAATAATGGAATTACTGCGTGTGAATCATCAACATAACTCCAGGGACTGGATTTTACAGTCATGCCCCTCACTTCCCCTTCAGTCATGATTTCAGTGGGGAATAGGGATGTGTAAAATACCTGGGACTCCCAGTCAACCAACTTCCAGCCCAGGCCATAGCTGCCCATCAGAAAATGGTAGGTGGTTACCAAGCTAACTCACTGTACTGCCTGTGTCATAATACGTTTAGCGTGGGCAGGCAGATTGTGTAGGCTGTTTCTGCAACTGGGTTGGAAAATATTATCAAGGTAAGGAAGGGCACATCTTCTGGAGATGCTCTGTGCTGATCGGAGACACATCCCATGTATGCTGTTATTCCACCTTTATTCCCCCCTGCCTAACCTCCAAAACAGGCTCCTGCATCCCTCCCCACAATCGCCCCCTCCTCTTGCCCCCCCCAATACCCCAACTCCCAAGGATGTCTGATTTCTCCAGACCCAAAAAGGCATGGCTCACTTGTGTTCAGCATCTATCCTCTCTTCTACATTGGCCCAATTTCAGTTCTGGCAGCATCCAAGGCCATGTTCTGATGTAGCAGGGTTTCCCAGCAGCAGCTGGTGATAGTGAGGAAGAGCAGCAAACAAGGGAAGCTAAGTAATCCCTGTGGAATATCTCTGGAGGAGCTGGGACAGAGCAATCACCTACAAGAAGGGTAAGAGCGAGAGAGAGAGATAAAAGAACTGCTCAACCACAACATGCAACTACAGGCTCAATTCAATGTAAATACCCCCTTTTCTGAATTTCATCCTTAATTTCTCCAAATGTTTGTAAAGCAGATGTGTGAGGCAATTTTGTTTTTACAGAGAGAGTGAGAGGTGTCTGGAACTTGCTGCTATGGGAGGTTGTCGGAGCATATACAATAAAAATGTCTAAGGGGCATTTAGGCAGACTCATGAATAGGCAAGGAACAGAGGAATATGGAGTCTGTACAGGCAGATGGGATTAGTTTAGAATGACATCATGGTTGGCATATGTGTTCTATGATCTATGTACTGGTGGAGATCACCATGAAAGTCCTGTCTTTGCAAACTTGCCCCTCAGCTGAGGCACAGTGACCCTCAGGTTAAACCATCACCAGTCCTATTTCTCTGATGAGCAAGCATTCCTAAAGGCTTCTGAGACTGTAGAAACTTTACCTTTACCTGTAGTTACTGGGGTGGCAAGTCTCAAACAGGAAAATGTGTAGTTGGGCCTCTAGCCAGGAGGTGGCAGAAGGACAGGAGGCTACTGAGCAGGGAACTGAACAGTTCCTCCAGACCATCTCTGGTGGAAGAGGTATCTTTGTCAGGCTGGGGTTGGAGTAAGGGGCCTCTTATATGTGCAATTACATGTTTGATCCAATGTAAACACACTTTTCATAATTTTAGCCTTAATTTCTCTGAATATTTGTAAAGTCCTGTTGCTAGTGGGACAAAGAATTCCTGCTTCATAACCTTTGAGCTGGTCATGAGCTTAAATTTAATGTTACATTAGAACGTTAGAATTGACAGCAGCTCTTGAGGGCAGCTTTTCTTCCACTGAGATGCGTCAGTTCTATTCTCAGCCTGTTTAGCTTTTTCAAGTTCTTAGCTGTCAAGAAACATTTCTACTGAGAGAAGGGGTGGAGAGAAGCAAGCAGTTTGTACCAAGCCACAACCTCTAAAATCCAGCCTCCGGAGAAACAGAAATCCTTACACCTCTAACATGACGTTGATAACAATGAGAAGTAATTTTCCAACTTGTTACCCTCAGTGAAGAAATATAAAAATGCTTATCAGAAATTCTGAGGTGATATTTTGTTTTAAGTATAGGCTGGAAGGTTGTACATCTGAATTTCTGATGCACCTCCTTGGCTGTAGAGACCAGTTAGCAGCAAACAGTCACAAAATGAACCTTTTGGAGTTTACCTTTCATTTGATACATTGGCAGGTTTTGCCTCTGTCTCATATTTGGGATCTCTTTCGTGGATCAAATTGGGGAAGAGAAAACTGAATAAAATACCAGTTGAAAGATCTTTAATTTTACAATTAGAGTTACATTTCTGAAGCTGAATGTGTCATTGGTAGGACTTAGCATATACAGTAATGGCTGTCATATCAGAAAACTGTCAATGCATTATTCATTACTTTAAATCTTTTTTGCACCAAGTTGGGTGCTGTTTGCAAGGCTCAACATGTGGTCATGGAAAATATATTTGCCTGCCTGTCTAGATTGCTACTTTAGATTGTTTGTGAATAGAGCACGGTGGTGACGTTAAAAAGAGTAGTAATTAAGTTGTGCAGTAAAGTCAATTTAGGAATTGATTTGTTGTGTTGTTGCATTTTATTGCTATTATATTTTAAAATTATAATTAAGATATGTATAAATTTAGCCCTGTGTCATTCATTTTCACTCTGGACAATACAGGTTCCTTGTCTGGGCAACACTGGAACAATGGTAAATCACATACTCACAGCAAAACCTAATATACAGTCACAGAATTAATGTCATAAAAGGAGGCTATTTTGTCCATTATCTCTTTGTAGAGTAATCCAAGTTAAAAATCATGCAACACCAGGTTATAGTCCAACAGGTTTATTGGGAAGTACTAGCTTTCAGTACAAGTAGCTGATGAAGGAGCAGCACTCCAAAAGCTAGAACTTCCAAATAAATCTGTTGGACTATAACCTGGTATTTGTGATTTTAACTTTGTCAATCCCCGTCCAACACCAGCAACTCATCAAGGAATAATCCAATCAGCTTCATTCCCCCTTTGGCTCTTTTGCCCGACAAGTTCATTTTTTCCAATGTTCATCTAATTTCCTTTTGAAGTTATTGATTGCATCTTCGTCACATCCTAAAGTGCAGTGACTAGAACTGAATGCAAAACTCTGGTTATGACTGCGGAGAAGTTTTATAAAGGTCTGGTATTACTTCCCTATTTTTATACTCAATACCCCTATTTATGAAACCCCAGATCTCATATGGTTTGCTAACTGCTGTCTCTGTATGTTCTGCACATGAACACGCATGTTCATCTCCAGGTGCCTACTATTTTGAACTGTTCCATTAAGTCTGTTTTGTTGTTCTTTATCATTTCAGCCATACTTTAAAACATTGCAGTTCTTTATTAAATTCCATGTGCGACCTTCTCACATTATGTTGGCCTTGCTCTGTCTGTCAGCACTGTTTACCATTGTCCAGTTTGAAAAACAACCAAGAATCATGACTTGCTGTCTTTATTCTTTATTCAAGCTGACACTGACCCTTCTATTCGATGAGCCAACACTTTGTTAATCAACTTTTTATATAGTACGATATCTGTGACTGTTTTCTTAATGACTATATGGACATTAGACTTCATACTGCCCTCATCCACATTCTGTTATTTCATCAAAAGCTTCAAGTAGATCAAGATCAGTCCAACATGATTTGCCCTTTACAGTTCTATGCAGGTTCTCTTCAATTAACTCAAAACTATCCAGTTAATTCTGATTGTTGTTTTTAAAATTGGACCCTCTACTAATAATCAAGTTGCTCCAAATGCCTTTACTTGCCTTCTTGAACAAGAGTGCCAAATTTGTCCTCTCTAATTCCTGGGAAATTCCAGGTATTTTGCCCATATCTAGGGAAATTCTGACCAGCACTTCACTCTTGGAATGCAAACCATCAGGTCAAGCACAGCAACCAACTCCCAGTATAGCCAATCTCTCTTGTGCATTCTGTCTACTTTCTCAAATTTCATCAAGTCATCAAATTTCATTAACTTTGTTTGATCTACTACCTCTCCCTCAAGTTCAATTGATATTTTGTCAATATCCACTTCCTTAGGAAACACCATTGGAAAGTAATCATGATGTATTCTCGGTCTGTCTATATTTCTAAGCATACATCATGAGCCAAAAGGCCCAGGTCCAAATCTCGTCTCTTCTAGAGGTATGTAACAACTCCCCTGAATTGGCTGATTAGAAAATATCTACATCGTCTTCCTTATCTCTTCTAGGTCCTGCTTATTACTACTATATACTCTTTACATGCCTGTAGAGGATTTTGGCATTCCTATTTCTGTTAATTACCATTTTATTATATTTACTTGATTGCAGTCTTAATTTCCTCTTCAATTCTGCTCCAAATAAGTTGTCTTGCACTTGAAGAATGTTCTTAATATGCTTCATACACCCTCTTTTTTTGTTTTATTATATTCGTGATCTCCCTCAGAATTGAATAAGCTCTGGCAATAGTTCCTCCATCCTTCCCCCGGTTGCAATAATATTTGAAACATAATCTCTGTAAAAACTTTGTTTCTATCTCACCTTGGTTAGATCCCCTTCATCCCATTGAAGTTAGCCATTTTCCAGTTTAGAAGTTCTAACGTATGTTCTCTTTTCCATAACTCATTTAAAGATGACATATACATACAAATATATGAAACATTTGAAGAAAGCCATCAGCCCCTCAACCATGTTCCTCTATTCAATGATTGATCTGATTGTAAACTCAAATCCACATTTCTACCCATGATAACCTTTCAGCCCTTTGCATTCCAAGTCTTTACTTACTCTGCCTTAAAGACTCTGATATTCAAAGACTTTGTATTAAACCATGTTTTCAGGAAGAGAACTCCAAAGACTTGGTAAGCATTGAGAGTAAACATTTTGCCAATATATTATCATGTATGCTAATACATGCTATATTCTAAATGGGTAACTCCTTTTTTTTAATCCATGGCCTCTAGTTTTAGATTTTCCCATAAGAGGAAACATCCTCACCAAATGTTAGTACCCTCGTGATTCTATACTTTTTGGTGAAGTCACCTCTTAATCTTCTAGATTTCAATAAACACTATCCTATTCAACCTTATCAGAAAACTCACCCATTCCAGACAATGATCTATTAAACCATCTCTGAACGGCCTCCTAGCATTTACATCCTTCCTTAAATAAAGTGGGCAATACTGTACACAATGCTCTCCAGATGTGGCCTCAGCAGTACCCTGGATAACTGAAGCATAACCTTTTTACTTTGCTAATCAATTCACCTCATGTTAAATAATAACGTTCTATTAACTTTCCTAATTACTTGCTGTACCTGCACATTAACATTCTGCAATTTATGCATGAGGACACACAGATTTCTCTGTGAGGACACATCAGAGCTCTGTAATCTTTCACCGTTTAGATAATATGCTTTCTTAAATTTTTCCTGCCATGATGGGCAATTTCACATCTTCCCACATTAAACTTCATTTGCCACATAATTGATTGCTCACTTAACTCATCTGTATCTGTTTCTATCCTCCTTATGTTCTCTTTACAACTTATTTTTCTACCTGTCTTTGTGTCATCAGCAAATTTGGCAACTGTACCTTTTGTCTCTTCATCCAAGTCATTTATATAAATTCCAGACAGTTGAAATCCCGACACTGATTGCTGTAACACCTCTTACCAACCTGAAAAATACTCATTTACAATTATTTTGCATTCAGTCAGCTGGCGAAACATTTATACGTCCGCAACCCCTACATCATGAGTTATTATTTTCCACAATAACCTTTGATGTGGTACCTTATTAAATGTAATAATCACTTTTTACCCAAATGTTATCCCATTGAAACTTGATCCAATCATCCCACAACATCAAATCCACCTGCTTTCCTAGATGGACTGAGAAGACACTCGTCATGGAAGTTTTCCTGAACAAATTAGCAATTGTTCCCATCTCGCCCCTCACTCTTCGTTCGAATATTGTGCTTCTCCAGGTAGCATCCTCACTTACCTGAAGGTTGCCAAACTATGGGGAAAGGTGAAGAGGGAAGCCCCATGTGTACTCAGTGAGAATTAACCCCTGTTGGCATTATTTTGAATCATGTGATAACTGGCAAGGCCTCCCAGGAAGTGACAATTCAAATGATCTGTAAGCCTTTAATTTGTGGGTAGGTGGGATTGCTGTGCCTGATCTCCTTGATCCTGGGATGGCCTGAATGATTCTTAATATCATGAGACCTTTTGAAAGAGGGTAATATAGATTTTCCTCCACTCAACAGCCAATACATTTGGTGCCTCTGTAAACTAGCTGTTTATAATAGATATTTCAGCATTGAATTCCTTATAGTCACTTTAATCTTTTCCTATCTGGTGTGATGTTATTTTCTTCTTTAGTACTGTTAAGATAAATAATGTCCAGTTACATTACTATTATTCTATAATTACCAAATTGACTATCATTCCAGACTGTATTTAAATTCCATTTATTGTTCACATTTTCAGACTTTGGATGAATAGCTTCCAATGTTGTGGCTCAAAGTTTCCTCAAGTTACAAGCACACCTCAGGTGATCAATCCATAGCTGATGTAGTCAGTCAATTCAACAAACTTGATTCTGTTTTCTTTGTCATACAGTCATCCAGCACAGAAACAGGCCCTTCGGCCAAAATCGTCCTAGGTGACCAGGTTTCTTAAACTGAACTAATCCCATTTTCCTTCATTTTCCAGAAATTGCTCTCTTTCCTATCCATGTACCTGTGCAAATGACTTTTAAATGCTGTAATTGTACCTGCAACTCATTCCATATACACCTACCCTCTGAGTGAAAGTGTTGTCCCTCAGATATAGAACATTGAACATTACAGCGCAGTACAGGCCCTTCGGCCCTTGATGTTGCGCCGACCTGTCATACCAATCTGAAGCCCATCTAACCTACACGATTCTATGTATGTTTATATGCTTGTCCAATGATGACTTCAATATTTCCCCTCTCAGTTTAAACCCATGGCCCCCTAGTTTTGGACTCCCCTACCCCAGAGAAAAGATCTTTGCTATTCCCCTTATCTAAATCCCTCATGGTTTGTATCGAGTTCTGTAAGGTCACCTCTCGGCCTCCTACGTTTGAGGAAGGAAAGACCCAGCTTATCAAGCCTTTCCTTTTAACTCAAACCTTCCAGTCTTGGTAACATTTTTGTACCCTTTCCAGTTTAATAACATTCTTCTTATAACAGGGCAACCAGATGTGTCTGCAGTACTCCAAATGTAGCCCTACCGAGTCCTTGTAACATGACACCCCCATTCCTGTAGTCAATGCTCTGACTAATGAAGGCAAGCGTGACAAATGCACTATTCATCATCTTATTTCGTTGTGATGCCACTTTCAAAGAACTGTGTACCTGCATCCCTAAGTTCTCTGTTCACTCCCCAGGGCCCTACTATTAACTGCCTTACCAAAATGCCACCTCACATTTATTTGCATTATATTCCATCTGCCATTTCTTGGCCCACTGGTCCAGTGATCAAGATCCTATTGTACAGTAACCTTCATCACTGTTCCACCAATTTTGGTGAGATAGTGGACACATCAAGTGTCTTGATGTTCCCATGAGGTACAAGAATTGCAAGCACCAGCTCTCAGCTGCTCAATCATGATATATATGAGAATGATATTATTCCTCTTTCAGAATTTAGGTAGCACATTGTTTAACTATTAATTTTAATTCATGCCTCTAGACCAAATCTGTACTCATTAATTTACTTCCTACTTATTCCATGTAAAATGTTTTACTTTCTAGTCCTCAGCTTAAACCAATGCTTTAGTTTATTTTAGAGAGAAAGAAAAGAGAAATCCTTACATAGTTAGCATTATGTCATTTATTTGAACCATCTGTTTCAGTCTTCCAGTTTAACACTTGCCAAGAAACTTTTCTGTCAATAATGAGATAGCTGATATCTTTTTTCAGTTTCCGCACTGACAGTTTTCAGCATAAGCTAGTTACAACACAGCCTCTATTCTACCATTCATTCTTCACCTTAGTTATAACAATGTAAGTTACAGAGCAGCACCATGTTTGTAATATTTCCCTTTGTCAATGTTGTCCTTTATTATATCTGAGTCAGAAAGTCTGGAGCTGGAAAAGCACAGCTGGTCAGGCAGCATCTGAGGAGCAGAAGAATTGACGTATCAAGCATAAGCTTAAATCAGGAATGTGAGGGGAGGGGGTGGTGCCCAAGGGCCCAGTCAAATTCACCAGTTTCCTCATCTCCCCTCCCCAGATCGTATCCCTGATCCCACTCTCCAACTCAGCACGACCGTCTTGAACTGTCCTAGCTGTCCATCTTGCTTTCCACCTTTCTCTCAACCCGTTGCTCCAACTTTTCACCATCATCCCCCACCTTCATCTACTTATTGCATTCTCAGACCACCTCGCCCCAGCCCACTCCCTTCCCATTTATCTCTCAGTCCCTTTGGGCCACCCCACATTCCTATTGAAGGACTAATGCTCGAAATAGTGTCCCTCCCGCTCCTCAGATGCTACCTAACCAGCTGTACTTTTCCAGCACCACACTTTTTGACTCTGATCTCCAGCACCTGCAGTCCTCACTTTCTCCCTTTACTATACCTGTGTGGACAATCATCCAAATTACATCAGCTCAAGTACAATTTGAATTTGTCCAACAGTATTCAATAACATTTTAACCTGACAAGGCCTTTCTACTTTGAATCTTATTTAGCCATTGGACAGCAAAAACATTTGATCCATTTAGAATCAAACCCTGGAGGCAGCAGTGCTAACCTCTAAGCCACCTGCCCCCACCCCCCACCCCCTCCAATTTCTTAGCTGTATTTTAAAATCAAGTAAAATAGACTGCAATCTGACAATACATGGAAGGAAAACTAAATAAAGAATCTAAAAAATTATTTTAGATTTTTTTTTAAATTGCAGTTTTTCTTTCATTGTTATTATTTATTCAAATCTTGTTATTTCCTCTGTTTCATTGTGTTAATTTATAGCACCACAGACTGATTCTGTACAGAATACTGAAACCAGAGACATCACACTGTGACAAAACGTCATCACTATTTCATTCTTTTTGAAGAGTGATTGCTTCCCATAGGAGCAACCCAATTAGCTGTCTATGAATATATCTCATTAGGGGAATAATTAGTAAAGATATCAATACTGTCCTTTCTAGATGAGAAAAAAATACTGTCCTTTCTGAGTGCTACAGCATCAGGTGATACCATTAAACACAAATAATGACTCAAGATGCTTAGTAGTACATTGGATGTCCTGATTCCATGTTGTAAATGTCCTCCAGTAAACTACATAACCTGGTGTCTGCTAACTTTATGTTGGAGCATTCCTAGTTTGGCAGGATGTGACCAATGGTGTCCCACAAGAATCTGTGTTAAGGCCCCCCTTATTTACATTATTTACCATTAACTTGGATGATGGCATAGAAAGTCATGCATTGAAATTTGCCGATTACACAAAGTTAGGTATCATTGCAGACACTGTAAACGATAGCATAAAATTACAAAATAAAGTTGGTAGATTCAATGAAAGGGAAAAACTGTGGCTGATGGAGTTCAATATAAGCACTTGCAAGATTATCTATTTTGGAACATTAAAGTATACAAAAGGGTACTTTCTAGATGGTATGAAGTTAAATATAGTGGAGGTCCAAAGAGACTGAGGGGTTCAGGTGTATAGGTCTTTAAAATTTCATGAACAGGTACAGAAAGTAATCAACATTGTTAATGTAATGCTGGCCTTTAAATCTGGAGGACTGGAGCACAGGATACAAAAGTTGTACAAACCCTGGCGAGATACCACAGGGAGTACTATGAGCAGATCTGGGTGTACACCTTCGGAAGGATACATTAGCCTTGGAGGGAGGACAACATAAGTTTATAAGAATGATTCCTGGACTTTAGGGGTTACGTTCTAAGGAGAGATTATATAATTTAGACTTTTTTGTTTCAAGAATTTGGAAGGTTAAGTGATGATCTGATCAAAGTCTTCAAGATATTAAGAGGAAAGGATGAAATAAATAAAAATAAACTATTTCTGCTGATTGAGATTCTAGAACTAGAATGCACAATCTGAGAATTAGGATCAGCACATCTAGGAGAGATTAGATTAGATTACTTACAGTGTGGAAACAGGCCCTTCGGCCCAACAAGTCCACACCGACCCGCAACCCACCCATTCCCCTACATTTACCCCTTTACCTAACACTACGGGCAATTTAGCATGGCCAATTCACCTAACCTGCACATCTTTGGACTGTGGGAGGAAATCGGAGCACCCGGAGGAAACCCACGCAGACACGGGGAGAATGTGCAAACTCCACACAGTCAGTCGCCTGAGTCAGGAATTGAACCCGGGTCTCTGGTGCTGTGAGGCAGCAGTGCTAACCACTGTGCCACCGTGCCGCCAAGATGTTCAGAAGCATTTCTATATACAAAAGATGGTCAGCATTTGGAACTCCACAAGCATGTTCTTCCACAATCAGCGGTGGATGTTGGATTGTTTGATAATTTTAAATATGAAATAGATAATATTTTTGTTCAGCAAAGGTATTAAAGGATATGGGCAAAAGGCAAGTATATGGAGTTAGGCCATGGATCAGCCACAATCTCATCAAATAGCAAAACAGGCTCAAGGGGTAGAATGCCTGTTCTCGTTCCTGTGTTTTTAATTTGGCTTCTCTGGCTGTACCAGACTCCTTTGGAGATTGAAAGGTTTTCTCCCCATTATTCTGATGAATGCAAGTTGATTATTTCTTCTTCAATTTTGTTGGCTCGAACAAAATAATGGAATCTCTCCGTGTTGGAGTATCAGTTTTCTATGTTGTTATCATATGGTGCCACGGTGCTAAATGGGAAGGTCCTGCATAATGTGATATACGACAAAATGTTCAGCATGACCTCATGTCTTCCCATTTAAAACAGTGTGTCCCTGAGGCTGCCTGTTTCTTTCAGAGTTTACACCCCTACCTCAAGACATTTCCTTCCATGTAGGCTATTCATTAATCTCAGTGATCTTCAGGGTGGAACACATAGAAAGCTTATTCTGCACTCTTTACCTCTTCCCTGGTGTAATTCTGACTCTCCCTGCATTGGTGTAGCAATGGTGTCTTTTGGTTTCTTTTCATCTTTTTGTCAAAGCACCTCTGAGACCTGCAGTGAGGACTGTGATCCTTTTCTTTTTGAACCAATGGATTGACCCAATGGATCCTGAGGTAATTTTCATCCAAGTTACCAATTTTCATTGGCTAAGCTCCAACAAAGCCAAAGTCTTTAATAGCAGAAGCTTTATTAAGGAGATGTTTACAGGCAGCAAGATGAGATTAAGCTGTTTCCTACCCAAAATAGCTGATGATATCATCATCACATCATGCGATTGGATTATTAAAGTGACAGCCCACCATAGTGACCACATACAAAATCATCAGGAACTGCAAGGAAATTCAAAACCTAATGTCATTAAAAGGCAGTTTCAGCAAGAGAGAATCACATGGTTTCCTCAATAATGTCACAAAAGAACAACTCAACTACTACATTTTGACAGAACTTGCAGCATCAAGGAAAAATACAAAAGCTTAATGACTCTTGTATTTTGAATGCGAGTTGAATGTTCGCTGACAGTGCTAATTCAGCATTTAATTGAGCTATTATTGCAATAATGATTATACTTTCTGACAATTGGGAAATTAAAGAAGCTTTTAATGCTCTTTTCGTGGTGAGTATGGTTCAAACAAAAGAGATTTATGAATTGACTTGATTGTTGTGTTGAGACCTTTTCACACATTTATATTTTTTTATAAATGGCACATAGTGTTCAGACATCAGCATTTGAAAGTCTCCAAAATGCTTATGGTAAAGTTTGAAGGAAAGATTCTGAATGATATTAGATTCTAATATGTGGAGCTCTCCCTCCTTCGGTGGTTTTGACCCATTCCATCCTGTTTGTCAAAATGAGTGCCAACAATTCTTTTATTCTTAGCAGATGTTGACAGTAATATAAAAATCAGCTGCATTTCGAACTCTGCCCTTGCCATCGCATAAATGCAGCAATGGTCAAAAGGTGGTCAGCCAATATTCTTCCAGAACTATGGTGAAGGAAAACTCCCTGCAGCCTTGTCAGGTGCAGGAATCCTTATGCCACACTTCCTTTATGTCCCCATTCCACTCCTCAAGATACTGAGGAGATCCTTGACAGTGGAAATCAAATATGGGGCGGGAATTTTACATCCTTTCTTATTTTCATCACAGAGTTGCCTTGGGAATTCAATTCTCCATCACCGCTGTGATTGACTTAGAACCTGCCTCCTTGACTTGTTCCTAACAGTGGAAGGCAATAGCAAAACAAAGCTGACTAAATAGCTGTCAAAGAATCAGCTCAAGATGAAATAATGGTGGACAATGTGCTAAACCTTCAGGCAGACTATTTATGCCATGCAGATCAATCTCTCTAATTTATTTATTCCATCTCAACACAGCTTAACTCGCATTCCCAATTCACCCTGTATTACACATCCAGTGCTTGGCCTATATGAAACTGCACAATACAATAGGTATGCCAAGGCCCCATCTCTCCTTGACCATTAATTTTGAAGCTGTTTCTGTACTTCCTGACTTACTATTTGACTTTGACTCCTGAATCCATTAATATTTCCTTAACCTCAACAATGATGTTACTGAAGGCATTCTTTCAAATTGTATGTCTCATATTTAGCTTGATTAATCGTCTCTAATGTCCTTTGCTCTGATGGAGAAAGTGAGGACTGCAGATGCTGGAGATCAGAGTCGAAGAGTGTGATGTTGGAAAAGCACAGGGAGTCAGCCAGCATCTGAGGAGCAGGAGAGTTGACATTTTGAGCATAAGTGCTTCATCAGGAATGAGCACCACACACTTTGAATTAGGTCTGATGTCCAACCATTGTATCATATTCATTCCTGATCAATTTATTTAACACCCATTATGTCAGTTCTTTCCTCATTGAAATGTGAAGTTTGTATACTGCCATTTTTTTTGCCATCACAAAGATCTTAATACTTGTGTGCTTCTTTTTGAAAGCTAGTTTTCTTATTAACATTAAATCAGAATTTTATGAATTCCACTCAGAGATCTTAACAAATAAACTAGAAAATCTGCTTTGTGCAATGATAAAGGACTGCTACAATTTTAGAGATGCTGTCTTTCATAGAAGTCAAATATACATTAAAGATCTCTTGGTACTGCTCCCAATGTTGTAGTAATATGTTGGACTAGTAATCCAGAATCTCGGGCTAATGTTCTAGAGGTATGGGTTTGATTCCAATCAGGGCAGATGTTGAATTCTGAATTCAATAAAAATCTGGAATAAAAAGCCTTTCTTCTGATAAACATACAGATATTGTTTAAAATCTATCTGATTTCCTTTTAGGGAATGAAATCTGCTACCCTTGCCTGGTTTAACTTAAATAAGACTCCAGACCTGGAGCAATGTGATTGACCTTTAATTGCCTGCTGGGTAATTAGGGATGCTCAGCAAATGTTGACCTGGTCTGTGATGTCTACATCCCATGAATGAGTAAAAATAACATCATTCTCTCAATCGACGTCACTAAAATAAGGTTTTCATGAGATTATCTGTATAAAAATTAGCTGCAACATTTAATTATGTAACAGCAATAACTACACTTGAAAAATAATTGAATTCAAACAGTTTAGAATGTGTGATGAACCAAATAATGTGTTACATAAATGTTAGCACTTGGTTTTCAATGATATGTACATCTTCATTAACTAAAAACAGAAGAGAGAATTTAGTAATTTATATACATACCACATTTTAATCATAGCTATTAGCAAAACTTACATCTATACAGATATCTAATTTCTGATAACTGCTACAGACAAGACCAGTAGTACTACCTCATCTTCCCAGCAACTGATAGCAGCTATACTGAAAGAAATTTTGTGAAAATTCTATTGAACAAATAGAATTGAAGATCTTCAAGAAAGAATTGCTTTAAAATTCCAATCTTGGATTTTATACTTGCTGTTGAATGAAAGAGCGCATTGTACACAAACTGACTCTCTTAAAGAAACTGTCTATCAGTGATTAGGATAAATACAATGCGGCACTACAAAGGTTCATTATTACTATTCAACACAATTAAAAGACCTCAGAGACATGACATCCAACCTGTTACTAACAACTGATTAATTAAATGAGCTGAAACTCTGCTTCATGAACAAAAGAAATCCACCACCCCACCACCAGTCTTGCAAGAACTTGTCGTCTTTGCTGTAAAAGGAGAGAATCATGTCAATTTCAAGGCAGAGAGTGACATAGAATCAGGACAAGGTGAGAGATTTTCAAGGGCTTCGGGAGGCAGGGGGGTATTACAGGTTGATGACCCTCCACCTGGGATCTCCATTCCTTCCCAGTTATCTGACTCTGGAGGATCCATTCACTATCTTCTGCATTGTGTATAACTAGCTGTGCCCACTGCTCCTGCTCCCTCTAGAAGGTAATATGTTTTAATGTCCCCTGAGGAGCCAGGAGCATTGCAGCAGGGTTTACTCTGACAATTAAACACTTTATTCTGTCAGGTTCTCTGGAGACTCTGGAAAACACAGTCAAACTGGCTAAGTGGGGTACTCGTATGATTTAACCAATATAAGTCAAAATGAGGACTGGTACAATCAATTTGTTCATTTCCAACTGTTATTGGCTTTTATTGATTTTTCCCTTTGGTGAACAGGTCAATGGGGGATCGCCAGTTATCATTTCAGAGGTCAGGCTCACCCAGTCTGAACTCACTGCCATTAATGCCCATGTCAGATTGTTCACTTCCACCCATTGGAAGAGCTCTTGGCTGTTTAACATATTGGATTTGTTCTGCTATTCACTGAGATCGTGGATGATTTGAAATGTAACATCATGGGTATTGCCTTATAATTACTTGATATAATTGGCTGCCAAAAGTCATGAATCTCAAATATAAAATAAACAATTGATCTAATATTAATTACCATTTGTGGAAATGAATTCCAAACTTCTACTATCCATCACATGTACAAGTATTCTCCGATTTTCACTTCTGAAGGTTTGGCTCCAATTTTTAAGGTAGTGTCCCCTTAGTTCTAGACTCTCCAGCCAATGGAAATGATGTGCATCTATTTACCCTGACTGTCACCAGGAAAATTCTGAATGTTTCAATCTAATCCCTTCCTTATCTTCTAAATTTCCGAGTTCATGTAACCTTTGTTTACAATTTAATTCTTGAGTCTAGATTTCTGTTAATTTTGTGTGAGACTTCTGGACGGAATATATCTTTACTGGCAGTTTATGCTAGGAGCTGCTTACAATACCCGAGATGTGCATGATCATTGTTTTGTTTGGTTGAAGCATAACTTTTACTCTTTTATATTCTCCTTCTGTGGATAAACATGCCTATTGATTGATTTCTGTACCTGTTATTGATATTTAATTACCTATTTATCTGGATCCCCAGTCTCTTTGCACATTTAGTAATTGTAGCATTTCCCAAATTAGAGAATATCCAGTAGTATTCCTTTTAGTTACAATTAATCCCATATTTATTAATATTATGATGTTTTGTTGAGGCCTCGGTGAGATTACATCTGAGGTATTGTGTATACTTGTGGTCACCTTGTCTGAGAAAAGATATTCTGGCTTTTCAGAGAGTTGAACAAAGGTTTACCAGACTGCTCATTGGCACGGCAAAATTAACATAAGAAGAGAGACTGGATCAGTTAGGATAAGATTCACTGGAATTAAATGAATGAGGCTGCTTCTCAGATAAACCTATAAAATTCTATCAGAACCAGACAGGGTCAACATAGGAAGGATGTTCCTGATGACCTGGAAGTCCAGTGGTTAGCACTGCTGCCTCACAGCGCCAGGGACCTGGGTTCAATTCCCACCTCAGGCGACTGACTGTGTGGAGTTTGCACATTCTCCCTGTGTCTGCATGGGTTTCCTCCGGGTGCTCCGGTTTCCTCCCACAGTCGAAAGATGTGCAGGTCAGGTGAATTGGCCAAGCTAAATTGCCTGTAATATTAGGTAAGGGGTATATGTAGGGGTATGGGTGGGTTGTGCTTCGGCAGGTTGGTGTGGACTTGTTGGGCCGAAGGGCCTGTTTCCACACTGTAAGTAATCTAATCTAATCTAATCTAACCAGGGATCACAATTTAAAGATATGAGGAAGACCTTTTAGGACTGAGATGAGGAGCAATTTCTTCACCCAAAGAGTGGTGAATCTGTGGAATTCTCTGCCATTCAAAGTGATTGAAGTCAAATCATTGAATATTTCAAACAGATGTTAAAGAGAGTTATTCAGGTTAAAGGGATTAAAGGGTATGGGGAGAAAGCGAAAAAGGATACTGAGTTAAAATTAAAGTTGGGCCCTTGAAGACAGAAACAGGGAATATATTATGGGCAACAAAGAAATGGCAGAAGAATTGAATTGGTACTTCAGACTTGTGTTCACTGAAGAAGACACAACAATCTCCCTGAGGTAACAGTGGCTGAAGGACCTGAACTGAAGGGAATTTATATTTGCCAGGAATTGGTGCTGTAGAGACTGTTAGGTCTGAAGGTTGATAAGTCCCCAGGGTCTGATGGTCTATATCCTAGGGTACTGAAGGAGGTGGCTCGAGAAATTAGGGATGCGTTGGTGATTATTTCCCAGAGTTCGATAGATTGGAGATCAGTTCCTGCGGATTGGAGGGTGGCTAATGTTGTACCACTTGTTAAGAAAGAAGCGAGAGAGAAAGCAGGAAATTGTAAACCAGTTAGTCTGCCCTCAGTGGTGAGAAACATACTGGAGTCTATTATAAAGGATGAAATTACGACACATCTGGATAGTAGGAACAGGATAGGTCAGAGTCAGCATGGATTTATGAAGGGGAAATCATGCTTGACTAATCTTCTGGAATCTTTTGAAGATGTAACTCTGAAGATGGACGAGGGAGATCCAGTATATGTAGTGTACCTGGACTTTCAGAAAGCTTTTGATAAAGTCCCACATAGGAGGTTAATGAGCAAAATTAGGGTGCATGGTATTGGGGGCAAAGTACTAACTTGGATTGAAAGTTCGTTGGCTGACAGAAAACAAAGAATAGTGATAAACGGCCCCATTTTGGAATGGGGTACCGCAGGGATCAGTGCTGGGACCGCAGCTTTTTACAATATATATATTAATAATATAGAAGACGGTATTAGTAATAACATTAGCAAATTTGCTGATAATACTAAGCTGGGTGGCAGGGTGAAATGTGAGGAGGATGTTAGGAGACTACATGGTGACCTGAATGGATTGGACCGAAAGGTCTGTTTCCATGCTGTACATCTCTATGACTCTGTGACTCTAATCCCTCTCTAATTCTGTGCTGCCCTACATTTCCTAGAGTTATACTGTGAAGATGATGTCTCTTTAGTGGTGTATTTGGAAGCAGGGAAGACATTTAACTGAACAGAGGGGTGCTGGGTGAGCACCATGCTGTCTTCTTAGCTCCAGAAAACATAGAAACTGGGAGCAGGAGGTAGCCATTTGGCCCTTCAAGCTCACTCTATCATTCAGCGTGCTCATGGCTGATCCTCTGTCTCAATGCCATATTCCCACTTTCTCCCCATGTCCCTTGATGCCTTAAAAGTCAAAAATAAAAATCTCTGTTAAGGACCCCATTCTGTTTACACCAATATTAACCCAGTTGTGAACAGGCTAGTCACCATTCAGGAAACCCAGCTAGTAAACCAGTGAAGGCTGCTTGCTGCCTCACTGCAAGTGGTTGGGGGCTGGGTTTCCTCCCCATTCAAGTCTGGATCAAGAGACCTGGCATCAGAGAGAGGAGTACCTGGTGAGAAACAATCCATCCCCTTGCTGTCAACTCCCTACTCCTCCTGTCCTATAGCCCACACAAACAAAACACTTTCTGCCATCATTGGCCAATGGCGTGGATCACTCCTTGATTCTGGGCCTCCAGTAAGGAGCTGCCTCTGAATGGCCATCAGCTTTCAGCTCCTGGGTCCTGGTTTCAGTAAAAGACCTGCCACTGGTCTATCTAAAGCTGGTTGATTTATAATTCAGTAGGCCTTCTCTAAGTAAGGTATCTTGTCACTATCCACTTGACCTCATCTCGACAAGATACTATCCTACAGCCACAGTGACAGTCAAAATGTTCACAGTTATCACTGTGCTAAACTGACAGCAAATTCTGGCACCCACACCTACACAGCCAAAGACAGTAATACAGAAGTTTCTATGAGTAATTCCTGTTCCTCTCCAAGATGCACTGCTAAAGTTCTTGTCGATTGATATCATTTGAAAAGTATAAAATTGGTGTAAATTTCCTTTGCAACATTATTTTCTGACTGTCATAACTCTTGATTGTTCAGCCTCAATGAATAAGGAGTAACTGTGTTCCTTCTAAACAAGTTTCTAATTCATGGAAAACAGATGTTACATTCCCGAAATGGCAACTTTCCCCATTCAAGAAGAAAAAAGGTACGTTTGTTTATGATACTTCAATTTCTAATAATTCATGTGTACATTCAAATAATTATTTCATTTTCTATAAAATGATAAAAGTGAATTGATAAAACCTGATTGTAATTTCTTCAATTGCTATCTATCAGAATTCTTCAATATGATGAAGTGCATGGTCTGTTTGATGACATCTCTGTTGCTGGTCACCAACAATTCCCTATAATTCGCGAAACTAAAAAGCAGGAGTTATAAAATCCAGAGCAGCCACCTCATCAGATTTTTATAGTCCTCTTCCTTCGAGGTCAGTGAAGATGACATCGCTTCACTGTTCACCATAAAATCCACGCCAGTGTGTAAATATCATTCCTATGTCCATGAAAACAAATTCCTATTCTTCCTTTAGCTAGTCAACATTATTCTCTGTTTGACTTGAGCATGTGGTAAAATTCAAATCTCAGCAATGACGATTGTGAAATTGAACTCAATAAATACGTGAGGTTGTAGAATAACACTGGAAATGTGAAAGCTGTTGGGTTAATGTCATTTAGGGATGTGAATCTGTCAATGAGGAGCCAGGCTCAAAATATGTGATTAACTCTTCATGCCTACTGATGTGATGCAGATCACCTTCTTGGTTCACTTGCATTCTGAGAATATATCGAGAGAGAATTTCATGACATTTATCCTGGTTTCAGAAGAGAGAGAAACTGAAATGGCAATACATGGTCACTGTCCAATCATAATTAGAGTGAGATACCTTGTAATGCAGCGTATAGTGTCACTACCCTACAGCAGCTGGAGGGAGAAATTGAGTCTTACTACTGAGTCATAAATAAAGGAAATAGGTTTTCCAATTACTGCGAAATGTCTGTTCTCCAGGTGACAGACGTAGATTATTTCAGCTTTTATCTTCTGGTTAAAATATTTCATTTCATTTAGTATGTAAGTGCAGAACTAAAGTGCTGAAACGTGTTTAGACTTCTTCATGCAAAAACATTTAAAATCAAAATAACAAGAAGAAATATGACTGCTGATTTTACTCTCTAGGCGCATCAATATTGTAGGCACAAAGGGAGTTCACTGAAACATAATCACAAACTTCCTATAGGGCCTCATTAAAATAAACCATAAACACACCAGGCATTCAGCAGGCTGCAGGGGGGCACTATTGATGTTTTGGGAGGACACAGGAAATATAGCTGTTTGTTGTCACTTCAATCCATGTGCTGGTGTTTAAGACACTAAATGAAATCTTGATGAATTATTAAACTGGTCCAATGTGCATGTATTTAGTTGGTTTGTCTTTGGACATTTTGGAGCTAACATTCAACTTTTGTCAGACTGATGATATTACATCAGCTGTCTAGTCAATATGCTACCTCCATATTCACTTGGGTTTTGTGCTCATTGAAATCAATGGAGGACAGGGTGTGTATAATGTGTGACTAATGTGCTGCCACATGCAATTCTTCCAACCACCCCTTTTTTGAAAAAAAAGTTCTTCTGTATATCACTAGAATTATTCAGTTGTTCTTGTGCTTATTTTGTTCTCTGCTATGATATGGAGCAAAAATTAACAAAAAAATTGATGTTCTTTTTATGGGGTTTGCACTCTGTATCTGTACTCTTGACAGAACAAGCACAATGGGAACTTCATAGCTAATTGATGTAGATTTGGGGGTGTATAGAACAGTAGATTTTTAAACAGTTGGCTATTGATGACTGTTGAGAGAGGCAAGCAGAAGCTGTTATTTGCTTGACGTTGAGTTTCACATGAATTGAAGTGTGCTGTCTCCGGTGAATGAGCTCATGCTGTTTTGCCATGACTATGCCAAACAGCAGCTTATACAACAATAGTAACCACAACTATATTTATACAAAAACTGAAAGAACTGTGGATGCATGGAAATCAGAAACAAAAGCAGGAGTTGCTGAAGAGGTTCAACAGGTCTGGCAGCATCTGTAGAGAGAAATCAAAGTCAACGTTTCAGTCTAGTGGGCCTTGGGGCTAGGGACCTGTATCTATACAGTCCCTTTAACATTGCAAAAACATCTCAACACACCCCTTTTGGCTATGAGAAAGTGAGCACTGCAACTGCTAGAGATCAGAGTTACGAGTGTGGTGCTGGAAAAGCACAGCCGGTCAGGCAGCATTTGAGGAGCAGGAGAATCGACATTTCGGGCACAACCCCTTCATCAGAAATGAGGAGGGAACTGTCATATGAGGAGAGGTTGGTTCAAATGTGCCAGTATTCGCTAGAGTTTAAAAGGATGAGAGGGGATCTGATTGAAACATATAATATTTTAACAGGGTCAGACAGACTAAATGCAGTGAGGCTATTTTTCCCATTTTGGGGATTCTAGAACTAGGGGTTACTGTCTCAAGATATGGGGTAGCCATTTAAGAATGCAATGAGGAGAAATTCTTTTACTCAAAGGGTAGTCAACCTGTGGAATTCACTACCACAAACAAGAGGCTAGATCGCTGAATATATTCAAGAAAGAGATTGACAGACTTTTAGATATTAAAAGCATCAGGGGTGTGGAGAGAAAGTGGGAATATAGCATTGAGATCAAGATCAGCCACAACCATGTTGATTAGCAGGGCAGGCTCAAAGGACCAAACGATCTACCCCTGCTCCTAATTTCTATCAAATAGCAGAATCATTGTATTCTGACTGTCAGGGGCAAAGGTGGTTTCTTGGTAGTATTCTCACTAGGACTGCTAGCTGAAGAGTAGCCCAGTAAGCAGCATTTTGTTATTGAACCTCACCTGGTGATATTGAAAGAAATTCTGATATAAAGACTTCTGACATTCTTTTCCATATAATTTTCATGACTGCATGTTCTTCACTACAATCAGGCATATCTCCAGCAGAAACAAAGAGAATAGAACCCTGTCATCTCTTGCATTATGCTCATTTTCTGGACATTATTGATAGCAGCAAAGAGGAAAGGTAGACCTTTACATTCTTTAAATTTTACTATTATTGAAAATGATTATTTAATTAGTTATTAAGCTTTTTCATGTGGAGTATAAACACAAGTACTGTCTGGTTTCCCTACAATGCCTTGTTGCAATTCTTAAACAATATTAACCTCAACTGAATGATTTAGAGAGGCTGTTTGTACATGGACTATCACCGGGGGTGTACAAAGTAAGATTTGGCCAGTAACAGGTTGCTGATTGGTTTGAAAAACTCATCGGCCTGGCAACAACTATCTGACTGACTCCTAATTGAACAGCTTGTGGGTGTGAATGATACATTCAGAAACCATCAAACTGCATCAAAGGACAGGGGGTGTGCTTTTCTCACCAGTAAAACACCTTGAGTTTATTTTCATTCACAGTTGATTATTGTTATGAGTTTTAACCACTAATTAAGAAAATTTGTACTTTGTTTAAATATCTCCTGTGCCTCCTGCAAATCAGTTAAAAGGAGAGAGATTGGAGAACTGAAAATCCTGAGAAGCAAAAAGATCATCACACTGAAGTCCTGGAATCGCTTTCCCTGATTTTTTTTCCTTCTACTTATGCCACCATATTCTTTTTGTAATATAAGTCTGTCTGTGCATGTGTAGGGCTATTATATAAGGAAGTTGAAGTTTAACTAATGAGAGTTATATAGAGATAATTTGCAATTGCTTACTTGTGGTTAAAACCTATTTATTTGTAATAAATATTAGCTCTTATTAAGTACAGAATCCTGATCCATGTTTTCTGTTAGCTTGGGTCTATTTGCAAGTAAATTAGGAACTTAGGTACTTTGATAAACGTTGTAACTGTTGCAATGTCTCTGGGATTAGTGGTCTTGTTTTCTAGAACATTGCTCCATTGATTCATGACTAAAGTGACTGCAGATGAAAAGTAGTTCAAGATGCTTCTTACAGCCTTGGATTTCATATTGTGAAAAGGTTAACATATTTTGCTGGATGGTTAAATCATTTGTTAAATTTATTTAACACTTCTGATCACTCCACAACAAGTTCAACTAATTTATCTTTTGTCTCCTCCCGTCAGTCCTAAGCTTTGAAGGGTCCAGACAGTATATAGTTGGAACACTGTTCTTTTTACATGTGATCTGGTATTAAATCTAGAGCACAAATTTAGAATGAACTTGTCTCATTGGTGTTTATGGGGCTTCCAAATAAAATAAATTCAAGATCTCAATCCACTTGAATGAACATGAATTCATAGCAACCGCAAAGATAGTTTCCTGAAAAAGCAATGTTGCCTTTGGGCCATATGGGATGTTTTCCACTAGTTGGAGTTAAGGACTATGTGCAAACAGAAAAGATAATGTTTTATTGTATCTTATACTAAACCTGGGGTTTAAAAATCCAGACATTCCAAGCACATGCATTTCTCACCATTTTTTACAGAATCATTACTAAATGCTTTTGTGAACTGTGGTGTTTATTATATTGGGAGCAATCTGTTTTAATAAAATTTTTCCTCATCATGAATTGTCTATCTAATTGTAGAAACAATAGTCATTTGTTGAGAGATGTGAAACCAAAAAGGCCTTGATGTTTTCAACAGCTCACAGAAACATAGCAGCAAATGACCCTTGACAGTTTACAATAACTGGAGGATCTTATTTAGTGTGCACCTGTTCGCCATCATGTATTTACAGGAGACTTTAGTTATTTTCATAATTTGCATGTATTCATTGGTTAACTTTAACATTCAAATGAATAATTATATAAAATGAAGGTAGACAGCTGGCGATGATGCACCGTTGATCCCTGTCACTATTTGAAACAGAATTGGACTAAATATTGAACAAAGAGAACCACACGCTTATAATGTTCCACAGAATTAAAATTCAGTCAAATGCCTCTTTGTGGCATTGGACCTTGTCACGTATTTCAATTCATGTCTGATGCAATGGTCACCACTTTCAGGGTCAGTTTATTTTTCCTGTTTAATGTAATGCTTTCCTAGTTCAATACCCCTCGCTGAGCTCTTCTCATCCAATTATCTTTTGCCATAAATGTGCATTTATTCTGTCGTTCTGGGTCAATGTCACTCTGTTCACCGCCAGTGCCACCACCACCATCCTGACTCAGCCTGCATATTTTCCTTCCTCATTCAAATAATGCAAACTCTGAAGGATTAGTTGACACCTTATATATGCGAGAAGTTAATAAACCTTTTCATATACTCAAATGCACGAGGATTGTAGCGTCATAGCAAACCAAACTGGATTGGTGATTTCCTTTGCAAAGTAGAAGAAGAAAAACCAGAGACAATTTTTACATATGTTTATGAAGTGACAGCTTGTAACTTTTGGAGAAAAATTTCTTCTAAGTTTCATTTGTCTGAGAATAAAGATAACATTCCTGTTTGACATAGTTGTGAGGCTTGACTGCATTTGACTCAGCGCAACATTCTCTGATTCTAAAAAAGAAATACTTGTTACATGAAATAATTACATTCAGGGCATTCCTGACAGTAGCTATCTTGTAGTAAGTAAAACTTATTGTGGCTACTACCTTAATTGCTCTCTCAATAATTGTTGAATTAATGTCTGGAGGTGAGAAATGGAAAAATGTTGGCCAAGCAAGCAAGAGAATTCCAAAAATCTCCAAAGAGATAACCAGAGAGCAGCCCGACAGGGTTTCAGTTGAACCTGTTCTAAAGCGTCACAATTTGTACAGTACAACACCTCCTCAGTATTGTGGGAAATTAGCAATCATGATTATGTACTGAAATTGTAGAGTCGTAATTATTGATATTTTGGAAACTTGGACATCCTACAACAGACATCTTAAATTTCTTGGGATTTGCTACCAACCTGATTTTCTCCGTTCATCTGCATATTGAAGCCCCTCCCCGGTCCATGATTACTATAATAATGTCTTTCTTACATGCCTTTTCTATCTCCGGATTTGTTTTCTTCCCCACATCCTGATTACTGCCAGGAGGTCTGTACACAACTCGCATCAGGATCTTTTTTCCTTTGTGGTTCTTCAATTCTTCCCACACAGATTCTACGCCTTCCAAATCTACACCATTTCTTGCTCTCAATTTAATTTCATTTCTCATTAGCAAGGCAAGGTAACCCCATCCCATCTGCCTATCTGCCCATCCTTCCAATAGGTTGTGTAATCTTGGATATTTAGTTCCCAGCTCTGATCCCCTTGCAGCACATCTCTCGTTCCTGCCAATTTCAAGCTCATTTTCCTATACCGCAAATATTTATGTACAACACCCTCAGTCCTGAGTTGACTGTCCCCCTTTCTATAGTTATTCATTTATTTGTGTACCTGAAATTAGATTCCTGACCCATTCCTGTTACTTGTTCTAGACACTTTAATAATTTTTTGGTCAGCCCTCCCCACTTTAACGTTTTCCATAATGTTGCGTGTAATTGAACTCACCTTCCCCACTATTTAGTTTAAAGCCCTATGCACACTCCTAGTTATGCAGTTCATCAGGAAGCTGGTCCGAGCATTATTCAGATGAGACTCATCCCATTGGAACTGCTCCTTCCTTCCCCAGCAGTGGTGTCAATGTCCCATGAATTCAAAACTGCTTGTCTCACATCAATCTTTAAGCTATGTGCTTAACTCTTTAATCTTGTTGATCCTGTGTCAATTTAGCCCTGGCTCAGGTAGTAATCCAGAGATGTTTGCCCCCCTTTTTGGTTCTGCCTTTGAATTTAGCATATCTAAGTATTCCTTAAAAGCTATGAGGGTTTCTGCTTCGACCATCTTTACAGGTAATGAGTTCAACAAAATAGGAACTTCATTAGACTGCACATGGAGTAGCCGTGTGTAGTTTTGGTTTCCTTGTCTTAAGAAAATGGTATTGCCATAGATGGAGTCCATCAAAGGTTCACCAGTCTGGTTCCGGGGACTGTCCTATGAAGAAAGATTGGGCAAACCTGGCCTGTATTCTCTAGAGTTTCAAAGAAGAAGAGGTGATCTCATCGAAAACTACAAAATCCTTAATGAGCTTGATGTGGTAGACACAGGTAACATTGGGAAGTTTAGAATCAGGGGCTTAATTTAAAAATAACAGGTTTGCCACTTTGGTTTAAGAAATATTTTTAGTCAGAGGGCCATGAACTTCTGTAATTCTCTGCCACAGAGGCTGTGGAGCATCAGTTATTGAGTATGTTTAAAGCAAAGACTAGTAGATTTCTGATTACCAGAGGCATACAGGGTAATGGGGATGGGGTGGGAAACAGGTATAGAAGTATTTGATCAGCCATGACTGTATTGAGTGTGAGGGTAGGTTTCACAGGTTGAATGGTCTATTCCTGTTCCAGTGTTCCAAGTTATTGCTGCTTCATGTGCAGATAGGAATAGCAGATTGGTTTACATATGGAACCTTCACTTCAGAACAGGTGCAGTCTTCCTGCTGTCCTGTCAGCGTAACTGCCGGATCAACAGAGACGGCCAAGACTCATAAACCTCCCCCCCCATACCCTCCTCACACCCCTTCTCACTCCAACCCATCTGGGCCCATTCGTGTTTATTGCCTGATCAGTACACTTGCCTGGACAGCAATTTGCAAGGCAGAATGATGCAGAATTTCCACACTGGTTGTGATCATCACAAACACTCCTCCTTCTTCAACTTTCCCCCTGCTTGAGGTGAGTGACCCTCAGGTTAAACTCACCACTAGTCTTTTTTCTCTCTCTCTCTCTCTCTCTCTCTCTCTGTCTCTGATACATCACTCCTGTGGTCCTCTGTGACTATGGTGACTTCTATTTTGACCGGTAAATGTGTATGTTTTTCTCCTGTAGATCCAGTGATAAGAGATAAATTAAGATGGGCACATGAGCATTTTGTCTGCATTCACAGACATAGGTTGAGATGTCAATTCCCAAAGGTGTGAGTCACAGTTAGTGTGGAGAAGAGTGTAGGTGGGATATCTGAAAAGGTGAGGATCATGAATGAATGGTGCTTCACTCAAAAAGTGCAAAACAACAAAGCATTATATGATGGCTGCATCTGAAATACCTTGGAACCATTAAGGCTGAAGTCACCTTTGGTGATTATGTCCTTCTATTGTGCAGTCCTTTGCTGAAGACACATCAGATGTGTAAGCTGTCCTGATTGTAAAGAAAGGTCAGTGAGGTGATATTAATGAGAGCTGTTAAGAGCGTGTCTTCTTTCATATTTCAATTGTGGCATTGTGTGAGAGTCAGTACCATTGTGGTGCAAGTAGTGAAACATTGGTAACCATTAATGCAAATGAGTCATGTAATGGAGATGCTTGCCAACCAACCTAGTGTTGATAGTCCTCTGCATTAGCAATCTAACAATGCTTCACACTCCCAAGAATGTGAGGAAGCAACAAGTAGACAGTGGCACTTATACGAGTGGAGTATCGCCGATCATTCATTCTTTTCTGGCACAGGAGTCAGGATCCTTTAAACTTGCCAGGGTTGTTACTTCCACGGCCACCTTGGACCAAGCTAATTTGTCAGTCAATGTAAACAGAATCTTAGGGGTGTGAACAACATGGGTTATGGTGAGATTTGTGGCAGAATTGGTGTCTGGTATGGCTGATTGTAATGTCTGAAGTAAATGGCTATCTTTTCATTTGCAAAGCATCAAGCCACGTTTCTCACTAGGCAACAGAGAGTTACCAATAAAGGGAGATTATAGGTTGTTAAATGCCGCTTACTACATGACATGTCTAACACCAATAGAATGTGCCCATTGCAAATAGCAGAAAGAGAGGACTGCTATTGCTGGGGACCCAGAGTCGAAAAACATGGCATCGGAAAAGCACAGCAGGTCAGGCAGCATCAGAGGAGCAAGACAGTCGATGTTTCAGGCATAAGCCCTTCATGTAGCAAACATTTATTCAATCAAATGGACATACTGAAAAGTGGATGGGGGCTAGACTTCAGTCCAATCAAGTGGGGACCATTGTCTGTCAGGATGTTATAGTAAAGTCCGTCATGGGCATATTCCACCCACAGTCCAGGAGTCAGATCATAGTCAGTCTTCTCCTTGTGTCAGTCGGGGCCAGGGTTCTGTCTGAATGTAGTCGAGGAAGTGGACAGTAGTCAATCTGTTGAGATATCACAAGCACTCTGGGTAATCATGAATTGCCTGCCAGGGAGCTGCTAACACAGCAGGAGGTCACTGCTGAAAAGGTTGGGGACTCAGTCTGATTGGTGAGAGGGGTTGGGGGAGCAGAGGCTTGTGTTGAAGTGAGGGTAGGGTTCATGATGGGGGAGTCTCAAGGTTTATGGGGGGGGGGTATGTGGACCAGCATCTGAGGCATGCTGGCTACAGAGGGGGTTCATTGGCATTGACTGCCACTGTGGCCTCCACAGGGGGTGTGTAGAGGAACAAAGTGGGTATCATTAAGATGCAAACTGGCTGAGGAGGCACTCCGGGGGTATAAAACCCACATGAATCAGTATATCATCTGCTTGAAACAAGATCTAGACCGGCTGCCCAAGATGGTGTCCATTGGTTTTGATCTGGGTGGATCTGGATGTGTACTGGAGGAGCCCACAATACTGGGCTCACACCAATAGTTTCCATGACTTTTCAGCGTGGAGTCGGATTACTCTGCACTAAACCCCCATACGGTCTCTTCTTGTGATTGTGCACACTCGCATATCAAATCTATATGAGCGTTACCTTTGTTGTCTCATCTGTCCTTTTTTACATTTGGACAGTTCCGGCTCACTCTGACTCTCCACCCTCACATTCTTTGTTTACATCACTCCCTACCCTTAAGTTCCTCCATCTCCATTTCCCAACCTATCACCCCTCAACACCGAGATAACCAGTCTCCTCTCTGACAAACCACCGCACACGTACTCACAGAACCACTACTCCCTGACCACCCACCACCCTCCTCACCACACCCCAAATCCACAACACTCCTCATCCCCCCTTCACCTGTCCAATACTCCTAATCCCCACTTTCATATCTCCAGCACTCCTAAACCTCACCCTCCCAACTCCAACACTCTTAATCCCCACCCTCTATCATCAAGACTCCTAATCCCCATGCTTCTATCTCCAACACTCTGAATCCCCACCCTCATGTCATCAACACTCCTAATCCCCACCCTGATACCCAGACTCGTATCTCTAACTTAACTAATCTACCCCCTCACTGCTCCCTCCTCTGACTCCTCACCCTCACAAATCATCACCTTAGCGAACCTCCACACTCACAGCTCCCCACCCTCATAGCTCCCTACCCTCACAGTTCCTCATTCTCATGGTTCTATGGTTAGCACTGCTGCCTTATAGCACTAGGGAACTAAGTTCAATTCCATCCTCAGATAGCTGTCTGTGTGAAGTTTGCATGTTCTCCCCATGTCTTGTGTGTTTTCTCCCACAGTCCAAAGATGCGCAGGTTAGGTGGATCAGCCATGCTAAGTTACCCATAATGGTCAGGGATGTGTAGGTTAGCCATGGGAAATGTAAGATTACACGGATGGGGTAAGGGGGTGAGTCTGGGTGGGATGTTCTTTTTGATCTTGTTGGGTCAAATGGCCTGTTTCCATACTTTTGGGATTCTAAAAGTGGGTGAGGTCTTTAATGTGTCCTTCACATCGATATTCACCAAGGAAAAGAACATGGCCAATGCTAAAGTTCTGGAGGAATATGGTGATATTCTAGAGCATGTTATTAGTAAGAAAAAGGAGATGTTGGGTGTTTTGAAAAACATCAAGATAAATAAATCTCCAGAGCTTAATGGGATCTATCCCAGGATGCTGAAGGAGGCGAGGGAGAAGATGACTGGGGCCTTGACATTGTATCCTCTTTAGCCACAGGTGATGTGCTCTGAAGACTAGAGAATAGCCAATGATGGTCCTTTGATTTAAAGAGGCAACAAGGATAATCCAGGAAATTATAAACCAGTGATCTTTATATCAGTGGTAATGAAATTATAGGTGATAATTCTTTGGGACAGGATTTACTCGCATTTGGAAAAGAATGAACGTGTTTGGGATAGTCAGCATGGCTTTGTGTGGGGGAGGTCTTGTCTCACACTCTTGATGGAGTTTTTTGAGGAAGTATTGAAAATGATTGATGAGGGTAGGCAGTGGATGTTATCTACATGGATGTTAGTAAAGCATTTGACAAGGTACCTCATGGTAGGCTGGTCCAAATGATTAAGTCACATAGGATCAACATTGAGTTGGTATGTTGAATACAAAAGTGGCTTGGTTGTAGAAGACAGAGGATAATGAAAAGGGTTTTTTTTCTGACTGCAGATCTGTGACCAGTTTCACAGGGATCGGTGCTGGGAGGCCTGTTGTTTGTAACATATAGAAATGATTTGGAGGAGAATGTAGGTGATCTGATTGATAAGTTTGCAGATGACATGAAAATTGGTGAATTGTGGGTAATAAGGAAGGATACAGAAGGATATAGATCAGTTGAAAAGTGGAGTAGAGAAATGGCAGATGGAATGTAATACATGCAAGAGTAAAGTGATGCATTTTGGGAGGTCAGATGTCACTGGAAAGTATACAGTAAATAGCAGGACTCGTAGGAGTATTAGCATAAAGAGGGATGTAAGTCCATCGCTCTCTGAAGGTGGCAATGTTAGTGGATAAATTGGTAACAAAGGTTTATGGCACACTTAAATTCATTGGTCAGTGCATTGAGTATAAAGTTGGCAAATCATGTTGCAGCTGTATAAGACTTTGGTTAGGCCACATGTTGTATACAGTTTGGTCGCCACACTATAGGAACGATGTGGAGGCTTTGGAGAGGGTGCAAAAGAGGCTTACCAGGACGTTGCCTGGATCGGAGTGTATTAGCTATAAGGAGAGGTTAGACAAATTTGGATTGCCTATGCTAGAGCATCAGAAGCTGAGAGGCTACCTGATAGAAGTATGCAAAATTATGAGAGGAGTGATTAAGTCAGATAGTCAAATTGTCTTTCTCAGGGTGAAAGTGTCAGTTACGAAAGGTGCATAGGTTTAAGGTTAGAAGGGAAAAGTTTGAAAGGATATATGCAAGAAAAGGTTTTTTACACAGAGGGTGGTAAGAGCCTGGAATGCATTGCCAGAGGAGGTGGTAGAAGCAGGTACACTAGCAATGTTTAAGAAGCATTTAGACATGAATAGCCGGGGTATAGAGGAAAATGGACCATGTGAATACAGAAGAGATTAGTTTCGAACGGTATCATGGTCAGAACAGAAATGATGGGTCAAAGGGCCTGTTCCTCCGCTGTACTGTTCCATGTTCTATGTTCAATAAGATAACTCGCTGCAGCTCACGGAGACAAACCCTCTATGAAATTCCCAATATCGATATTTAGTCAATTCCTGGGCAAATTCAATGGAATTGCATTGTCACATGATTAGTTTCAGGACGGTGACAGTCTGAAAAGCTTCTGTACTATAGATGAGTTACCTCAACACCAACTTTAACTAAGGCAGACATTTGTCCACCTTCTAGCATTAGACTAGAGAAAGCTGGGATTCAACTGAATATTCACACGGATGATCCCTGGAATGGTAGGTCTAACATATGAGGAATGGCTGAGGATCCTGGGATTGTATACATTGGAGTTTAGAAGATTAAGGGGAGATCTAATAGAAACTTACAAGATAATACATGGCTTGGAAAGAGTGGAGTAAAAAGTGAGGTCTGCAGATGCTGGAGATCAGAGCTGAAAATGTGTTGCTGGTTAAAGCACAGCAGGTTAGGCAGCATCCAAGGAACAGGAAATTTGACGTTTCGGGCCAGAGCCCTTCATCAGGAAAGCCCTTCATCATCAATTGGAAAGAGTGGATGCTAGGAAATTGTTTCCGTTAGGCGAGGAGACTAGGACCCGTGGACACAGCCTTAGAATTAGAGAGGATAAATTCAGAACAGAAATGCGGAGACATTTCTTCAACCAGAGAGTGGTGGGTCTGTGGAATTCATTGCCGCAGAGTGCAGTGGAGGCTGGGACACTAAGTGTGTTCAAGGCAGAAATTGATAAATTCTTGATGTCACAAGGAATTAAGGGCTACGGGGAGAATGCTGGTAAGTGGAGTTGAAATGCCCATCAACCATGATTGAATGGCGGAGTGGACTCAATGGGCTGAATGGCCTTACTTCCACTCCTATGTCTTATGGTCTTATGGTCTTATTGAATGAACGTGGCAGCAATTATCTGGGCAGCAGGTCGACTTAGAATTTCAGGAGGCAAGAGTCTCTATGGGAACAAGCCCTCAGCCTCTGGATAAGACAATGTGTGAAGGAATGCCTCTAAGCTAATGAGAAGCCCAGATCACAAGAACCTCCCCAGATTTACTTCAGAAAATAAAGTGCTTAAACTTACCTGGACCTCTTTTGGCCATAATTCTCTCTGCTACTTGATTTTACTGGTGAGCCAAGTACTGAAAATTGTGCATGAAAACAATAATTGAGATATTTAATTACTCATGAGAGACTTGCCAACTTGAAGCAATGGAATGAACTCTAATGGAAGCTGGCTGTTTAAATGGAGGTCGGTGTGAATATATGGGGAGCACAATGCCTTTGCCAAATTATGCCACTCTGAGTTGGAATTTCAAAGTATTTTTCTCTCGGTTTTTGGTAAGAGATTTGAAATTGTGCATTATTGGATGAACCAAGAAATAAAAGATTAGCTGAAGCAGCGTACAAGTTTAACATATAAAATTCAAAGCTTACTTCAATGTAAAGCTGTACAAGGACAGCATAAAATACCATAAATAAACATGGATCTTAACTAATGCTATTCTGTGGAACTATCCCACAGAAAAATGATATTAGATGCACCACACAATTACCCTTCCAGTAATATCAGTCCTGGACATGTTTAAATCTTAGGCATTTCATAATTGCTTGTAACCCTTTCTTAAGCATGAATGCACTGCAGTTTGAAGAGGCTAATAAGTTACCAGTCTGACACTTTATGCAGAGTGACTGCTTTTCCCTTGTGCAAAACATTGAGAATTCAAAACAGTCTGTGAGCTGTGCAATGATGCATCAATCAAGTGTGATGGAGCTGCAGCTAGATTAAAAATAAGAGGAAAGAATACAGGATCTTGTGCATTTTCAGTCCTTGTGTACAGAAGACATAACGAATTGGATAGATAAAATACAATTGAATATTTAATAAAGGTATTTCTTGCTTTGTTGAGGTAAGTAGACTGTTCCTTCATGAACATATGTTGTTTATGGACCATTTAAGGGAGTAATTTTAACTTTTAATATAGGATTATTAACAGTGACTCAGCAGTCTGTTTTATACCTTGTCTTGATTGTCTCATAATTGATATGGAACAGAAAATCAGGTGAGGGATAAATTGTCTATAGGTCCTCACTTGATTCCTGGGTTCTAAATGTTAAAATCACTCCCAATGCACCTGCATACAATATAAAACATTGTGCACCCTACCTCAGAAATCCATCACAATTCAGATACTGTGTATGAGTGGACTTTGGCTCATCACCCCCACTCACCCCTGGAGATGTCAGGGTTCTGCCAGGGGTCAGCCCTACATTTTAATAACACTTTGCTAGAGGTTCTCCTGCAGGGTGTCTAGATAATAAGCGGTGTTCTGTTCCTGATGGGCACTCACATTTGTCTCTGTCACAGGTCCATTATCATGACAACATGGGTGCCGATTCCAAGTCACATAGGTTAGTCATCCACCTGCAGCCATTCTTCCTGTAGGTTCCAATGCAGGGAACAATATTACATATGGCTGCCCTTACGATTCTGTCCAAGTTAGTGATCCTCTACTTCTTGTCTACTTCAAACCACAAGGCACACGTTGTTCACTCGAGGTGTCAAATAGGTCTTTCAATCTCTCCCTAAACTTGACCCAGTTGCTTGGCTGTAGCCCATGGCTACTCACCTCCACTACAACTTCATATCAGATAGTCTTTGGTGGGGTGGGATTCTTCCCTTCCTGATGTCAGCTGTAAACAACACACTGTAATGTTCCCAGACTGTCTGAAGGAGGGCACACAGGGAGGTATCACTGAATGATAAGATTACCTTGTTGATCAGTGACATTGCTTGGTTTTAGTGCTTTGGACCTTGTTTCTCCAAATGCCTATTTGGAAGTTTCGAAGAACAATGAGGAATCCCATAGAAACCTGGAAAATTCAAGCAGGAATATACAGGGCAAATGCAATAAAGGTGTACCTGATGACCATCCAGAACCAGGAGTCACAATTTAAGGATATGGGGTAAGTCATTTAGGACTGAGATGAGGAGAAATTTCTTCACCCAGAGTCTGTGAGCCTGTTGAATTCTCTACCACAGCAAGTGGCTGAAACCAAATCATTGAATGTTTTCAAGAAGGAGTTAGATGTGGTTCTTAAGGTCAAGGAGCTCACTGAATATGAGGATTGTGGAAACAGGGTATTAAGTTGGATGATCAGGCATGATAACTTTGAATGTCAGAGCAGGCTTGAAGGGCTGAATGCTACATGCTGCTCCTAGTCTCTACGTTTATATTCTCAATGCGGCTTGGTTATGAGGAGGACTGTGGTTAGGCCAACTTTGAAACTGGAGTTTAGAGGATTGAGATGTACTGGTGTTAAAGTTTCCCATCCTTCACTAGGTCACTGTCAGAGAAGCACTGAGAGGGCACTTAAATTCTGTGGGCAGAGCTGTTTGCTTTTTGAAAATGTGAATGGCACCTGTGCAGCTATCAGCTGGTTCTGGGGTTTCCTCCTTTACATGAATGGATTTCCTTAGATTTATAAGTGCAACGATCTAGCCCTGTGTAAATAGCACCTAAAGACAGAAGAGAATACATGGCTGAGACTTGGAGACAGAATGATAACATCTTCAGCAGAGTACACCATAATAAATAGGTAAAGCAGTAAGTAGTTCCTTTACGTACAATAACCCAGTTATTGTTCAAACTTATCATTAACACGATAATTGCTTCAAATCTCGACAAATCACATACAATTGGTCCTGTGTCTTCTACGTGTTAATCGACTGTCCATCACCTAATCACATTTGGTGGTTTACTTCTGTCTGCATGACAATGGCTGCCCACTTTCAGATCCACCAGCATGCACTGAATTGCTGTGATTAAATTCTGCTCATCGATTCTACTATTTTTACTGCTATTCTTATCTCTACTCAGCTGTCTCTGCAAATCAGGAATGCATGAAAGACAATATAACAGTGAGGTTTCTAAATTGTCAGTCATTCTATTTGCTTTGAGCCAATGTTCCCTTTGACTGTAAGCAGTACTCCAATAAAACAATGTGCCTCAAAACCAGAAACAGTACCACCTCTGTGATTAACCAGGAGACTGTTGGAACATTGATTGGAAGTTTGTACAGACTCAAGAGCTGATCATGGTTTCTGCTAGGGATGCTGTAGCTTTCAGAGATTATATCCAGTTATCAGAGTTCCACATTGCTTGTGGGAGTTCAAGAAATAATCAGTTGATAAAAGGGACCCTTCTTGACTGATCTGATGCTGGTAAAGAAAATATTTTAATGTAATCAAAATGTAAATGAAAGCAAATGCTATGAATTGAACATAATGCTTGGTACATTATGATATTTTTTCCCCATCGTCTGTCTTTAATGTAAAACAATATTATACGTATTCAACTAAAGCAAATACTGCAGATATTGGGAATTTAGAGCAATCATAAAAGATGCAGGGAACACTCAACAGTTTAGTTGAGTCTGTAAGGATCGAAATAGAGCTTGTTTTTTAATACATTCATTTATGGAGTGTGAGCGTTACTGTGTGACCAGCATTTATTGTCCACCCTTAGCTGCCCTTGAGAAAGTGGTGTTGAGCTGCCTTCTTGAACTGCTACAATCCACGTTCTGTAGGTTGACCCACAATACCGTTAGTGAGGGAGTTCCATAATTTTGATCAAGTGACAGTGAAAGAATGGCAATATATTTCCAAGTCAGGATGATGAGTGGCTTGAAGGGTGCAGGTGCTGGTGTTCCCATGTATCTATTACTTTTGTGCTTCTAGATGGTGGGAATTTTGGATTTGGAAGGTGCTAAGGATCTTTGATGAATTTATGCAGTGCATCTTGTACATGATACACACTGCTGCTAGTGAGCATTGGTTGTGGAGGGAGTGGATGCTTGTGGATTCCGTGGCAATCAAGTGGGATGCTTTGTCCTGGATGGTGTCAAGTAGCTTAAGTGTTGTTGGAGCTGTACCCAATCAGGCAAGTGGGAAATATTCCATGACACTCTTGACTTGTGCCTTGTAGATGGTAGACATGTTTTGGAAAGTCAGGAGGTGAGCTATTCGCCACAGTATTCCTGGCCTCTGACCTGCTCTTGTAGCCAATGTGTTTATGTGGTGGGTCCAGTTGAGCTTCTGGTCAATGATAATTCCCAGGATGTTGCAAGCAATGGATTCAGTTACGGTAAAACCATTGGATGTCAAGAGGCGGTGGTAAAATTGTCTCTTAATGGAATAGTCATTGTTTGGCATTTGTGTGGTGTGAATGTTGCTTGCCAGTTGTCAGCTCAAGCCTGGATATTGTCCAGATCTTGTTGCATTTGAACATGGACTGCTTCAGTATCTGAGAAGTCATGGATGGTGTTGAACATTATGCAATTACTGGCAAACATCCCCACTTTTGACATTATGATGGAGGCAAGATCATTCATGAAGCAGCTGAAGATGGATGGGCCTACGACTCTACCCGACTCCAATCAGTGAAGTTGAGCTAAAACAACAACTTTGTCTCCCTCGTCATAGATGACAGTTTCCAACATTTTCTGTTCCTTTATACATATCAACAATTGTATAAAATGGAGAAGTGAAATAGCCAGTTTAGATTAAGAAATTTTATCTAAGTTCTAGTTAGTAAATGTCATCATTATTGTCTAACAATAACATGGTATTTTCTAATAAGCAACATCTTCAAACTCCACATCCAAAGAATGCTTAGTGACTAGTGTCTTATGAATTCACACAGAAAATGAACAATTCAACGCCAACAAGGAAGGATGTGGGTCAATGAATCTAATTATGTAACAGCAAGTTTATTGTTGAGAAGGATATTAAACTCTGGTCTTCTTGATCTACAAAGAGCAAAGCCTATTCGGCTGAGGAAGGATAATGTTATAGCAGTTAATTCAATTCAAATAGGACTCCGCAGGTGGTCAATTATTCAAGTAAAATATAGGATGGAAAAAAATTTCGTAGTCCTAGCTGGCAAGATCGCCCTAGTATTACAGCACATGTTGCTCTCTTTCACTATTTGAACTAAATTACTACTTAGTAAAAAGAAAATGCCTAAACAATTTGATTCATTTTTGAATGCTTAACTTTAACCTTCTATGATCTAAAATTCTATTCCTGACAAAAGACCTGCCTTGGATCTAATTTCTCAATATTCAAGATCAGGTGAAAGCAATCTCTGAAGTTCCGTTAACAAGTACTTCTCTTCCTCAATGACAACCTGAGGTTGACAATAGCTCAGTCTCAAAGTTTAGGAATTAGTGCTGTAGATAATCCTCACCTATCTTCCACATTAAAGTTTCAGAAGGCCTGAACCAGTGTGCGGAATGAAATTCCAGGGTAACTGCTTCCTAATATTTATCAATTTACAGCATTATTATGACCAGATAGGGAGTGGTGAATTGGCTCTGCCCTTATTAACCTCCTGTATTTGCCACAACAAAGATTTTAATTCTTTTTTTCCACACAATTGAAAGTTAGTATGAGTCAAAATTAAGGAACCAGGAATAAAGTTTTCTTGAGGGTCATAAACAGGCATCTTGTTACTAGTAACAGCAAGAAAAAATAAAATACAGTATCAAACACATTCATAAACACACTATAATGTTTGAAAAGGGGTGTGAATCTAATAGAAAAAGGAAAATTAAGAATATGCAGTTTTAAAACATAATCCTTAAAGTCCTTTAACTTGAGACCATGGTTGTTTAATTAATGCTTAAAAATGTGTTGCTGGAAAAGCGCAGCAGGTCAGGCAACATCAAAGGAGCAGGAGAATCGATGTTTCGGGCAATAGCCCTTCTTCAGGAAAATATCCTGAAGAAGGGCTTATGCCCGAAACATCGATTCTCCTGCTCCTTTGATGCTGCCTGACCTGCTCCGCTTTTCCAGCAACACATTTTTAAGCTCTGATCTACAGCATCTGCAGTCCTCACTTTCTCCTAGTTGCTTAATTAATATCTTGTAACATCAGCAGTGGAAAGATTTTCAAAGATCTTTTGAGTTTTTGTTTTATCACTGAGCCTGTTTTTGAGAAATAGAGAGAAGAAGAAAGTCTTTCAATTCTGCTGCTGTAAATCATTTTCTTTCTTTATGCTCTGTACCAGCAATTATTACCTGAAATACAGTTCCTCTCATGCCAATTGGTGAAACTTCCAGAGAGGTCTGAGTTAACATGAGATATAAATTTGAACAATTACTTTCAGTCATTTTGATATCATGTCAATTTTATTCAGATTGTTTTTTGTTCATTTATGGGACCATGGCATTGCTGGTTGGCCAGCATTTATTGCTCATCCCTAGTTGCCCTGGCGAAGGTGGTGGTGAGCTGCCTTCTTGAACTGCTGCAGTTCATATGCTATAGGTTGACCCACAATGCCTTAAGGAGAGAATTCCAGAACTTTCACCCAGTGATGGTAAAGGAATGGCAATAGATAGCAAATGGCTTGGAGGGGAACCTGTAGGTGGTGGTTTTTCCATATATCTGTTGCCCTTGACCTTCTAGATGGAAGTGATCATGGATGTACTGACCAGGGACTTGGGTGAATTTCTGCAGTGCATCTTGTAGATAGTAAACACTGTTGCACCTGAGCTTTGGTGGTGGAAGAATGCGTACTTGTGGATGTAATGACAATCAAGCAAGCTGCTTTGTCCTGGATGCTTCGTAATTGTTGTTGGAAATGCACTCATTCAGACAAGTAGGGAGTATCTCATAACACTCCTGACCCGTGCCTTATTGATGGTGGACAGGCTTTGGAGTGTCAGGAGGTAAGTTATTCACCACAGCATTCCCAGCTACTTATCTGTTCTTGGAGCTACTATGTTTATGTGGTGAGTCTAGTTGAGTTTCTGATTAATGCTAACCCCAAAAATGTTGGTAGTGTGAGATTCAATGATGGAAACATCATTAATATCAAGGGACAGTGGTTAAATTATCTCTTATTGGTGGTGGTCATTGCCTGACATTTGTGTGGCACAAATTTTATTTGCTGCTTGCCAGTCCAAGCCTGGATATTGTTGCATTTGTATGTGGACTGGTTCAGTATCTGAAGAGTTGTAAATTGTGCTGAACTTTGTGCAATCATTGGTGAACATTCCCACTTCCGACCTTAGATGGTTTCTTGGGTTTGACAAAACCTGAACAGCTGATCACTGTACCTGTGCCTCTTAATCAGTGCTTTTCTTTTTTTTAAAGCAATTTTAGTCAATGAAAAGGTTCCAGTTTGAAATTTGATGGCCTATTTTTATCATAATCAAAACAGCATATAGCAGAAATCGTACCTGTGACTCTCTAATTTCCAGCTGGTTGCATATATGGCCACCATTATAAAGACAGCTCTGAAAATGTTATATTTCTTTCTGTAATAAGGTCAAAATAGATTAACTGAGTCACATTGAACAGCAAAGTCCTACTTTATTTCCCAGACCACACAATGTACTCAGCCAGGGCAGCGAATAGTTAAGACAAAAGTACCCTTTGAACTCTAGGATTAAGAAGGGGAAAAAAATGGCTAAGTTTTCTGATCTTTTGTCACTGCTCAGGACCTGTTACGGGAATGTCATTTGTGTGAATGTCAGGTAAAGATCACGCCGAGCTTGTCTGTATTACTCCAGCGACAGAGTAACTGTGACTAGTCAGTAGTTGTTCAGGTTTAGAAGTGAACGAAACTTGGATCCAATGCCTGAAAGCTGATGTGCCACATCAAGGAGTCAATGCAGCAATGAAGAGGGAGGCACAGGGAGCATGTGGTGGAGAGGGCCAGGTTTATTAGCAAGAGGAAAACTGTGGTATTTAACAGGAGGAAATCATTTCTCACCATTATCTCAACACTTGCACATTCATGACATGTATTGAGATTCTCCCAGCACTAATTTGTCCTATTTTACCATGGAAAATTCTGTTGTACTGTATCTTAAAATGTTTTATTTATACTTTACATGGTGGATTATTCATCAACATTGGAGTGATGAATTGCACTAAATTAATATAAATTATGATATTATTTGCCTGACAAAACAAGTTTTGCCAGGCAAGCTATTTTCACAGCCCATCAGGTCAGTCTGTCTTTTTTTAACATTGCTTTGGCAGGATATAGACTTGTACAGTTGCAAAGCATGATTTTTCAATGTGGACTGTTTGCTATTGTTAGCTGTTTTCTTATTATAATTAGTGTTCAGAGTGCCAAGGTACTTCGCAATATATTAAAAATAATTTTCTTGTTTCATGAAGGAAGTTTAAATGAGAAAAGCAGTCAGTACAGTTTCTTATGCATTGTTAACATATTGGCAGCAGGAGCATGTCCCCAACATTAAAGATCAAATAAAATTTCCTCAGACTTGAACGTGATTTTTTTTTAAAAGAACAACTGTATGTTACACTATTTAAACTATAGACTTTTTAAAATTATAGACAGGCCACATAACTAGAATCTGATACAATTATTCACAACGAGTCATACATTTGTGTGAAATACAAAAGGTTTGCACCAAAATAAATGGGATGTGAAGGTTTGCTCATGCTTTTGCTGTGATCGAGAAGGCAGTACGCGGAAGGCAAATGCAGAAAGTGGAAGTTGATACTTTTTCTATTAATATTAATCATTAATGTCAAACTGCCATTTAACAAAGGCGACATTTAATGATTTTTTTTGTCAGTCATACAAAAAAATTACAAAAGTGAAAATGATAGGAAATGCGCAATTTAAAAATATCTCATGCTTTGAATATGTTGTGCTTATGATACAAGGTAAAAATAGGAAACTCAGAAGGATGTTGGACAGAAAATAATTGGATAGTGAATTAACTACAGTGTGCATCAACAAATTATCTTTCAGACATTAAGAATGAAATAAATTACTTATAATTTTGGGTCTCCTTTTTAACACTGCAGTTTTTTGAATAGTTTGGTGGGATATTCAACTCAACTGAATAGTAAATCACAATATTCAACTTGGAAAATGAAACTGTGAGAGAGCATTATTTTACATGGTCATGGTGAAAGAACACAGCTTGACTCTTTGTTGACAGAATGAAGGTCCAGCAAAAGATTCTTTCTGAGTTGGAATGGGAGCAAATCTCCGAGTGATAAATGTGTATCTCACCACACATAGTAGAAAGTGCACTAGGAAATATTTGACTTGAAGCAAATTCCCAAGAAAAGTAGCAACTTTTCATAGTGGGGATTACCAATATATTATGCACGATAATTTGTAAATAGCTGTCTGTACTGTAGGTTGCCACTGATTTTCATATACTGTAACATCAGTAGACCTCATCACTCAACCTTGCATTTTTTGCGTCACTTGATATTTGTTGTACCTAAGTGAATAGAAAATATAAGCTGCAGTTGTTGCTGGAGCCAATTTTTTATCATTTAAAACATACTTCATGGAATTTGGGTAAAAGTGGCAAGGCCGTTTCATTGTTCATCCCTAATTGCCCTTGAACTGAATGGCTTACTGCGCTGATTCAGAAGGCAGGTAAGTGTTAACCACATCATTGACTCCTAAAGAAAAGAATGGAAGTTTTTAACTTCTTTCAGTTTGACCCAACTTCTGCTATATTGTCTCCAAATAAAGAGGTCTTCAATCAAAGCCTGCAATATTTGTACTACTTTATTAAGGGTCATCACTGTCTTTTCCATCCTTTTCCTGTGGCTTACCTTGCTATAGCTCATACAAAATCAGCACGGTGGCTCAGTGGTTAGCACTGCTACCTCACAGGTTTGATTCTAGCCTTGGGCGACTGTGTAGAGTTTGCACATTCTCCTGCATCTGCGTGGGTTTCCTCCCACCATCCAAAGATGTGCAGGTTAGGTGAATTGGCCATGCTAAGTTGCCAATAGTGTTAGGTGCATTAGTCAGATGGGAAGTGGGTCTGGGTGGGTTACTCTTCAGAGGGTCGGTGTGGACTTGTTAGGCCGAAGGGCCTATTTCCACACTGTAAGTACTCTAATCCCAGAGGAATCTAAATATCAAAATCATTACTTAAGCAAATGTTTGTTTGCATTTCCTTTGATGAAAGTTGTGCAGTTATGTTTGCTGTCTCCTATTTTTTGATTTTTAGGTTATCAAGCCTGTGATAACTCTGAATGCAGAGACAGGGAAAGAAATGGGGATTAATCCAACACCCATTATCCAAAGATAGCATTAAGATGTGCCGTTGGGCAGTTGTACACCTCAGCAAAGGTATAAAATCACGTGAGACTACATCACTTAAAGCTGGTGTGTCTTGACTGAAACAGGTGCTGGATGTTGTGGAAGTGTGTTTGACCTGGGTTAAAAAATACAAGAATTGTATAGGTGATTGAAGCCTTGGTGCAGGAACAGGAGAGGGCAAGACATGTTGTCTATCCACAGAGGGTCAGGAGGCTTTCCAGACAGACTTTCATGAAGCTAATGGCAGAAAATAATTGTGGCTGTCAGTTACTGGAGTCTTTTCCCAAGGATCTGGACACTGTAAGAAGTTCAAATGTCTCTCATGAATAGTCAAGCTCAGTGAATACATCATTAAGTATCCTATGTAACCAACTGCAGAATTAAACTCACACATTGCTCAATGCACTCTCCATTATTCACCTATCAATAATTTTAACAATTATGACTTATGTCTGTTACTCATCTCCACACCTCAATCTCACACGTAGTTTTCCACTAGAACTACGCACATTTGTATGCACATCTTGTATGATAAGACCATAAGACCATACATCAGTATTCTACCAGTTATTTAATGACAAGTCACATCACCCAGATAGATTGCTCCACAATCACTGGAAGCACTTCTGTCTCACTTACAGAATGAACTGTTGTGTAGCCAGAAGCACCAACTCATAACCAATGGGGGGGGTAGCCATTTCTGAATTTTCCCAGTTTCATGCAGAAGAAAGACTGACCATTAGACTATATGATATAGGAGCAGAATTAGGCCATCCAGTCTGCTCTGCCATTCGGTCTCGGCTGATATATTTCTCAACCCCATTCTTCTGTCCTCTCGCATAACTTTGATCTCCTTACTAGTTAAAAAACCTATCTATCTCTGTTTTAAATGCATTCAATGCCTTGGCCTCTAAGGCCTTATAAAGCAATGGGTTCCACTGATTCACCACTCTCTGGCTGAAGAAATTCCTCCTCATCTCAGTTCTTAAGGATCGCCCCTTCACCCTATAGATGTGCCCTTGTGTCCTAGTCTCTCCTAACACTGGACTAAGTTAGAGACCCAAACTGACTACACAGACAGCTGTCATCTGTGGTAAGGCTTAGTGGACTAAAATACATCCCTCCTTATTGTGCTGAATGCATTTTATGCTCTGTTCAGAGGTAAGTTAGTGAAATGATGTCACCTGTCCCGAAAGCCTTGGGCGCACCTGTACTCACGGTCTCCGCCGCAGACATTAGATTGGCCTTTGTGAGGGTGAACCCACAGAAAGTGACTGGCTTGGATGGAGACCCCAGCTGTGCATTCAGATCCTGTGTGGACCAGCTGGCGGGAATACTCGCTGACATCTTTAACATCTCCTGACTACAATCCAAAGTCTCCACCTGCTTCAAGAGCACCAGCATCATCCCAGTACCAAAGAAACCACATGCAATATCCCTCAATGACTATTGCCCACTGGCTCTGATCTCCATAACTATGAAGTGTTTCAAGAAGTTACTCTTGGCTCCTATCAACTCTAGCCTCCCATCTTGCCTCAATCCCTTGCAATTTGTCTACCAGTGCAATAGTTCCATTGCAGACACCATCTCTCTGGCTCGACACACATTCATGGTACATCTGGATGTCAGACTTCTACTTATTGACCACAGCTCTGCCTTCCACACTACAACCCCGAACTCCAAGAGCTCCACAGCTCTGCCACCTGCAACTGATCCTCAATGCCCTGACCCACAGACTACAACCAGTGAGAATAAGCAACAGTACCCCCTTCACAATAATCTTCAACACCGGTGCCCTGACATAATGTGTACTCAGCCTCCTACTGTACCCCCTGTACACTCATGACTCTGTGGCTAAATTTCATCTGAACTCTATCTACACCACCATTGTAGGCCTGATATCAAACAATGCAAAGAGAGAGTACAAGAAAGAGATAGCGTGCTTGGTGACATGGTGGAAAGGTAACACTCTTTCCCTCATCATCAGCAAAACTAAAGAACTGATCATCGACTTCAGGAAGAAAGGGGGAGGGCATGCTCATATCTACATTAATGGAGCTGAGGTGGAGAAGATTAAGGGCGTCAAGATCCTTGGAGTGAAAATCAGCAGCAACCTGTCCTGGACCTCCCGTGATGATGCAACGGTCAAGGAGACACAACAACACCTCTTATTCTTCAGGAAGCTCAGAAAATTCGGCATGTCCAAGGAAAGTAATAGTGGATTGAGGACAGGGATTGAATAAAATTAATGTAAGGAAACAACGATAATGAAGAAATTCGTGGAAATAATGAAGAAATTCGTGGAAATAATGAGTAACACATCTCCAGGACATGATAGTTTTCAGCCAAAGGTGTTAAAGGAAGTAGGGAAGCACATGCACTAATTTTAGTCTTTTAGAGTTCCCGAGATACAGGAGTCAAAACTGTGGTTGTTAGAGTTTAATGGCAGCAAGTATGAAGTTATTCATTTTAGAGCAAAAAGGATAGACCAAGTTACTTTCTAGATGATATGAAGCTGAATAAAATCGATGTTCAAAGAAACTTAAGGGTTCAGGTGTATAGATCTTTAAATTGCCATGAATAGTGCAGAAAATATTCAAGAAGGCTGATGGAATGCTGGCCTTTATATCTTGAGTAGTGGAACACAAGAATGCAGAAGTTATGCTGCAGCTATACAAACCCTGATTAGACCCCACTTGGAGTACTGATAACATATATGGGCCCTACACCTTAGGAAGGATATATTGACCTTGGAGCAATTACAACATTGGAATGATATTTGAACTTCAGGAGTAAAGTTATGGAGAGAGATTACATAAATTGGACTTGTTTTCTTCAAAATTTAGAAGTTTAAGGAGTGATCTAATTGAAGTCTTCAAGATATTAAGAGGAAAAGACAAGTTAGAAAACTATTTTGATTCCAGAACTAGTGGACACAGGAGAAAGTGAGACTGTAGATGCTGGAAATCAGAGTCAAAAAGTGTGGTGCTAGAAAAACACAGCAGGTCAGGCAGCATCAGAGGAGCAGGACAGGCAATGCTTCGGGCATAAGCTCCATCAAGAATGTGGAGATGGCCCAAGGGTGCTGAGAGATAAATGGGAGGAGGGGTGGGGCTGGGCATGGGGGGGGGGGAATTCAGTTGGGATTGCATTGGATGGATGAAGGTGGGGGGGGTGATGGTGATAGGTTGGTGGGGAGGGTGGAGTGGATAGGTAGGAAGGAAGATGGACAGGTAGGACAGTTCAAGAGGGCGATGCCAAATTGGAAGGTTGGATCTGGGATACGGTTGGGGGAGGGGAGATGAGGAAACTGGTGAAATCAAAAATGATTCCGTGTGGTTGAAGGGTCCCAAGGCAGGAGAAGAGGTGTTCTTCCTCCAGTCATTGGGTGGCTAGGATTTGGCAGTGGAGGAGGCCGAAGACTTGCATGGCCTTGGTGGAGTGGGAGGGGGAGTTGAAGTGCTCAGCCACAGGGTGGTGGGGTGGTTTAGTGCATGGGTCCCAGAAATGTTCTCTGAAACATTCCATAAGTTGACGTCCTATCTCCCCAATATAGAGGAGACCACACCGAGAGCAAAGGACACAATAAATGAGGTGTTTGGAGGTGCAGGAAGATCTCTGCCGAATGTGAAAGGATCCTTTGGGGCTTTGGATAGAGATGACAGGGGAGATGTGGGCGCAGGTATTACACCTCATGTGGTGGCAAGGGAAGGTGCTGGGAGTAGAGGGTAGGTTGGTGGGAGGGCATGAACCTAACAAGGGAGCCGCAGAGGGAATGCTTAAAGGGATGGGGAGGGAAATATATCTCTTGTGGTGGGTCTGACTGTAGGTGGTGAAAATGGTGGAGGATGATGCGTTGCATACAAAGGTTGATGGGTTGGAAGGTGAGGACAAGGGGAGTTCTGTCCTTGTTGCGGTTGGAGGGTGGGGTTCACTGGTGGAGGTGCGGGAAGTGGTGGAGATGCATTGGAGGGTATTGTTAACCATGTGGGAGGGGAACTTGCAGTCCTTGAAGTAGGAGGCAATCTGAGATGTTCTGGAGAGGAATTGGTCCTCCTGGGAGCTGATGCGGTGCACGCAGAGGAACTTTGAGTACAGGATAGCATTTTTTCTGGGGGGAGGGTGGGAGGGGGCAGGAGGCGTTTCAAGGCAGCCGTGGGAGTCAGTGGGTATGAAGTGGATGTCAGTGTGGAGTCGATCATCGGAAAATGAAGATGGAGAGGTCCAGGAAGAGGAGGGAAGTTCCTAACATAATTTAGATAAATTTGAGGGCAGGGTGGAAGGAGTTTATGAAGTTGATGAACTGCTCAACCTCCTCATGGGACTCAGTGGACACAGTCCAAAAATTAGTTCCACGCCATTCAGGAGCGATGTTAGGAAGTGATTCTACAAACAGAGTGGTAGGGATTGTATACATGTCTTCTACTAATGATACTTAATGATAGACCAATTGTTAATTTTCAGTCAGAGATAGAGAAATGTTTGTTAAGCAAGGTATTAAAGAATAGGTGTGAAAGACAAGTATAGGGAGCTAGGTCACTGATTAGCCATGATCTCATTGAAGAGCAGAATAGGTTAAGTGGCCTACTCCTGCTCCAATGTTCTTATATTCCTAAATTCCTGATGTAAATACAGATTAAATGTATGGCACATCAGCAAACATGCCAGAAAACTTGCATATGATATCACAGAACCATAGATTTGTTACAATGCAAAAGAAGGACATTTGGCCATCATTTCTGCATTGACCATCTAAATTGGCAGCATGAATGAATGTCATATTCTCCCACCACCTTCCCTCCTATCGTCCACATCATTTCCATTTAAATAATCATCTAAAGCTCTTTTGAATGCTTTGACTGGACTTTCAGGCTCAGTCAACTTCACTGTAACTTTAGGCAGTGCATTTCCCACCCTAACTACTCACCAGGCAACATTTCATTTCTCACATCACATTTACTTCTGCAGTAAATCACTTTAATAGCTGTCACAGTCTTGGTCCATTTACAAGTTTCTCCCTACCTAGTCTCTTCGTTTCACACATGATTTTGAACATTTTAATGAAATCTCCTCTTCTTCCCCAATGAAACAGTTCCAACTTTCCAGCATTTCCTTGCACTGAAATTTGTCATCTCTTGAATCAAAACCTTCTGCACCCTCTCCAATATGTTCATATCCTTTCAAGGGTGTGGCATACAGAACTGTACAACACTTCAAACAAGTGTATTTTACAAGTTCAGCATAACCTCCTTGGGACTCTATGCACCTATTCATAAAGCTAAGGATACTCTATGACTTATTGACGGTTCTTTCCATCTGCACTCTCATTTTTAATGACTTATGAACAAATACACCCAAATCTCTGCTCCTACACATCCTTTAGAGTAGTACTTTTTACTTTATACCATCTGTTCATTCTCTTTCTACCAAAATGTAGCATCACAAACTTTACCACGGTGAACTTCATCAATTGCCTATCAGCCCATTCCCATTCCAATCCTGACCCTGGGAATTCCACTTCAAATCTTCCATGAGTCTGAAATGTATCTATTGACCTTTACTCTCTGAACTTACCTTGTATACATGTCGCTCTGTCTCTTTTATTCCACCAACTATAACATTTTACACAATTCTGTTGGATGGCACTCCTTTTGGACACCTTGTGGAAGTCCAGCTACATCCTCTCAACGTCATTACCCTCGTCACTTCTCTTTGTTCACTCTTTAAAGAACTCGAACTAGTTAAATTTTCTTTCTCTGAAGAAATCCATGCCAGTTCTCCCTGCTTACCCCACATTTATTCAAATAATTGTATTTTTATCCTGAGTTGCTGTTCTAGCAGTTAATCGAACTAGTCTGTAATTGTTGGGGTGATCCTGATAATCTTTTTTGAACAAGGGTGTAATGTTTGCAATTCTCTAGTCCTCTGGCACCAGGTGGCACTGAGTCCAGGTAAGACTAAAAGATTATGGCTGGTGTCTCTGCATTTTCCACTCTCACTTGCCTTAATTTTTGTGGAGGCATCTCATCTGGCCCAGGTACCTGCGGGCAACAGTAGCGTAAAAATAATCACTTTATTATCAATTTTGCATTCTTCCAATGACCGAGCTTCCTCTTTTGTCACCATAGCCTGGGTAACATCTGCTCTCTTTGTAAAGACAGGTGCAAATATTCATTGAATAGCTCAGAAGTACCCCCACTTCCATTTGTAAATCTCCCTTTTGGCCCCTATTCAGTCCCACAGCTCCTTTTATCATCTTTACCATATCGTGCTTTTGTCCTTTTTGATAGCTACCAATCTTTTTTTTATATCTAAGAGTATGGAAGAGTTTGACAGCAAATAGGCACAGAGTTTTGCACAAGGAACATATCTCCAGATGGTCAAACTCCAAGTGATCATGACATCTGATTGCCAATGTTTTCACATCCGTTACAGCAGAAACAGAAGCCAACTAATACCTGTGTGTTGCAGTGGGAGTAAAGTCTAAATTTATCCAAGTTTATCTGTCTGAGGATGATAACATCCTCCCACCACTGCTATGCACAATTGCTCAAACTGCTCTTGCCCTGGTGAAGTGGTGCAGTCAAAGCCAGGTCTTGTAAGCACAGGGTGTATTGTAAAAGGTATTATTTCTTTACTCTAAGGATAGCTACTGAGCAAATACAAAGAGAGCTCTTTCACAGATGTCAGATTACATTGAACTGGAGTTTGGTGATTTATGGGCTTGATCTACTCTGAATCCTATTTTAATGCTTCTTTACATTAATTATAACTTATGGATTTTCCTCTACCAATGGCTGACTTAGATCCCAGTCTGATATGTTTCATAAAAACTTCTTTCTTGAATCTATAAAACATTAAACATTTCTATTAAGTACATCTCTCTAGTACATCTCTCTTTCCAGATTCTTGTATATGATGACCAATATCACTATTTCATCACGTTACACATCACAGTGTTTTACATTTCCCCCTCAACTTTTTACTAACATTCCTAAATTATTTTCTTGAATTATTTATATTCCTATCAATTCTATCTGAAGTCCAAACTACACAGGTTAAGCCTTTGTGCCAAAGATGCAAAAGCACCTCTCCCATGTCTTGTTTATGCTATTGTCTTCAATCAATTCCATGAATCGATAACTTTCTGTGAGTTAATTGACCTAGTTTTCTTGTCACTGAATATTGCAAGCTCGGGAATTAAAATACTTTCTATTCATTCACAGGATGTAGGCTTTACTAGCTGGGTCAGCATTTATTACCCAGAAAGCTATTGACAGTCAATCACATTGCTGTAGGTCTGGAGTCACATGTAGACCAGACCAGGTAATGATGGAGTAGTTTCCTTTCCTAAAGAACATCAGTAAACCAGCCAGATCTTTCCTGCACAATTGGCATTGGGTTCATGATCACCAGAGGCTCTTAATTTCAGATTTGTTTTGACTTCAAACTCCACCATCGTCATGGCAGAATTCAAACCTACAAGCCCATCAATAGTCTAGAGATAGTACCACTAGGCCATCGCCTTCCCTTTTTTTTTCATGAAGCTTAGTAATATTAGAAGTTTTCTGTTTCTCCTGAACTATCAGAGTTTGAATGAGAAAGGATCACGGTTGTTCAGTTTATTTAAGGACTGCACCTTCAGACTGTCAATATTTGACCAATATCCTTTGACCTGGTAGTGATATTGCTAAAGCTTTCAATCTATGCCTGTTCCTACTTGAGTTCTTCTACTTTTCTTTTTCATCATTCTCTACATTTCTTCATGGTCACCTGATGTAATGTTCAATTTTAGATTCTGCTTCAACAAGAGAACTTGAGATTTCAATCTTTGGCAAGTAAGCAACTGTGTTGATATGAATCCGCTACTTACGGGTATCAGTCTGTAATTCAGTAAGACTAAATCCCAATCAGTATTCTTACAGTCTTATATTTGAAGGCTGAGATCAACGGATTTTTAATTAGTAAGGGAATCAAAGGTTATGGAAAAAAGGCAGGAAACAGGAGTTGAGAATAATCAGACTAGCAATGATCTTAGTGAATGACTGAGCCAACTTGATGGGCCAAATGGCCTACTTCTGCTCCAAGGTTTTATGGATGTAAGGCATTTGTATGGTCTTCACCTCTCTAGCTCTCTTAATTGGCCTGCAAAAGAGGAGGACGGCTAGTAAATTAATTGATTTTATATCTTCTGCATATTTCTTGAAGTATTATGAATGGTGGGGCATTATCCAAGACAATTTCAGCTGGAAAACTATGAATTAAAAATATATTATTTCAGGCTCTTATCACTGGTTTGGCTGTGCTGGTGTCACCACCTTGCGTAATAACCTTTGATTAGGCACACTTTTCTTCAGCAGTCAAAGAGATCCAGTCGCAAACTTTGCCAAGGCCTATCTAAAAATTAGATGGCAATAAAGATTCTGTTGGCATTTGGCTATTAATTGCACAAATGTGACAAGACAATAGTAGATAATTTCTCAATTGTTTAAGAAATTTTTGACAACCACAGTTTGCTGAGCACTATCTACATTTCACAATTCCCAAGAGAACACCATGGATTCTATGATGTATCTTTACCCCTATAGCGTTCCTCTCTTGGGTATTACTAGCTCGTGATGGAATGTAAGAAGATCATCCATTATCATCAGATATTCTTTCTGCTGTAGGCTTTTATTTCTACTTTCCCTGGTCAATCAGGTTACTCTGGATATCAATAACCCAAGGCAATTCTAACAATGGAATGTACTCAATGGAATGTACTTATTACAGCAAAGCATACAACAAGAAATACAGCAAAAAACTTGCTCTTGCAAATCTTGTAATCACAAATGAACTATTTTATGCGGACTTTTATGAAGATGTTATCAGAACAGGTATCAATCTGTGCAGTCTCAACTTCAAACTATTGATCAGAAGATCTCCTCAGTTAGTTAATTGTTCTACAAGATAAGGGCTTTTGATAGTGTTTCCATACAAAGAAGTTTTACATTTACATGCTTGACACTATCCAGTCTCCAGCAAGTGATCAGGACAAAGTGAGGACTGCAGAGGCTGGAGATCAGAGTCAAGAGTGGGGTGCTGGAAAAGTACAGCAAGTCAGGCAGCATTGGAAGAGCAGAATGCCTGAAACTCCTTGGTTCTCCTACTCCTTGGTTGCTGCCTGACCTGCTGTGCTTTTCCAGCACCACACTCTCTACTCAAGCAAATGATCGGTTTGACTAATAGCAAACATCACAAATGTGTCACCTACCATGGCCTGTTTGATCAACTAACTCATTAGGACTTGCTCTTTCTCCTCGGAAAGAGTCTCATCTCTTGCTTTTAAAGTATTCTAACCTCAGCTTTAGCTTGTGTTTGATTTTTACCATGGTGACATAATCCAATCAATAATATGCAGTGTACAATTTTGTGACAACCCCAAATTCAGCTGATAAATCGTCGATATTACCACATCAACTTCACTGTCTGTTTTAATCAAAACTTCAGCTTTCCCAGAGACACTGTGACAGTTCAGCCCATTACTGCTGACTTGCAATGCTTGATGTAAACACGGGTAGGTTCCTTCAGCAAAGCACAGAAAAACATTTTAAAACCAGTGACTTTTCCAATTATTAGGACATTACTACACTTCATATGTTTCTTCCTCATTTCATGTAACTTCATTTAACTTTATTTTGGCTAACCCGAAAAATTTTAGGTTAGTATCTACACTTAACCATGATATTTCTGCAAGAATTTATTGTTTGGTATATATTTTGATCAATCTTCTTACAATGTTTCCTCACCTGGATATGTTTGTAGTTTCTTTCTCAGAAGCTGACTGACTATTTTTTGTAATTCCCATCTTTGAAATAAGTACTAACTCTTGGGTTGCTTCTTGATCACAATTGTCTAGATAATGTGTCTGTCATCATTCTAGATGTTTTATTCTTCCAGGAGAATTGCACATTGCTGACAGAGTTAGCATTTGTTTCCCATCCCGAATAAATCTTGAACTGAAGGGCTTGCAAGAGGAAAGTGAAAAATCACAGATTATTCTGGACTGGGAGAAAGTGAGGACTTGCAGATGCTGGAGATCAGAGTTGAGAGTGTGGCGCTGGAAAAGCACAGTAAGTCAGGAAGCATCCGAAGAGCAGGAGAATTGACATTTCAGGCATGAGCCCTTCATCAGGTAACAATTATTCTGGACTGGAATCATATATAAGCCAAATGTAGGGATGACAGAATACCTTCCATAGATGATAATGGTGAACCAGATGAGTTTTTACAACAATTTGATTGGATTCATTTTCATGCCTACCTAAGTATAGTGAACAGCTTTGTTTAAGAGCAGTACAGGCAGATCATAGAAAGCAAGGACATATAGATCGTAGGGTGAAAGCTGTTCTCCTCCTTTCTTTACTTTCTTTAATTTTGCTGACATTGAGAGAAAAGTTGTTTTCATTGCACAATGTCACCAAGCCCTCTATCTCCTTTCGCTATTCTGCCTCAACATTGTTTGATATCTGTCCTACTCCGGTGGTGTCATCAGTGAACTTGTAGATAGAGTTCATTCAGAATTTGGCAGCGCAGTTGTGGGTGTACAGGGAGTACAGTAGGGGGCTGAGAATGCATTATGGAGCGGGGGGGGGGGGGGGGGGGGGGGTCTTGAGCTTGACTGTTATTGTGGAGAAGGTGCAGTTGTCTAGCCTCACTGATTGCTGACTGTGGGTCTGGAAGCTGAGGATCGAGTTGCAAAGGGCGGAGCCGAGACCAAGGTCATGGAGTTTTGAGATCAGTCTGGAGAGATAATGCTGTTGAAGGTGGAGCTGTAGTCAATGAGCAGGAGTCTGCTGTAGGTGTCCTTGTTGTACAGGTGTTCCAGGGATGAGTGCAGGTCCAGGGAAATGGCATCCGCTGTGGCCCTGTTATGTCGGTAGGCAAATTGTAGGGGATCTAGGCAGGCTGGGAGACTGGAATTGATGTGGGCCCTGACCAGCCTCTCGAAGCACTTCATAGTTTTTGCAGTCAGAGCCACTGGGCGGTAGTCATTAAGGCACATTGCATGTGCTTTCTTTGGTATGGGGATGATGGTAGTCTTCTTGAAGCAGGTAGGGACTTCGGCCTGGAGGAGGGAGAGGTTGAAAATGTCAATGAATACTTCCACCAGTTGGTCTGCACAGCATCTAGGTCCCTGGCCAGGAACACTGTCTGGGCCTGTTGCTTTCCTTGGGTTGACTCCCAGGAAGACTGATTTGATGTCTGCAGCGGTGACCGAGGGAACAGGTGTGTCTGGGGCTGTTGAGGCAGGCATCGCCATGCTGCTGGCATTCTGCTCAATCTGAGCATAGAGAGCATTGAGCACGTAGGGGTGGGGATGTGTCTTTGTCTGCTATCTTGCCTGCTTTATTTTGTCTCCAATAATGTTGTTTGGCCCTCGCCATGGGTGACGGGAGTCTGTTTGGTAGGTTTGCGCCTCTAACTTGGTCTGGTACTCCCCTTTGGCATCCCTGATGGCTTTGCAGAGGTCATATCTGGATTTCCTGTATTGTTTTGGTTCATCTGATTTGAACTCTGCACTTTTGATCTCCAGTAGGGAGTGGATTTCCCAGTTCAACCAAGGTTTCCCATTAGGCGACACCTGGATTGTCTTCTTTGGACCAGCATTGTATTTCTTTCTGCGAAGGATCCTCCCATTTCAGCTTCTGCTTGTAAGCTGAGAGGAGGAACACAGTGCTGTGATCTGATTTTCCAAAGAGTGGGCGGGGATAGAGTGGTAGGCGTCTTTGATGGTTGTGTAGCAGTGACCTAGGATGTTCAATCTTGTAATGGGACAGGAGATGTGTTGGTGGTGTTTTGTCAGCACTCTCTTGAAGTTAGCTTGGTTGAAGTTTCCGGCCATGATGGATAAGGTCTTAGGAATTTTGTCTCCAGAGCGTTTAGTGGCATTAATATTGAGATTAGCATAATAATTCCATCTAAAAGTGGAAGAACTGTGGATGCTGGAAATCAGAAACAAATACAGAAATTGCTGGAAAAGCTCAACAGGTCTGGCAGCATCTGTGGAGAGAAGTCAGAGATAACATTTTAGGTGCAGTGACCCTTCTTCCAAACATGTTTTCGTTTTTGGTAACAATTCCACATTTAATTTAATTTAAATTCTGTCAGCTGACATGGTGGGATTTGAACCTGTGTCTTTAGAAATAAATTTAGGCCTCTGGATTATTATTATTCCAGTGATGAGACTGATACTCCTGGCGGCATGGTGGCTCAGTGGTTAGCATTGCTGCCTCACAGCACCAGGATTCCAGGTTCAATTCCAGTCCTGGGCAACTGTCTGTCTGGAGTTTGCACGTTCTCCCTGTGTCTGTGTGGGTTTCCTCCCACAATACAAAGATGTGCAGGTCAGGTGAATTGGCTGTGCTAAATTGCCCATAGTGTTAGGTGCATTAGTCAGAGGGAAATGGGTCTGGGTGAGTTACTCTTCGGAGGGTCGGCGTGGACTTGTTGGGCCGAAGGGCCTGTTTTCACACTGTAAGGAATCTAATTAAGGGTGAGGGTATATGTGGAGCCTCCTTCTGTTAGTTGTTTACTTGTCCACCACCAGTCATGACCAGTTGTGAAAGAACTCCAGAGCTTGCAGCTGTTCAGGTGGAATTGCTTATATCTGTCTCGTGCTTGCTGCTGAGGAAGGGTCGCTGGACCCGAAACACGAACTTTGATTTTTCTTCAGAGATGCTGCCAGATCTACTGAGCTTTTTCAGCAACTTCTGTTCTGGTTTTTAGTCACACATTGTGAGAGATTCAACATAGATTGAGTTTAACACGATGCAGAATTGTGAGATTTCTGCTGTTGGAACTTACATCTAGAATGTACTTGAACCTTTTACAAACACCAGATGGTGCAGCTGAATTGTATCTAGTCCCTAAGTTTGATTCTTCAGCAATGATTAGCTTCATCAAAAATAATATGTGATTTCTCAACACTGGGGACTAATTGGTCAATCTGTTTTACCTCATAAAATATCTAAACAATAAATTTAAAAAGACAACAATTGAAAATTGAAATAGTTCCAGACATTACAAATTAATAATAACCAGTAAAATTTGCTTGTGTTGATATTAGCAGATGAATATCTCATGTTTGTGTAACATTCCTCTGCTTGCTATTTTAAATAGCTCTATCTCTATTAAAATAATGAACAGAAGCCTGTCATGAGACCGCATTGTGTTCATCTGTCTCAGTCTAACTTTACATTTGTGGCATCTATTAACCCATAGACAAAATTAATTTTAAAAGTGCTGGATGAACTTCTGAGTTATTTTTAGTGTAGTGGTAAATTAATTTACATAAATTAAACTCAGAGCTATTTTAAAATAGGCAGTCTTACCATTGAGGGCAAAGCAGCAGAGGGAGTAGAACCATAGAATCATACAGCTTGGAAACAGAACCTTCGTATAACTCTTCATGCCAACCAATTTTCTCAAACTCAACTAGTCAAATTTGCCTGAATTTGCCCCATAGCCCTCTAAACCTCTCCTATTCATGTATCTGTCCAATTGTGAATAAATCTCTATAAATTACTTGTGAACTACAGACAACATGTCATCAAGGATTTTTTAAGAAATTGTTTTTTTTTTAAATGTTCAATAATCAAGGTTTTCCATTGCTAAATTTCTTTCAGAGTAAATTTGATTGCCAGTTTCACGAACTATCCTGAACAGAATTAGGAGAATGATTTTGTTTTATGTTTGCTGTGTCAGATCTTTAATGAAATAATGTTCCAAATTAAGTGCAAGAAATTTTGTTTAAAATTAAAGCAGCAAAGGAGAAACATCAGACTGATCTCCTACAGATACTGTTTGAAGTGTAAATTGGCTATTGTTCAAATTTAGTCTATGTGATAATTTGAACAGATTGTTACAATCGAGATGGATTTCTTTCCTGATTCTGCAAGCTCTCTGGTCACAATAAAGTGTGAATTTAAAGTAAAGATGATGTTGCCACTTATATTTAGCTGGCTGGACAGCTGGTTTGCGAAGCAGAACGATGCCACATTGTGTAGGTTCAATTCCCACACTGGCTGAACTTACTATGACAAACTCTCCTTTTCAATCTCTTCCCTCATCTGAGATGTGATGACTGTCAGGTTAAACTACCACCAGTCATCTCTCTGTATTGAGAGTTACCTGCCCTATCGTGCCATAAGATTATGGTGAATTTATCACTTTATTACTTTGCGCAACTACCAGATGTAAGGTTCTATAAGTATAAAGTTAGTAGATAGATTATTGCAAAGGGAACTGTGAGTTCAGAAAAGAAAATATTCCTTAACTTGTCCAAATGTTGGTCTGCGGTTCTGAAGAAGAGTCCCACCTGACATAGTTTTGACTTGGACTCAAAACATTAACTATGTTTTCTCTTTCCATGGATGCTGCAGGACCTGCAGAGTTTTCCAAACACTTTGCTTTTAATTCAGATATCCATCCTCCATGATATTTTGTTTTTTATTTTAATTGATAGCAAGGAATGCAAGCAAAATTGGAGTCAATGGGAATCAAAGAGTAATCCCACTGCTAGTTGGACTCATATGTGGCACAAAGGAAGATGGTTGTGGTTGTTGAAAGTCAGTCCTATCAGCTCCAGGACATCTCTGCAGGAATTCCTCACAGTAAATAGTTCCTAATTAACCTGTCTAGGGATGTTATGACACTCATCTGGAGCAGGTAGACTTGAACCTGGGTCTTCCAGTTCACAGGTACCAGAACAGCCCTTCAAATTCTTCAGAGTGGTTTTGTGTACAGACAATCCTTTTCCCTAATCAACTTGTTCAGAGATTATATTGCACACCTCTAAGCCAGTGGGACTTGAATCCAGTCCTCTTTACTCAGAGATTGGGACATAACTACTGTATCACAACAACCCTAACCCTGCAATACAGAGCAGATAGTTTCTAACCAAACTGTTCATATTTATTATTACACACCTCTGGGTCAGCTGGGACTTGAACCCTGGCCTCCTGGCCCAGATGTGTGGTCACTGCCACCACACTACATGAGCCCTTCCAATTTCTCAGGCTATTGTTTCTCCCCATCACCACATAAACCATGGAATTCCTCGGAATAGTGTCCTGGGCCCAACCATCTTCAGCTGCTTCATCATTTATCATCTTCGAAAATAATGGCAGAAGTGGGGATATTGGCAACATCATTCATGGCTCCTCAGATATGGAAGCAGTCTAGTCATTGGAAATGGACTCCATGGTCACTCTTTTGCTTTACAGATCTCAATATCCTGACATTTAGACCAAAGACCATAACAACACAAAAATGGCCCTTTAGCCCATCAAGATTGTGTTGATACATGATACCTTTCTAAACTAAAAATCTTTTGTCTCTGAATCCCTCTATTCCCTGCCTTTTCATAGTATCCATAAAGATGTCTCTTAAACGTTGTTGTTGTATCCACCTCCATCACCTCTTCTGCCAGCTCATTTTTTACATCATTCTCTGTGTTAAAAAAAAGCCTGTCTCTCACATCTCTTTTAAAATTACCCCCTTTTACCTTAAACTTATGTCCCTTAGTAATTCCCATTTCTACCCTGGGAAAAAAAAGACTCCAACTACTTATTCTATCCATCCCTCTCATAATTTTGTAAATGTCTATCAAGCCAACCCTCATCCTTTGATGTTCAATTGAAAACAAACCAAGTTTGTCCAATCTCTCCTCATAGCTAATACCCACCAATCTAGGCAACATCCTGGTCAACCTTTTCTGTACAGTCTCCAAAACCCCCATATCCTTCTGACAATGTGGCGACCAGAATTACACACAAATTCTAAATGTGGCTGAAGTAAAGTTTCATACAGCAGCAATATGATTTGTGCACTTTTATACTTCATTTCCAACCAACATTCTCTGACAAGAATGCCATATGCCTTCTTGACCACCTTATCCATTGGCGTTCCAACTTTCAGGAAACTGTCGACCTGTATGCCTAGTTCCCTCTGTGTGTTGATGCTGCATGCAAGTCTGGTCTCCTTCCTATCGGAAAGATGTTGTGAAACTTGAAAGGGTTCAGAAAAGATTTACAAGGATGTTGCCAGGGTTGGAGGATTTGAGCTATAGGGAGAGGCTGGACAGGCTGGGGCTGTTTTCCCTGGAGCATCGGAGGCTGAGGGGTGACCTCATAGAGGTTTATAAACTCATGAGGGGCATGGATAGGGTAAATAGACAAAGTTTTTTCCGTGTAGTGGGAGAGTCCAGAACTAGAGGGCATAGGTTTAGGGTGAGAAGGGAAAGATATAAAAGAGACCTAAAGGACAACTTTTTCACGCAGAGGGTGGTACATGTATGGAATGAGCTGCCAGAGGAAGTGGTGGAGGCTGGTACAATTGCAATGTTTAAAAAGCATTTGGATGGGTATATGAATAGGAAGGGTTTGGAGGGATATGGGCCGGGCACTGGCAGGTGGGACTAGATTGGGTTGGGATACTTGGTCGGCATGGATGGGGTTGGACCGAAGGGTCTGTTTCCATGCTGTACATCTCTATGACTCTATTTACTATATATTTCCTTCCTGCATTAGATCTTTCAAAATGTGTCATGTTGCATTTGTCCAGATTAAACCCTATCTGCCATTTCTGTACCATGAGTCTGGCCTACCTATTTCCTGCTGTATCCTCTGGCAATCCTCTCACTACTCACAGTTCCATCAAGCTTTGTGTCATCCACAAATTTATTAATTAGGCCCTGTCCATTCTCCTCCAAATCATGTGCTTGTATGTAATCCTAGCACTGATCCCTGTACAACACCACTGGTCACAGATCTCCAATCTTATTACTTCTACCGCTGCTCTCTATCTTCTATGACTAAGCTATATCCAAGTAACTTCACCTCCTGATTTAAGAACCTTGTCAAAAACCTCACAAAAGTCCAGATTGACAATGTCCGCCTCCCTGCCCTCATCAATCAGCTTGACATTTCCTCAAAAAACTCAGTCAAGTTTATGAGACACAATCTTCCCCACACAAAGCAATACTGCCTTTCGCTGATGTGTCTATTTTTTTTCTAAGTGTGAGTCATTCCTATCCGAAAGAATCTTCTCCAATAATTTTTCTCCCACTAAGGGTCATTGGTCTGTAATTTCCCAGAATATCCCTGTTGCTCTTAAACAAAGGAACATATTGGCTATTCTTCACTCCTGTGGGACCTCCCCCGTGACTAAACAGTATGTAAAGGTTTTGGACAAGGCCTCAGCTTTCTCAGCATTCTAGGATAGATCCCATTGGATCCTGGACTTGCATACCTTAATGCTTTTCAAAACACCCAGCACCTCCTCCCTTTTTATATTATTATAGAATATCAATTTATCCCTCCCAAGACTCACCAACCACATGTCCTTCATGTTTGTGAATACTGATGCAAAGTATTTGTTAAGGACCTCACTGACTTCCTCTGGCTCCATGCATAAATTACTTCCGTTGTCCTGTATACTAAGGAAGTCAATCCAGGCTTTCCCCAACAGGAAACTCTGGATGAATCAGGACGTACAAAACCTGCTAAAAACCAGATGTGAGGCTTTCAGATCAGGAGACCCACTCAAATATAAGGAATCCAAGTATGACCTTCGCAGAGCCATTAAGACAGCCAAGGACCAATACCGATCCAAACTAGAGACCCAGACAGACACCCGGCGACAATGTTAAGGACTGAATGACAGAAAAAGAGATAGTGCAAGATAGCAGATGATGACATATCCCTCCCAGATCGTCTCAAAGCCTTCTATGTTCGCTTTGCGCAAACTTTCGACGGAGAGGTAACATCTAATCCGACAAGTCCTGAGGAACCTATCCCAATAGTCACTGCATCAGAGGTCAGATCAGTTTTCCTTTGTGTGAATCCAAAGAAAGCGATAGGACCAGACGGAGTACCAGGCCGTGCACTCAGAGCATACGCAGAGCAATCGGCAGAGGTCTTCTCGGACATCGGAAATTACGACACATCTGGATAGTAGTAACAGGATAGGTCAGAGTCAGCATGGATTTATGAAGGGGAAATCATGCTTGACTAATCTTCTGGAATTCTTTGAGGATGTAACTCTGAAGATGGACGAGGGAGATCCAGTAGATGTAGTGTACCTGGACTTTCAGAAAGCTTTTGATAAAGTCCCACATAAGAGGTTAGTGAGCAAAATTGGGGCGCATGGTATTGGGGCCAAAGTACTAACTTGGATTGAAAATTGGTTGGCTGATAGGAAACAAAGAGTAGTGATAAACGGTTCCATTTTGGAATGGCAGGCAGTGACCAGTGGGGTACCGCAGGGATCAGTGCTGGGACCGCAGCTTTTTAAAATATATGTTAATGATATAGAAGATGGTATTAGTAATAACATTAGCAAATTTGCTGATAATACTAAGCTGGGTGGCAGGGTGAAATGTGAGGAGGATGTTAGGAGATTACAGGGTGACCTGGACAAGTTAGGTGAGTGGTCAGATGCATGGAAGATGCAGTTTAATGTGGATAAATGTATGGTTATCCACTTTGGTGGCAAAAACAGGAAGGCAGATTATTACCTAAATGGAATCAATTTAGGTAAAGGGGCAGTACAGAGAGATCTGGGTATTCTTGTACACCAGTCAATGAAGGTAAGCAAGCAGGTACAGCAGGTAGTGAAGAAGGCTAATAGCATACTGGCCTTCATAACAAGAAGGATTGAGTATAGAAGCAAAAGGGTTCTTCTGCAGCTGTACAGGGCCCTGGTGAGACCACACCTGGAGTACTGTGTGCAGTTCTGGTCTCCAAATTTGAGGAAAGATATTCTGGCTATTAAGGGAGTGCAGCATAGGTTCACAAGGTCAATTCCTGGAATGGCGGGATTACCTTACACTGAAAGACTGGAGCGACTGAGCTCGTATACCCTTGAGTTTAGAAGACTGAGAGGGGATCTGATTGAGACATAAAGATTATTAAAGCATTGGACAATCTGGAGGCAGGAGACATGTTTCCGCTGATGGGTGAGTGCTGAACCAGAGGACACAGCTTAAAAATACGGGGAAGACCATTTAGGACAGAGATGAGGAGAAATTTCTTCACCCAGAGAGTGGTGGCTGTGTGGAATGCTCTGCCCCAGAGGGCAGTGGAGGCCCAGTCTCTGGATTCATTTAAGAAAGAGTTGGATAGAGCTCTCAAGGATAGTGGAATCAAGGGTTATGGAGATAAGGCAGGAACAGGATACTGATTAAGGATGATCAGCCATGATCATATTAAATGGTGGTACAGGCTTGAAGGGCAGAATGGCCTACTCCTGCACCTATTGTCTATTGTCTATCTTCAACTTCTCCCTGGTACTGTCCCTGCCTGTTTCAAGAGGGCCAACATCATCCCTGTGCTTAAGAAGGCTCATGCAGCATGTCTGAATGTCTACTGCCCAGTGGCCCTAACTCCAGTGGTCATGAAGTGCTTTGAAAGGCTGGTCATGGCATTAATCAAATCCAGCCTCCCCACTACTTTTGACCTACTCCAATTTGCCTATTGGACCAACAGATCCATGTCAGATGCCATATCACTTGCCCTGCACTCCTCCCTAGAACATCTTGACACCAAGAACAGCTACGTAAGAATCCTACTCATTGACTACAGTTCAGCCTTCAACACTATTATGCCCTCGAAACTGATTACTAAACTTAGTGATCCTGGACTAAGCCCCACTCTCTGCAACTGAATCCTCAATTTCCTGACGCACAGGCCTCAATTAATGAAGATTGGGGACAATAATTCATCCTCAGTAACACTCAACTGGAGTCGCCCAGGAGTGCATACTCAGCCCCCTTCCGTACTCACTGTATACCCATGACTGCGTTGCCAAATACCAGACTAATGCCATTTACAAGTTCGTTGATGACACCACCATAGTCGGTTGAATTTCAGATGGTGACGAAATAGACTACAGGCTACAGACCTGGAAAAGTGGTGCAGTGAGAACAACCTAGCTCTCATACCAGCAAAACCAAGGAACTCATTACTGACTTTCAGCAGGATGTTACTCATGCCCCCGACACATTCACAGCACAGAGGTGAAATAAGTGGAGAGTGTCAAGCTCCCGGGGGTGGTCATCCACAACAAGCTTTCTTGGACTCTTAATGTGGATGCACTGGTTACAAAGTCCAACAATGGCTCTTCTTCCTCAGGCAGCTCAGAAAATTTGGCATGATGGCAAATACCTTTGCCAAAGTTTATAGATGTGCCATCGAGAGCATTCTGTCTGGATGTATCACTACCTGGTATGGCAACTGCACCATTCAAGATCAGAGACAGTTACAGAGTGTGGTGAACTTGGCCCAGACAATCACAAAGGCCAACCTCCCATCTATAGAATCCATCCACCAGGCCCACTGTCAAGGAAAGGTCACCAGCATCCCATCTTAGCAATGTTTTTCAACAACCTCTACCATCTGGGAGAAGATACGGAATCCTGAGCACATGTACCAGCCGGTTTTGTAACAGTTTCTGGATCAGTGGTGCTGGAAGAGCACAGCAGTTCAGGCAGCATCCAACGAGCAGCGAAATCGACATTTTGGGCAAAAGCCCTTCATCAGGAATAAAGGCAGTGAACCTGAAGCGTGGAGAGATAAGCTAGAGGAGGGTGGGGGTGGGGAGACAGTAGCATAGAGTACAATGGGTGAGTGGGGGAGGGGATGAAGGTGATAGGTCAGGGAGGAGGTTGGAGTGGATAGGTGGAAAGGAGATAGGCAGGTTGGACAAGTCCGGACAAGACATGGGGACAGTGCTGAGCTGCAAGTTTGGAACTCGGATGAGGTGGGGGAAGGGGAAATGAGGAAGCTGTTGAAGTCCACATTGATGCCCTGGGGTTGAAGTGTTCTGAGGCAGAAGATGAGGCGCTCTTCCTCCAGGCGTCTGGTGGTGAGGGAGCGGCGGTGAAGGAGGCCCAGGACCTCCATGTCCTCAGCAGAGTGAGAGGGGGAGTTGAACTGTTGGGCCACGGGGCGGTGTGGTTGATTGGTGCGGGTGTCTCGGAGATGTTCCCTAAAGCGCACTGCTAGGAGGTGCCCAGTCTCCCCAATGTAGAGGAGACCACATCGGGAGCAACGGATACAATAAATGATATTAATGGATGTACAGGTAAAACTTTGGTGGATGTGGAAGGCTCCTTTCGGGCCTTGGATAGAGGTGAGGGAGGAGGTATGGACACAGGTTTTACAGTTCCTGCAGTGGCAGGGGAAAGTGCCAGGATGGGAGGGTGGGTTGTAGGGAGGCGTGGACCTGACCAGGTAGTCACGGAGGGAACGGTCTTTGGGGAAAGCGGAAAGGGGTAGGGAGGGAAATATATCCCTGGTAGTGGGGTCGTTTTGGAGGTGGTTGAAATGTCGGAGGATGATTTGGTTTATGCGAAGGTTTGTAGGGTGGAAGATGAGCACCAGGGGCGTTCTGTCCTTGTTACAATTGGAGGGTTGGGGTCTGAGGGTGGAGCTGCAGGATGTGGATGAGATGCATTGGAGGGCATCTTTAATCACGTGGGAAGGGAAATTGCAGTCTCTAAAGAAGGAGGCCATCTGGTGTGTTCTATGGTGGAACTGGTCCTCCTGGGAGCAGATACAGTGGAGGCGGAGGAATTGGGAATACGGGGTGGCATTTTTGCAAGAGATAGGGTGGGAAGAGGTGTAATCCAGGTAGCTGTGTGAGTCGGTGGGTTTGTAAAAATGTCAGTGTCAAGTCGGTCGTCATTAATGGAGATGGAGAGGTCCAGGAAGGGGAGGGAGGTGTCAGAGATGGTCCAGGTAAATTTAAGGTCAGAGTAGAATGTGTTGGTGAAGTTGATGAATTGCTTAACCTCCTCGCGGGAGCATGAGGTGTCGCCAATGCCGTCATCAATGTAGTGGAGGAAGAGGTGGGGAGTGGTGCCGGTGTAATTACGGAAGATCAACTGTACGGAAGATCAACCGGGCAGTGCGAGGTTCCCGGACTATGAGGTTGGAAGCTGAGGGTGCTCAGCTTCCAACCTCATAGTCCAGGAACCCCGCACTGCCCGGTTCTACCTCTTTCCCAAGATCCACAAGCGTGATCACCCTGGCCGACCCATTGTCTCAGAATGCTCCTGCCCCACTGAACTCATCTCTACCTACCTTGACACTGTCCTATCCCCCCTAGTCCAGGAACTCCCCACATACGTTCGAGACACCACCCACGCCCTCCTCCTCCTCCAAGACTTCTGTTTCCCCGGCCCCCAACGCCTCATCTTTACCATGGATATCCAATTCCTCTACACCTCCATCCGCCATGACCAGGGCCTCCAAGCCCTCTGTTTCTTCCTCTCCCGATGTCCCCAACAGTACCCTTCCATCGATACTCTCATTCGTTTGGCCGAACTGGTCCGCACCCTTAACAATTTCTCCTTTGAATCCTCCCACTTCCTCCAGACCAAAGGGGTAGCCATGGGCATAAGTATGGGCCCCAGCTATGCCTGTCTCTTTGTTGGCTACGTAGAACAGTTGATCTTCCGTCCTGGGCCTCCTTCACCGCTGCTCCCTCACCACCAGATGCCTGGAGGAAGAACGCCTCATCTTCCGCCTCAGAACTCTTCAACCCTAGGGCATCAATGTGGATTTCAACAGCTTCCTCATTTCCCCTTCCCCCACCTCACCCTAGTTTCAAACTTCCAACTCAGCACTGTCCCCATGACTTGTCCGGACTTGTCCGACCTGCCTACCTCCTTTTCCACCTATCGAATCCACACTCTCCTCCCTGACCTATCACCTTCATCCCCTCCCCCACTCACCCATTGTACTCTATGCTACTTTCTCCCCACCCCCACCCTCCTCTAGCTTATCTCTCCACGCGTCAGGTTCACTGCCTTTATTCCTGATGAAGGGCTTTTGCCCGAAACGTCGATTTCGCTGCTCGTTGGATGCTGCCTGAACTGCTGTGCTCTTCCAGCACCACTGATCCAGAATCTGGTTTCCAGCATCTGCAGTCATTGTTTTTACCTGGTTTTGTAACAGTTTCTACCCTTTTGTTGTTAGAATACTGAATGGACTCACAAACTCTTAACATTCACCTGTAACTGTTTTTTTGCCGCTGTTTACCTATTATTTACTATCTATGCTACTTAATTCTGTGATCTGCCTGTATTGCTCGCAAGACAAAGTTGTTCACTGTACCTCAGTACACGTGACAATAAATTCAATTTAATTCAATTCAATTGTCCTTGCATGGTTCTACCCTTTTCCTAGCTACCCTCTTGCTCCTTATTTATGAATAAAATGCCTTGGGATTCTCCTTAATCCTGTGCTACCAAAGACATGTCGTCTTTTAGCCCTTCTAATTCCTTGCTGAAGTTCTTTCCTGCTATCTGTGTATTCTCCAAGGACTCTGTCTGTCTTCAGTTTCCTAAGCCTTATGCTTGCGTCTTTTATCCTTTAGACTAGCTTCTCAATTTCTCTTGTCTTCCATGATTCCCGAATCTTGCCATCAGTATCCTTCATTTTCAAAGGAACATGTTTGTCCTGAACATTAATCAACTGTTCTTTAAAAGATTCCCACATGCAAGATGTTGATTTACCCTCAAACCCTTGCCTCAATCTCCTTTTCCCAGCTGCTGCCTAATATTATGGTAGTTAGCCTTCCCCCAATTTAGTTGTTTCACCTGACAATTACTCTTATCCATAATTAACTTAAAACTTATGCAATTATGGTCATGGTTAACACTTCTGCCTCACAATGCCAGGCACCGGGGTTCAATTCCAGTCACGGGGGACTATCTGTGTGGAGTTTGCACATTCTCCCCATGTCTGTGTGGGATTCCTCTGGGTGCTCCAGTTTCCTCCCATAGTCCAAAGATGTGCAGGTTAGGTGAAGTGGCCATGCTAAATTGCCCATAGTGTTCAGGCGTGTGTAGGTTAGGTGCATTGGTCAAGGGTAAATGTCAAGTAATAGGCTAGGGAATGGTCTGTGTGGGATACTCTCCGGAGGGTCGTTGTGGACTTGTTGGGCCGAATGGCCTGTTTCCACGCTATAGACATTCTATGAATGTTCCCAAAATGCTCACTTGCTGAAGCTTCAATCACCTGACCAGACTTTCTCCCCAGTAACAGGTCCATTATGGCCCCATCCCTAGTTGGACTATTTACATATTGTTTTTAAAAAATCATCCTGGATGCACCTAACAAATTTCCTCCTAAGCCAAGCTCCTGACACTAAGTGAATGCCAGTCAATTTAGTGGTAGTTAAAATCGCAACAATCCTTGTTTTTTCATTTTTCCATAAATTGTCCACATATTTGTTCCTCTATTTTCCATTGGTTTTTGGGAGGCCTGTAGTACAACCCCATCAAAGTGATTACGCCCTTCCTATTCCTGACCTCTTCCCATATGACCTCGCTGGATCAGCCCTCCCAGCTGCCCTCCCTCAGTATAGTTGTGATATTCCCCCTTATTCATAACACAACTCCTCACCTCTTTTACATCCCTCTCCATTTCACCTGAAACATCTAAATCCCTGTACATTAAGCTACCAGTCCCATCCCTTTCTCAACTAAGTATTTGCAATAGCTACAGTATCATAGTTCAATGTACTAATCCAAACTCTAAGTTCACCTGCCCTACCTGTCATACTCCTTACATTAAAACAAATATATTTCAGACCATTAGTCCTGCTGTGTTCAGAAACCTCCCACTCTCTGTTCTTCTTAGTCTTGCTGACCCTAGTCTCTGACTCTTCCTGGTTTGGTTCACTTGTTGACCTGCTGCTTTGGTTTCCACCCCGCTGCCACATTAGTTTCAATCCTCCTCCATGACACTAGCGAAGTTTCCTGTGCCCCTCCAGTTTAGGTACCACCCATCCTTCTTGTACAGATCCCACTTGCCCTGGAAGACATCCCAAAGATCCACATATCTGAAGCCATGCTTCCTACACCAGCTGTTTAGCCACACATTTAAATGTGCTATCATCTTATTCATATACTCACTGGCATATGGCACAGGAGGTTACCTGAGATTACAACTCTAGATGTTCTGCTTTTCAACTTCTGACCTAACTTCCTAAACTTCTTTTGCAGATTCTTGTCTCTCTTTCTACCTTTGTTATTAGTACCAAAATGGACCACAAACTCTGGCTGCTCACCCTCCTCCTTCAGAATATCCTATGCCCACGTTGAGACATCTTTCACCCTCACACCAGGGAGGCAACTCACCGTCCTGGAGTCTTACTTGCAGCCTCAGAAATGCCTATCTGTGCCCCCTACTAAAGAGCTCTCTATCATTCCTATTCACTTTGACCTTCCCTGCCATACAACAGTGCCAGTTGTGGTGCCGCTGATCTGACTGCTGCCAGTGCTTTCCCCTGAGAGTATCTAACATAGTATGTCTGTTTTAAAGGAAAATGGCCGCAGAGGACTCCTGCACTGCCTGCTCATGCTTGCTACTCTTCATGGTGGTCACCTAACTCTTCTTTATCTGTGTAGCCCTTACTGGCGTGTGCAGCTCACTAATTTATTGTGTATTTCTTTGTGGCATATTCTTTGCCCTAATTCATTCCCTTATAATTCTGTGAATTGAATTCCGTCTGCAATATTCTGCCCACTTGAGCAGTTCATTGACATTTCCTGAAGATAGCTTCCTGCCTCACTATCAACAACGCTGCCAATTTTTATATGATCTGCAATTGCTTACCCATGCCGCCTGCTTTTTAATCCAAGTTATTAACGTTCAAAAATAGCAAAAGACAAGGAAGCTAGTCACTAGAATCCCACTGCAAACAGTCTTCAAATCACAAAAATACCAGCAGCTATTACATTTTGCTTTCTGCAACTGAGTCAAGTTTGGATCTAAATTGCCACTTTCTTTCATGAATCCTATGAGCTACCCTCATTGAACAATTGAGAAAATATAATCAAATTAGTCCTGCTGACTGCCCTTGACTAGTCCATGCCTTTTGAAATGACCAGATATACTGTTACATATTGATAATGCCATTTCTGTCAAGCTCTGGAATAAGTTAACTAAATGTGCTTAAGTTACAGAGGGCAAGAAAGACAATTTTAAGGAGAGGACAAGTAATTACAAGATCACCCTGCTAAAGTTACTGTCTCTGACCATCTATCTTTAACAACTCAAGTGCATGTACTAGAAATTGTGGTTAGATGAGATGAACTCACTCATCATGGTTGTGAAGTATGAAACGTTTCTGGGTTATATCGCTAAAATGCCCATTGGACGATCTGACAAAAACATTGGATACAGCCCATATATTGATTGTCTCGGATTGAAGTGGAGCCAAATATTAAGGCTATGCATGGAAAGTTTATCTAAGGTTTAACAAAGAACCAGTGTCTTTGTATAAAAAGAATTTTCAATAAATTACATTGGCAATTCAATAGATGACATAAGTGAGCAACAAAAATATAAACTTATCAATAATTGGTGTTGCAAAACTGAAGTTGAGAAGTTTCACATTCAAAATGTTTATTTGCTACTACATCTGGGATTGTTTCTTCAAAGACAGCTACAGTTTACTCTGCAATAGTTGAAGTCTTGCCAATACCCAATAAGCATAATGTCTAGTCATCAAGCCACTATTATAAATGAGTCTCTTAGCAGCTTTATCAGGCCAGGGAGCTCATTATACTGAATGGCCTAACAGAGGTTCTCAATCACTTGGGGAATTCCCAGGTCAGCATCTGCCTTGGATATTTCTCTTGTGATTCTCTCCAAAGTTTTGTCATTCCACTGCTGTAATTTGCTATTTTCTGCCTAAGGCCAAGATCGTCAATACTCTTAGAGTTTTCTAGGCTTCAGACTAACTGCTGGCAATGACAACAAACAAAGTTCAAGCTAAAAATAAATGTTAAATCAAGATTCAATAAAATAGTCACTGATTACAGCTTTCAGTAAGACAGTGATTGCAGTTAGTATGACTGCGGTGATGCAGTATAGAACCAAAGCTAAATGCAGGAGTACTGTTTTAAATTATAGGTCACTATTGTAATGGCAGTGACATGGCCTTATTTTGTTATCACTTTAAGGTGGAGAGTCAGATATGTCAATAGTACAAAAGGAATACAATAACACAATAACACTCAAGAGCGGATGCCCAGGTTGCCCATAGAGTTGGCTCAACCATTCAACGAGATTGTGGCTGATTTGAAACCCTCAACAGCACATTCCAGTTTTTCCCCCAGAACCCTTGATTCCCTCACTTATTAAAAGTCTGCCTGTCTCTGCCTTGCTTATACTTGAAAAACGTCCTCTGTGGGAAAGAATTCCACAAATTCACAACCCTCTGAGAGAAAAAAAAATCTTTCTCATCTTCCCTAAATGTGTGAGCCATTTTTCTGAGAATATGCTCTCTGGTCCTAGACTTTGCTACAAGTAGAATCTTTCTGCATCTACCCTGCCAAGTCCCTGAAGAACCTTGTATATTTCAATAGGGTTGCCTCTCATTCTTCCATTTAACAACAAGCACAGGCCCAACCTATTCAACCTCTCCTCAGAAAACAGTCCCTGCATGCCTGGTATCAGCCGAATGACCCTTCTCTAGATTCCCTCCAATGCTAGTATATCTTTCCTTAGTTAAGGGGCCCAAACTTCTCACAGCATTCCAGCTGTGCTCTGACCAGTGTGTTGTGTAAGTGGAACATTCCCACATAGGATGGAATCTTCTCAGGCCAGGAACAACCTGGGCTGTGGTGAGAAGGAAGCTATCTTTCTCTTCTCTGACTTGAAGCACGTGTTAAGCCAGAAAAAAAAATTAAATTTTCTTTCCCTTCAAATGGTGGCGTCTGTATAGTACCCAGGTGGAAATGCTGTTCTTCCACTTTGTGCTGGGCTTTGCTGGAACACTGCAGTAGACCCAGCTCAGAAATGTTATCATGACAGCAAGATGGTTAATTCAAATGGCAAACAACTGCAAGGATAGGGCCACTGATATGGACAGAGCAGAAGTGTTCTGCAAATTAATCACCCAATTTGCATTTGGTCTCACCGACGAACAGGAGACCACAATGGGATCAGTAAAAATAGCTAACTACTTTGAAAGCAGTACAAGTAAGCCATTGCTCCATTTGTAAGTTGTGTTTGGGACTGTGAACAATTAGAAGGTGAAGGACACACGCAATACCTTTTGTGAGGTACCATGGCAGGGAGGATATTATTCAGGAAGTGTTATGAGTGACAGAGAAGTAGACCAGGCCATCACAAAGGGAAAAAGTCCTTGCACAATGCTAACAGTAAAGAGTAGGTGAGAAGAAGAGTAAGTGAAAAGAAATAGTAATGCAACAAATAAATAAACTGATTAAAAATAAGAGGTTGAGTCCAGAAGGATAAAAGTTTATAAAAATCTCTGAGTTGTTTGTGAAGAATAGAGTATTGAACATTGCAGTGGAGGTTATTGGTAACATTGACACTGTTAGGTGAACAGTAGCCTTCAGAATCCTTAGATTTGCAGATTGGTTGATTTTGTGTCATTTTGAGGCCTTTCAACAACGATTGAATTCCAGCATTCAGGGTGAGAGAGAGTCCTTAGGTGTCCTGTTTCCTTTTTAACTGGTGTACAGCATTCAGAGTTAGAGAAGCTCTTTACCTGCAGTGCAGGGTCAAATAGGGAACAGCTACATAACTGTGACAGCATGTTAATGCTCAAATTGAGGTGGTTACACATAAGGCCATTCAGTCCCACTAGTCCATGGCAGTAAAGTCGAAATCACTATAATAACACATGTCCTTGTGTATTCTTCAAAGGGAAAAGCATAAAATAAATCTACAGTCTGGAATATAATCCAGAGAAGATAGTTTGCTGTTGACCAGGAGTTGCCAACTCCTCATTATCTTGTGGTCTCAAGAAATTACGGTCCAGGTTGCTTGAAGTTTCTTTGACATCTTAAGTGTTATGGCCCATTGATCACACTCCCTGGAGAGCTTAATTTACATCTGCAGACATTTTTGGCTATGTCAGCCATTTTTCTAACAAATACATTTTAAAATTACATGCTAAAACTGACCCCAGTACTGTGGCATTCTGACCCATTGTCATAATATTGGCATCCAAATTGAAGAAGAATTTAGACCCTATCAGCTTGGGATTCAAGCTTTCTAGCATTGGAATCTCATACAGGCATTTCTTTATGGAGAGGTCTAGATGTTTGAGATTTAGGTATAACTTGATAGTGCCTTTTTTATTCAGCACTGAACAATAAGGTTGTCGATGTTCTTTTAACAGAAGAACACAAATTTATTTTACACAAAAGATTACAAAATTACATATATATTATATATAAATATGAACAATTTTGAAATTCCTTAAGATAAAAAGCAAAAATAAAACTCAACCTTGTTGCAAACTACACACCTTACTGTCACTCAATCCCAGTGAAGTATCATTCCCATCTTAACTTTATTTTTGATTGACTCTTTCAAGTTCTTCTCCTTGGGACATTTGAAGCAGCTTAACACTTTTATTCAGCTCTGATATCCTGAAAATCTCAAACCATGTGGAGATTTCAATCAACTCTCACAATCTGGAAACTGTGACAAACAAACCTCTCACAATCTGCAATTCGTATAAACTATAAAACTGCCCTCCTACAAGGCAAACGTCCTCGGTCTGTTAGTGACCCTTGACCAACTGTTTCTGTATGATCAAAAACCCAACTTTGTAAACGTTCAGCAATAACTCAACAATTTGATTATCGAGCATTTTAACTTAAGTCATGAGCTTTCTTGGAAAAGCTGATAGTTCACTGCTCAGAATAATTTTCTAACCTTTGTTATAAAAAGTTAAGTTCACAGAACTGAAAGCTAAAATCTGTTTTCCACCACTTTCAAAACCATATTCTCAAAGTAATACTATACAAACCTATATGGTGAAGGTAGTTCAACCTCTTATGGCATTGAAACCAAGTCCTTTGAAAGAGCCCACAGCTACGGGCACCTCTGTAAACCCGAACCAACCGTTTTGTTTTAGCTGGGAGGTCTCCTGTTCAAGTCAGCCGGCAAGCCAACTTCCTACTAATTATTCCCAGCTTAGAATGGTGTATCCCCAAGTGTGGCGTTCTTAATGCCACTATGCGACATTGTCTTTAACATCAATTTAAACTACAAAATTGTTGCTTTCTTCCCATTCCTCTTCTCTCTGCTGTCTCAGGCTGAATCAGACTGTTTGTAATGTCAATGTTCCATTCAAAATTAGGTTGGGCTTCCAACCCCAAGCTGATCCATCAAACACTGTCCTCTACTTAGGTCTCTTAATCTTCCCAGGGGCTTCTTTCACAACATTCAGGCTAGTGGGAAATGTTTAGTGATTTCTTTGCTGTGGCTTGAATTAAAATAGCAGTGTAGGCCCAATGACATCTTTTGACCTGATTTGTGTATTGCATGATGGATCCTGCTGGTTTTGAGTGGTCCAATTGTCAAGCCATCCAGAAGTTACATAATAATTGTGGTGGATGGGACAATTTTTGTTTTAAATTACACAAATTTAATTGGTTTCATTGTCTGAATGAATAAGTTTGAAATAGTTCCCATTATTAAGTTTAGCTGTCTGTAACAGAATCAAATGAGAGAATATTTGTGTAATAACCTTATGATAAAACTTGCTGCCAACATAGTCAATGAACAAGTATGGGCAAAACATGGGAGTGCAACATACTTTTGTTCTATTTTTTACAGTCTCATAGCACAGCCATAATAGAACCAATGATATAACAGAATCACCTACTTTCCACATCACAAAAAATATATATAGTTTGCTTGAGACTGTTAGTACGCAAAGAGGATCAAATCTTACAATGAGGCAGGGATTAAAACTAGCTAGGATACATTCATAAGTTGATACAACTGTCATGTGCTGATTTGCAATACTTATTTCAAATATTTTGAATATGAAGTAAAGGAGGTTTTTAATAAGATTCAGCATCCCTGAGCTTGGCACCCCATAACTGGTGCCCATTCATTACATATTTTATTGTCAGCCAGTGATAATGGGAAAACAGCAGCCGTCACCTTCAAACTTCCAAACTGTCCTGAGTCATGTGCTAAAGGACCAGAAAGTTATGTAACTGAATAGCCTTCAATTTCTGTAAAGTTAAGCTCATTTTTGCACAGACAGCCTTGTCTGTTCAAATGGTTTCTTTACAATTGACAATTTCACCTGTTAGCATAATACACAGTCCACATCCACTGCTCTGCCTTCTTTTTCCACCATTTATCTCAAGGATGCTATTTACGTTCTGATTGCCTGTCAAATATTGAGTTCTAAAGGCATCAAAATATCATTTGACTCAATAGTGACTCAACAAGAATGATTATCTTGTCTTTTGGTAGCATTTGAGTTCATCAGCCTCCTTAGTATACTGATCATTATAAAACAGTGTCAGAATACTGTTCAACGTCAAGCTGAGTTTTAACCTGACGTCTACTCTGTTGCTAAGATTTCCCTGTTGTCTACTCATAATTGTACCTCCATCTTCACCAATGACTGAAATCCCTGTTCTTGTTTTCATGACCTCACTTACTATTTATGTTTCATGGGATATGAAAATCTCATCAAAGCCAGCATTTGTTGCTCATTTCTAATTGCCCTCGACAATAGTCTACCTAATGGCTTTTCCATTACCACTGTAACTCGAACACTGAAAATCTTTCCCTTTACCCAAATCCTTAGGAAATTGCACACTTCAGGATCTTTGTTCTTATTTTCCATTCCATCCATAGTTTTGCTCTAGTCTACCTGAACAATCTTTTCTGTTGGTACATACGTTTATGAATTTTCCATCTTTCTAACACTAGATAGCTGTTTTAGCATTGGAGGCTCTTCTACCTTACCTGGTAATTTTTGGTCATCTTTCTAACTCATACTTTTTCACTGTGTTGAGGCTTGGATGCATTTTACATGAGGGTCATTATCTAAGTATCAGCTTTGACCTGTGGAACTATCTTCCCAACAATACTACCACATGATAACCGATATAATATTTCATATGTCGAACTTATCAGTTACACTTTTATAATAATTAAGAAAATGCTCTGGGCAGGTATTCATTTTGAGCTGTAAGAAACCTAGCAGAGACAGAAACCCATTACAGTGCAAAGTAACATCTACAGCAAATTGTTTTGGCTACAACGAAATACACACTCCTGATCCAAAAGAATACATTGTCACCTCATTAAGTCCAAGCATTAAGCAATACTTCAACATGAATGAAGTCTTGTGTTTTCCATACAGCTATTGCTGAAACTTAAGCAACAAAACCATTGATGCTATTTCCCAGAAAAACCAAACCAAAAGAAAAGCCTCGTATTTATACAGGACCTATTATGACCTCAAGACTTCATAAAATATTTCACAGCCAAAGAAATACATTTAAGACGTAGCGACACTGTTGCAGTGTTAGGAACATCAAAGCTAATTCTTGAACAACAGACAAATGGCAATGCACTAATGGTCAGAAGATGGGTATTTTTAGTAAAAGCAAAGTACTGCAAATGATGGAGCTCTGAATAAAAACGGACAGGACTCACTTGTAGAATGAAAGATGCATTAAAACTGAAGAGTGTTGTGGATGAAGATTGTTCAGGCCTCTTCAAGGAAGGAGCTCAAAGCCTTCAAACTTCTGATGTGGAATGGACATAAAGAGGGATTGCACATCTATGGTGAAGAGGGATCATCTGGACCAAGGGGAAACCTGAATAAGGTGTCAGAAGAATCAGAAAAATTCATTCTTCTTTTATCCACTTCCCACTTCTGCACACACCAGCCGCACCACCCCATATCCTATCTTCCCTTATACACCCAACACACATGCAGCCCGTCGATTTCCCATAGGTTTGCCCTCAGCAGACCTGGCCTGTTTTGTACTATTTACTTTCTGCACTAACATCTAGTCTGCACCTATATCTATATCCCTCCTCTATTACCATTAGCTCTGCCTTTATCATTTGCTCTGGGTATTTTCTCATCTGTCCCAATTGCTTCTCCTTTCCCTATGGCATGAGTATAGAGACCATTATTTTTTGGCCCTTTTCAGTTTATGAAGAGTCACATCAGACTCAAAATGTTGACATTTTTTCTCCCTCCATAGATGCTGTCAGACCTATCAAATTTTCCCGGAACTTCCTAACTTTCTTGATACCATTTGCAGGTTTCCAAATTTCTAACTGACCCACGTGTTCAATGCCCATATGTCTGGGTGTAACATGGACAGGATATTTTGGTATAATGCTGTTATCACTAGGAGTAGTTACCTTTTAAATTGACTTGTTGTGATATACCAAATTTATCCCTGTATAGCCAAAAATGAAACAATCGTCTCAGGTACTTGTCTAATATGGTTAGATGATCCCTGGATGATGATATTTTGCAATTCTTGTAGCTTCTCACTTTCAGCAATTACTGATGGCAACCGTTCACACTGGCTTAGGCCAAGTTGTAACAGATGAATGTTGAGAATATCTTCAACTTTGTAGTCAAGAGCATCACTGTACAGATCAAGTGGAATATCTTAGTTTTTGTGTCAGTTGAGTAATCTGCTCAGCATGTCTGGTACCTGAATTTTTATTTCACTTCAAAGTCATGGAGATCATTGGCTGATTCAATTGTACCAGATGTGGTCTATTCAGTCACAGTGGGTGTGATTTGAGTCTCATGAATTCAGACTATATTGAGATCTGCGCATACACTGCTGGACCATTGATATTTACTGGTTTTAGGAAGCCCGGCTGAATTTGTGTATTTGTACAGCAATGCTACACTAACTAAGTAAACCTCTCAGACAGTTTACTTTCAGAAAAGTCACATTCATGCCCTGTGCTGTTTCATCTTCTGGCAAACTATTCAATTGACTCCTGAAGTACAAAATGAGTTGAGGCCTGTTAATCCTAAAGTTAATTCTTATCTTGAAGAATCTTCCAAATCTCGTCTGGATCTTTCTGATCATCAATGGGAAGACTTGATGTGTTAATAATATAAAGCATCTTCTTGTCATTGGCATGGAAGATTTTTAGAACTTTTTTCTTGGGATCCTCTATCGCTTGATCCACAAAATAAAACAGCAGATATTGTCAGAGCGGTCTTGTTAAGGGAAAGTCTAACTAACTGGAGTTTTTTTTATTAAAGAGGTAACAGAGATGATTGATGAGGGAAACCTGATTACGTGATGTACATGAACTTCCAAAAGGCATTCAGTACAGTCCCACACAAGAGGCTTGTGAGGATAGTTCTAGTTCATGGTAAAAAATGGGATTGTAACAATATGGATATAAAATTGATTGACAGATCAAAAATGGAGATATAGTATAATAAGTGTTTTTTTATGACTGGATGAAGGTGTGTAATGGAGTTCCACAGGGGTTGGGATTAGAAATTTTGCTTTTCCTGATACACGTTAATAATGTAAATCGATTAAGCTTTGAATACCACACAAGTCTTGAGAGAACTGTAAACTGTGATGCGGACTTCAAAATGTCAGACCTTAGTAGAGTGGGTATGCAGGTGGGAGATGAAGTTGAGTACAGAGAAATGTGAAATGACTTTGGTACATGGAAATGTGGTGAGATAGCATACAATAAAAGTAACAATTCCAAAGGATGTGCAGGACCAAGGAGATCTGGGTTTATATAAATAGTTAAATGTTCAGGATAGGCAGACAGAACTGTAATAATAAACAAAATATTCTGGCTTCATAAGTGGGCATTGAGTACAAAAGCAGGAAGGTTCTGATAAAATTTGATTTATCACTGGTTAGACATTAGCTGGAGTATTGTGTAGTTTTTCATGGACATGGGCATCACTGGCTGAATGAGCATTTATTGCCTATCCCTAGTTGCCCTTGAAAAGGGAGCTGCCTACTTCAGATTTTCCAGTCCGTGTGCTGTGGATTGACCTACTATATGGTTAGAGAGGAAATTCCAGCATTTTGAACAAGCAATAACAAATGAATGGTGAAATATTTCCAAGTCAGGATAGTGAGATCTTTTGCTATAAATTCTGTGTCTTATGGTCCTGCTCCACAGCTACCTGATGAAGGAGCAGCGCTCCAAAAGCCAGTACTCCCAAATAAATCTGTTGAACTATAGCCTGGATGTTGTGTGATTTTTACCTTTGTACACCCCAGTCCAACACTGGCATTTCCACATCTTGTCTAATTGTGATTGACTATTTAGGGATTTGTACAACATACTGTGCTAATAAAACACTTATGCTAAAGGGTGAGAAATTCTCCTTTTTCTTTAATTTATTGTATCCAAAACTGTTAACCATTTGATTTTCCAACTATCTATCACCAAGATATTGGAATCTATTCCAGATAATTACTGCTATGGAGTGAGTTCATCTTCAATATGTTTTACCTGATGTGGCAGTGCCTATGTTATTTCACATAACATAAAACACTAGTCATGACTAATGTTATTTGAACAATCCAACTGAGATTTATTACGACTAAGTCTTTTGTACAAATATTGTATTCCCCAGGCTCGCAAGGTCTGGTGTAACATTATCCAAGTAGTTTACATCGGAGTAACATTCTCCAAGTTAGCCAACATAAGATGGAATATGACGATACTGAGTAAAAAATACAAAGATTTTCATTTGTACGAATCTAATTTGTCTAACCTACAAACAGAAAGATTCAACAGAATGGCAGCATCTATGGAGAGAGAAACAAAGTTAATATTTAAGTCTGATACAACTTTTCTTCAGTGTTCTGTATGACATTGATAGGATTAGAAAGGAAGTTCTGCTGAAATAATTTGAACAATTAGGAGTAAAATTAAAAAGAGGAATCTCCAGGGTACTAATCTCAGGATAACTCCCTGAATCATAGGCAGACTGGAACAGGGTAAATAAAGTGAAGGATTTAAATGTGTTGCTCAAGGGTTGGTGTGGGATGAATGAATTTCAGTTCATGAGTCATTGATATAAATAACTGGGGTAATTGGGGGCTGTTCCAGTGGGAAACATGCTAGGACCAACATCCTGGTTAAACAAATAACTAAGGCTGCAGAAAGGGCTTTAAACTAACCAGAAGTGGGGAGGTTTCCATGGAAGGGATATCTAGGCTTACAAACCTAAAGGATATGGCAGCACTGCAAGCCAGCTATATAGGTAATGATATCCTGAATTCCTGAGACAGGAAGGGACAAAGCGTGGAATCATGAAACAGAAAAGCAGCAAAAATGGTTAAAAAAGAAAAAAAAAGCAAAAATATGGCAAGTTTATTGGCTTGTTATTTAAATGTCCCTAGCATGTAACCATCTAAGGGTAATTATGAAGCAGCAAGAACAGAGCTGGCTGGAATGGACTGTGAAAGGAATTTAACAGAAAATATATTTGATGTAAAATGTCAGACATTTAAGAAATTAATTTATGACTCATACTAAAGATATGATCAGGGATATGACCAGAAATTTATGTCTCACAGTGAGAAATAAGGATTCTGGGAAGGGGATAAGGTGACCATAGGTAACCAAAGAATTTAAGGATGGTGTTAAATTGAAGAGCAAGCATAAAATGTGACAAAGATCAATCATAAATTAGAGGATTGGTTGAATTTCATATCTAATAAAAGATTATCAAAAGAAGGGAGAAGATAAACAGTGAGGGTAAATTAGGAAGTCACATAAAAATACCAGTTAGACCTTCTTCAAATACTTAAAAAAAAAGAGGTCAAAGTCAACATGGGCCCCTGAATAATGAAGCTGAGGTTATAATAAGGGCAAGCCAGGAAATGGCAGAGGGGCTGTATAAATACTTTGCATCAGGGGAGGACTTTAGTAGCATTCCAAAAATTCCAAATAATCTCAGACAAAAAGTGAGGTGGAAATAAATACAATAATATCTTCTTGAGAAAAAGGACTGGGTGATCTAATAAAGCCAGTAAGTGTTCTGGACCTGATGGGTGTCCTCGTAGGATGCAAAAGCAGTAGCTGCAGAGATAGTGAATGCAATGGTAGTAATCTGCTGAGATCATTGGATTCTGGAAAAGTCTCAGAGGATTGGAAAACTGTCAATGTATCAGTTTAATTTAAACACAAAGGGGAGGTAAAATGCAGATAATTATAGGTCAGTTAGTTTAACCTCTAATATTGGGAAAATGTTCAAGTCTATTCTAAAGGATGTAATAACAGAGCATTTAGAAATCCATAATATAAGAGAATTAGTATGGCATCATGGAGGAGAAATCATGCCTGATTAATTCATTGGATTTCTTAGAAGAGATTACAAGCAGGATAGATAAAGGGGAATCAGTAGTTGTAATGATTTGGATTTCCCAAAGGCATTCAGTAAGGTAAGACACACAAAGCTACTCAACAAGACAGGAGTCGATGGAGTTGGGGGTAGTATACTTGCATGTATAGAGGATTGGCTAGCTAATAGAAATCAGAGCATTGGGATAAAGGGGCATGTTGAGGACGGTAACCTGTAACTAGTGGAGTGAACAGGAACCAGTGCTGGAACCATGATTATTAATAGCTTAGCTATGGAAGTTGATGTACGATAATTCTTTGCTGCATTCTCTCAGTCAGTTCAATAGTGTGACATTCAAAAGTTTACTCAGTGCTCCAGCTGGGGTCTAACAAATGTCTTGTAAAAATTCAGTATAATCTCCATTCCACTTGCATTCTATGCTGCTATTAATAAAGCAAGGGACTGCACTTGTTGCCATTTTCAGTGATCCATGCATCTGTAAGGGCAGTATCTATGAAGAGAGAAGCAATGTTAATGTCTCAAGTCCAATTTGACTTTTCTTCAGTGTTCTGAATGACATTGATAGGATTGGAATGCAGGTTCTGCTAAAAGAATTCCAACTGTTAGGAGCAAAATTAAAAAGAGGGATCTCCAGGTTAATAATCTCAGGAAAGCTCCCTGAATCTTGGGCAAATTGGACCGAGGTAAATAAAGTGAAGGAATTCTCTTTGCTCCTGCACCCCTTTAAGCATTGCACCTGTTATTTTTTATCATCTTTCTATGTTACTCCTCATCTTAATGTCCAGTATTTCCCTTCAGACCCCATGCTAGAATGGCAATTAAAAACACTTGATCTACCAATACAAGTACTGGATTATCAAGCACAGATTTACTTTCAAGTTTACATTTGAAGGCAGCCCACCTTAGAGCCAATTTGATTGACAAGAAAAAAATCCCTTCCAAGAAGGATAATCATTAGTAAATTGATCAACTCATTCATAACAACCGACTTACGAGTATATCCCTTGGACATTTTCTTTAATATATTTAGGATTAATGAGCCTCTCTTGCAGAGACTCCATCTGCCTTCTAGTTGTTATGGAGTATTTCATTGAAACGTCAGTGAGTATTTTCTTCTTTAGGAAAATAGTGATAGCAATTTTTCAAAGGAGGTATCTGCTTGCAATATCTGTATTTTCACATTTCTCCTAGTGTTTCTGAACAAACTGTCTGCAAATATTGACCTTCACCATAATACAAAAAACTGAAGTTGTGGAGACATTCACATTGAATATGTCTTGCTATCTGTCTTCTTGTTAGAAGAAATAAGAAGTATTCGCAATTGCGCTGTTCGAGAACTTGAAGCTCCTTCAGCTTTAAGAAACAGTAGTTCTGGCATTCAGAGGTGTTAGGTTGTAAATTGTTGTGGAATTCTGTTCAGTGACAAACCTCCGCTGATCTGAAAGTCAGCATCACTATTCTAAGATATTCTTTGAAATAGTTCCTTATATTTAGAATCTTCCTCTTGTCACAACCACAACAGGCCTTTACAGAGTGCTCCATAAGTTGCAAGGTTATAGAGCTGATTTAGTTTTTTATTACGTGGGTGTGCCAATTTAGAAAAATAACCATCAATGAAGCTTTGTCTTAAACAAGGATAATTCATTATACAGTTATTGCTAAAAGTTAATAAGTTTAAAATGCGAGACAGTTATTCACTAAAATGCACATGCAAAGATTAAAATCTGATACATTAAAAGATACTTATCAGTTGAGAATGAGATCAGTCTGTTATCAGCCTATTATTGAATTAAAGACTGCTCTGTCTAAAGTGAACAGGGTTGAAGTTAGAAATCCAATTCAGCAGCTGTGATAGCTTGAATGGTTTGAGGTTTTCCTACAAATGGACTGAGAGGAACAGATTCTTGGAATGTTTGAGATCTCCTTTATGTCGCTTGTAAGGCTCAGCAGGTTGTGGTCCAGTTTCAGTACAGCAGGCTGGTTCACTTATTCCTCCGTTGAGAACTCTCATTCTGGTCATTTCTCTCAGAGCTCTTCTCAGATGACCTTTTCAAAAATGGTGTCTCAGTCTGTCTTACAAAATTCAGAATGGCTGCTATCTGAAATTCTAATGGATCATTGCCATACAAGGCAAAGTCAATTATACACCAATTCCCCATCAAGGTATTTCCAGCTTCTTGTTTGTTTTCAGAATCTGTAAATACTGATGTCTTGAAAAGGACCTATTGTGTTGTCCATGGATTCACTGAATTCTAAATATCTACTGTTGTAGTTGATGCTGTGACAGCACATCACCCTGTTTGCCTTTCTGACTGAAGTAAATAGAAAATACACCATCTCACAGACTCAAGGAGAACCATCTTTTTTAAGCTCCCTGCACCCATTTAAAGAGAGATTAGTTTTTTTGGCAAAATACATGATATACATTTGGGCAAGGGACAGCCAGGTATCTTATATAGCTTTACTGGGATCTTCAGGATTGGCATAGCATCATCTGTGTCATAGCTGACTTGGAGGCAGGCAGCCAGGATCACAGATTTATTCCTGTGCTGAAGGAGGCCATTCAGCCTGACTATCAAAATGCCAACTCCGTACCTTTTCTCCATATCTCTGCACACTATTGCTATCTAAAAAAAACCCATCTTAAATTCCTCAATCAAACCTGCCTCCACCACATTTCCAGACATTCCATGCCTTGATGACGTGGTAGCTGCAAAAAGAAAATTCTCACAATGTCCTTGCTTGGTTTGTAGATCATTTTAAATCTGCGCCTGGTTCATTAAACCACACATGAGCAGTTGCAAGACAGTGAGACACAGTCAGAGAAAGCGCATGTTTCTGGGAGTTTGAAGCATAGTGGGAATTCGATGCAGAACAAAGAGAGACTTTTTGTTTGTTGATTAGATTACTTACAGTGTGGAAACAGGCCCTTCGGCCCAACAAATCCACACTGACCCGCAAAAGCGCAACCCACCCATTCCCCTACATTTACCCAACACTACGGGCAATTTAGCTTGGCCAACTCACCTGACCTGCACATCTTTGGACTGTGGGAGGAAACCGGAGCACATGGAGGAAACCCACGCAGAGAATGTGCGAACTCCACGCAGTCAGTCACCTGAGTTGGGAATTGAACCCGGGTCTCTGGCGCTGTGAGGAAGCAGTGCTAACCACTGTGCCACCGTGCTGCCCACAAATTGTAATTTGTCATGAATATATACCATAATAATGTGGACCAATGAATAAGGCTGAGAGTAATTGATATTAAACATCTTGCAGAAGGTTTAATTTAAAGAGCTAAATCATGGTATGAGAGTCCAAAGCTGTGGTGTACTCTTCCTATTTGGGAAGCTCAGAACATTTCCAGTGCCCATGGTGAGCATATATGCAAGAGCTGTCCCCAGCAGCAGCTCCAGGAAGCTCAGGTTTTGTTGATGATGAGATAGATGGGGACACTAGGGAGCATGAGGTGGAGAATGTCATGGATAGCACATTTAGAGAGATAGTCACACTGCAGGCTACGGCTTTGCACGCTGGATAGAAATGGGTGACTACCAACAAGTACAAGAGTCTCCTGTGGCTACTTCTCCGTAAAAACAGTTGAACCAGTTTGGATGTTGTTTTGGGGAATGGCCTCTCAAAGGAAAGCTGCAACAGCCAAATTCATTGCACCGTGGTTGATTCTGTTGCACAGGGGAGGAATAAAAGGTAAGGGAATGCAATAGTTACAAGAGACTACATTTTTAGGGTAATAGACAGACATTTTTGTGGCCACAAAAAAGAATCCAGGATGATATGTCGCCTCCCTGGTGGTAGGATAAAGGATGTGCCAGAGAAAAGCAACAGCACATTCTGGAAGGGGAGCTGGGTGAACAACAAGTGGTCATGGTACACATTGGCACAAATGACATTGGTTAAAAAAAAATGAGGTCCTAAAAGCAGAACATTGGGAGTTAGAGCGTAAGTCGAGAAGTAGGACCTCAAATGTAGTTCCTCAGGATTACTACCAGTGCCGTGTGTTAGTCCGAGTAGACATAATAGGATATTTTGGATGAAAACATGGCTAAAGAGATAGTGTAGGGGCAAGGGTTTCAGATTCCCCGGGGCATTGGGACCAGTTCCGATGGAGGTGCAACTAGTAAAAACTGGATGGATTACATCTGGGCAGCACCAGGACTGATATCTTAGGAGAGTATTGGCTAGCATGGTGAGGGATACCTTAAAGTATAATGGCAAGGGGATGGGAACCTGTACAAGAATTCTGAGGAAGGGAATCGAGAACAAGAACAAAAGACAGAAATGAGAACAAGAAAAGCACTTTCATCTTTAATAATGAACTCTAAAATCTTACCAATGCCTGAGGTCAGTCTAATTGCTATTTAGTTTCCATCATCAGCCTCTCTCCCTTCTGAAACAGACTGTTAGATTAACTATTTTCTAGTACACTGGGACCCTATCTGACTCCAATGATTCCTGAAAGATCAATACCTTTACCATCTCCTCAACTATCTCCTTCAGAACTCTGGAGTGTAGTCTATCTGGCCCGGGTGATGTATCCACCTTCAGATCTTTCAGCTTCCCCAGCAAATTCATCACTACACTCACCTCTGCCCCCTGACTCTTGTATCCCTGCATCTGGCATAATGATGGAGGGCAAGCCAGAGATGAAGAAGTTGAAGATGGTTGGGACTAGGACAAGGTCAGTCAGGTATTTCGTCCTATGTGAGTCCAGGATCCATCTATTGTAGTCCAGGCCATGATCCTTCCTTGAGGTCAACTGCAAACAGCCCAGGGTTTGTGCAGGTTAGTTAGAGTGCTATAGAGACATCAACCTGGGGTAGTAGACCACAGTCAATCATGGCTGTCAAGCTAAACCTGTCTAGAGTGGGGGTGGAGAGGGATTATGAATCATGGTCATTGAAGACAGTTTGGTTGTTAATAATTGTTAACAGCATCCTGGGGAAAGCAGGGCAATCAGGTCTGGAAGGTTCAAGCTGGTCATGGTTATTCCAGTCACTACACGGGAGTGTAGACACATAGCAAACACATAGGGACCTCTGGGTAAAGTGGGTACGTAAATAGTGATGTAAAGGGGCTCAACTGAAATGGGGAGAGTTAAAAGTCTTCAGAGACACAGAGAAATCTCACAAAAGAGAACATGAACATTGCGGGGAGCATACCGATAGAACTTGCAAGTCACTCACAAAGAAAAGTTATTGGAGAAGATCTTTAGACACAGTACTTGATCACACTTGGAGAAGCATGGACTTATGAGAGATGGTCGGCATCTCTCTATATTCTTGTCTCACAAAATTAACTGCGTTTTCTGAGGAATTAGCGAAGGTGACTGCTGAGCATAATGCAGTGGATGTTGGCTACATGAACTTTACTAAAGCACTTGACAGGGTCCCTCATGTTAGAATGGTCCAGAAGTTTAAGTCATGTGGGATCCATAGTGAGTTGGCCTGGTCATAGAAGACAGGGGTAGAGGTAGAGGAGTGTTTTTCTGACTGGATGTCTGGGATTAGTGGTGCTCCACAAAGTTCAGTGCTAGGAACCCTGTTATTTGTAAGAAATAGAAATTATTTAAATGAAAATGTAGATGGTCTATGAGAAAGTTTGCAGATTACATTAAAATTTGTGGAGTTCTGGATAGTGAGGAAGGTTATCAAAGGATATAGTATGACATAGATCAGTTAGAAAATTGGCCAGAGAAATAGCAGATGGAGTTTAATCCAGACAAGTGTGATCAGATGTATCTCAGGAGGCCAAATACAAGAGGAAAGTGCATAATAAATGGCAGGATACTTAATAGCATTGAGATACAGAGGGATCCTGGGGTGAAAGTCCATTATTCCCTGAAAGTGGTAACACAAGTGGATAAGGTGGTAAAGAAGGCATATGGCATGCTTGCCTTCATCAGTCAGGGCATTGAGTATAAAAGCTAGCAAGTCATTTTGCAGCTGATAACATTCTTTCATCTTTAAGGTGGGCCCTTGTGTGGAAGGATGTGTACAGGCCAGGACCTGGCCCATTTCCTGGACATTGTCTTTACCCTCAATGGCCTCCACAGCAACTTGCAGGACCTTGGCAGAAATCTTCAAATGTAAGATTATTGGTTTTGTTGTCAAGGACTTTGTTGCTTGCGAGAGATGAACAGTCCTTGACGATTGCAACATTTTACATCCTTAGGATGTATGAAGAGGCTTCTCATCCCCATCAAGGTCTGTCTTGATGAAAACAAGACTACAATATATGTTGTAACAAAGCAAGTGAACATGTATCGACAGCAGTGACTATTTATTTACATTGATGTTGTATCAATATCAGATATGGGCTCTCAGTTTGTTTTCTTCTTCCTCTCCGTCCCACTAGGGTGCTAATTGAGTGGAAGCAGCCTGCAGTTTAATTGGCCCTGTTAACTTGGAAACTTGATGATCACCCCCCCCACCCCCAGTGCCTTCCAGCATTGATCTCCGAGGAAAAAGGGAGGACTGCAGATGCTGGAGATAAGAGCTGAAAAGTGTTGCTGGAAAAGCGCAGCAGGTCAGGCAGCATCCAAGGAGCAGGAGAATCGACGTTTCGGGCATGAGCCCTTCTTCAGGAATGAGGAGGGTGTGCCAAGCAGGCTAAGATAAAAGGTAGGGAGGAGGGACTTGGGGGAGGGGCGTTGGAAATGCGATAAGTGGAAGGAGATGAGGGTGAGGGTGATAGGCCAGAGAAGGGGTGGGGCGGAGAGGTTGGGAAGGCAGTCCACCTTCTTGACCTGCAATCTTCTTCCTGACCTCTCTGCCCCCACCCCTTCTCTGGCCTATCACCCTCACCCTCATCTCCTTCCACTTATCGCATTTCCAACGCCCCTCCCCCAAGTCCCTCCTCCCTACCTTTTATCTTAGCCTGCTTGGCACACCCTCCTCATTCCTGAAGAAGGGCTCATGCCCGAAACGTCGATTCTCCTGCTCCTTGGATGCTGCCTGACCTGCTGCGCTTTTCCAGCCACACATTTTTCAGCATTGATCTCCGGCAGAGCTCTGAGTGTTTGTGTTGTTTTAGTACACCCTTACTGTGTCAGTTGATAGAATAACCCTCCAAGAAACAGGTAGCAAAAAGAAAGATCTTTCTCTCTACAGCAGAATGAACTGCATTGATCTATTCAGTAAAGAACCTTTTGAGAACTTGAGAAACTTCCAAAAATCAGTGCTTTAACTTCCTCTTGAACTCTGAAAATTGAACTGATTCTTCTAATTGACTCTTATCTAAACTGAAGTCTGATATAAAGATCTCTCATTGATTCTCCAGCTGTCGGTTGCAATCTCTAGGACAGGAAATCAATTGGACTGAGAGGTCTGCCTTCTTGTTATCCCTTGAGTTTGCACTCTTGACCCAATCAGCTGTTTCTCTCATTTGCCTTTCATTTAAAATCTACATAATCTGAGAAGATTTATATTGTAATGTCAGTCATGTGATTGCGTGTGTTTCAGATTAAGGGGATATACACTGATCCTCATTCATCATGGATCCTTGTACTCACAAGGGCAGCCTTAGATGCAAGCTTTTTTTTCTGTCATTGACAGGTCATGGTGGATTGTGGAGTACCTCTGGGTGTGTTGGGATAGATGGGACATTCCCACTCTTGTGTTTTATTGATGCCCCAAACCCCCTCAGATAATGAGGGTAAGATATAGTTTAATTCAGAATCATAGCTTAGTCGTTAACCACTTTTACCACTTTTTCTATGAATGCACTTGTTTATAATAAATGAGTTATTTTTGAGATGATTAAAGAAACCTGGCAGCCATCTCTTTTATTATGGATTGTACAAAAAGAAAACAATTGACCATTTTATTGACTTTAAAAGGAGACCAGCTTTCCTCTTCCATCCAGGGTCTTTGAAAGTGACAGGCCAAGCTGAAAATGGAAAGTAATTGAGATACTTAGCTTTATAATTGGGGCATTGAAAATAAAAATACAAGGAGTGATGAACAGCCTTTACCAATATTTGGCTGGATCTCTTTTAGAGTAATATATAGAAATGAAGCACCACAGTGTAGAAAAGAAGTCATGACCTTCAAATGGATGGAGAGGAGCTTTGCCAAGCTGGGGCTTTCATAGACCAAATAATGAGAAACATTATTTCCATTGTTGAGTGTGTTACAACCAAACATCATAGCTTTAAATACAAATGGCACATGAGCTTGAGAAAACAAAAGAAAAGTTGTTCATAAAGAGCATTCTGTGACAGAAGTTTGCCGATCCCTGCAGGAAGGTTTGCAGGTGTGTTTGCAAGAACAAGAATATATAACCTGGACACCTGCAGGTAACAATGTTGGGTTGTGTGTGGGAAATATCAAGGGGAGGAGAGTGGACTCCTTGATAAGACCCTTTTTTGATTGGAGCCTCTGCGGCACACTCCAGAAATTCCTGCATTCATCATTCCAGAGCCCTCACCACCCCATTCCATTAGTCTCTCACAGTGATCTGCAAACTTGACTCTATCAATACCTGAATGGCCTTATCAATTTTCCTTGCATTCGGCTTTAATGATGAACATTGTTGAGGACTGGATGTAGTTCCATCAATGGACATCACTGCCAGTGGTGCTATTGTAACAAAAGAGCTGTCAGTGATCCAATTGGCCAGCAGCTCTTGGAGGTCAGACCTGCTACCATCCTCAGAAGAGTGATAGAATTTCCCCCACCACCCCTGCCTTTCCATGGAAGAGTGCAGCTCCCACACTCAGGAAGCTTGACACCATCCAGGACAAATTGGCACCACATCCACAAACATTTATTCTCTTTATCATCAACGCTCAGTAGCAGCAGTGTGTACTGGCTACAGAATGCATTTCAGAAATTAACTACAGCTCCTGAGACAGCACCTTCTAAACCCATGCCCAGTATCTTCTAGAAGGACACAGAGCGCAGATAAATGGGAACACTACAAGGTACTCATGATCCTGCCTTGGAAATATATCGCTATTCATTCGGGCTATCATCAGTCAAATCCTGGAACTCCTTAACTAACAGCAAGGTGGGTGCTCCTACACCAAATGGAGTGCAGCAATTCAGAAAGGCAGCTCACTGCCACTTTCTTAAGGACGGCTAGGGTTGGGCAATAACTGCTAACCCATTGATGCCCACATCTCTTGAATGGATGAGGACATGTTCAAATTAACTGGGGCAAGATAGAAAATTTACAAATAAAGTTGCAAAGATATGGCATGGAAGATATGAAAGTGAAAGGGAAGTATGGAAGGATCTTGCGTAACAGAGGTAGGCAACATAGAGGCAGAAACAGAGAGAAAATCACAGTGATAGGAAAGACATGGAAGAATGGGAGCTTATTTTGAGAGTGGGAAACAGAATTCGATAATGAGGTGTGCTGCTGAGGGTTAAGGAACTAGTGAAATTAATCAAGAGTTGTGAAAAGCTAAAGGTGGGTTTGGGGAGCTGGATGATCTAGAGGGGAGGTAATGTATGTCAGGGGAAATTGTGGCTGAAGCCACAGTTATAGGGGCAAACTGAAGCATAAAGAAGGGCCACCAGAAGAAAAAAGATGACTGCCTCCAATAATGTTATTTCTGCATTTTAATTGGCTGGTCAGGAAATATGACAGAAATTTGGGGTTGGACTTTAAACCCTCATTACAGCCAGGAGCAGCACTCTGCAGGCACTAAACATAGTTTGCATGAAAGTTCTTTGATTCTATTCTGGAGGGCGAGTGATAGAAGAGCTATCTGTCCACATGTGGCAGGCAAAAGATTTCCATTCAAGGCTAAGTGAATTAATTGACAGGAACTTTCCACTTGACGCCTAAGTTAGCCCTCTTGTCCGAGAATCTCTCGCAAGGGGAAACAATCTTTCCACATCTATCCTGTCAAGTTCTCTAAGAATAAAAAGAATATAGCAGAAGATGGTATGGATCCATCAACTGCTGGGTCATGGGTCCAACACAATCCCACTGTGCCACTCTACTAGCATTCTGCAGGTTTCTGCTGGCAGCAAAGGACAGTGTGGAATCTGGAAATGGACTCTCAATGTTCGAACAGAAGGTCAACGCTCCAGATAGTGTATGAGGCTCTGTTTGTTAGCATGAGTTCAGAAACAGTCAATGTCAGCCCTGTATCAGGGTCCTTTATCCCATCCACACCATTTCTCCATTAAACTCAGAAAAGATTGGAGAGATATGCTTTCATCTTGAAGAACCCTTTCCCTCACTCATCCGTCTGCTACTCCCTTCAAGCTTGAAGGCCTTTGATTGGCATTCCCCAGCTTTAAGACCCCAAATACTGTCCGTAATTGGGCAGTGAGCACACCCACTGGGTGTTAATCTGTCACTGAGGGAAGCCACACTGAGTGACTAATGCCACATATGTGTCACTTCTGAGCCCTGTATGATTTGACAGGCTGATCCTGCAGGGAAAATCCTGCTCCTGGTTTCTAATTCAGCAGAGCACCATCTACAGGAGATCCGGTGCATTTATGATCAAGAAACAATATAGGTCTTCAATAACTCACAGAGCTATGCAAAGTCCGAACAAGGCAATGTAAGGCTCGAAATATATGGATATATTGGAATTAAAGATGCATTAAAATTGGAATAAAGAAAAAAAAACAGATAGGATTAAGGGGGATCTACAAGAAACAGAAAAACAAGTCTTCCAAGAAAATCAGATCACCAGTACTAATCTTATTCTCCAGTAAAGAGGCTTCACATGTAAAATTAAACTTTCAAGGTCAGAAAGTTTGTCCCTAAATCAGATACTGCTTATTGTGTCACTAGGTACAATGACAACAGATACATGGGAACACCACCACCTGCAAATTCCCCTCCAAGCCATTCCCATTCCTGACTTGGAAATATATTGTCATTCCTTTTTCACTGTCATTGGGTCAAGATCTTGGCACTCCTTCCCTAATGACAATGTGGGTCTACCTATAGCATACGGACTACAGTGGTTCAAGAAGGCAGCCCACCACCATCTTCTTGAGGGGAACTAGGGACGGTTAATGAATGTTTGCTCAGCACCCACATTCCATGAGTGGATAACAAATGCTCCAGTCAAAACTATTTCCAGCTTAGTACGGGGTACATTGTGCATCCAAGTACCCAGGTATCCAGTGTTGCCGTCATTTTAATCCCAAACAAGCACTGCAATAGTGTACCTTGTTGCTGAGTGGTCTTACATCTGATAGCAACTTTTGGATATTCACATTTAAATATGACATACTCTGAAGTTTCTGTCACATTTCCTCTATTAGAATAATGAGCACTGGTAGTCTCACGAGCATTCTCATTGCAAGTTCTGAGGCAGTATTAGTTACCTGTGAGCAGATTTGACACACCAACACCCGGCTTGCAGAGCAAGGAAAATCTAAGGTGAAGGTGGAGCTAAAGACATGAGAATATTGCAAGTTTGCCTCCCTTCAAAAAAACATGAATAACAATTCTGTGGGTAAAATAATGGTCACTTTTGGTATCAAGTTTCGAGTTCAAAGTTATACTGAGGTAGGCAATGTGCTCGGCGAAGCTTCTCTATTGTTCCTCAAGAATTACACCACTTGCAGAATCAGTGTGGCATATTCTTTTCCTGTGACATTTGAGGTAACTGCTCCTTTGCTTTGGGATTTTGAAGTTTTCTCAATTATTTGTAAATTGAGGATATTTTAATAATTCTGAATTACACCATAGAAATAAATTTTTACTTCAACATCCTTGTGAAACTGAGGCTCAACACAACTCTTCATAGTTTGCCATGACACCATATTCCTAAATTGAACTATACTGTTTTTCAATCTTGTTTCATTTGGTTCTTTAAGTGTGTTAATGAGTTATCATTTGTCCCCGAATACTGTTTTCAAGTTTGTGCATGTATCTTTAAAACATCAAATGACTTCAGCTTTATTTATAGTTCAGAGCATATAAGCTGAACACTAATTCAATTGCATGACAAATAGAATTTGCGTGCTACTGCTTCCAATGAACGGATTCAATCATTGTTATCACATAGGAACAGAGATGTTCTAAATCACCAAGAAATCAGTGCAGCATTTTTGTGCTGCTGCCTTATGCATAGAGTTGTTAATATTCAGATCAACGTTCCTAACATACCTCTTTCTGCCCAAACTTTTCCACATGAAAGTAAAAGAATTATGGATCATGCTATTATTTTCTGTGCATTTCTTTCAACAAAATTTTAAAAAAAACATAACCACATTCTACTTAAAGGGAGAGGAAATTCTCGGGGTTGGAGAAGATGACTTGGCAGTTGAGAATTTTTTGTTCCAAATATTTCCTCAATATTTCTTTTATTAATTCATTTGCAGGATTGGCATCGTTGACTAGGCCAGCATTTATTGGCAATCGCTAACTGGCTTTGATCTGTGAATCATTGTTGATCTGGGCTATGGGTGTACGCACAGAGCTGTTTGGAAGAGGTTTTCATCCAGGAACAGTGAGAGAATAGTGATATAGTTTGAAATCAGGATGCTGTGTGGCTTGGAGGGGAAAATGCAGGTTGTGATGGTGCTCCCATTTATTTGTTGCCTTCGTACTTCGAGGTGTTGGAGGTTGCAGATTTGGGAGGTGTGGCTCAAGGAATCTTGGTGAATTCCTGCAGTGCCCCAGCAAGAGGAATACTTTCTCCTACATTGCATCATTGGTAAATAGAGTCAGTGATGAAGGTGGTGAAATCAAATGGAATACATTGTCCTGGATAGTATCATGGTTCTTAATTGTTATTAGAGCTGGAGCTAAATCACAGATATGTTTTAGGGACTTAGAAGTCAACTTATTAAACATAGAGTCCCAAGTCTCTGATCTGATCTTCTATCCATCTCAGCCTCATTAAAGTTCTAGTTAATTGGAACTACCCCGGATGTTGATGGTGGGGAATGCAGTGACACTAATGTCAGAAATGTTGAGTGAATGATCATCTTGGCCTTTACCTGAGATCACCAGCATTACAGATGCTGATTTAATTCAATTTCTGCAGCTTCAATAACTGGCTGAAGGCACTGGACACAGGGAAAGGAATGGGCCCTGACAGTGCTCCTACAATAGTTCTAAATATTTCTCCTCCAGAAGAAATTTCACCCCGTGACAAGCTTGAGCCACAACACCCAACAATGTGGAAAATGTCCTATTTTCAAAAAACAGGACAGATCCAAGCCAACTAATTGTGGCCCCATCAGTCTTCACTTGATTGTGAGCAAGAGTAGTTTTGCCAGTGCTGGCTCGATTAGCAGAAGGGCATCTCTTGTGCTTTATGATTCTAAGATGCTTGGGATTGCTGATAGTGTTGTAAAGTGGTACTTGCTCAGCAACAGACCATGCATTGGCTGGAGTCACAATCGTGCATCCCATGAGGCCGAAAGCTACATGGATAAGATATTTTTACGCATGGTCATTCTTAGCTTAAGTATATTTCAAAAGCTGAATGGTGAGTGCCTTGGAGGGGAACTTGCAGGAGTTCTTTTGTGCCATTTGTCCAACAAGAAAAGAGTCAGTGCTGTACCTAATTTTAAGAAACAAACTGGGCAAGTGGGTAAAGTGTCAATGAGAGAACATTTCAGTGATACTTACCATAACTCGATAAGATTTAGAGAAGTTTTGGAAAGGACAAATATGAACCAAAAGTGAACATTGTGAATTGGGGCTAATTTTATTGAACTAAGCCAGGATCTTGCCAAAGTGGACTAGGAGCAGTCAGTCACTAATAGGAAAATCTACATCAGACCAGTGGGAGTCATTCAAAAAGGAAATGGTGAGAGTGCAGGGGCATGTTCCTGTAAAGGCAAAGTGTGGAACTAACAAATCCAGAGGACTCTGGATGTCAAGGAATGTACATAATTGAATAAGGAATAAGGAGGTGCTTACAATTGATACTGAGAGCTCAAAACAACAATAGCTGTAGAGGAGTATAGAAAGCGCAGGGGTTACTTAAAAAAAAATGAAGAATACAACGAGAGAGAGAATGTTTGCAAGTAAAACAAAGAAAAATCCAAAATTATGTTAGAAATATATTAGGGGCAAGAAGATAACAAGAGAAAAAGTGGGATATCTTTACGACCAAAATAATCATCTGTGCGGAGCCGGAAGACGTAAATGAGATTTCACATCAGTACTTTGCATTATCATCCACTACAGAGAAAGATGATGTAGATCTACAAATCAGGGAAAGGGATTGTGATACACTTGAAAAAAAAATTGGGAGACAGGAAGTATTAATGGTTTGAGCAAGGTTAAAACTGAATACATTCCCAGGCTGAGGTGAGATGATGTGACCATGCCTGAAATATTGTTTTGAGATGGAACCCTCACAATATCTTACAAGTATACAGATGAACACTTGAAACACTGTAGTGTACAAGGCTATGGTTCAAATGCTAGGAAGTGGCATTAGAGTAGATTTAGTTCTTGGTGACAGGGGCAAACTCATTGGGCTGACTGACCTCTTGCTGTGTTGCAAAGTTGTATGACTATGGTGTGCTACTTGTGATATTTGGCATCTAACTAGTCCTGTGTTATAGCTTCAGCAGGTTGACACCTCATCTTTAGGTGTACCCGGCGCTGCTCTTAGTATGCCCTCTTGTACTCTTCATTGGATCAGGATTCATCTCCTGGTTTGACACTGATGGCAGGTTACAGATTATGACTAAGTACAATTCTGCTGCTGAGGGCTCACCTTGCTCCATAGGTACTCGATTTGGGTTTATAGGTCTTTTTGAAATCCATCCCAGTTAGCACGGTGGGAGTGCCACACAACACAATAGAAGATAGCCTAAATGTGAAAAGAAGGCTTTGTCTCTGCAAGAACTTTGCTGTGGCCACTCTAACCAACACTCTAATGGACAGATATTTCTGTGATAGGTAGATTAATAAGGTTGGAGGTATTATGTTTTCTTTTGTTGATTCCCTATTATCTTTCAGACTAGTCCTGTGACAGGTTATGTCCTTTAGGTCTTAGCCAGCCTGTTTAGTGGTGGTGCTCCCAATCCAGTCAAAGTGATGGAAATTGAACTCCCTGTGTTCATTCTGTACTCTTGCCACCCTCAGTGTTCCTCCAATTGGTGTTCAATACGGAGAAGCATAGATTCATCAGCTTAATTCTAAAAAAAAGCTAGTTATCAATTTATGATGGTGTTAAGTGCTGAAAATGTGTTGCTGGAAAAGCGCAGCAGGTCAGGCAGCATCCAAGGAACAGGAAATTTGACATTTTGGGCATAAGCCCTTCTTCAGGAATCCCGAAACATCGAATTTCCTGTTCCTTGGATGTTGCCTGACCTGCTGTGCTTTTCCAGCAACACATTTTCAGCTCTGATCTCCAGCATCTGCAGATCTTACTTTCTCCATGATGTTGTTAAGTGCCCAGCTCTTCTTTCTGATAAGGCACTCCTCGTGAAATGACAAGATGTGGAGGTGCCAATGTTGGACTGGGTGTAAAAGGCAGGCCTTGAGGTTTTGCCATTTGCTTGTTCCAACTTTAGATTGCCCTGGGAGTCAGCCCACCCTCTTGCAGGAAAACATCAGAAACTAGATTTCCTGTATCTTTTCAGTCTCCAGTGATCTGTGCTTGAAAATGTGTTAGTTTCAACCACAGGCAAGGCTCAACCACAGGCAAGGCTCAGTTTGGGTTTGCCTCGAAATGCTTCTCATGACCAATAGCTGAATAGCTGTGTGAACGTACCTAGGAGAATGAACATGTGGGAGAAAGACTGAGGACCAGACACTAGTGAAACAACCTGAAAATGCATATGATTTGACAAAGTTTATCTTAAACCAATCTCAGCTGGAAAAGAAGATTGTGTGACTATTTACAGAGAAATCTGAAACCAGAAACAGTGAAAAAATGCATTGCAAAGGGTTGAACAATTCTGAGAAAAAAATGGGAAGAAATTAGGAATTGGCTGGCTGGAAGAAGACAGTGGGTAGTAGTTGATGGTAAAGGTTCATCTTGGAGTGCAGTTACTAGCGGTGTTCCGCAAGGATCTGTTTTGGGACCATTGCTGTTTGTCATTTTTATAAATGACCTGGAGGAGGTGCTAAAAGGTTGGGTGAGCAAGTTTGCGGACGATACGAAAGTCGGTGGAGTTGTTGACAGTGAGGAAGGATGTGGCAGGTTACAGCAGGATATAGATAAGCTGCAGAGCTGGGCAGAAAGGTGGCAAATGGAGTTCAATGTAGGTAAGTGTGAAGTGATTCACTTTGGTAAGAGTAACAAGAAGATGGAGTACTGGGCTAATGGTCGGATACTTGGTAGTGTGGATGAGCAGAGGGATCTTGGTGTCCATGTACACAGATCTCTGAAAGTTGCCACCCAGGTAAATAGTGCTGTGAAGAAGGCATATGGCATACAGGCTTTTATTGGTAGAGGAATTGAGTTCCGGAGTCCTGAGGTCATGTTGCAGTTGTATAAGACTCTGGTGCGGCCGAATCTGGAGTATTGCGTGCAGTTTTGGTCGCCATACTATAGGAAGGATGTGGAGGCACTGGAACGGGTGCAGAGGAGGTTTACCAGGATGTTGGCTGGTATGGTAGGAAGATCGTATGCGGAAAGGCTGAGGCACTTGGAGCTGTTTTCATTGGAGAAAAGAAGGTTTAGGGGTGATTTGATAGAGGTATACAAGATGATTAGGGGTTTAGAGAGGGTTGACAATGAGAAACTTTTTCCACGTATGGAGTCAGCTATTATGAGGGGGCATAGCTTTAAATTAAGGGGAGGTAGGTATAGGACAGAGGTTAGGGGTAGATTCTTTACCCAGCGAGTCGTGAGTTCATGGAATGCCCTGCCAGTAGCATTGGTGGACTCTCCCTCTTTATGGGCATTTAAACGGGCATTGGATAGGCATATGGAGGATAGTGGGCTAGTGTAGGTTAGGTGGGCTTGGGTTGGTGAAACATCGAGGGCCAAAGGGCCTGTACTGCGCTGTATTTTTCTATGTTCTATGTTCTATGGGACACATGACCCTTTATCCATACACATTAATTGCACTGGAGTTAATAAGTTTAAATGTATGAATACAAAATTTATCTTGTTTGGAGCTCACATTTTCCACAGTTATTACAGTTAGCATGCTCCACATGACGCCTCCATACCTTTGTCTTCTCACTAAAATATAACAAAGCAAACTGATTTAAATACTAAATAAAGTTTTTTTCTGACATTTCTGACAAGTTTTAAAAATCAGTCACTTGAAAAATTACAATAGAACAATTCACATTGTAATATTAGAAGTGTTTCATCTTGACGAATGAGAAATTATTTAGCGAGGATCTACAGGAATGAAGCAAAATGAAGTTTTTTTTAAAAAAAATGCACTTATTGCTCTACTAATTAAGTTTAATTAAGTATACCAATTGCTTATTATCTGCAAGAGAGACATAATGGAACTGCAGGTATCTAATGCATAGTGCAAAAGAAAAAACGTCTTTCAATGAATTGAACGATAGAAATAAAGAATGTTTAATATTCGTACAGCAATGAAAACGTGACCAAAAATAAATAACTAAAAATAAACAAACGCCAACATGGAAGTGCTGTAAGAACAGTTAACGCATCTCTTATCTTTGTTCTCCTCTTCTGCTGTTTCTCTATCTTCCCTGTCAAGGGAGGCTGTGAAAATACAGGCATTTAATTATTCATGGGTAGTGTACATAGACAGAATTTAAATGACTGATCCGTATAACTTGAAGTGTTTTATACTGGCGTTAAGTGCTGTAAATCAGGTTAGAAAGTAGGTTAAAAAGCGCCGTATCACTTCATGGATTTGCATGTTTTCCACATTGGGTTACTCGTTTTCATGATTAGACGTGTCCAGTTAGATCATTGTCGTTGAATCTTTCCCCACAAGACAAAGTCAAGCTGAGTTCCGTCATAACTAACAGCGCAAACACGGACAAATACATAAACAGGATTATAGTGTGACAAAACTTATCAATGTAAACAAATACATATTAGTTAAAATAAATGTACCCATTCAATTTGCCAACAAATTGCAAATTAAAACACACAATTGCTTATTACATATAATAGATGAAAACTCAAGGCATTATAAGCACAGGAGGTGATGGTTGCAAGAGAGCCGATTAAAGACCCCCTGGACGATTCCTCGGAAAATCAGAAAGGGAGCGATGAGAATAGGGAAAAGTGAAAATACCAAAATAATCAGATTAAGACCCTCGTATCTGTCGTGTGTTTCGGTTAAACAGACAAGCCCCCCAAAAGCAGAAGCACATTTCATGTGAGGATCGCACATTGTGATTAACATTTAAGAAATATCGGCGATGAGCTGTCTGTAGCATCCAACTGCAAAACCCAGGATCACAACGGCAGCAGTGAGCAGTGAACAACGGCAGCACTGATGCCAAGAGATAATTAAATAAATATTAATACTTATCTAATTTGCACAGTGGAAGAGGCAAGGGGGGCGATGGATGCTGAGATAGTTCACATGGGTTGTGTGAGTGTGGGGGGAAAGGGATTTGCGTGCGGAGGCGGTTGATGAAGGAGGGAGGCTCTGTTTTTGGGGTAGGACGCGCGTTCAGTCCGGCGTGCGTGCGTGTCCCTGCGGTAGACAACTGGGGGTAGCTGGACTGGCAGCTACTCTGGGTGGGTGTGTTCAACTTCGGGGTGTTTTATTGGGGTGGGCGTTTTCAATTAGGGTGGGTTTGTTTGAGGTGCGTGAAATGTGTCAGGATATGTAATAATGGAGTGGGCGGCATGTGAGTGTGTATAACTGGGGAGTGTGATGGGTTTAACTTTGGGATGTTTATTTGGGCTGGGTGTATTTAATTGGCGTGGGTGCTTGTGAGTGCGTTTAACTGGGTGGGTGTGTGTATACTGGAGTGGGTGTTTGTGTACAACTGGAGTGGGACTGTGTGGCTGTTTAACTGGAGTGGAATGGGTATGTATCTCCATGCTGTAGTGTATAACTTGATGTGTGTGAGAATGAATGTAGAGCTAGGATGGGTGGATGTATGTATAACTGGGCTGAGTCTATTTGCACCTTGGGGATTGGTGGACTGTGTGTACAACTGGAGTCTGTGTTTGTATAACTGGAGTGTGTGTGTGTGAATAACTGGAGTGTTTATATATCTGGAGTGTGTCTATATGTTTGTATATAACTGGAGTCTCTGTATGTGTATAACCGGAGTCTGTGTGTGTGTGTGTGAATAACTGGAGTGTGTATATATCTGGAGGGTGTCTGTGTGTGAATAACTGGAATGTGTCTGTTTTGTGTGTGTATAACTAGAGCGTGTGCATGTATAACTGGAGTGTGTCTATGTGCGTGTATAATTAGATTGTGTATGTATAACTGTAGTGTGTTTGTGTGTGTCACAGATGTTTATCTGTGTGTATAACTGGAATGTGTGTATATAACTGGAGTGTGCCTGTGTCTGTATAACTGGCGTGTGGCTGTGTGTATATAACTGGAGTTTGTATGTGTCTTTATAACTCGAGTGTGTCTGTGTGCGATTATTAGAGTTTGTCTGTGTGTGTATAACTGGAATGTGTCTGTGTGTGTATAATTGGAGAGTGTGTGTGTATAATTGGAGTTTGTCCATGTGTGTATATAACTGGCGTGTGTTGGGTATGTGTCACAGGAATGTGTCTGCGTGTGTTTGACTGGACTGTGTGTGTATAACTGGAGTGTGCATGTGTATAACTGGAGAGTGTGTGTGTGTATAATTGGAGTTTGTGTGTATATAACTGGAGTGTGTCTGGGTATGTATCTCAGGGAGAAAGTGAGGTCTGCAGATGCTGGAGATCAGAGCTGAAAATGTGTTGCTGGAAAAGCGCAGCAGGTCAGGCAGCATCCAAGGAACAGGAAATTCGACGTTTTAGGCATAAGCCCGATGAAGGGCTTATGCCCGAAACGTCGAATTTCCTGTTCCTTGGATGCTGCCTGACCTGCTGCGCTTTTCCAGCAACATGTTTTCAGCTATGTATCACAGGAGTGTGTGTGTGTGTTTAACTGGACTGTGTGTGTATGTAACTGGAGTGTGCATGTGTATAACTGGAGAGTGTCTGTGTATAATTGGAGTTTGTCCATGTGTGTATATAACTGGAGTGTGTCTGGGTACGTATCACAGGAGTGTGTGTGTGTGTTTAACTGGATTGTATGTGTGTATAACTGGAGTGTGTCTGTGTGCATATAACTGGAGTGGCATGTGTATGACTGGAGTGTGTTTAACTGGAGTGTGTGTGTGTTTGTGTGTGCGTAACTGGAGTGTGCCTCTATGCGTGTATAACTGGAGTGGCATGTGTATAACTGGGGTGTGTATGTGTGTGTATAACTGGAGTGTGTGTGTTATACTGGAGTGTGCCTCTGTGGTACAACTGGAGTGTGTGTGTGTTTGTGTGTGTATAACTGGAGTGTGCCTCTGTGTGTGTATAACTGGAGTGGATCAGTGTGCATAACTAGAGTGTCTGTGTGTGTATAACTGGACAGTGTGTGTATAACAGGACAGTGTGTATATAACAGGAGTGTGTGTGTATCTGTGTGTATAGCTGGAGTGTGTGTAGGTGTGTGTGTATAACTGAAGAGGGTATGTGTGTGTAACTGGAGTGTGTGTGTATATAACAGGCATGTGTTTATCAAGGTGTGTGTATATAACTGGAGAGAGCGTATGTGTGTGTATATATATATAAAACTGGAATGTGTGTGTATATAATTGGAGTGTGTGTTTATCTGTGTGCATAACAGGTGTGTGTGTATAACTGGAGTGTGAATACATAATGAGTGTGCATAACTGGACTGTCCATGTGTATAACTGGAGAGTGTGTGTGTATAACTGGATAGTGTGTGTGTATAACTGGATAGTGTGTGTGTATAACTGGATAGTGTGTGTGTATAACTGGAGTGTATATGTGTCTAACTGGAGACTGTGTGTATGTGTCTAATTGGAGAGTATGTATGTGTGTCTAACTGAAGAGAGTGGGTCTGTGTACCTAACTGGAGAGTGTGTATGTTTGTGCGTGTGTCTAACTGGAGAGTGTCTGTGCCTAACTGGAGAAAGTGTATGTGTGTATAACTGGATTTTGTGTGTATGTCCAACTGGGGAGTATGTGTATGTGTTTGTGTGTATCTAACTGGAGAGAGTGTGTGTATCTAACTGGTGTGTGTGTGTGTGTGTATCTAACTGGAGTGTGTGTGTGTATCTAACTGCAGTGTGTGTGTATCTAACTGGAGTGTGTGTGTGTATCTAACTGCAGGGTGTATATCAAACTGGAGAGAGTGTGTGTATCTAACTGCAGTGTGTGTGTATCTAACTGGAGAGAGAGTGTGTGTATGTGTGTATCCAACTGGAGAGAGTGTGTATGTGTGTGTCTAACTGGAGAGAGTGTGTGTATCTAATTGCATAGTGTGTATGTGTATCTAACTGGAGAGAGTGTGTGTGTATCTCACTGGAGAGAATGTGTATGTGTATCTAACTGGAGAGAATGTGTGTGTCTAACTAGAGAGAGTGTGTGTATCTAACTGCATAGTGTGTGTATGTGTATCTAACTGGAGAGAGAGTGTGTGTATCTAACTGGAGAGAATGTGTGTATCTAACTGGAGAGAGTGTGTATGTGTGTGTCTAACTGGAGAGAGTGTGTGTATCTAACTGGAGAGGGTGGTGTGTGTGTATCTAACTGGAGAGAATGTGTGTATATGTGTGTCTAACTGGAGAGAGTGTGTATGTGTGTATCTAACTGGAGAGAGAGTGTGTGTGTATCTCACTGGAGAGAATGTGTGTATCTAACTGGAGAGAGTGTGTGTGTGTGTGTGTGTCTAACTGGAGAGAATGTGTGTATGTGTGTGTCTAACTGGAGAGGGTAGTGTGTGTATATCTAACTGGAGAGTGTATGTGTGTGTTTAACAGGAGTGTGTGCCTTTCGAATGGCCCGGGAGCCGCCCCTGCAGCAATTGGATCCAGGTTATGGAGAAGGGGACGGTCAGCACCCGGGTGCCACCATGGCTCAGCATAAATTAGCGGTGCCGGAGGTGGTGTCAGTGTAGAGAGGCGCGCCCCCGAGTGAGCGCGGCCCCGAGCCGGCCTGGTGCGCGTACTTGGCTGCCGCCCGCTGCCGCTGCAGCATCGCACTCGGAGCAAGGCAACTTTCCGGGCTGCAGGCTGCTTCTCCTCCAGCAGCAGGAGCAGCAGCAGCAGGCTGAGTGCAGGAGCGCAGCAATTAAGCAGGAGCCCCCGGCCCCTATCCCTCCCTCCCTCCCCCCACCTCCCACCACCTCCAGTCACCCCTCCCCCCAAGTTCCCCCCCGCATCTCCCTCGGGAGCCCAGGTAAGAGTTGCGAGCGCTGTCAGCTAACACTCTGTGCTTCTCTCACTGAGGAATCCCGAAAAGATGCGGGGGGGGTGGGATTGGGGGTAACTATCTCAGCCTCCGCCGTGCGCTCACCCCTTACACACTTTGGCTCATCTTTTGAGGTAAATAACCTGCAGACTGCAACCATTCTTAGCTCTTGCATCGCGCCCTGTGTACGGTTCGCAAACCCGGGCTCTGAGATTTGCAATAAGGCAAATGTTTCGATGCAAGATCCAAATTGTCCTAAAGTCTTTAATATTGCAACGGCTACTAGTTGTTTAAAATGCAGAGATACTTCGAAAAAATCATTTTCTGCATGCGTATATCTATATATACAAACGTGAATACGTCTGATTTTAAAATGTATGTTTTCTAATTTCCCGAATGCATCATTTTGCCGATAAAGAGGGAAAAAATTGCTACAGTACTTTTGGATCATATTGTAAAACGGGCTTTTTCACATCGATTAGCATTAGGTGCTGAAGTCAGTGAAAGCTAACGAGCACGAATCCGACACTTGTAGAGGCTTATGTAGAATGACCGCTTTCCTTTATTCTTTAGCTGTGCTGTTTAACTTTTTTATTTAAAGGAGCAGCAATGAAGAGAAGTCTGACCATGAACAAATTTCTGCCTTCAGCCCTTATTAGTCTGGCGTTGGTTGTCTCCTGGCTAGCAGGGTGAGTAGAGAGTATGAATGTTAAATATTTTCCACCTATGGCTTCCTGCTAACCTTTTAGAAACTTTGGTTGTGCCAATCAGGAGAGAACATGCCCAACTTCAAATTTAAGCAATTATCCACCTTAAATCTCTGAAATTTACTTGTATGTGTCCACCATGAGAACTTCAAACAAAAGCTGAAATAACTTCTTTGTTTTTAAAATGTATTTTCTGTTTACTGGACCTGTAGGATTTTCTGAGTCCAATATTTAGCTGGCCTATTGGAAAAGGACTGAAAAATGACAACATATCAAGGTTTAGCGCTAAACATCACTTATTGTAATATGCTTAAAATAAAAGCTGTTGGTAGAGTTATCTAAAATGCCACTAAAATCTGTAAAGTAAGGAGTTGAGTATAGTTTTCTGAATGAGTGAATTGCACTTCATTGCACAGAGGAAATGATCAGTTATGCAGCATGTATTTGTATGAAAAATAAGAATAAGCCTAAATCATACAAAAGCTAAAATAGGACTGTTAATTCTAATGTACTGTATTAATGTGTAAGTGACAGTAGATTTAATTGTTTATGTTTCAACCAGAATAAAGAAAACAAGCTTCGAGGCTAACGTCTCTACTTATAGTTGCCATATTGAAATGTTACTAATTTCAAAGTGTGAATAAATCTTGTCAGTGGAGAAAAGGAATATTAAAATGATCTGAGGCTAAATATTTCAATGTATAAAAACTATGGTTTTATGAAAATCGTCATTTTTTTTCCAATTTGGCTCAATCAGAAAAATGAAAAGCTGCTACTCAGTTAAAACCTCTAGGTGGTGTCCGCACACAACTTCAGCAAAGAAACCTGTTATTACTGCTTGAATGAGCAGGGTCAATGTTAAAATTTTGAAAACTGGCTGTTTGATTCTGGGTTTTAAAAAAAACTTAAGAGAAAACTGTTTGAATATATCAGTGGAACAGTACATTAGTATTTTAGAAGATGTAGTGCTTATTGAAATCTCTTTGAGATTGTACTGGAGTGACTGTGACTGTGCCAGTTATTGTTGATGTTCTCACATAGCCTGGACAAGATGGGTCCTAGATAAGCAAAGTTAGTCCAGTCAATTAATAAGGTAAATTTAAAAATTCGCAAACACTGCATGTCAAATCAGTAAAAAAGGATCAAAATCTGAGCTAATGTGATCTCTTCAATTCCCTCATGAACCCGATTATAAATTAAACAATCTCAAGATCACTACTTTACAATTAATAGTGGAAAAGTTCTTGTGGAAAGATGGAACTATGTGGAAAAAGTATAATTTTTAGCAAAGTCGGTGTGGTCCTTTTAAGTCGGTCCTTTAAGAGTAATTTGTCGGTTCAAATAAACTTTTAAGAAATACTATTTTCCTTAGATGTGAATAGCACTTTTCTGTGATTTTTCGCTTAACACAATGAGAATGTTTCTATCAATGGACCAGGTTGACTATTTTCTTGACAGGCAATCAGGCAGGAATATCCCATATTAACCCAAATGGAGTCCAAGAATACTGTCAGTGAAGCTAATTCAGTTTTATTTATACTTGTATTTGTTTTCCATAATTTCATATTTCCATGATTTGTTCCATTTAAATCTTTTGAATTTGCAAGTTAATTATGACTGAATTTGGTACAGTTATATCATGAATGGATGAATTCTGAATTGGGGATCCAAACTAAGTTAATTTATGGAGTTTGGGAAATTTTCTGAATTTAGCTAAACATTGATAGAAACTGTGCATGTGGTCTGTGAGGCTCTGTGGAATATATCTAATCCTGAACATTGCTGCAAAGAAAATTAAACTACTTATTATATTTTCATAAAATTAACATCATATTTGTAATTGTTATTGCTAATTGGCATTCTTTTTAGCTATCCAAATATAACTGTTTCAGAAGAAGTATAATTCAGAGTGTCAGACATGTCATGAATTATAATCACATATATTTTCACTATTACTTATATAAATAATTCAAACGTCAGTTGTGGAACTGTGAAATAAAAATAGAAAATGCTCTTAATGCATAGAAGGTCAATCCATGTCTGAATGTGAAAGACAAGTTAATTCTTTGCTTGGGATGCTGTGTCAGAACTGATGCAGAGGAATCATGCTAGATTTCTCACAGTGGCAGGCTTATTGATATACTTGCATATCACAATTAGCAGCCGGAATTACTGGTGACATTTAAATCTGTTAGATGTGCATCACGATAAGTTTGTGCTGTGAGGTTTCATTTGCAATTATCGTATTTATTTTAAATAAGTTATGTATTGAGTGTTATGTTATTTTGCTATGATGAGCAATATGATTGAGATTATTAATTTTTCAAAATGTTTTTGAATATAATTACATAATCAAATTATAATACTAACCATAAGTGTCAATATAAGACAAAATATAACAATAATTGACAACAGTAATCAAAATGTGTTTAATGTAAAAATCAAGTATTTTGTCTTGTGAAACTCTGCAGTAGTCAGTCATGACTGACATAAGGCATCCACCCCCTGAATCTTTGGGTCAAACAGGCCTGTATTTTGGAACATGTTATGCTATGCCAAGCAGTACACACTTACTCCCTTTAGAGTGGATTTTTTACTTACACCTTTAAGAAAATGTGTATTCAACATGGTCAGTCCAAATAATACGGTGCAGCAGTTAGAAATATTCCACAAACATTCAGCATTGTAATATTTTACTAGGTAGTCATTATTTTCTTTACCTGCAAAAAATTCAGCAGAGAATTAGAATCTTCTATACAAAGAACCCTTTTGTGTCTTTAACAAAATCAGCTTAATAAGAACAATGTGAAAGTGTAAAATGCCAGTTAAAGTAGTTATTGACCTGTACAGTTTTAACTTTATGTGGCACCGGTATGACTAGTAACCATGTATCAAAAAAGAATTATGGACACATATTGGTCAACAGTATTTTCTGGAAGCCATGTGCCCACTTTTGAAAGTCATTGAGCATTGAGAAGAGACTAATACTATTTATATGACATCTAGTGCCCTCCTTTCAATCTGGTTTTGAAGTAAATCATTTCCTTTGGTGGTTTGACTTGAAAGTCAAAGCAAATTCTCATTTGTCAACATGGTTACATTCATTGGTGACTATTTACATAATTAGATTATTTTGAGCTCTTTTGTCAAAAGAAATAGGCATCAACAATATCAGTGTGTTAATATTTCAAATGTGACTTGGACATGTGTTATAGATGCAATTGATATCAAACATAAATAATTGCATTTAATAACAACCTCACCCCAGGACTATGATTTGATTTCTTTTTGTGTTTGTCATGATATGAAAAATCTCAGGGAAGTTTGAAAGTATTGGGTCAATATTTTAAAGTACATATAAAAATATCATGATCTATTAGGTGCCATAGGGATACAAACAAGCCTATTGATTTGTAGTTTTCATTTAAAAATATGGACTTGTGATATGATCTAAGTCCTAGAAAACAGTATAATAAAAATAGAGGTCAGTGTATTGAGTCACCATAAAGGAGTGAGTCTAACTCAAAATTGAGAAGTATTAAATGCCATTTTTGAAGTGCCAGTTAAATATTCCCAATCTTGTTCAAAAAAGTTGCATTTGACATGTTCACTTAAAAAAAAGCTCTGAATATAATTCACAACTAAATGTTGCAGGGTTTTCCCTTCTAATTCCTGCCAGTCATAACCACATCCTGAAATGTCACATATTTTCATTATTACATTACAAAAGTTACAGTTGTGCTCATAGTACAAATTTAAAAACAAAAAATGTTAAATGAAATCGTCACAAAGTAATGATATTTGCTTAAAATAAAATCAAAGATTTACTAGCCTGTAAATGTTGAATGTCTATAGTGAATTATAATAATCTATGATGATAAATCACTTGAGTTTAATTTATAATGTAATCTAAACTACATAATTAGATTATTATTCCACAAGCGCCTGAAGAGAAAACTATTGCAGAGTTACTGGGTAAGTGGGGAGTGGGACATATTGGGTTGTTCTCACAGAGCTGTGGTACAGATGCCACTGGTCAAATGGTATTCTTCAGCAATCAGCCTGCTTCTGTACTGGAACTATCCTTCACTAACAGGCATCCAGTACTTTCTGGTGAATGTATTCAAATTGCACAGTGCATCTGTAGAATATTGAAAATGCATATACTGATGATCCATATATTTAAACCTTACACTTGCCAGTTCAGCAATTTCAAGAATGACCAAAGAAAAATGCACAATAACTTTATTCCATGCAGTCTGGCTGGTTATTTTCTTCATTCAGAGCTGTGAAAAGTGTAAACAGAAGTGGTCAGATCATTAAAAGTGCACTTCCAAACGTAAATTAGGTATCTATCAAAAGCTGACAGATATAACAACTGCAGAAAATAATGAAGGCATATAACTTTATAAAGGAAATGTACATAAAATCTCTGATTCCAACGAAACACTAATGGCTTTGATGACCAATTATTGGTATAGGATCAGATAAAATATCATGGATACTCTTATGTGACAAGCAAGAGTGCATGTCACACATTCTCTGTCATCAGTATCTGTGAAAGAATTGGAGTCTTTGAGTAACAGTACTGTTAGGAGGACAGTAAAGACCCTTCAGTACTTGCATGGGTTGTTTAATCAGAGAACATCCTAAAAGTGCCCAAGGCATAGTTTGGTCAGAATAGTTCTATGTAGTTTCAATAAATAGTTGCTTTTTTAACCTCTTTTGAAGTTCTAATTTGTGACGGAGTCAGTATTGTCTGACTCTAGAATGGGCTTGTAATATTCATAAGGCAAAGCTACATGTGGAAATGTTAGCAAATAAAAATGACTTTAAATAGTCATGGTTGTTAGAAATCATATCGATTAACACAATATTTTTTATAGTGTTTTTAGATGTAAACAAACTGAATACTTTTTATCATACAGAGATAATTCATGTGCTTTGTTTACATTATTAAGTTTTTAATATTATTGATAGAACTACTGTGTTTCAATATTTCAGAGTTGAGTTTTTGGTTATGCATTTTCATCATTAATGCCACGGTTAGAATCCCTACAATGCGGAAACACACCCTTCGGCCCAACAAGTCCACACCGAACCTCCGAAGAGTGACCCACCCAGACCCATTCCCTACTCTATATTTACCCTTGACTAATGCACTTAATCTACACGTCCCTGAACACAATGGGCAATTTAGCATGGTCAGTTCACCTAGCCTGCATATCTTTGGGTTGTGGGAGGAAATTGGAGCAAGTCCAGGGAGAACGTGTGAACTCCACACAAACAGTTGCCCAAGGCTATAATCAAATCCAGGTCCCTGGCACTGTGAGACAGCAGTGCTAACCACTGAGCCACCGTGCTGCTGCTTGGGATTGCATTTGTCCACTGATTCCTTCCTCGGTGTTTCCATGCTGACTATAGAGCAATCTCGAGCACCTAACAATATAAAATGTATCTCTGACACAAATTCATAAATCACTAATTAATTTAAAGAATTTTTTTGTGATTGTGGTTTCAGATAATTTATTGCCTTTTTTCTCTTCAAATAATTATTTCTAAAATAAACCTTTGTTAGTTCACTGTGTTTCAAATGATTCCAGTAGGATTTTACATTCCATAATGGACACTTCAGTTTTGTTGTATGGGTGGCATGATGGCTCAGTGGTTAGCTCTGTTGCCTCACAGCACCAGGATCCCGGGCTCAATTTCCGCCTTGGACGACTGTCTGTGTGGAGTTTGCACGTTCTCCCTGTATCTGCGTGGGTTTCCTCCCACAGTCACAAAATGTGCAGGTCAGGTGAATTGGCCATGCTAAATTGCCCATAGTGTAAGGTGCATTAGAGAGAAATGGGTCTGGGTGGGTTAGTCTTCAGAGGATCGGTGTGGACTTGTTGGGCTGAAGGGCCGGTTTCCACCTGTAGGGAATCTAATTTAATAATGAACTTTGTTGCATCTTGTGCACAGATAATTTAAGAATTCCATCAGTATAAAGAAAAGTTAGCTAGTTGAAAGATATCATTACTCTTCATCTGTTTTCTTATTAAATGAATCAAACAATTGTACCATTTTCTGGTCTTTTATCTTTTTTTTAAACTTTGCCAGATTTTTCAATGCTATTCAGAGGAATGTACAGTTTACTCATTTTACTCCTGAGTAGGGCACATTCCATGCATGAAGGAAGAAAAGAAATAGCAAAGCAGTTTGTACATTTTATTAATCTCCAATTTATATCTGTATTCTTAGACTACAGGCTTTACTTTCACCTTTTTTACTTTTGTCTTAGCTTATTCTTTTATAATGAACTCAACAGAATATTGAAAAAATGGTTTCCTGTCACATATGTAATTAAAAAAAATCTGCTTCTTGTATTTTTGAACACCTTGAAGTATCTGAAAACATTTCTGAAAGGATCAGATTAATTTTTGCTTTGATGAAAGGTCTTGAATTTATATATGTAACTTTTAGTAGATTAGGAGTTTTCAAAACATGTCAATACTGAATAAACTCCTTTTGAACTTCAGCCACTGCTAGACATAAAGTGGATCACCTGCCAGTTCCAGACCACAACTAATTTTCATTATTTTGAAATCAGTTGTTAGGCAAGTGGGAAAAAAAATCATACTTATTAATAATGGCTGATATCAATCAAAACTAATTCCCATTATGGTGGTAATGATGACATAATGTAATTGTCATATTCAACATTATTACTTGGGGGAAGTGACAACACTTCTGGAATTCAAACACACACAGAATAACATGGAAATCCAGAAATTGCTCTCTGTAATTCTATGTTTCCTAAGAGGATTTGCAAATGAATCATTCCCAGATTACAATCAATGGAGTTATCAACTGAATTCACTAAAAACACTTGAAAAAGTGACAGATTGTTGAGAGTGTGTGTGGTGCAACCCACAATTGGGTTTTTAATGGTATGCTGATTTTGAAAATAGCTACTAAACACCGGCACTAGCTTCCTGAGAAGCTTTTTAATATTTGTGGAATGTCAAAGTTTTCCGTAAAGATAACAGAATTTCACATTTTAAATTCATTTTTTCAAAGTTTGCTCATCTTTATTTTAGCTTCTAACATTCTAAAAATGTAGTATTAACTGTGAAGCATTTTGTTTGCTTTTCATTTCATGATTTTCTCTTTGTGAATGCTTTCCTGTTTGCTGATGTCACTGCAGGATGTCAAGTTGCTCCTTGACCTGACATCAGATTTGAACTGCCGTTGGGAATGTATGAAGCCACGCCGCAAAGATCAGGGGATCTTTGTTGGCAGCTGCGTGTGCTTGCATGCATTTCTATTGTTTAATGCAGATAACATTTGCTGATATTCACCAGGTGCCATTTTTATTCAGTTTCCTTTTGTTTGAGCAGTTCACATGTTCACATTTTTAATTAAACATTCTTTTTGTTCAGATACATGTTTTAGATATCTGTGTGGAATCCATTTTCTTCTGAGCAGTATTTATTTATTCAACGAGTTTGCCTTTCTACAGGTTTTCACATTTTCACTCACCCACTCATTACATTTAAATGAAGAATGATACATGCATGCAATGCTGTCTCAAATAATGACAAACCTGCTGGTTACCTTTCTGTTGGCTTAAACTTTCTAGATGCCATTTTGAGCACCAGTAGAATTCAAGTGTAACTTTTATTGAAACCACTGCTTTATTTTAATTAAGGAACGTGATTTTGAAAGCACTAAATGATCAGTCCCTGTCTTTATGTTGTTTTGGTAAATTCTCATGTTAAATTGTCCATTTGAAACTCTTTTGTTGGAAATGCCTGACATACCTTCACTGTCATACATCCTGACTGGCTAAACCAAGTAGAATACTCTTTCATCTGAGAGAATATGAAGTGATAGAAAGCAATTTGCAAACACAAGAATTGAAATTGGTGAGCACTTTAAAGTATGTCCTGATTTGAATCTATTTTCTGGAGATTTTCTTAAATAATCGGTTGATGTTTTAATGACTATGAGAAATGAGTGCCACATGACTACATAATGTTCTACAATTAATCATTGCTATTTAAAAATATTTTTAAATGCTTTCAAAATAAATTATTACATCAAAGTTGCAACATACTTCTGAGAAGCCAGCTCTGTATTAAAAATACCATTGAAAAATGCTACACCGTTGTCAAGCAACCAAATTTAATTATTATCTCTTCAAGTATGTTTTATAAATTTCTCAGTAGCTTTGATAAAAAGAATACTGAGTTAATCTAAGAAAGAAGAAGCATGTTGAACAGTTGAATGTGCAATAAAATATAGGCTTACTACCTATAGTTTACTGCAAACTTCCACATTCTTTTGAATGATGTATTGAAAGATAATTATTTCAAATGAAGTTTTTAGTTTTTGGTGAGCTAAAGGTAAATCAAGCATATTTTGCCAGTGTATTTCAGTAAGTTTATCTGTCTGCTTTGGTTGACTCTGGAACAAATGTTGATGCTCGAGAGAGACCTCTGAAAACCTTAACAGGAAAACATTCTGCAGATATTCATAATTCAAAAGAATGTGGAAGTTTGCAGTAAACTGTAGGTAGTAAGCCTATATTTTATTGCACATTCAACTGCTCAACATGCTTTTTCATTCTTAGGTTAACTCAAATTTCCAGTATTCTTTTTATCAAAGCGATTGAGAAATTTATAAAACACATTTGAAAATGGGGGAGTTGCTAAATGAGTATTTTGCATCAGTATTTACTGTGGAAAAGGATATGGAAGATATAGATTGTAGGGAAATAGATGGTGACATCTTGCAAAATGTCCAAATTACAGAGGAGGAAGTGCTGGATGTCTTGAAACCGTTAAAGGTGGATAAATCCCCAGGAACTGACCAGATATACCCGTGAACTCTGTGGGAAGCTAGAGAAGTGATTGCTGGGCCTCTTGCTGAGATATTTGTATCATCAATAGTCACAGGTGAGGTGCCGGAAGACTGGAGGTTGGCAAACGTGGTGCCATTGTTTAAGAAGGGCGGTAAAGACAAGCTAGGGAACTATAGACCGGTGAGCCTGACCTTGGTGGTGGACAAGTTGTTGGAGGATTGATGAGGGCAGAGCAGTAAATGTGATCTATATGGAGTTCAGTAAGGTGTTCGACAAGGTTCCCCATGGGAGACTGATTAGCAAGGTTAGATCTCATGGAATACAGGGAGAACTAGCCATTTGGATACAGAACTGGCTGAAAGGTAGAAGACAGAGGGTGGTGGTGGAGGGTTGGTTTTCAGATTGGAGGCCTGTGACCAGTGGAGTGCCACAAGGATCGGTGCTGGGCCCTGTACTTTTTGTCATTTACATAAATGATTTGGATAAAAAATGAGGTCTGCAGATGCTGGAGATCACAGCTGAAAATGTGTTGCTGGTTAAAGCACAGCAGGTCAGGCAGCATCCAAGGAATAGGAAATTCGACGTTTCGGGCATAAGCCCTTCATCAGGAATGAGGAGAGAGTGCCAGGCAGGCTAAGATAAAAGGTAGGGAGGAGGGACTTGGGGGGAGGGGCGATGGAGATGTGATAAGTGGAAGGAGGTCAAGGTGAGGGTGATAGGCCGGAGTGGGGTGGGGGCGAAGAGGTTAGGAAGAAGATTGCAGGTTGGGAGGGCGGTGCTGAGTTGAGGGAACCGACTGAGACAAGGTGGGGGGAGGGGAAATGAGGAAACTGGAGAAATCCGAGTTCATCCCTTGTGGTTGGAGGGTTCCCAGGCGGAAGATGAGGCGTTCTTCCTCCAACCGTCGTGTTGTTATGTTTTGCCGGTGGAGGAGTCCAAGGACCTGCATGTCCTCGGTGGAGTGGGAGGGAGAGTTAAAGTGTTGAGCCACGGGATGGTTGGGTTGGTTGGTCCGGGCGTCCCAGAGGTGTTCTCTGAAGCGTTCTGCAAGTAAGCGGCCTGTCTCCCCAATGTAGAGGAGGCCACATCGGGTGCAGCGGATGCAATAGATGATGTGTGTGGAGGTACAGGTGAACTTGTGGCGGATATGGAAGGATCCCTTGGGGCCTTGGAGGGAAGTGAGGGAGGAGGTGTGGGCGCAAGTTTTACATTTCCTGCGGTTGCAGGGGAAGGTGCCGGGAGTGGAGGTTGGGTTGGTGGGGGGTGTGGACCTGACGAGGGAGTCACGAAGGGAGTGGTCTTTGCGGAACGCTGATAGGGGAGGGGAGGGAAATATATCCCTGGTTCTTTGCGGAACGCTGATAGGGGAGGGGAGGGAAATATAAATGATTTGGATACAAGCATAAGAGGTACAGTTAGTAAGTTTGCAGATGACATCAAACTTGGAGGTGTAGTGGACAGTGAAGAGGGTTACCTCAGATTACAACAGGATCTTGACCAGATGGGCCAATGGGCTGACAAGTGGCAGATGGAGTTTAATTCAGATAAATGCGAGGTGCTGCATTTAGGGAAAGCAAATCTTAGCAGGACTTATACACTTAATGGTAACACTCCTAGGGAGTGTTGCTGAACAAAGAGACCTTGGAGTTCAGGTTCATAGCTTCTTGAAAGTGGGGTCGCAGGTAGATAGGATAGTGAAGAAGGCGTTTGGTATGCTTTCCTTTACTAGTCAGAGTATTGAGTACAGGAATTGAGAGGTCATGTTGCGGCTGTACAGGACATTGGTTAGGCCACTGTTGGAATATTGCATGCAGTTCTGGTCTCCTTCCTATCGGAAAGATGTTGTGAAACATGAAAGGGTTCAGAAAAGATTTACAAGGATGTTGCCAGGGTTGGAGGATCTGAGCTGCAGGGAAAGCCTGAACAGGCTGGGGCTGTTTTCCCTGGAGCGTCGGAGGCTGAGGGGAGACCTTATAGACCTTTACAAAATTGAGGGGCATGGATAAGATAAATAGACAAGCGGTTCGGGAGTCCAGAACTCGAGGGCATAGGTTTAGGGTGAGAGGGGAAAGATATAAAAGAGACCTAAGGGGCAACTTTTTCACGCAGAGGGTGGTATGTGTATGGAATGAACTGCCAGAGAATGTGGTGGAGGTTGGTACAATTGCAACATTTAAGAGGCATTTGGATGGGTATATGAATTGGAAGGGTTTGGAGGGATATGGTCTGGGTGCTGGCAGGTGGGACTAGATTGGGTTGGGATATCTGGTCAGCATGGACGGGTTGGACCGAAGGGTCTGTTTCCATGCTGTACATCTCTATGACTCTATATTCTAACCATTTTATCCAGCTAGTAGTTGATCCAGAATGTTTTGGTAAAGGTTTGTGTTTTTGTTTTTAGCATTTCTATCACTTGAATAACATTTTGTAGCTGAGTATTTATTGTTATCAGTGGACCAACCAGCTTCAGAGTTTTTAAATTACACATGTAGAACTGCAATATCTGCATGCACACGTTTATCAATGATTAGTGATTTATTTCAGACAGCTACAATGTCTTAAAATGGTAGAATCAATCATAGACGAAATATCATGTGTGGATCAGCCTCTCTATGTTATAACATTCATCTTATGGTTTCCAATCAAGCTTGCATCACAGACATGTTGGGATAGGAAAGGAAAGCAGGACTGCTAGAATAGCAGAAAAATAAAAATACTTCCTTGTTTTTCTTAGCAGTTTTTAAGCATTTCTATTTAACCAGTCCCTGATTATGTTAACAGAGTAACATTGGATCCATTAAATCTTGACTGACAGTTCAGGATTAATCAATGTTAACTGATTTATTTAGTCGACGTTTATAGAATAGATTAATAATTCTTCAGAGATGATGGGTGGTGTGTGAGCCCACTGTCACTGCTCACTGAATCATGATGATTTAATGCATATCATGCATATCAATAAAAATGACTTTTTGTCACAGCTGGTAATTGCTTTCTGTTTGTGTAATAGTTCATGTCTATACAGTTAGACTAAGTTTTCATTAGAGTACAGCAAGGTGTGAAATGCAAATGTCAAAAGACCTAAGAGTATATATAATTGGCGTCCAGAAGCATTTTCTTTCAACAATATGAAACATAATTTTTTTTCATTCAGGATAGTGAATTGTTTTCATTATTTTTCATCATCATGTAATGCAGCAAACCCTGAACTGTGTATCAATGGCACAAACAATACTCCCAGCAATGCTTCCCTGCATCCTCTGGTTTCACTGGGAGGACCAACAAGAAAATGGTAGTGTTTTTTCTTGAAGCTAACTCCATAAACATTCAGGCAAAACTCTGCAAAATCACCTAGGCTGGATTTGACAAAGAAAACACATCAAAGACACTCTGAAACTTGAAGCATAGTAGCACTGATATTGATGACTGACTGGGAGGAGTTTGCTACCAGTGTGCTACATGCTACATCATATTTTGAGTCCAATCACCTTTTAATAATGAGGCAAAGAGGTGGCAGAGAAGAAAGTAAAAGGAAGTAAATTCTGCACTCTAGATTCCACCACCTTGTGGGCTGTCCTTCCCCATGAGTCCAAAGAGCTGACCTGTTCACTTGAAAACCTATGATAAGCAATCCTGAGTAGACATTAAACTTGAATCATTTGACAACTGACAATACATAAGTTACTGCGCAATGTGTTAATTTAACAACTAAGTAGCTTTTGCACCAAATAAACCAATGTAAGCGTATGACCTTCATTTCAACTTTTAATATACAGTTTACATTTTGCAGCATAGGTAATAATTGAGATTTATGTAAGTACAGTTATATCTCCTGCTCCAGAAGAGCTATTGTGTTGAAATAGTCAGCATGATTCTCAGATGCTAGAACTTCTTATGAAACAGTGATCAAGAATTGAATGGCAGAGTGCACTGGACAGCAGTCTGATCAGACCCACAGTGGCATGGTCCATTTTGAAGGCCAGACTGCATTACATACCCCCTGCATCATAGAACAAGTACCTTGGGGTAATCCATCTACTCTGGTTTGGTACAATATCACACATCCCAAAGGATGATGTGAATCTGAAAGAAATAGTTTGGGAGGAATCCATTCCTGCACAGAAGGGAAACCTGGTGGCCCCAGGGATATTGGTGTTCGCTGTCTCTGGCAGAGACACCTCTTCTGAATTTGTAAGTACAACGATTTCTTGATGTCACAAGGAGTTAAGGGCTATGGGGAGAATGCTGGTAAGTGGAGTTGAAATGCCCATCAGCCATGATTGAATGGCGGAATGGACTTGATGGGCTGAATGGCCTTACTTCCACTCCTATGTCTTATGGTCTTATGGTCTTATTTCATCTAGTTTACCAGCCTGTTTTTGCCTTCTTTTACAACAAGTTTTCCCCTTGTCTATCAGAGATTTCAACTTCACTCCGAGAGCCTCCACTGTCCGTTTACTCTCTGGCTAAATCTCAACATGGGACTGCCCCTCTGACTTTCTATGAAATCTTTACCTGTCCAGGTATGAATTGTCTTCCCGCTCATGAAGCATCTAGCTCATATTTGCTTCTGCACTTCTCTTACCAGGTCTGAAATGCCTTCTACCATTACCTGCAGATCCTGCCTTATAGATTCTTATTACAAGGTTCTCCCCTTGAGGACTGTTGAAGGTTCCCCATGCTTTCAGCTGCTGTATGTTTGTGTGAGTCACCTTCTTAAAGCTATGCCTGGAGAAATCTTCAGTCTTCCTCTGCTTCTTATCTAGTTGCAAGATGAAGTGAGGTTGGCGCTGTGTGGTATGATGGATCCTCATTACGGTTTACCTTTGGTGGAAGTTACATCTGGCAGATTTGCTCTCACTACTCTCTTTCCTGGCAGATCTAGTGTGATAGAGGAAAACCACTTGGTGTTCCAAAGATAAGAAGCATAAACAAGATGTGAGTTATTGTATGATAGCAAGTAGGTACAAATTACGTGGGTTATGAATGACATTGCTGCAGATGATGGAGGTGACCTTGTTTGACTGAGTGTAGTATCAAGAGGCCTGAGTAAAATTAAAAATTCTTAGGAATGGTTGTGGGCCATTGTAATGGGTGCTGGAAATCTACATCCAGAACCAAGAAAGGTGAAGATGGTTGTGGTTATGGCAGGCTACCATGTCGTGCTGAAAGGCTATCTTCAGCCACTTCATTTAATGACCTTCTTTTCGTGCTAAGATCAGAATTGCCGATGCTTGCCGATGAGTGACTGGCTGACTGACTGTAAAATTTTTATGTGTGTTCGTAACTCTGTACACGCTGAAGCAATATGCCGAAACCTGGACCAAACTTTGGAGAAAATGTAACTGCCTCCCTTTGACATTGAAAGGGATTAATGCCACTGGATCCAATCCCCTACATGACCCTAAAGTCACGGAAGCCCATTCTTCCCCATGTTGTGGCAGTTTTTGTTTCTTTCACAATTTCCAAAATCATTTAAAGAATTATTTCCAGCATCTGCTACAGTCTTTAAGCGATACAAGGTGGATTTACATAATGCAGGTTAGTTTTATCTGGTGCTCATCATTGAGTTTGGTTTCTCTGCTAAGGTGTGCAGACTGAATCATTTACAGCATGCAGACAGCAGGCAACAAAAACATTGTGTGTTGCCTACAACATATTCAACTGCCTCAGATTTGTCACACATTCAGGTTGCACTGCTAATTTTTGGATGCTATCAAATTTAATCCCAGTAAGCCTACCTTTCCTGTTGTTGTGAGTAATCCTTAATTTATGCAACTTTAATAGACTGAAATCAAAATACAGCCATGGTATGATTTGCTGATGTAGGTTTCTGTAATGCATTGTTACTAGAATGTGATTGTCATAATTTTGCTTTTGCACTTCTGGTTCTTAGATTTTCACATAATACTTGTCATTTAAGGCAATTTTTTAAAAAATGAAACTTTGTACTTAATAGGAGTGGAATAAATTTGCTCAATGAAGCTTTAACAAAGCTAATTTTAGGGATCTGAACATAGAGGTAAGGAAGAGCAAATGGACTGGTATTTCTAAAAGACCTCATGCAGCCAATTAAATACAACTGAAATATAATCATTTGTTGTCATGTAGGAATCATGATGGCCAATTTGTACACATTAAGGCTCCAAAAACAGCAAGGAAATTAATGATCAGCTAATCGATTTCAGTGGTGTTGGTTGAGATAAATGTTGTGCAAGATACCAGGAGACTATTCTGTTGCTTCAAATTGTGCTGCTCAATCTATTCGAGCCAGCTGCAAGGGCAGACTGGGAATTTAGGTTGACATCTCATCTGACAAATACAATATATAAGCTTTAGTGATGTACCAAGTCTCAAGTATAGAACTTGAACCCATAACCTTCTGACTGGGCATTGAGTGCTGCTTTTAACATAGTGATCGCACCAAGGCCAAAAACACAGTGATCTTAGAGCTGATGAATATATTGACAATTATGGGAAGCAAAGATAGTGTCGGCTAACTATCTTTATTTTTTCTGTGACAGTCCCTCATGGATAACATTCTTCCATTCTTCCATTGACCTAAAGTGACAAATTAGTCCAATGCTGAATGTGCACACTTTGCCATTGGTGGGGCAGTGGTATTTGAAGAAGTGGGTGGGCTGCTTGGTTTTTTGCGTGCTCCTTCCACTGTGCTTGGCCTCCCCTTGGGCTGGACTGAGATGCTCAAAGGTGGTTGGCCTGCCCTTAAATCCATTCATTATAGGGTGTGTTTTGAGGAGACTTAGTTTCTCTGTCAGCAAACGTGAAGAGTGGTTTGTCAAGAATGGCCATGAGATCCGGAAACTAGATCTTCTAGCTTCTTAATGTTCCTGAACTGAAAATATCACCAAACTTCAAAAGAAAGAAAGCAAGTCTACAGACAAATGAAGATTGAGATCTAACTTCAAAAGCCTACAACTTAAAGAGCACACAGTTTGCATAAAGTGTGAAATTCAGTAACTTGACAACAGCCATGATGTGCATGGATACTTCAGCATTACCTGCACTATCTATGACCCAAGTAACAAAGAACTTATCGCATTGAGAGTTAAAATGGATTGGCGATCATCAAGGACAGAGATGTAGTCAGTATTAAATGAAAGCAGCATTTTGAGGATCTCCTCAACAAAGACTCTATATCTTTGAAATGTATTCCCCAACTATAGCATTTTACTTGTCACCAGCTCAACGTGACCCCACAATGAGGTTGAAATGACCATCCAACAATTGAGAAGTAACAAGCCTCTGGTGTAATGGCATTCCCACCAAATACTAAAATATAGAGCGAAGCATTCTTGGCCCATCCATTTGATCTCATCAGCTTTACCTGAAAGGAGGAGATAGTAGCAATGGATCTTTAAGAGGCCACCCTCAAGAAAGGAAATAATATCAATCGTAGTAACTACGGCAGGGTTTCCATGCAGTTCAACACAGTGAAGGTCAATACAAGAATCATCCTCAGTCACCTTCTCCAAGTGATCTCCTGCCAGAGCCTGTGAGAATTCTGTTCAGGAACAGGCATAGTGGACACAATAATCACAGCAAGACAAGTTGAAAAATACTGAGTGTTAGAGTAGCCATTTTTTTGGCCTTCTTTGACTTCATGAAAGCACTCAACAATGTCAACTGTGAGGGATTATGGATTTTTCTTCTCAAATTTGACTGCCAGCAAAAAGTTGTCATCTGTCACTCCTTCAGCTAGGGAAGAATTTAAAGAGAGATTTAAGAAGAGCAAAGAGAGGACATGAGCAGTCTTCAGCAAACAGAATAAAGGAGAACCCCAAAGCTTTCTATAGGTATGTGAGGAATAAAAGAATGTCTAGGGTAAGAATAGATCAGAGTGGTGCTGGAAAAGCACAGCAGGTCAGGCAGCATCCAATGAGCAGGAAAATCAACATTTTGGGCAAAAGCCCTTCATCAGCAAATCCTGATGAAGGGCTTTTGCCTGAAATGTCGATTTTCCTGCTCCTGGGAGGCTGCCTGACCTGCTGTGCTTTTCCAGCACCACTCTAATCTAGACTCTGGTTTCCAGCATCTGCACTCCTCACTTTTGCCTAGGGTAGGAAGTGGGAAGTTGTGTGGACCCTGTGGAGATCAGAGAGGTGCTAAATGAACATTTCTCATTGGTTTTCACTCAAGAAAATGAGAATATTGTAGAGGAGAAGAATGAGGTACGAGATATTACACTAGAAAGGATCGAGGTTAGTTACGAACTGGTGTTATCAATTCTAGAAGGAATGAAAGTAGACAAGTCATGTGAGCCGGCTGGGATTTATCTGAGGATTCTCTGGGAAGCTAGGGAGGAGATAACGGAGCCTTGGCTTTGATATTTGAGTCGTTATTGTCTACAGATTTAGTACCAGAGAACTGGAGGATTGCAAATATTGTGCCCTTGTTCAAGAAGGGCAGTAGAGATGACCCAGGTAATTATAGATCAGTGAGCCTTGCTTCTGTTGTAGGAAAGGTTTTGGAAAGGATTATAAGAGATAAAATTTATAAACATCTAGCAAGCAACAATTTGATTTCAGATAGTCAGCATGCTTTCATCAAGGGCAAGTTGTTTCTCTCAAACCTCATTGAGATTTTTGCGAAGGTGACCAAGCATGTAGATGAAGGTAGGGCAGTTGACTTGGTATACATGGACTTCAGTAAAGCCTTTGATCAGGTTCCACATGGTAGGCTGTTGGAGAAAATGCAGAGGCATGGAATTGAAGGTGATTTAGCAGTTTGGATCAGAAACTGGCTTTCTGTAAGAAGGCAGCGAGTTGTGGCTGATGGAAAATATTCAGCCTGGAGTCCGGTTATTAGTGGGGTACCACAGGAGCTGTCTTGCGACCACTGCTGTTTGTCATTTTTATAAATGACTTAGATGCAGGCATAAGTGGATGGATTAGTAAATTTGCAGATGACACTAAAGTTGGTGGAGTAGTGGACAGTTTGGAAGAATGTTAATTTGCAGGGGGACTTAGATAAACTGCAGAATTGGGCTGAGAGATGGCAAATGGAATTCAATGCAGTTAAATGTGAGGTGATGCACTTTGGGAAGAATAATAGATGGCAGAGTACTTGGTCAATGGAAAGATTCTTGGTAGTGTGGATGTGCAGAGAGAGATCTTGGAGTCCATGTACATTGATCCCTGAAAGTTGCCACCCAGGTTGCCTACAACCTTCTCTCCTCCTGTACTGTATAAAGGTTGTTTTCCCTTTGCTTTTGTATTTCTTGTGAATTATCCTGATGAGTGCAAAATGAAAAACTTCGATCAAATGTGCCGTTGCTGACAGTGTCCAAGTTCTGTATCACCCACTGACTACTTGTGAACTTTGTTCACTTGTATTTTCAGTGGTCTTTGAGTAGCTATCATACATTTGGCAGGATCTTGTTGTATCATTGGAATACCGCTGCAATAAATTAAGAATTTGCTACACTTCCATGTGCAGAGGTTGCTATTCTTGACTGTGGATCTATTTGAAGGCAGTTACCATGATATCCTGCAGGGATTGTTGCTTTTTATACATGATTAAACAAATTAGGAACATGGTCTACAGATGATGCAAAATTGTGTAATTATAAGGATTGTGAAGAAAAATTCTCTGCAAACACATTTAGATGCATGAAGAGAGGAGGGCAAATTTAAGGATTTATTTTTGATAAATACAATGTGCATTTGTGTCAGAGCCCCCCCAAGTATCTATTAATAGTGGAAGCAGAGTTGCCATCTACATGATCCCTTCACCATCACTTTTGAAACCTGTGACTTCTACCACTTAGAAGCACAAGTACAGCAGATACATAGTTGCACCACCATTTGTAAATTCCCCTCCAAATCACACACCATCTTGACTTGGAACTATACCACCATTCTTTCACTATTGCAGGGTCACAATCCTGGAAATCCTTTTCCAACTCCTCTAACCCCACGTTTTCCTTCGCTACATTGATGAATGTATCGGCGCCACCTTGTGCTCCCACAAGGAGACTGAACAGTTCATCAACTTCACCAACATATTCCACCCCGATCTTAAGTTCACCTGGGTTGTCTCATCTACCTCCCTCCCCTTCCTGTTCCATCAACGGTGACCGACTCAACACTGACATCTTCTAAAAGCCACCGACTCCCACAGCTGCCTGGACTACACCTCCTGCCACCCTGCCTCCTGTAAAAATGCGAGCCCATATTTCCAATTCCTCTGCCCCAGAAGGACCAGTTCTACTACAGAACGCACAGATGGCTGCCTTTTTCAAAGACCGCAATTTCCCCTCCCACATGGTTGATGATGCTCTCCTGCGCATCTCATCCGCTTCCCACACCTCTGCCCTCGAACCCCACCCCTCCATCCACAACAAGGAGAGAACCCCCTGGTCCTCACCTTTCACCCCATCAACCTCTGGATCCATCGCATCATCCTCTGCTATTTCTGCCACCTACAAATGGACCCCACCACCAGTGATATATTTCCCTCCCCACCCTTATCCCGTTTTTGTAAAGACCATTCCCTCCGTGACTCCCTTGACAGATCCACAACCCCCACCAACCCACCCTCCCTTCCTGGCACCTTCCCCTGCCACCGCAGGAATTGCAAAGCCTACGCCCGTACCTCCCCCCTCATCTCTGTCCAAGGCCACAGAAGAGCCTTCCACATCCATCAAAGTTTCACCTGCTCTTCCACACGTCATTTACTGTATCCACTGCTCCCGATGCAGTCTGCTGTACATTGGGGAGACTGGATGGCTACTTGCAGAGCGCTTTAGCCAACATCTCCTGGACACCCGCACTAACCAATCCCACTGCCCCGTGGCTGAACACTTCAACTCCCCCTCCCACTCTGCCAAGGACATGCAAGTCCTGGGCCTCTTCCATCGCCATTCCCTTGCTACCCAACGCCTGGAGGAAGAACACCTCATCTTCTGCCTTGGGACCCTCCAACCCCACAGCATCAATGTGGATTTCACCAGTTTCCTCATTTCCTCTCCCTCCACCTTATCCCAGTTCCAACCTTCCAACTCAGTACTGCCCTCATGACCTGTCCCATCTGTCCATCTTCCTTTCGACCAATCTGCTCCACCCTCCTCTCCGACCTATCACCATTACTTCCATCTCCATCTACCTATTGCACTTTCAGCTGCCTTTCCCCCAGCCCCACCTTCCTCCCATTTATATCCCCATTCTCTCGATTCACAGCCCCATTCCTGATGAAGGGCTTTTGCTTGAAATGTCAATTCTCCTGCACCTCGGATGCTGCCTGACCTGCTGTACTTTCCCAGCACCACATTGTTGATTCCTCTATGGGTGCACCTACTCTCCATTGACTGTATTACTTCAAGTTCAGGAAGACAGCTCTCCACCACCTTCTTAAGCATGATTAAGGATGGGAAATAAAGGCTGGCCCAGCCAACAATATCCTCACCCCATAAGTACATTTTTAAAAATTTATGAAGCTCACCATCTTTCCCTTGTACAATATAAACCAGTTCATAACTTGTAGCTGACCAATCCAGTCCATTAATAGGAACATGAAAGTCATGCATGAAAGATTTTATGTAAATGTGGAGCTTGGTTTGATGTAATGTTATAGTTTTCCTAGACTTACAGAATGAGTTGTTTGCTTGCTAATACTCTATAAGTATTCAGTAGAAAGTTAGACCAATATCTGGTTTGGACAAGCTCACCTGTTGTAGTTTTGAATCGCTGACAGGATCTGAAGAGAATTTTCCAGCATCTACTCCGTTACTCTTGGTTTTTATCTCACCAAGGAGATTACATAGCGGCTGCTGCTGCTGGGCATTGGGAGTCAAATACACAGGGGACAGAGGGAAAACAAGGCAAAAGCCATAATCAAGCTGTACTCTCAGAACTTGAAACATGATGTGAGTCATTGATAATTTGTTTTATAACAACTCCACAGACCTTTTTGAACCCCTTGTCCAAAACCACCCAAACTGAAGGAAAAATATCTGCAAAGGAGTCAACTGTTTCAGGCATCAATGGCCAAACTCCAACAATGGAAAGAGCTTGCACATATTCACATCCCATCCACTTGCATGTCAAATACAGTTGTCCCACCTGTTGCAGAGGTTATGCATCCAGTATTGGACTGTCTAGTCATCTCAGAACTCAGCACTGGGGTGGATGAAAATCATCCACAGTTTTAAGGGACTGCTAAGGAAGAAGAGTGGGTATTTATTCATGATACATCACATATATCCAGACTTTGTGGGGAAAGCCTGATGTACAATTCTTTCCCTGCCTCTCACTCTCTCACCTTTGAGTGAATCATGTAAATAAAATACCGACACACTGAAAGAAATGGTTGACAAATAAGTCACTGCTAAGTGAAAAGAATGAACACAAATGTATGAAGTTATAACTGACATCTTTATAAAAACTGTGGTAAATCAAACATTCACACTTGTGGATAAATGAAATGCTGAGTGATGAATTGGAGTATCATATTGATTAACACTATCCTTATATTTAAAACAAAAGCTTGGTGTGAACAGAAGACAACTACACTAATAGCTGGAGAACCTCATTTTGAAGGGACTATGTTAGCACACATGAGCAGAACAAGTAATGTCTGCAGAGAGGTCGCGATGAGCACAAACTATCTGGTATGTATACATTAATCATCTATCCTGTGCTCTGTATCTATAGTATATGACATCTATACTTATAGTTCGTAGTCAAATGCTTTGTAGCTCAGATAACATAATGCTCAAATGAATAATGTCCTCCATTATTGGTAATAGTTCATTTGTTCTGTTCACAGAGTGTGGAGAATCTAATGGCCACCAAGAGGAGCGTTCACAAACTATCATCACCAACACTTGCATTAATCTGCAACCTGAATGCAGATAACTTAGCAGATTTAATTAGGAAGTAGCATAGGGTAAAATACAAATTGACTTATTATTAACTACCAGTCAACTTTGACACAATTGGTTTAAGTAGTAGACTCAGTATGTCCAATTGCCTTCATCAGTATTCTACAGTTGAAGAATTGTCAGAGCTTACTTTCCAACAAACAAAGGTAGAATGTGTGGACAATGTTGGACAAGTATATTTTTCACTCCTTAACCAGTTTAAAATTTGAACAAAACTTGTTTCACTTCAGCTTGGAGCATGGATGAACCGCTTTAATGGTAGCCACTGCTTTAGAATCATAGGTAAAAATCTGCATGAATACAACAATTTGATTACAGATAGTTAACATGGTTTCATCAAGGGCAGGTCATGTCTCACAAACCTCATTGAGTTTTTTGAGAAGGTGACCAAGCATGTAGATGAGGGTAGGGCAGTTGACATGGTATGCATGGACTTCAGTAAAGCCTTTGATAAGGTTCCACATGGTAGGCTGATGGAGAAAATGCAGAGGCATGGGATTGAGGGTGATTTAGCAGTTTGGATCAGAAACTGGCTTTCTGTAAGAAGGCAGCGAGTGGTATTTAATGGAAAATATTCAGTCTGGGATCCAGTTACTAGTGGTGTGCCACAAGGATCTGTTTTGGGACCACTGTTGTTTGTCATTTTTATAAATGACTTAGACGCAGGCATAGGTGAATTGATTAGTAAGTTTGCAGATGACACTAAGGTCGGTGGAGTAGTGGACAGTGTGGAAGAATGTTACAGGTTGCAGGGGGACTTGGGTAAGCTGCAGAATTGGGGTGAGAGGTGGCAAATGGAGTTCAATGCAGCTAAATATGAGGTGATGCACTTTGGGAAGAATAACAGGATGGCAGAGTACTTGGTCAATGGAAAGATTCTTGGTAGTGTGGATGTGCAAAGGGATCTTGGAATCCATGTGCATAGATCCCTGAAAGTTGCCACCCAGGTGGATAGTGCTGTGAGAAGGCATATGGTGTGTTAGGTTTCATTAGTAGAGGGATTGAGTTCTGGAACCGCAATATCATGCTGCAGCTGTACAAAATGCTGGTTCGGCCACACTTGGAATATTGTGTACAGTTCTGGTCATCCTATTACAGAAAGGATGTGGAAGCATTGAAAAAGGTGCAGAGGAGGTTTACCAGGATGTTGCCTGGACTGGAGGGAAGGTCTTATGAGAAAAGGCTGAGAGACTTGGGTCTATTCTCATTGGAAAGAAGGCGGCTTAGGGGGTTTTGATAGAGACATACAAGATGATCAGAGGATTAGATAGGGTAAACAGAAAAAGACTTTTTCCTAGGATGATGATGTCAGCTTGCACGAGAGGGCACAACTACAAATTGAAGGGTGATAGATTTAAGACAGATGTCAGAGACAAGTTCTTTACGCAGAGAGTGCTGAGGGTGTGGAATGCCCTACCTGCTAAAGTAGTCAACTCAGCCACATTAGGGAGATTTGAACTATCCTTAGATAAGCACATGGATGATTTTGGGATAGTGTAGGGGGACGAGCTGAGAAAAGTTCACAGGTCGGCGCAACATCGAGGGCTGAAGGGTCTTTTCTGTGCTTTATTGTTCTATGTTCTATACTTTCACAGCTGCTGTGGATATTTCTTAAAGATCTCTTGAAAATCTCTCAGCATTAATCAGATTTAATATGATGGTTAATCGGTCACTAGGGTACAACAAACAGTGGCATATCAGCACGTACTGAAAGGTCCTTAATTTCCTGCAGCACAAGATGATTTCCAGAGGCTATTGTGCTTTTGCCTTGCCATGTCATTCACTTTGGTGTGATGACAAGTTTATACATTACTGCAGACTGACTTGAGAACTGAAGATGAAAGCATTATTTTCTCAGAGGTTTGAAGTTCTTGGTAGCTACTGCAGTTTTAAGGCTAGAAATAGATGTTAGATTAGAACAAACATCTGGAGTTAAGTCAGGGCCAGATTTAAGTTGAGTTGCAGTTGAAATCATATTAGTAGGGGAATGTGGCCACAATTCCTGCAATTTTACAACAGTAATTTATCTTTGTGGACACCTTGACTCTGTTGACTTGCCCTTTGGTAACTTGCTCACAATAAGCAAGAAATAGTTTATTTTTACACAGCATAAATCTGTATTATTCCTGCAAGTCAATGATTTTAGTAAAAAGTAATTACTTAATGTATGCATATATTATTATCTTCTGTTGGACCTTTTTGCACCATGTCAAACTGACAACATGACCCACAGTTAGTGATTCCCAGCTGCAGTATTAATATTTTTAGTTGGGTTGTAATGAGAATACTGGTGGTTGATGTTCTGACTGTTACAGTAGATTCTCATTCAGAAAATAGGCTCAAGAAAGGCTGAGAACTGGCCTTGATGACTTCTGTTATTTGCTGCAGACTGATTTGATTTTCTTCAGGAAATTAAGGTATTATAGGGGCATATTTCTATAGGGGTTCTCCCACTTGTGTTGTTGTAACTTTGGCAGAAAAGGTATGAAACAACATATTTGGACTGCAAAGCTACCACAAAGCATACTTAGTTATTTGGACGTTTTATTGTTTTTGTACATACTAATAAGAATTTGACATAATCATTTTGTGTGGACATTATGAACAGATCATAGGATATGACATATTTGGTTTCAACATCTATTTGCACACCCCTCCAATTCATCAGGCCTAGTAACGTTGAAAGCCATTTAGCTATTTAGCTGAAACAAAAACAAAACTTTGACTCTCCAGGTACACTGGTATCCTCCCACAATCCAAAGATGTGAAGGTTAGGTGAACTGGTGGAGGTAAATTGTCCATTGCATTGTCTAGGTGCATTAGTCCGGGGTAAATATGGGATAGGAGAATGGGTCTGGGCGGGTTACTCTTTGGAAGGTCATTGTGGACTTGATGGGCTGAAGGGCCTGTTTCCACACTGTAGGGATTCTATTCTATGAGTAATTACTCAGAGATACAGTATTGCAGAATATATTTTTATGTATGTAAAGAATAGTTTAGACACCACAGCTTATTTAAATTATGAAGATGGAACACAAAACAATTGCTGACTAGAAAATGCTCTTTTCAAAAGAGGTCAGTTTTAAATGTGTTAAACAAACTCACAAACGTTTTAAATGTGTATTTTAAAAGCATAAATTGGAAAACCTCTTGCACTTGGTTAGTAATAGTTGGAAAGAGGAAAGGTTAGCTAAAGTACCAGAGATGTGAGAACTCTCACAGAAGGGTGTATCTGCTTTTTAAATTCTATATTTGCTTTTTTGTTTGTTTTGTCTGTTTGGTTGGTGTATCTATGCAAAGTATGTCAGAACAAAATACAATTAATAACTTGGTGGTTGATGTCAGATACTAGTTGGGAGATCATAAATGAAGATAACGGTCTTATTCAGTATTTAAATTGACTGTACATGGCCATATTTCCTCTGAAATTCTGGCAGCTAAATGCATAGGCAGATTACTAGATTTAGAAGGGAATGACTTTATGTTTAAATCCAATGTCCTGCTTAAGGAAAGTGCCATTAATTCTGTCAGCCATCCTTAAGGACTCTTTTTCCCCCCTACCCCCCACCCCAAACCTCTCACTTCCCTAGAAGTCTCTACCTGTCCTCCCACACACTCAATGAGTCTCCTTTCGCCTCCCTGGTAGAAATCAAGCTCATGTTCCCATGTCATTAGTCTGCTATTTGGAGTCACCATCTCCACAGTGCTGTAACCTGGGGGAAAGTCAGACTGAATCTCAGGTAGATTTGTTTCTGCCTCAATGATAAGTTGCTTCAGGATGACCTGAGTGAAGATTTTTTTCCTCTCTGGACAGAAGTGAGACACCTCTCTGTAGTTGCCACAGTAACAACAATTATAACACTGTAACAATTTTTTGCCATCATCATTCCAAATGTATAAGAGGATATCGTGGAAGACCACTGATGTGTCAGGGCCTATTGAATTTCCATAATTTCCGGAAGTGTTGCCTGACTTCATCAGCTTAATGGCTGTGAAAAAGTGAGGACTGCAAATGCTGGAGATCAGAGTCAAAAGGTGTGGTGCTGAAAAAGCACAGCAGGTCAAGCTGCATCCGAAGAGCAGGAAAGTTGACATTTTGAGCATCAGGATCCTGATGACTGGCATATCTGTTGCCCACAGGGATCAGCATAGAACCTTGTAAAATGGGAGTAATCTGCTGGAACCTCGCAGATTATCCTTGAGCTTTTGCTCAAAACATTGACTCTCCTGCTCCTTGGATGCTGCCTGACTGCCTATGCTTTTCTAGCACCACACTTATTGACTCTGTTTAATGGCTGTGTTTACCTCCTCAACAAAATAAGAGAACTCAAGCTCTTCAGGACGTCACTGAACAGACTGGTTCAGGACTCTAGGGTTATGGTAGTCAGCCTTCAGGTTGCTGAAGTGCTTTAACCATTTATCTCTTATGATCAAGGATCACTCATTGGTCAATTCAATAGTGTAGAACCTGTCCTAGAAAATCCAGACATAGTTTTCATTAAAGCATTTTTTTGGATAGTGCGAGTTTACATAGTGTTGTAATTCTTCAATGCTGCTTTCTGCAGTCTCTTTTGCAAGACACACAGCTCTCTGAACATTTGCTCTTCAGGTGTCAAAACCAGGTCTGTCTTGGAGGTGGATATTGGATTGTTCTGTGACTCTTTTCAACCTGCTGGATTTGGTGACGTTTTCTTCATTTTTTTTTCATCAAAGCAATACTGATACACTTGTTTCTTTAGCATTGCATAGTTCAAGAGCAGTGGTTGCTGTTTCAGTGATAATAGGTGGATTTGCTTTCCCCTCCCTGGAGATGGTAAGGCGATAAATATTTGGGTGGATTTGTCCTAGAGAGAAAGTCATCCTCTTCTCATCACTCCTACAATTAATTGCAGGATGAGAAGATCCATTGGGATCATGATTGCATGTACTTGAGCTTTTTAATCAGTTTGTCAGGTGGTACTTGAACGTGGGCCACTTAGGTAATTGTGATTGATTTAAAGTTGATCACTACTTTCAGAGGTATGCGTTGCAGGATAAGATGGTCGAAGATCTTAAAGTGCAGAGAGAGCAGTGAATTTGGTTGATAACTGGAAAGAAGTGTGAAATGGCAGTGACTTTTTAACACAAACCACGTCTTCCTAAGTGAGTTTGAGCTAGCAATTCTAGTGTTTAACTGGGTCAGCCAGGTATAAGTATGGGTATCAAGTTGTTTCAAAAATTCTGAAGCGATGTTGTCAATGGGAAGACAATGGTGAAATGACAATGTCTCTGGTCTAGTCATTGAAACCCCTGGCTAATGTTCTAGTGACATGGGTTTGAATCCAACTAGGACAGATGGTGAAATTTTAATACAATTCAGAAGTTTTGGGATTAAAATGCTTGTTTAATGGTGATGACATAACTATTGTCAATTGTAAAAAATCCATGTCGTTCACTAATATCCTTTCAGGGAAGGAAACTTGTTATCCTCACTTGATTGGGCCTACATATGACTCCAGACCCACAGCGGTGTGGTTGACTCTCAATGGTTGTCTGGGCAATGAGAGATGGCCAATAAGTGCTGGCATAGCCAGTGTTTCCCATTACTCATTCACAATTTTTAAAAAATCTGTTGTTTTCCCACACATCAAGCCTTTAAATGCTTTCTATGATGTTGAAGAGATGAGTATTGCAGGTGTTGTTTCTTAGTTCATTATACATTTTGTTTTCTTTTCCAAATGTGTCCTTGCTACTTAGAAAAACTGATGACTAGCAGCTTGGCTGAGGGTGACTCATGGGTGATGCACAAAGATGGTGCATCAGACTCCTGACATTGAAAGTGGGTGAGTGAAATTGTTGTTTCTTCGTGTCTGGTGCAGCGTAAAGCTTTGAGAACTCTGAGGTGGCATCCTATGTCTGCTAGGGTCACCAGATAAACTTACTTTAAGAGTGTGCTGTTCTCTATAAAAGCATGGGACATACACGGTAGACAAAGACAGAGCTGTGCAAGCAACTTAGTCAATAGTACATTATGCAAGTTCTGCCTGTATTTTAGCTAATCTGTGTTATGGAAGTTTCTTTGCATTTTCCACATTCTGGCCTTTGCCTTCAGTAATGTAAATGAACAATGGCTTGTGTTGACTGGGAGATGTCATTCAGGATGAGATATTGCGCTGGTTGAGGAGTACCTCAAGAGAACTAATCCAAAACAGGTCAGATCAGTATTCCCAACTCAATCTGGCTGAATGGAGGGATCTCTCTCACTCGGAAACGTGTGTCAGGCTGAGGTTGTTTGTGAAAGCCCAGGCTAGAAACTTCATCTGTCTGTTATAGTTTTCCTGCTCCTTTGTGATGTAAAGTGGTGGGAATTGGGGGGAGGGGGTGAAATCTGCTGACCCAACTCAGCTGATGGCCTGCCCAATGCCCGTTTGACCTAGTTCTTAACTGGCCCCCAGGCCTAACAGGACCCCATTCCTGCTTCCACCACCCCCCAACCCCCCATCCCACCCCTACCCTCTCACCTCTTTTCCCAGCTTGGCACCCAATGAGAGCCTAAAGGATTGACCCAAATATTGCTCCAATCCACTTCCCTCTCTTAGAAGTCTTGGAGAGCTTCTGGCCTCTGTTTGACCACCTCTGAGGTAGAACTTCCTGTCGCTGAGAGATATAGCATTTCTCCTTGTCTCAGCCTGAGAAGACAGGCACTCGTTTTAAAACTTTGCATCCTATTTCTGGACAAATCTCCCAGCACCCCTCCAAGAGGAAACATCTTTTCTATATCCACCTTCTTGAGACCACACAGTATCTTATACACTTCAGTCAAGTCACTTCCCACTGTTCTGTGCTCCAGGTTGACTGGTAGCCATGTATCCAAATTTCTTGTGTTTTACAAAATATTTTTTCATCTATACTCAGTAAATTACAAATATATCTTGATTTTGTATCACCTTGATCTTAATTTATTACAGTCACAACAGATGAAATTCTGTGATACTTTAACGCTTTAATGTGCCCGCATTATCTATTTTATTTCTTTGAATCCACTTAAAGTTCTTCATGATAGTGATAATACTAAACACAGCAAATCCAATTTGATATCACAAATATTCTAAAATAAAATTATTTACTCAGAATATATTTACTCATATGTTTAAAAGTCAATTTTTTAAAAAAAAGGATTAAATGGGATGTGTATTGCAGTGGACTGACAGTAATGCTGTTCTTCCACCTTATCTACTTAACAAGAAGCATAAATTAGATATGCCAATGTCATAAAAATTAATCCTTTCATACATTCCATTACCTATCCTGTTTTGCTAGACTAAAGCTTTTGATGGAATAGGCAGAGTTCATGGGACTGTTTAAAGCTGTAGTTATTGGCAACAGGAGATTTAAGTAGCAATGGGCACAGCATTAAAATATTCGTTTGGAAGCAATGAGCAAGAACAGGAGGCATTTATGGGAAGCGAGATATGAAGGAGTAGGAGGCAGATATTTAAACCTTGCTATTGTCAAAGATAGAGACGCCATGCACATGGCAGCTTCCCTAACTTCAAAAAAAAACAAGTGTGTTTGTTGCAGTCACAACTAATAACAGATATTGCTGGGAATAGCCAGCAGAGAAAAGGATTGTTCATGTTTTGAGTTGAATATGACTCCTTGTGTATCTTTTATTCAACAAGCATATGGGATTGACTTTTGATCCATCTTGATCAGTGGAAATCAAGTGGTTAACCATTCAGATCTTATTAGCTAATATTCTGCTTAGATCCTGCAATTATCCATTCTTTTGAACGGGTGGCATTTGTTACAAAAATATCTCACTGTTGTCTGAAACTAGTATTTCAGTTCTGTGTGATAAAGTCTCACATGAGAAGTTATTGTGTAAAATCATTCTTAGATTGGTAATGGCTTGGAATTGAAATTGGCAATCAGGCAGGAAATAGAAAGTAGGTTTAAATAGATCTTTTTCAAAGTGGAAAGCAGTGAAAGTGGGGGTACCACAGGGATATGTGTTTGGGTCCCAACTACTCCAATATGTATCAACAATTTGGATGAGGGAGTCAAATGTAATATTTCCAAGTTTGCGAATGACGAAAAACTAGGCAGAATTGTGAGGAGGAAAGAGAATGGAATATTTTAAGGTACCAGTCGCTGAAAGTGTGCAGGTACATCAAGCAGCTAGGAAGGCAAATGAAACATTGGCCTTTGTTTCAAGAGGGTTTGAAGCCAACAATAAGGATGTCTTTCTGCAGCTGTACAGAGCCCTGGTAAATCCACACCAAGAGTACTCTTTGTAGTTTTGTTTTCCTTACCCAAGAGAAAGGTATTAATACTGTAAGGGAATGCAGTGATGGTTCACCAGACTGATCCCTGGGATTGCAGGTTTGTCATATGAGGAAAGTTTGGGATGACTGGGTGTATACTCACTCCAGTTTAGAAGGAAAGAGGGAATCTTATTGAAACATATAAAATGCTGATAGGGATTGTCAGAACAGAGGCTCACAGTCTCAGGATGTGTGGAGACCAATCTGGACTGAAAGTTCCAAATACTATATGTGTTAAGGGGTAAGGGGAGAGAGTAGGTTGGTATTGAGGTGGAAGATCAGCCATTATCATGTTGACTGTTGGAGCATGCGCAAATGGCCTCCTGCTCTGCTTCTCTGTTTCTATGTGTGAGTTGAACTTTAGGCAGAAAAGAATTCAAAGTACATGGTGCCATGCAAATCAAGTATTTTCCTTCTTTTAGTAACCTAAAAAGAGGAGCAGGAGTGTTTCCATTGGTGACACATTAATGAAGCCCAGCAGTTAAAAATGAGTAACCTCATTTTGAAAACTAACTTTCACTCAGAAACCAGTTGACAGTAATTTACGTTGGATATAGGAACTGAAATAGACCATACAGCCTGAACAGTCTGTGCTGATGGCAATGCTCTGCTTGAACCTCCTCCAATCCTGCCTTACTTAAATCTGTCATTTTAACCATGTTGAGCCTTTCCCCTTAAACCTGTCTAGCTTCCTCTTAAATCTGTCTGCATTATTTTCTGATTCAACCACCCTCTATGTTACTCTTTGGGTAAAGAAATTTCTTCTAAATTTAGTATTGGATTTCTTGTTGACTATCATATATTGGTGGGCCATCTTCTTAGGAGTGAAACATTCTCTCTGTATTTACTGTTCATCGAAGCCTTTTTAAATACTCCTTATTAGATTACCTCCGAGTTCTCACTTTTGCAGGAGTAAAGACCTGTTCATCCTCTCCTTATATACACACATGTTTCTGGTATCCTCTTTGCAAATCTTCTCTGCACATTCTCCAGTACCACTCTATTTGTATTTTTAAAATATGATGACCAGAACTGCACACGAGAATTTTTCAGTTCGAGGTTTAACACGTCTTACTGTTTTTCAAGTCTGTCCTTCTTGGAATCAAATTTATTGCTTGGATTGTTTGTTTTTAATGGCTTTGACAAGCTGTGGTGCATTATTCAAGCCTGAGTTTTGCTTCTGGATTGGAAGCGCAGCATTGTGACTCTTCAGTGTGAGCAAACCCGACCCAGGAGAAAGTGTCCCGAAACTTCAGATTTTGGGCTGTGGGCCGTGGGCTGTGGGCTGTGCTTGGATTTCCTGGGAATCATGGCTGTCATCCTAGAAACATGCACAAGCCGCAGGCTGCAGAGCTGGCCTAGGTAGAAGATCTGACTTGGTGCTCTGGCACTATGTCCAAGATTTAAAAATAAAGTCTCTCCAGTCCTCATTCCTTAAATGTCCCTGCAATCTATCCCCTCCTATCCAGCCAGCCTCAAGGTCCCTCATACCTTCTATGCCTGCCAATGACCCTCATTGCTATCCATTCCACTCCACGTAAAACCTTTTAATAGCCCTTTTATAGACTCTGCTAACTTTAGTGCCAGCCCATCCGTATCCACTCACTGTCATGTTACCTTTATCCTTCCTGGCCCTCTCAACCATTATCGACAGAACCCACGATGAGCTCAAATAAAATAGAGAACTAAATGCCTATTCCAGTGCCATAAAAACCTAATTCACTACATTTGCATTCCTTCAACGATATAATTCCATTTAAAAAAAACAAATATTCCATGAAACACAAACCGAATACTGAAAATGCTGGAAATCTGAAATATAAACAGAGGAAGTGTTTAAGAAACTGAGCAATTCTGGCAGCATCTGTGGAGAGGGATTGGGTTCCAGAGAAGTGTCATGCTGAATTCAAAACATTAACTCATTTCTGTCTCCACAGATGCTTCCAGGCCAGTTGTTTCTCCAGCACCTTTTCATTCCATTCCATATTATTTTACAAACACAAGAATTGGATTCATAGTCCTGACTACTTGGAGCTGTCAGTATGTCATAATGAAAGATGGTGAAATCAGTCTTGTAGCATCTAGTGATGAAAGTCCGAGGCTTACGCGAGAGCAAACATTACTTTTATTTATGTATTTTGTGTCTACTCGAGACAAAATCTTTTCCAAATATTTACATAGCAGGAGTCATAAATGCCTTGACAGCTTAACAATTCTTGCTTTTGACAGCTCAGTTGATACACTCATAAGCTTGACAATTCCAATGAGTTGGTGTACTTTTATGCAGAGTCATGTGTACTTTTAACAATAGCAAAAGGCACCTGACTATTCCCAAATTGTGACTTGTTTCCCCCAAAGGTGTCACGGGACCATGTCAAAACGGGTGCCCTAGTTTCTAGAGTTACTCCGCAATTTTTAGATTTGTTCCCACCAGGTCTGTTCTGCAAACAGTGCTGGATTTTCATCCTTGAGCTAGGTAGTGGGAGTTGGGTAAAATCCCAGGCTTTGAGTCTATCTCAAAAAATGTGGGATTCAGAGGTCTGTTCCTCATTGCTGAGTTTGGAGCGGGGAGCAGGGCAATGTTGTTGGGGAGTGGGTTCTATGTGAAATCTGACCAACCATCTCTGGAAAACACTGGGAGCAGCCATGCACACTGTCAGTGGTATAGATGGGCTATTTAAAAGACCTGCCTTGGTGCTGTGGGACATTATTTTAGCTGTGTAAAAAAGGTTAAGGTTCCTGCTGTCCATCCTTTGCCTAAAAACCCTGAATGATCTTTATGGCTGCAGCAGTCCTTCCCAACCTCCCCTGTCCAGCATATACCCCCAGTCAAAGGTCTGGCACTCGCACTCACACACTGTATACTGTGTGGGAGAAATGAACCTATAGTAGCACTCAATGTGATTTAAAAAAAATAAAATTGATTAGAATCATGAAAGTTATTAATTAATCTCCAGAGATATTTATGCAATTATGGAGGGGTTCTCCATTGTTGGAAAAAATTCAGATCTTAGTTATTAATTTATTCTCAGAGATCTCCATTCATCTATCTCACCGAGACTTGCACCTTTTCAACTAATAAATTGCTTTCCTATTCTTCCTGCCAAAATCTACGACCTTATATTGACTTTCATTTACCAATTGTTTGCCCATTCTGCAATTTAATAATGTCTTCCTATAATTAATATAGACCTCTTCAGTGTTGACTATCCCCAAGATGGTGTAATGCACAAAGTTTAAAAATTGATTTTGATTTCAAAGTTCAAATTATTCTTGTAAATGGAAGAGCAGCGGGCCCAGCACTGATTCCTGTATAATACCACTTCCTACTTATTGCCACACTAAGTAACTGCACTTTACTCTACTCTCGGCTTTCTGCATTGCCAGCATGCTATCTTGTAAACCATTTTTTTATCCATATCTTCTTAGCAATCAAGCCATTTTGTGATCTGTTTTTAAAAACACCCAAGAGTTCCCCAAATCTTGAGGGTTCATTCATTCCACATTGACTGTCACCAAACCAAAATTTACCACTGATCTCAAGAGTTCATTTTGACTCAACTTACTTAGCTTTCCAGAGCATTCCCAATGTGATGATTCCACTATTGATCTTTCCCAGGCAGATCTGACCATTGTAATTTCTTGCACACTTGAAGTTTTCATCCGCTTGTAATTCCTGTTTAATGTCTCCAGATTAAAAATGCCCTTGATTTCCAATGGTCTGTACAGTCCTTGTTTTGCTTCCAGCAGTTGCAAAACTGCCTTCACAACTTTAAAGCTGACCGTTCTAATAGCAACGTCATACCAGGAATGATCAAAATTCTGATTTAATTCAATTATCCAAGATTGCTCCTTCATCTTTAAAAATATATGGATAACCTAAGAAGATACTTTGTTTAAGAGTTGGTCTTCAGAATCTCTTTTATTTGGGGAATTACGTGAATAATTGACACTTCTCACAAAGACAGAGCAATTCTCTGTTTAATTGCAGTCTTTAGCTCCAGTTAATGGGCCCATCCGCCGATTTATTGCATTCACCTTTCTGACTTTGGCTTTGGAAGTACACTTGGAGATGTGTAAATACTTTGGGTGATCTGGCAACTTCTGAATTCCAGAATTTTAATTACCTTGCGTTTACAGATTTCAGTTTGAAGAAACAAGAGGTTATACCCTTATAACATGTGAATTGCACAATTACACATTTGTACAATGATATGTTTTCCTCACAATTCAATTGTTTCCTTGTTTTCAGGAGTCTGTGTTATTAAGTTTGTCTGTTCCTTTTGGCAAAGTATACTTTTTGTACTGGTTGAACACTATTTCAAATTGTCCATTAATTTTATGCTGTCTCTAAAAATCAGTTGTCTGGAGTACAAGAATAGTCAAATAGCCAAAGAACTGTGCATACTGGAGGTAGAACTATATAAATGGTACAGCACAGAAAGGGGCCAGCCAGCCCATCTTCTTCATGCCAACCCCAAGATGCCCTTCGATGTGAATAGAGGAGATATGATTAGACGGCACTAAATTGGGAGGTGTACAGGACAGCAAAGAAGGTTTTTTTCTGAGAGCAATGTGATCTTGATCTGATGGGCCAGTGAGCCGATAAGTGGCAAATAGAGTTTAATTGATAAATGTGAGGTGCTGCATTTTTGGAAAGGCAAATCAGGGCAGAACTTATACACATAATGGTAAGGTCCTGGGTAGTGTTGTTGAACAAAGAGACCTTGAAGTGCAGGTTCATAGTTCTTTGAAAGTCGAGTTGCAGATAGACAAAATAGTGAAGAAGGCGTTTGGTATGCTTCCCTTTATTGGTCAGAGCATTGAATATAGGAGTTGGGAGGCCATGTTGTGGTTTGGCCAAGTGGACATTGGTTGGGCCACTTTTGGAATACTCCATGTAACTCTGGTCTCCCTGCTATAAGAAGGATGTTGTGAAACTTAAAAGGGTTCAGAAAAGATTGACAAAGATGTTGCTAGGATTGGATGGTTTGTGCTATAGGGAGAGGCTGAATAGGTTGGGGCTATTTTCCCTGGAGCATCGGAGACTGAGGGATGACCTTGTAAAGGTTCATAAAATCATGAGGAGCATTGATAGGGTAAATAGACAAGGTCTTTTCCCAAGGGTGGGGGAGTCCAAAACTGAATGGCATAGATTTAAGGTGAGAGGAGAAAAATTTAAAAGGGACTTGAAGGGGTAACTTTTTCATGTTGGGAGTGGTGCGTGTGTGGAACGAGCTGCCAGAGGAAGTGGTGGAGGCTGGTACAATAACAACTTTTAAAAGGCATCTGGATGAATATATGAAAAGGAAGGGTATAGAGGGATATGGGCCAAATCCTGGCAAATGGGACTAGATTAATTTAGGATATCTGGTCGGCATGGATGAGTTGGACTGAAGGGTCATTTTTCATGCTGTACAATTGTATGACTCTGACTGTATAATCCAATCTTCCTGCACATAGCCATTGTCCTGCAACTTGCAGCACTTAAGGTGGACATCCAAGTGCTTTTTAAAAAGAGTTTAAGGTCTCTGTCTCCATCATCAACTCAGACATCAAATTCCAGACATCCACTACCCTCTGCTTAAAAATAGTTTTTCCTTGTGTATCTTTTTATCCTTCTGCCCCTTCACTTCAGCCTGTGACCCAAAAGGTCACAAGCCTTTGAGTGAAGAAATTTTTCCTCATCTCAGGCCTAGGTCTGAGATTAAAAACGGAGAGTGCTGGCAGAAGTCAGCAGATCTGGCAGCACATAGTAGAAAGTGAGGACTGCAAATGCTGGAGAGCAGAGTCGAGAGTGTGTTGCTGGAAAAGTCGAGAGTGTGATGCAAGCCAGGCAGCATCCAAGAAACAAGAGCAGGGGAATCGACATTTCGGATATAAGGCCTTCATCAGATCTGGCAGCACCTATGGGAAGAAAGCAGAATTAACCTTTCAAGTCTGGTACCTCTTCATGAGAGTAACAAAGTCTTGCTACAAGCACATAAGGCTCTGCCAGCATTGCACCCGCAGTACTGCATATAACTTTGCTCATCTTATCTAAGGAAGTAGATGGTGGACCTAGAAGGAGTGCTTTGGAGATTCACAGGATTGGTTCTTGAGCTGAGAGGTTTGTCTAATAAGAAATTGAGTAGAATGAGCCCAAACTCCTTGTGCTTTTATAAGACTGGGTGTGGAACTTGACAAGGTTAAAAATCACACAACACCAGGTTATAGTCCAACACGTTTAATTGGAAACACTAGCTTTTGGAGCACCGGTCCTTCATTAGGTGGTTGTGGAGGACACAATTTTAAGGCACAGAATTTATAGCAAAAGTTTACAGTGTGATGTAACTGAAATTATACATTGAAAAATACCTTGATTGTTTAAGTCTTTCATCCCTGATGGACAAGTCCTATGTGCACACTGAATCTGTTCAGATGAGGAACGTGACAGGCACCTCGAAGTACTTAGCGATGCCCTCATAACAGGGTACGATGTTCAACTCATCGACCACCAGTTCCGACATGCCACAGCAAGGAACCGTAATGACCTCCTCAGGAGACAGACACGTGCTGCAACCGACAGGGTACCCTTCGTTGTTCAGTACTTCCCAGGAGCTGAAAAACTACGCCATATTCTTCATGACCTGCAACATATTATCAGTGAGGATGAGCACCTCACCAGGACCTTCCCCACACCTCCACTTCTGACCTTTAAACAACCGCCAAACCTCAAACAAATCATTGTTTGTGGCAAGCTGCCTGGCTTTCAGGACAATGCCATACAACCCTGTCATGGTAGGCGCTGCAAGATGTGTCAGTGTAGACATGGATACCACCATTACACGTATGTGGCAGGTACTCTTGTTACTCAACCAATGTTGCCTATCTTATACATTGCAGGCAAGGATGCCCTGAGGCATGGTACATTGGGGAAACCGAGCAAAGGCTACAGCAACGGATGAATGGGTACTGCACAACAACCAACAGACAGGAGTGTTCCCTCCCAGTTGGGGAACACTTCAGCGGTCCAGGACATTCGACCTCGGACCTTCGGGTGACCATCCTCCAAAGTGGACTTTGGGACAGGCAGTAGAGGAAAGTGGCCAAGCAGAGGCTGATAGCTAATCCATAGGGAGGGCCTCAACCGGGACCTTGGGTTCATGTCACACTACAGGTGACCATCATCGCACTATACACACACACAGACACTCCTACACGTGCACACACACACAGACACACACAGACACATACAGACACTCTTATATACACACACATTCATGGTCACACGTATAAACAGACGTGCACACAGCCACTCACGCACACCCTTACAGGCACACACACTCCCACACTCACACAGGCATCCTGTCACCGACATAGACCAATCTACGCCCACACGCACACATAAACACTCTCTCTCACAGACACTCACAACCCCCCACCCCTGACACACATACGCACTCCTGCAGATACACATGCTCCCACACTCACTCATGCATCCCCTCACAGACTTAGACACTCTACACTCACATACACACACATATACACTCTCTCTCACACTCACAACCCCCCCACCTCAGACAGACACGCACACAAAGACCCACATGAACACATATATTTTGTGGGGTGCATTTGTACTTGCAGAGTTACTTTGTACTTTGCTCAAAAACTGCATGAATTCATGTAAGACTCTGTTAACTCACTTTTTAGATTAGAATCAGTCTAAACATTATGGCACAGACAGAGAACATAGGGGGCTAACACCTTCAACATATTATCTGGCTGACACCAATTGTTACAGTTAATCTGAGAATGTAAATTTTCATTTAAAAAGTTTAAACATGAAAGAAGTGAAACTATCATGGTATTCGAACAGATGAAAGACTCAACAAACAAGGTATTTTTCAATGTATAATTTCAGTTACATCACACTGTAAACTTTTGCTATAAATTCTGTGTCTTGCAGTTGTGTATTCCACAACCACCTGATGAAGGAGCAGCGCTCCGAAAGCTAGTGCTTCCAATTAAACTTGTTGGACTATAACCTGGTGTTGCATGATTTTTAACTTTGTACACCCCAGTGCAACACCGGCATCTCCAGAACTTAACAAGATGGATGTTGATGAGCTACCTCCCTGAGTGGATAGTTTAGAACCTGGAGTCATGGTCTGAGGGGACAGTAGCTTTGCAATTTAGGCATGAAATGAGAATACTCTTCTTCATTCAACAGCTTGTGAATTTTTGGAAATCTCTACCTCCAAAAGATTGTGAATATTTACCCTTTCAACACATTCAAGGCTGAGGTTGCTAGGCCTCGAGGTGCTCAGTGAATCCTGCAATTTCAGAATTGGATAGCAACGCGGATTGAGGTCAAAGTTACATTTGTGACAATATTGATTGATGCAGGAGAGCAAAGTGCCAATGTTGTATTATTGACATTTTTGTACTGACTGAATATAAAGCATACAAAGATGTTTCATAGCAGATATTTACCAAAATTTGACATCAAGAAATGCAAGATAATATTGGATAAAAAGAGCAAAAATCTGGTTAAAAACCTTGTAGGGGCCTTATGAGGGATGGGGTGAAGATAAGTAGAAATGCGGAGAAGTTTAAGGAAAGATTTTCAAAACATGGCCAACAATGGTGATGTGGTTAAAATTGAAAATGCACATGAACCTAGAAATGGAGGAATGTTGATATCTTGGAGGATGTAAAGTAGAGGAAATTCTAGAATTAGTGAAAGGCAAATTCTCGGAGATATTTGATACTTTAAAGTCAATGGCTTTCTTAACCAGAAGGCATTGTTGATCAGCCAGCACAGGATTTGGTGCAAGTCAGGTTATGGACAGCAATAATTTGGATAAGTCTTATGTGATGGATGTGGTAGATGGAAGGGCATCTAGAACGGTGTCGAAATAATTTTGGAAGGTCAAACTCGAATGTTGAATGTAGGATTAAGGACTGGATTCTTGACAGTGTGGAGGAACAGAGGGATCTGGGTGTGCAAGTACATAGATCCCTCAAAGTTGCAACCCAAGTGGATAGGGTTGTTTTGGCTTTCATTAACAGGGGGATCGATTTAAGAGTTGCGAGGTTTTGCTGCAGCTCTACAAGTCCCTGGTGAGACCACACTTGGAATATTGTGTCCTATGGGAAAGATACAGAGGCTTTGTAAAGGGTGCAAAGAAGGTTTACCAGGATGCTGTCTGGACTGGAGGGCTTGCCTTATGAGGAAAGGTTGAATAAACTCGGATGTTTCTCTCTGGAGAGAAGGAGGAAGAGAGGAGACCTGATTGAGGTATACAAGATAATGACAGGAATAGATAGAGTCAATAGCCAGAGCAGTAGTTGAAGGGAGTTTCTTGAAATGGAGAAAGGTGACCAGTGGTGTCCCACAGTGGCCAGTGTTTGGGGTCACTGTTATTTGTAATATACATAAATGATCAGGAAGAGGGCACTGTTGGTATGATCAAGTTTGCAGATGAAATGAAGATTGGTGAAGTAGTAGAATGTGTAAGGGACTGTCACCTAGAATTTGGGAGGATATAGACTGGAGAGTTGGGTAGAAAAGTCGCAGATGGTTTTCAATCTAGACAAATGAGTGGTGATGCATTTAGACAAGTCTAATTCTTGAGTGAATTATACAATGAACGGAAGAGCCTTGGAAAAAGTTGATGGGCAGAGAGATCTGGGAGTGCAGGTCCGTTGTACACTGAAGGTTGCTGCACAGGTGGATAGAGAGGTCAAGAAGGCATATAGTGTGCTTGCCTTCATTGGACGGGATATTGAGTATAAGAGCTGGCAAGTCGTGATAAAATTGTACAAGACATTGGTGCGGCTGCATTTAGAAAACTGTGTACCGTTCTGGTTGCCACATTACCAAAAGGATGTGGACACTTTGGAGAGGTGCAGAGAAAGTTTATAAAGATGTTGCCTGATATGGAAAGTGCTAGCTATGAAGAGAGGTTGAGTAGGTTAGGTTTATTTTCACTAGAAAAAAGGAGATTGAGGGGGGACCTGATTGAGGTTTACAAAATCATGAAGGGTATAGACATGGTGGATAGAGACAAGCTTTTTCCCAGGGTGAAGGATTCAATAACGAGAGGTCACACTTTCAAGGTGAGAGGTGGAAAGTTTAAGGGGAGTACACACGGCAAGTACTTCACACAGAGGGTGGTGGGCGTCTGGAACGCATTGCCAGCAAAGGTGGTACAGACAGGCACGGTAGATTCATTTAAGATGCGTCTGAATAAATGCATGAGTAGGTGGGGAGCAGAGAGATAGAGATGCTTAGGAATTGACCAACCGGTTTAGACAGCACATTTGGATTGGCTCCGGCTTGGAGGGCCGAAGGCCTGTTCCCGGGCTGAAAATTTTCTTTGTTCTTTATTCAAGGGAGATGAGATTGGGATGAGGAAGGTGTTGGCTAAATTAGACTGGGAACACTGGTTATATGGTAGAACAGTTGAGGGAAAGTGGAGGATTTCAAAGAGATTTTACACACTGCTCAAGAAAAATATAAACAGATCAAAAACAAGGATAGCAAAGGTAGGAAGAGCCAGCCTCGGATAACCAAGTAAATAAAGGAGGGCATCCAATTAACAGTCGAGAGTATGGTGCTGGAAATGTTCAGCAGGTCAGGCAGCATCCGAGGAGCAGGGGAATCGACGTTTTAGGCATAAGCCCTTCATCAGGAATGTGGCTTGTGGGTTAGGGCTGAGAGATAAATGGGAGGGGGTGATGTTGGGAGGAAGTAGCTGGGAAAGTGATAGGTGGATGAAGATGAGGGAGAAGGTGATCGCTCAGAGTGGGCAGTGATGGATGGGTCCAGAGGGCGGTGCCGAGTTGGAGGTTTGAGACTGGGACTGGGATAATGTGGGGAGAGGGGAAATGAGGAAGTTGTTGAAATCCACATTGATCCTGTGTGGCTGCAGAGTCCCCAGGCAGAATATGAGGCGTTCTTCCTGCGGGTGTCGGATGGTAATGGTTTGGCGATGGAGGAGGCCCATGACCTTCAAGTCCTTGACGGAGTGGGAGGGGGAGTTGAAGTGTTTAGCCACAGGGCAGTGGGGTTGGTGGGTGCGGGTGTCCCAGAAATGTTCTCTGAAACTATCCGCAAGAAGGCGTCCTGTCTCCCTGATGTACAGGAAACCACATCAGGTGTAATAGATATAGTAGATAACATTGGTAGAGGTGTAGGTGAATTTCTGACAGATTTGAATGATCCCTTGGGACCTTGGACAGAGGTGAGGGGAGTGATGTGGGTGCAGGTTTTGCACTTCTTGCAGTGTCAGGGAAAGGTGCCAGGAGTGGGGTGTGACAATAGCCAATAGGTACAGGAGTAGGCCATTCTGCCCTTCGAGCCTGCACCACCATTCATTATGACCTTGGCTGATCATCCTCAATCAGTATCCTGTTCCTACCTTATGTCCATAACCCTTGATTTCACAATCCTTGAGAGCTCTATCCAACTCTTTCTTAAACGAATCCAGAGACTGGGCCTCCACTGCCCTCTGGGGAAGAGCATTTCACACAGCCACCACTCTCTGGGTGAAGAAGTTTCTCCTCATCTCTGTCCTAAATGGTCTACCCTGTATCTTTAAGCTGTGTCCTCTGGTTCGGCACTCACCCATCAGCGGAAACATGAGGCGTTCTTCCTGCGGGTGTCGGATGGTAATGGTTTGGCGATGGAGGAGGCCCATGACCTCCAAGTCCTTGACGGAGTGGGAGGGGGAGTTTCTGCACAGTGTCCAATCCTTTAATAATCTTATACGTCTCAATCAGATCCCCTCTCAGTCTTCTAAACTCAAGGGTATACTAGCCCAGTCGCTCCAATTTTTCAACATAAGATAGTCCCGCCATTCCAGGGATTGACTTTGTGAACCTACGCTGCACCCCCTCAATAGCCAGAATGTCTTTCCTCAAATTTGGAGGCCAGAACTGCACACAATATTCCAGGTGGAGTCTCACCAGGGCCCTGTACAGCCGCAGATGAACCTCTATGCTTCTATACCCAGTCCCTCTTGTTATGAAAGCCAGCATGCTATTAGCTTTCTTCACTACCTGCTGTACCTGCATGCTTACCTTCATTGGCTGGTGTACAAGAACACCTAGATCTCATTGTACTGCCCCTTTACCTATTGACTCCATTTAGATAATAATCTGCCTTCCTGTTCTTGCCACCAAAGTGGATAACCATACATTTATCCACATTAAACTGCACCTGCCATGCATCTGTCCACTCACCTAACCTGTCCAGGTCACCCTGTAATCTCCTAACATCCTCCTCACATTTCACCCTGCCACCCAGCTTAGTATCATCAGCAAATTTGCTAATGTTACTATTAATGCCATCAATTAATATATATTGTAAAAAGCTGTGGTCCCAGCACTGATCCCTGCAGTACCCCACTGGTCACCGCCTGCCATTCCGAAAGGGAGCCGTTTATCAGTACTCTGTTTCCTGTCAGCCAACCAATTTTCAATCAAAGTTAGTACTTTGCCCCTAATACCATGCGCCCTAATTTTGCTCACTAACCTCTTATGTGGGACTTTATCAAAGGCTTTATGAAAATCCAGGTACACTACATCTACTGGATCTCCCTTGTCCATTTTCAGAGTTACATCCTCAAAAAATTCCAGAAGATTAGTCAAGCATGATTTCCCCTTCATAAATCCATGTTGACTCTGACCTATCCTGTTACTGCTATCCAGATGTGCCGTAATTTCATCCTTTATAATTGACTCCAGCATCTTTCCCACCATTGAGGTCAGACTAACGGGTCTATAATTTCCTCCTTTCTCTCTCGTTCCTTTCTTAAAAAGTGGTACAACATTAGCCACCCTTCAATCCACAGGACCTGATCCTGAATCTATCGAACTCTGGAAAATAATCACCAACGCATCCATGATTTCTAGAGCCACCTCCTTCAGTACCCTGGGATGTGGACCATCAGGCCCCGGGGACTTATCAACCTTCAGACCTAACAGTCTCTCCAACACCAATTCCTGGCAAATATAAATTCTCTTCAGTTCAGGTCCTTCAGCCACTGTTACCTCAGGGAGATTGCTTGTGTCTTCCCCAGTGAACACAGATCTGAAGTACCAATTCAACTCTTCTGCCATTTCTTTGTTGCCCGTAATATATTCCCCTGTTTCTGTCTTCAAGGGCCCAATTTTAGTCTTAACCATTTTTTTTTGCCTTTCACATACCTAAAAAAAGCTTTTACTATCCTCCTTTATATTTTTGGCCAGTTTACCTTCGTACCTCATTTTTTCTCTGCTTATTTCCTTCTTAGTAATCCTCTGTTGTTCTTTAAAAGCTTTCCAGTCCTCCGTTTTCCCACTTATCTTTGCTATGTTATACTTTTTCTCTTTTGACTTTATATGTTTCTTAACTTCCCTCGTCAGCCATGGCCACCCATGCCTCTTCCTAAAATCTTTCTTCCTTTTTGGAATGAACTGATCCTGCATCTTCTGCATTATACACAGAAATATCCGCCATTGTTCCTCCACTGTCATCCCTGCTAAGGTATTGCACCATTGAACTTTGGCCAGCTCCTCCCTCATAGCTCCATAGTTCCTTTTAATCAACAGAAATATTATCATTACTGATTGTACCCTTTCCTTTCAAATTTCAGATTGAAGCTACTGTAATATGGTCACTACTTCCTAATGGCTCCTTCACTTCGAGGTCCCTGACCAATTCTGGTTCGTTGCACATTACCAGATCCAGAATTGCCTTCTCTCTGGTCGGTTCCAGCACCAGCTGTTCTAAGAATCCATCTCGGAGGCACTCCACAAAGTCTTTCTTGAGGTCCAATACCATCCTGATTCTCCCAGTCTACCTGCATGTTGAAATCCCCCATAACAATTGTAGTAACATCTTTGCGACAGGCCAATTTCAGCTCCTTATTCAACTTACATCCAACATCCAGACTACTGTTTGGGGGCCTGTAGATAACTCCCAAGTGGGTCTTTCTACCCTTCGAATTTCTCAGCTCTATCCACACTGACTCTACATCCCCTGATTCTAGGTCCCCTCACGCAAGGGACTGAATATCCTCCCTTACCAACATGGCCACTCCACCCCCTCTGCCTGTCAGTCTGTCCTTACGATAGCACGTATAGCCTTGAATATTCATTTCCCAGGCCCTGTCCACTTGAAGCCATGATTCAGTTATCCCCACAATATTGGAGCTGCCAATTTCCAAAAGAGCCTCAAGCTCATCCATCTTATTTCTAATACTTCGTGCATTCATATATAGTATTTTTAATTTGTTATTGCCCTCACCCTTCCCATCAACTCCCATTTCACTCAACCTTACAGCATGATCCCTTTTTGAGTTTTCTGCCTCATTGATACAGTTGTCTTTCTTGACTTCCCTTGTTCTAACTTTCCCATCAATTTCTTTCTTAAACATCCAGTTTGCCCCCCCCCCCCCCCGCTATTTAGTTTAATTGCAGCGGTGTTGCAGTAGCAAACCTGCCTGCCAGAATGCTGGTCCCCAACCTATCAAGGTGCAAACCGTCTCTTCTGTATAATTTATGCTTAACACAAAACATATCCCAGTGATCCAAGAATTTAAATCCTTGCTTCCTGCACCAGTTCTCCAGCCTCACGTTCAAGTCCTTTATCTCCCTGTTCCTGTCCTCTCCAGCCCAAGGAACTGGAAGCAAACCGGAGATAACCACCCTGGACATCCTCCTTTTCAGTATTCTTCCTAGTTCTCCAAAGTCCTGCTGTAGTATGTTCCTCCTCTTCTTCCCGACATCATTTGTGCCGACATGTACCACCACCTCTGGCTCTTCACCTTCATTCTTGAGGATTTCCTGCACTCTGTCTGCGATGTCCTTATTCCTGGCACCAGGAAGGCAACACACCATCCTTAAATCCCGCCTGTTGCCACAGAAACTCTGGTCAGTTCCTCTCACGATGGAGTCCCCTATTACCACGGCTCTGTACGATGTCTGACTCCTAGGCTCTGCCTCCACGCCAACCTTTGATTGACAGACCTGACCGCCTTGCGGACTGGCAGTGTCATATGACTCTACTGTTTCCAAAAGATTCAACTTGTTCCTGACAGGTACTTCCCCCGGAGTCTCTTGCACCTGTCTCCTCTCAGCCTTCCTCATTGTCTTCTCTCCTCTGCTCTCTTCTGGTATGGTCGGTGTAATAACCTCGCTGAAGGTCCTGTCCAGAAAGATCTCGTTCTCTCAGATGAGCCTAAGGTCCTCGAGTTCTTTCTTCAGTGCTGCAGTATGCTCTGTCAGTAGCTGAATGTGCACACGCTTTCCACAGATATACGAGCCAGATACACCAGAGTTGTTGACCTCCCACATCATACACGTAGCACACTGAACCAGCTGGGCAGTCGTGTCTTCACCCTCTTCAACTGTGGCGTAATCACTTCACTCAACTTCCTTTTCGACGACGCCTGAGCTAAAGACTCTCTTTTCTCTCAACAGGAACTTCCCTGGATTCTCTTTTTGGGGCAAGTCTGTGGACTTTAAAGTTAGGTTAGAGGAGGATGGTCACTTACCTTCCCAACCGGCTCTGCGCTCCGACTTCACTTCCGTCCAACTCCCGCCGCTCTCTAGGCTGATGGGGGTGTGTGGACCTCATAAGGGAGTCGTGGAGGGAGTGGTCTTTTCAGAACGCTGATAGGAGTGGGGAGGGAAATGTATCTCTGCTGTTGGCATCCGTTTGGAGGTGGTGGAAGTGGTCTTCGTCGTGGCTGATTGATGTGTACAGGGACTGGGTGTCCATGGTGAAGATGAGGCATTGGGGGCCGGGGAAGTGAAAATCTTGGAGGAGGTGAAGGACATGGGTGGTGTCAAGAACATAGGTGGGGAGTTCCTGTACTGAGGGGGACAGGATGGTGTCGAGGTAGGAAGAGATGAGTTTGGTGGGACAGGTGCAGGCTGAGACAATGGGTTGACTGTTGAGCATCCAATTAAAGCTCAGATTTACAAAGTAACCAAGACTAGTGGAAAACAGGAAGATTGGGAAAACTTTAAAAAGCAACAAAAGTGCACAAAGCAAGCAATAAAGAAAGGAAAGCTAGGTTATGAATGCAAACTAACACAGAATATAAAAACAGGTAGGAAAAGTTTTTATAAATATGGAAAAGGGTGGCGAAAGTGGACGTAGGTCTCTTGCAGGATGAGAAAGGGGAATTGATATTGGGTAATGCTGAAGTGCTGAGGCCTTGAATAACGATTTTGTGTCAATCTTCACAGTGGAAGATGTGTCTAACATGACAAAGAATGATGTTCAGGAGATGATGGGAGGTGAGGACCTCAATTCAATTGTTGTCATTGAAGGGGTAGTGTTGAGCAAACTTGAGGGTTGAACGGTTGATAAGTCCCCTGGTCCTGATGGAATGCATCCCAGGGTGCTGGAAGAAATGTGGAAGTTATGGTAGATGTGTTAATGGTAATTTACCAAACTTCACTGGACGATCGGCAGGTCCAGGCGGACTGTAAGACAGTGAATGTCATGCTGCTGTTTAAAAAAGGTGTAGGCAAAAGGCAGTAACTATAGGCCAGTTGACTTAACATCTGTTGTCGGAAAAATGCTGGAGGCTATCATCAAAGAAGAAATAGGGAGACATCTGGTTGGAAAGGGTTCTATCAGGCAGACGAGCATGGATTAAGAAAGGGAAAGTCATGTTTGACAAATTTTGAAGATGCAACAAGTGCAGTGGATGGAACGGAACAGATGGATACTGTATACTTAGATTTCCAGAAGATTTTCAATAAGGTGCTGCATTAAAGACTCCTCCATAAGATAACAATGCATGGAGTTGCAGGGAATGTACTGACATGGATAGAGGACTGGTTAACCAATAGAAAGCAGAGATTTGGGATAAATAGGTGTTTCTCTGTTTGGAGTTCAGTGGTGAACGGGGTGCCGTAGAGTTTGGTGTTGGCCCCGCAACCTTTCAGGATATATATAAATGATTTGGAAGAGGTGACCATGCGTAACATATCCAAGTTTGCAGATGACACTAAATTAAGTGGAAAGGCAAACTGTTCAGAGGATGTGGAGGGTCTGCAGAAAGTTAAAAATCACACAACACCAGGTTATAGTTCAACAAGTTTATTTGGAAGCACTAGCTTTCGGAGTGCTGCTGACTGATGGACAACCACCTGATGAAGGAGCAGTGCTCTGAAAGCTAGTGCTTCCAAATAAATCAGTTGAATTATAACCTGGCATTGTGTAATTTTTTTAAACTTTGTACACCCTAGTTCAACACTGGCATCTCCAAAGCAGATCTGCAGAGAGATTTCGATAGGTTACGTGAATGGGAAAGGGTCTGGCAGATGGAGGACAATGTTGGTAAATGTAAGGCTATCCATTTTGGAAGTAAAGTAATAGTTCAAAGTGTTATATAAATGATGAAAGATTTCAGCATGCTGTTGTGCAGAGGGATGTATGTGCAGAGCGCTCATCCATGAATTGCTAAAAGTTGATTTGCAGGTGCAACAAGTAACCAGGAAGGCAAACAGAAATACTGGCTTTCATTGCTAGAGGGATTGAATTTAAGAGCAGGGAGGTTCTGCTGTAATTGTACAAGGTGTTGGTGAGGCTGCACCTGGAATATTCTGCGCAGTCTGGTCTCCTTACTTGAGGAGGGATATATTGGCTTTGGTGATTCCGGAGATGAGGGGTTACCCTATAAGGAGAGGTTGAGCCACTTGGGTCTGTACTTGATAGAATTTAGAAGAATGAAAGGGAATCTTATAGAATCATATAAAATGATGGAAGGGATAGATAAGATAGAGGCAGGCACTGGTGGGTGAGACTAGGACTTGGGGACATGGCCTCAAGATTCTGGAGAGTAGATTTAGGACAGAGATGAGGAGGAACTGCTTTCCTCAGAGAGTGGGGAATCTATGGAATTCTCTGTCCAGGAAGCAGTAGACAGGCAGGAGGCTGGAAGAACATAGCAAGCCAGGTAGCATCAGGAGGTGCAGAAGTCGACATTTCGGGTGTAACCCTTCTTCGGGACTGGAGGTGAGTGTGGGGGGAGCTGCAGATAAAAGGAGGTGGCGGGGTCAGGGTGGTGAAGTGGGGATAGGTGAAGACAGGTGGAGAGTATGACCTGGTTGGTCAATGGGAAGAATGAATCCGGTTGGTGGCAGGGAGCAGTGGAAGGGAAAGGGTGGGGCTGGGAAGGGAGTCACGGGGTGGGGAGGGACGTTATTTGAAATTGGAGAACTCATTGTTGAGTCCTTCAGACTGTAGAGTGGTGGATAAGGTGGTCGATAAGGTGGTGTTCCTCCAATAGGAGCTGTGGTTTGTTTTGGCAATAGAGGAGGCCAAGGATGGTTATGTTGGAAAGGGAGTGGTTGGGGGAATTGAAATGGCTGGTGACTGGGAGGTCCAGTTGGCCCCTATGGACCTGGCTATTCTATTCTAAAGCTTATGCTTTTATTATACTTGTATTATAGGATCTGTATTGCTTATGTGATTTTTTTTTAGCTTGCTAACTCACCAGACATGCTGAATAAGCTGGATGTTCAGAATTTGTGGAAGTCAGAGCGAGTACTGGGCAATTTCAGCTCATTGCTGGCTGAGTCCAGCCTCTCTGCTCAGTAGCAAACTGCATTTCGGGGACTGGTCCATGGGCAGCAGTCACAGGCACTCTTTATACACAGTACATGGACATCTGACATGTGCCAATCCTTCACTGCCATCCTAGCACCTGCACAAGCTGTTAGGCAAATGTTGACTTGCATTGCAGGGTACGTTGAAAGGATTGTTGCAATGACAATTTGCGCACAGGGGAAGAAGGGCTTATGCCCGAAACGTCGATTCTCCTGCTCCTTGGATGCAGCCTGACCTGCGCACATTTTCAGCTCTGATCTCCAGCATCTGCAGACCTCACTTTCTCCGCACAGAGGTAGGCTTCCAGCTCAAGGATAAGACCAGGCTGTGTCTCAGGTCTGTTTGCTTCTCTCTCAGTGCTCACGCACTTTGCTTGCAGCATCCATACCAGGCATTACCATGCCATGCTGCACCATGCCTGTCAGTGCATTGGCACTTCAACCATAGGGTATCCATACTTCCATATTGAAGGGGCTCTTTAACTTGACACTCAGACAGGCTGCTTGTCAGTCGGGATCTGTCTGAGTTGTGGATAGTATGTTGCTGTGCGGAGCACTGAGATGCCAATCTCATACCAACAACACATGCCAGCTACCTTTTAAAACAAACATACCGCATATTTATTCATAGATAGTTCGATGGAGTCTAGCCTCAGTTCTAAGAAGACACAGTCAGAGCAGGGACTTGGCCATAGTTGGTCATCATTTAGGAAGTTCAATGAAAGAGATATGTCCCAGTGCAATGAGGAGCGATCAGTCCTATATGGCCAGCATCAGCAGCCAGGGGGATTGTATATTGCCAAACACAGCTGTCAAGGGACTAGACTAGGGGCTGCTCATCCAAGTTGGCCAGAGGTCTGGGCCAGATGGAATCCAGAAGGTCTGTCCATCGATTGTTCAGGAGTGTGTGAATGGGACCATTAGACACCTTGGAGGATTACTAACAAAAGGGATGGGGGAGTCGATCTGAGTGAAAAGCAGGAGAGACATTTGCAGGACTAGGATGAAATATGGTAAGGGGAGGAAACGCAGGATGAACGGGGATATGTAGAATAGCATCAGAGGATATGTTAGATTACAGGGTTTTGGGAGAGTGTGGGTTATTGGGAGTAACTACTACTGTGGCCTCCCCAGGAGAATGTAGAGGTGTGGGGCAGGCAATGGTCCAGTGTAATGTGGCTGAGGAGAGAGGATTGTTATATGTAATGTTTAATGTGGTAGGTCTCCACATGGGGAGATGGGTGGAAATGGGCTGTTGGGATAGTATGAGGGAGGTGAAGGTTTTGGTGGATGTGATGGGGAGAACCTGACAACCAGTCTGGGCCCAGTGCTGATGGCATTCACTGTGAGCTGGATTCCCTGCCATCACTTCCCATGGTACAGACGAAAACCTCTACTAGAAAGTGATGGGACATTGCTCAAGACAGGCAGAGTCACTTTGATGAGCAAAAATGTAATATTAAGGTCTGCTAGATGCTAGGGCATTGAAGCAACAAATACATGAAAGCCAGCTATATTGCAATAATTTTACTGCCTGTTTGCTATGCATGTAGAAGCAAGGTATTTATTAAGAATATGTGCTGGTCAAAACTAATTTGCACCATGTCAATTGTATTTGCAAATTGAATATTGGTATCTCAATGATCTTGAAGTCGATAACAATGATGTTACACAAGCCCAGTGATGGCAGTTATCATTTGTGCAACTTCCAAGGGAGCCACACAACATTGTTTTGTCATCTGTCATCTAAATGTAATCATGGTCTGTACTGAATGCAGTGAGAAGGTGAAAAGTTCATGAGTCCGGGATTTCACACTGTGCTTCTTTCAACTGAACAAAAGGGGCGGCATGGTGGCTCACTGGTTAGCACTACAGTCTCACAGCACCAGCGACCCGGCTTCAATTCCAGCCTCGGTTGACTGTGTGGAGTTTGCACATTCTTCTCGTGTGTGCGTGGGTTTCCTCTGGGCGCTGTGGTTTCCTCCCACACTCCAAAGATGTGCAGGTTAGGTGGATTGGCCATACTAAATTGCCCATAGTGTCAGGTGCATTACTCAGAGGAGAATGGGTCTGGGAGGGTCGGTGTGGACTGGCTGGACCAAATGACCTGCTTCCACACTGTGGGGAATCAGTCTAAAAAGAAATAGGTGACAGTCATTCACTGATTTTCTCAGGGAAATATATTGACCAATCAGAGTCAGCTTGCCTGCTTTAAAATGTAAACAGAACCTGACGATTAAATGTCAATCAATGCCTCTACCAATCAGAGTTCACTTGCCAACCAATCAGCACTCTCCTTTCATGCAATGTAATTGTCAGTTTTCCTCTTGAATTGGTATTTTTGGTATTTTTGCAAAATGACCTGATGAAAAGCTTTAACAATATTCATGTACAAAGATAATTTTTAATTGTACTTTGGAGAAAGAGTTTGCCACGGAATCCCCCTTGATTTATTTGTGACGATCTAAGGTTTTAGTTTGGGACTTGCCTGGAAGTGAAAACACTACTTCTCCCTACAATCTGTCAAATCCTTTCATAATCTGAAAGATCTGTAACAGGTAAGTACTATCAGGTCGGCCTTCAATGCTCTTTATATTGATTAAAAGAGTCACAACCTGTTCAACCTCTCAGTCATGGTACTGCTCTAGTAAATCAATTTATACCTAATTCAGTGCTTATCTATCCTCTATGATAGAGTCTGGAACTGTTGATGCGCTCTAGATGTTGTCTCATTCAAATTCTAGACAAGTTTAACATAACTAATCAGCTTTTCACTTCTAATCCACTAGAAATGAGCCCCAGTGCTTTGTTTGCCATTTAATAGCTTTACTACTTTGCATCATTACATTTACTTAACTATAATCTGTACCAGCAGATTCCTCTGTTCCATTTATGTGCTCATTTTTGAAATAGGTCATTTCTCACTTCTGAGCTTAAAAATGTGTTGCTGAAAAAGCACAGCAGGTCAGGCAGCATCCAAGAAGCAGGAGAATTGACATTTTGGGCATAAGCCCTTCTTCAGGAATCTCACTTCTGACCAACATGTACTCCCTTGCACTTATCTATATTGAATATAATTTGCCAATTACACTTCTTTCAAGTTTATTCATGTCTTCCTGTATTTTGGTGACATCTCCTCCATATTAGTGTGTCACCCAATTTAGTGCCTGCACAGTTTGAAATTGGACTTGTAATTCATGGGTCCAGCTGATGATGTAAATGTAAATAGTCATGTAAACAGAGATTACAGCAATAATCTTTGTATTATTACTTGATGCCTGTGTGTGAAAATGCTTTCAACGTCTCCCACCCACTCTATTATCTGCTGTCATTTTTTATTATTTCATACAATGTGAAAGTGGCTAGTGAGGTCATCATTTTATTGTTCATCCTGAACTACTCTCAAAATTGGATGAGAGCGCAGCTCAGCTGTTTCTCTAATATCCAGTTTCTAATGGTGAGCATATTGTTTGACTTATCTTGAAGTTTCCCTGAGTTGCCGCCTCATTTTCTGGCAATGTCTCTTGATGTTTCTCTTGCCATGCTCTCCAACATGCATCAGATGAGAATTGGAAGTGCACAGTTATTTAAAGCATTGTATTGCTGGAGATGATTGGATCTATACAGTTGAATGAAGCCATGGAAGGATTTGAACACAACAATAAGAAATGTACAATAATGGCTTTACATCTGTGGATTTCATGTTGGCTAACAGGCACAGAGATGATTATGAATAGGACTTGAAGCAAGTAAGGAATTTTGAATGATCGCCAGCTTATGGAGAGTAGAATGTGGTAGTATATTGGAATAGTCTATTGACTTGGATAAGGGTTTTGGCAATTGATGAGCTCAGACAGTGTGAAATGGGGCAGTGGTACTGCGCTCTCATCCAACTTTGAAAGTAATTCAGGATGAACAATAAAATGATGACCTCATCAGCCACTTCCACATTGTATGAAATAATAAAAAATGACAGCAGATAATAGAGTGGGTGGGAGACCGTGAAGGCATCAAGTAATAATTGCTGTAATCTCTGTTTACATGAATATTTACATTTACCATTTACATCATCAGCTGGACTCATGAATTAGAAGTCCAATTTCAAAATGTGCAGGCACTAAATTGGGTGATCCACTAATATGGAGGAGACCGCTTCAAAATACAGGAAGACGTGAATAAACTTGCATATGATAGTGTGGATATGCAATTAGCAACTGATCGCACAATCTAATATGACACCATGTTGCTAACAGTCTCAAATTGCCCTTGCTGAGGAAGTGTTGAGCTAATGGAGATGATATCTTGATCATTCCCAATTCTTAACTGCAGGAACATTCTGCTCATCCAGTACTGGATGTTGGAAAAGCAGGTGAATAATTTTGGGATAAAAGATGGGTTGAGAAAGTTTGCTGTGAGGTAGACCTGAGTGCTATCAATGTACAAGTGAGAGCTGATATTGTGGCCTCTATTTGATTTCAACTGGAGCAACATGTAGATGAGGCAAAACACACAATGGAGGGTCTCCTCAGTACAAGCACAAAGTTTTATCTCCACAAACACTGACCAGTCATCAATCCTATCACTACTATCTTTGACATACCCTCACCAATCTAATGTTGGAGATATGGTCCAGTTGGTTTTTCTTCATTATTCTTTCCCTCACCAGCAGCTGCAAACCCAGTCTGGCCAGTATGTCCTTCCGCATTTAGACATTTTGATCAGTAGTGGCGCTAAAGAACCACATTTGGTGATAGAAGTTCGAGTTCAACTAGTGTACATTCTGTGCTTTTGCAATTGTCATTGTTTCTTCCCAGTGATGATTATGGAGTAGGAATAGTGATGCAGAAGTTGAGAGATGATGATAGTTGTTAATCAGTATGAGGTTTCATTACCCATATTTGACTTGTTGACATGAGGTCTCATGAACTCTGAGCCATAGTTGAGGACTAAGGCTATGCCTCCTTGACCATGTAGTATTGAGACACTAGATTTGGTGGATCTGTCCCACCAGTAACATGGTGATGGAAGAGCTGGCATGTTTGCTGGTAGGTGTGTTTTTGTGCATGTGACTACATCAGGCTGTTATTTTACTGATGTGAGATACCTCTGTTTACATTTTCGGGCTGTGCACAGCTATTAACGTCCCATTTAAACTCATATTTTTATATTTTAACTACTCCATTTTGTTTTTAAACGTGAAATATTTTTGTAATTCAAGCCCTCCAAACCTTTCACAGACCGTCCTTTTTATTCAGTAACGAAAACTGACATTGCTGGAATTGCAGAATTCTGTGGAAGGCCACTGGACTCAAAATGCTAACTCTGCTTTCTTTCAACAGATGTTACTACATTTGCTGAGTTTTTCCAGCAGTTTCTGTTTTTGTTTCCGATCTTCAGCATCCACAGTTATTCGTTTTATTTTCTGCAATTCTGATGAAAATTGACAAACCTGAAGTGTTTAACCAGGTTTCCCTCCACAGGTGCTGCCTGACTTGCTGAATAGTTCCACATTTTTGTTTCCATTTCTTCATGAAGAGCAAGAGGTAATGTGATTGAAGCGTATCTGATCTTGAGTAAAATACAACAGAGAACTGCAGATGCTGGAGATCGGAAACAAAGAAAAACTAAATTCCTGGAGAAACTCAGCTGGCTTGACCGCATCTGTTGGCAGAAAGCAGAATTAATATTTCATGTCCAGTGACTCTTCATTAGATTTTGATGAAGGATCACTGATCTATAAATGTTAACTCCTGCTTTCCTCCCCACAGATGCTGCCAGACCTACTGAGTTTCTCCAGCAATTTCTGTTTTTGTTGTGATCTTGAGTAGCCTTGAATAAGGTAGATGTGGAAAGGATTCTTGTGGGAGAATCTAGAGTGAGGGCTCACTGTTAAAAAAATGAAGTGTCACCCATTTCTTTCTTTCTTTTCTCTGAGGATTGTGGCTCTCTTCCTCCAAAGATAGTGGATGCAGAGAGTAAAAGGTTGTCTGAGGTAAATGTGAACGTGGTTATAATCTGAGCAGCTATGATCTTACTAAATGGCACTGGAAGTTTGAGAGGCCAAACTGTCTGTTGCTGCTTCAAACTGCAATGTTCCAATGTAAAAACAATGACTGCAGATGCTGGAAACCAGAGTCTAGATTAGAGTGGTGCTGGAAAAGCACAGCAGGTCAGGCAGCATCCGAGGAGCAGGAAAATCGACGTTTCGGGCAAAAGCTCTTCATCGGGAATACCTGATGAAGGGCTTTTGCCCAAAACGTCAATTTTACTGCTCCTCTGATGCTGCCTGAACTGCTGTGCTTTTCCAGCACCATTCTAATCTAGACTATGTTCAAATGTATGAAAATACTACTTTACACCTTGATAAACCCAATGATTTCCATATAGACATCTCATTTAGGTTAGTCTCTTGTATATTGCATCACTGTTTTCAAAGTAGCTGAATACATAAGACTGTTACAGGAGTGCATGGGACTTTGGATATGAGCAATAGAACCATACAGTTTAAAGTCAACCAAATCTTGCTAAAGTTTGATGAATCACTGATTCAGTCTCAGTTGGAACCTTGGGTTGTTAACGAAGGTTTTGGAAAAGGTGCAGAGGGCCTTCTAGAATTAGACCAAGTATAATGAAATGTCAGTTACTTGGAGACACTAAAGAAACTAGGACCCTCACTCTAGATTCTCCCACAAGAATCCTTTCCACATTTACCTTATTCAAGGCTACTCAAGATCACAACAAAAACATAAATTGCTGGAGAGATTTAATAGGAGTATTGAGAATTATGAAAGGTTTTGATAGAGTCAATAATTGTACTTTGCTTCCACTGACCAGAAGATGACATAGTTGTAACATAATTGACAAAACAGCCAAATGAGATAAACAAATCTAAGCACTGATTTATAAACTGGAATGCCTGAAAGAGTGCTCAAAGTCGGAAATCACATGACACCAGGTTAGAGTCCAACAGGTTTATTTGAAATCACAAACTGACGAAGGAGCACCACTCCAAAAGCTTGTGATTTCAAATAAATCTGTTGGACTCTAACCTGGTGCCATGAGACTTCTGACTTTGTCCACCCCTATCCAATACTGGCATCTCTGCATCAGAAAGATTGCTTGGAACAGATTTAATTGTAATCTTTAAAAGAAAATTGCACATTCATTTGTAAAGGAAACGTTTTCAGGCTGTGGAAAAGGAGCAGATGAGTGCTTCTCTAAAGATAACTCTTCCACAGAGTGATCAGAGACACTATCTTCTGAAAGATCATCTTCAATGGATGTTTTTCCAAAGCGCATTAAAGTCATATATGAAGTACACACTAGAAATAATATATAATTTCTTTGAAATCTTCAAATTTAAATCCAAATAATATCTTAAGACCCCAATGGTCTAATACCAAATGCCACAATACATCCAGACCGAAGACCCAGATTTGTTATGATATAAGACAGGTATGCAATGTGCCATCTGCTTCAGAGATGTCATATGCAGGAACCTGAAAGGGTTGAATATGATCCAGGTTGTTGTGAAGTAGCGGAGACTCCACGGACTTTCCCGAGATGTGAAGGTCCTGCCCATACTTCAGACAGATTCTGTTTTTGCCAGTTGGGAAAAAGGTGTGACTTGTAGGTGAGAGAAATGAAAACCCAGCAGAGCCATTTCAACTTGGTGCTGAGTTTGAACGCACCACATTTTCTATGAAGCAAGGCCTTGACCCACAGTATGAGAGTCACAGATGTTTAAGGTAGATTAAAATGTTCCAAATATATGGAGAGGGTCAATGGAACCAACAGGCCATGAAGCTATTCAAATGGTCAGTTCTTCAAGGAGAAGTCTTGGCGGGTAGATGGTGTTGCTTATCATGGAGGGTGTGAGGGCTCATTGAGGGTGCTTGGGATGCATGACTTGACACAGAGAGTATGAGGAGCCATTCAGAGTGGGCAGGAGAATTGAGGTGGCATGAAGGGCAGGTAGGACCATGAGGGGAGTGTGAAGGGTGAGTGTTGGCTACTTAATGAGATAGAGTCCCTGAGGTCTGTAGTATGCCTTTGAACATCTCATGTCAGCACTCACCAGCCCGTCAATCCACCTCCATTCTGCACCCAGGAACAGCAAGCTGAACTCTATTGGAAACCTCCATATAAATCCTTCCAGCTCCTGAAATGAAGTTCCTACCGTTCAGAAGTGTGTGTTACGCAAAAATCCTGTTGGGGTAGTGAAGAACGGTCCCGTGATTGGTATTTTAAATTAAATGAGGGCAATGATGAGGGGATGCGAGCAAAGCTAGATCAAATCAGCTGGCATATTCGGTTAAGAGATAAGGAGATATTTTAATATATACACAACAGATGGTTTACGAATGAGAACAAAATCCTCTTGGACAGGACTTACCATGCAGTGTTAACTTAAAAAGTAACGATAATATTAAATTTAATGATATATCTTGAATTGTGCAAAGATAAATGGTCACTCAGACAATTGGGGAAAATGTAAAAAAAATGAATGACTGAAAGTTAATGAAGAATGAAAAATTAGAGCAAAAGAAAGCTCTCTAGAAATACAAAAACGAATAGCTAGACTTATTTAAACAAGGAAGAGATAACAAGGTGAATGTTGGTCTTATAGAAAGTGAGTTTGGGAATTAATGGAACATGAGATAAATTGCATTGGTCTGCATGAAAGAAGATACAGACCCAGAAATTGTTATAAACCAGGAAATGGAAGGGAAGGGTAAATTATAGAAAATTTCAAACATCCGAGAATTTGACCGCGCCTGAATAATTTGTTGTAGCTGATATTGACAAGTTTTGAAGTTTTGATGGACTTCATCCTTTAAAGAAGTGACTAGCCAGGAAGTTGGTGTGTTAGTTTGGTTTTCTGAAATTCCCCAGATTCAGAGAAGTTTCTAATAAATTAGAAAATAGCAAATGTAACTCCTTCAATCAATGATAGAGGGAGACAGAGAACAAGAAACTACAGATGAATGAGTTTAACATCTGTAATAGGGGAGATGCTAGGAGCTAATATCAAGGACACTTTAGGGTACTTTGTGAAGTTCAAGGTATCAGGCAGAGTCAATAAGGCTTGTGAAATAGAATAATCTTTAACCACATTCTTTGAAGATGTTGGGTATGATGTGGATAAAGTGAAGCTGGTGGATGTACTGTATATAGACTTCTAGATGGAATATGACAAGGGGTCACATCAAAGGATTTTGTGGAAATAAAAACACATGGTTTAGCAGTAACATTGGCATGGGTGAAAGATTGGCTATCTAATGGGAAACAGAGAGCAGGTAGAAGTGGGTGATTTTGTGGCTGGCAAGGTGTAATGAGTTGTGTGCCACAGGGACAGTGTGGGGGCTTTAACCTTTCACAGTTTATATAAATAACTTGGAATGAAGTGACCAAAGCTATAATTGTTACATTGTTGATGGTACAAAGACGAGTAGAAGAGTGTGAAGTGAAAACTGTAAAGAGAGCTTGAAGCTACAAAGGGATATGGATAGGATAAGTGAAAAGCAAAAACTCGAGCACTGAAGGATAATGTTGAATAAAATGCAATTGTACATTTTCATAAGTTTAAGAAGAAATCTATTATCTGAATGGTGAGAGATCGTGTGAAATAGCAAAAGTTTAACAAGAAGGTAAAGCGAATAATTCAAAAAGCATACAGAATGTTATCTTTTATTGCAAATGGAATTGAGCGCAAAATTAAATAGGTTATCATTCAGTTATATGAAGCATTGGTCACACCATTTTGCAGTATTGTATGTAGTATTTGTCTTCTTAATTAAGGAAGGATGTAAATGTGTTGGAACCAGTGCAGGGACGATTTATTAGATTAATACCTGGAATGAGTGGATTGCATTATAAGGAAATGCAGGTTCTGGAGTTTAGAATAGTAAAAGGAGTCTTGCTTTTGAAATGTGTCGGATCCTCAGAGATTTTGACATGGTACATGTAGAAAGGATATTTTCTGTTGAGGAATAACCTGGCACGAGAGTTTGAAAACAGACGAGGAACATTTCTTTTCTTGAAAAGAAGTGTCTTGAATTTTTGGAACTCTCATCTTCAAAAGGTGGTGGACGCAGCTTTTTTTTAGAATAGCATTGTGTAGATTCTTGATGTGCAAGGAGGTGGAAGGGTATTCATGGTAGATGAGGGGTGTTCAGATGAGCCACAATCTTATTGAAAAACAGAGAGTCTTAAAGGGCTGAGTGGCCTACTCCAACTCCTAAGGTACATTCTCTGTCATTGTTTTCTTCTGTGTGGATCATAGTTGTCCGTGTACGACAACTGATAGTCAGTGCTGGGAATGATGTCAGCATGTGACCCACTGCAGTGACATCTACAGCCTGGTGGGAATATTGCTCCTCACCTGTATGTTTCTGTATGTGTTCATATATTCTCATGACTTGCACTATACTCTCTCTCTTCACGTTTATCTGTTAGAAACAACCTTGCAGGATAGCGTGGTGAGGGAAAAAAATTGAAAACTTTCAGATAACCGGAAGAGGTATAGATTTAAACCTATAAAAAGGCAATTCAACACTTTTGTGTGAGCATATTTTTTACAAACTGCTTGGCCCTATTTGCTGTATGGAAATTATGCATCATTAGCCTCTGGTTGTCTGAATCTGTGATATTTGTTGCTTCAGGGCTGTTTGATTTCATTAAATGTTTAATAACAATGTCCATCAATCACTGTGAGCTTACAAAGATGTGTAAAACCTTTACTAAGATGACAACAAGTCACTTTACGGAATCATGTTTTTAAGATGCAATTTTTGGTCCACTGATTGCTAGTGCAAGTGCCAGCCTATGTCAAGCTACCTACCAGCAGGCTCATTGTAGCCCCTGTGCCAATTCTAATGTTAGCTCGTTGCACCCCATCAATTAGCCTTGGTCCCTATACCCACAGTGATGACTTATGCTGTATCCACCATGGAGATCAGGAGCAATGGAGAACTAAAATTAAATAATGAACTAAAAATAATTAAGAACTTTCACTATAATTAAAAAAAAACACCCATCATTGAAGCCCATTCAAAAAAATTACATCTCTGATCATTATTTCCTTCAAAGAACAAATTCCAGTTTGTAACCCCATTGCAAAGGTATAGATATAATTCCACACAAAACAAACAACCATTACCAACCACATTGAAATTTCAGTTACACTGTAGAGCCCCCCTTGTCTTCCCCTGGTGAAAATACGTGAAGGTTGGGAAAACAGCAAATGTTCATAATGAGCCTTTCAGCAATGTCTACAAACAGACATTGTAACTTGCAGAACAAGGTTTACTTCAGGTTGTGAATAATCTCTTTACATGAACTGATTTAATTATCCAGGTATCAATCACATCAAATACACAGTTTGTGTCCCTGATTTTTCCCAAATTAGAGTAGAGTGATGGATGTCCTGTTACTGATTGTTCTATTCTTGGCCTTTTTTTTCATTGTTAATATAAGGCTTGTATAGAGTCATAGAGATGTACAGCATGGAAAAAGACTCTTCGGTCCATCTCGTCCATGCCGACCAGCTATCCTAAATAAAATTCAACCCATTTGCCAGCATTTGGCCCATATCCCTCTAAACCCTTCTGATTTAATATTCCAATGCCTTTTAAATGTTGTAATTGTACCAGCCTCCACCACTTCCTCTGTCAGCTCATTCCATACATGCACCACCCTCTGCGTGAAGATGTTGCCCCTTAGGCCCCTTTTAAAATCTTTCTCCTCTCACCCTAAACCTATGCCCTCTAGGTTTGGACTCCCCTACCCTGGGAAAAGAGCTTGTCCATTTACCCTATTCATGCTCCTCATGATTTTATAAACCTCTATGAGGTCACCCCTTGACCTCCCAGGGAAATCAGCCCAGTCTATTCAGCCTCTCCCTCAAGCTCAAATCCTCCAACCCTGGCAACATTTATAAAGAGACCTTCAAACCTTCAGAATATCCTAATGTATCTCACAGCCATTGAAGTATTTTGGAAGTTGTAGAGATACAACAGCTACACTGCATGCAACAGACTCTCACAAGCAGAAAGAAGATGCTGGAAGTACTCAGCAGGTTAGGAAGCATTTGTGGGGACAGAAACAGAGTTCACAACAGAAACATGACTATGATCAGAGACCCTGTTCAGCAATGATCATTGAGGATTGTATATTGAGCAGTAAACCTGAGAGATCCCTTCTTTGAAATAATTTTCTTGGGTCTTTCATGCTCATCTGTGAGGACCGATAGGGCCGCAGTGAAGCGTTTCCTCTGAAGGATGGGACCTCTGACAGTGCAGTGCTCCTTCAGTACCGCATTAGAGTATCAGCTAAGAATTTATATCTGGAATTGGATTTGAACCCAAAACATACTGAATCAGGGATGAGACTGTAACCATCTCATCATTACTCTCAATAATTACAGTCTCACACCTTTGTTTGTTTTCCTGGACTCCTTAACTCTTTGAACTCCCATATTCCATGAATTGTCATCCTTACCTGCTCTGGCCCATGTGTGACTCTGGACCCACAACCATGTCGTTGACTCTTATCTACCCTCTAGCCAATTAGGGTGGCCAATAAATGATGGCCGAGCCAACAATGCCCTCATCCTATGAATGAAGAGAAAGAAAAAGATTTTTTCAAGATGAATGGCATAGACAAGTTTTTAGAATTTTTTTTGGAGGGCTGAGGATTTAAATAATGTCATGGCTTGACAGGCTTATGAATCTTCTCTGTGGTAAAAACAAGGACTGCAGATGCTAGAAACTAGAGTCTAGATTAGAGTGGTGCTGGAAAAGCACAGCTGGTCAGGCAGCATCCGAGGAGCAGGAAAATCGACGTGGGCAAAAGGGCTGTATTCCTGATGAAGGGCTTTTGCCCGAAACGTTGATTTTCCTGCTCCTTGGATGCTGCCTGACCTGCTGTGCTTTTCCAGACCACTCTAATCTAGACTTACAAATCTTCTCTGCCCTTCTTGAGTAGTTTTGTCTACTGTCGAAATACGTAACTTCAACACAGCAGTTTAAGGCTTCCTACAGAGAAAATGGAGACTGTTTGAACTCAGCACTAATTTCAAATGATCCATTTGAGTTTTGTTTTCTCTCATGTGAGTTATGTCTCATCTCCTCTACTGGCAAAATGGGATCATTTAAAAATGAGGAAAGGGCATCCGAATCTGAGTCCTTGCCACCATTCCCCATGATTCTGGGAAATTTAAGGCAGGCATAAGTGTGGAGGTTTGCTATTTGATTTTGCATATTAGGAATCTGGATGTGTGCAGCTGACAATTATCTAACCAGTAAAGTGTAGATGGATGCAAAATTAGTCAGCATTTGATGACTGTTCGTGATGTATGATTCCTGTGAATGTGTTGAAATTTTAAGGTTCTTTTTCATGCTTGAAAACCTTCTACTATACTATTAATGAAGGCACAGGCATTTATATCTAGAGGGCTGGAGTACAAGAATGCAGAAGTCATTCAATCTCATTTGGAGTACTCTGGGCATCAAACCTTAGGAAGGGTATATTGGCCTCGGAAGGAGTACAAAGTACATTTACAAGAATGGTATCTGGACTTCAGGGGTTAAGTTATAAGGAGAGATTGTACAAATTAGGCCTGTTTTCTCTAGAATGTGGAAGGTTGAGGGATGATCTGATTGAAGTTTTCAAAATGTTAAAAGGAAAAGAAATTTTATCTGTGCCTATCTTATTTCCACTGGTCGGGGATTCTTGAACTAAGGGTTACAATCTGAGAATTAGAGCCAGACCATTCAGGAGAGTTGTTAAAAGCACTTCTAAACACAAAGCGTGTTTGGAACTCTTCCACAACTGTTGATGCTGGATGAGTTTTTATTTTAACTCTTGAGATAGATACATTTTTACTAAGCAAAGGTGTTAAGGGCTGTCGGCCTAAAGCAGGTACATGGAGGTAGGCTATGGATCAGCCATGGTCTCATTGAATGGAGGAACAGGGTCAAATGGCCTAATGGCCTACTCATGTTCCAATGTTCCTATGCTTCCTATGTATTTTGGGAAATAATACAATATGCTTTCATATAAAATTCCAGTGTGCTGTCAAAACCCAACATCTCTGATAACATGAAGTCATTTTCATATAGGAGTGCAAATATTCTGCAAATATTCCTTTTATGAAAATGGTTTGATAGATTACTTGGATGGCTTTCTGAAATTTCATGAATTTAACAAACTGCTGAGCTTCTGGAGTATAAAGTGATAAACATAGAGGATCACAGCCAGTGGGTCAAAGTGAAATAGTTGTGTTGGATTCATTTCCTGTTTTTCTACATTTCTTCATAATCTGTTTTACTGAACCCTGATGACCCATTGATTGCTTCTGGACATATTTGTGAGAATACTGTGGGATGCAAAGATATTGGCTGCAAAACACAATCTTTCTCCAATTTCAGATGAACTATACGTGCTTTAGGTTTGATTTCTGCCTCCGTATTTGGCTGCACTTTCAGCACCTCTTGAACTCCCTGACAGACGAATAGACTTGTTGTCTGCCACCTACTCCCTTCCTTATCTCTAACTTGCATTTATATTTCTCCATTGCCTTTTTTTTCCCTTTTTTTTTATCTTGTTGGTCAATGTTTCTATGAGCAGTCTCTATGTTCCCTTGGAAATATTCCAAATGCATTATTCTATACATAATTCCCTTTCCACTCAGTACTGTGTTAAAATCAAGACTCATCACACAGCCTTCTACCTGTATTTAAATTCATTCATTCAAAGGACCTCAAATTCTGTCTCTGTCCTAGAATTTTCATTTTTAAATCTCAAACTTGAATCCAATTAATGATAACTTGCTGCTACATCTTTTTATTTTTCAGTGTTGGCTGTTTTCCTTCAGTTGGCTGTTCAGTTGGATTTAATAATTGAAAAGAAAATTTGTATCATGGTTCTGAGGAAGTACTTTTATACTATACACCAGTTCAGGATCCAATCAATGGTTAAGTTTTCAAAAAGTGTCCTTTCATACCAAATAGTGATCATTTCTAAGTTGTTTACTTGTGACATAAATCTGCTTGTCAAGTGCACAAGTCTAACAGTAGTTTTCTGATCAAACTTGCTGTTGAACCTCCCCAGAGCCTGTTCTAGTAATCAGTTAGATTTCATGCAATTTGACACAGACAGGCACTCTAGAGTTTCATTAAGACTTTTCTTTGCCATAATACAAGGTTGTTTTTATCTGTTATCTTACTGTTCCACATGCATTGATTTCCATAATGTGAACAACTTCAAAAGAGTCCTTCTTTGGAACTTTAAGCTCTGTAAAGTAAGCAGTAGATTGCATATTAAAATTCTCCCAGCCACCCTCATATATTCTCAGTCTTCAAGTTACTCTATGATTCTTATATTATGCATATTTTTAGCCAAACATGCATTGTCATGTAGTTATCTACTACTTGAGCTAAGTGGCAAGCTAGGTTCTCATGATATAGTTATCTTAGCTGAAGAAAGAGAAAATGACTTACAATATTCTCTGTTTTACACCTTTGAAGCTACTGTTTGGAAACCTGCATGAAATATTCATCCACTAAATTTTTAATGCTTAGGCTACACTCTCCTCCAGTTCTTAGAGTATTTTTTTTACTATTATAAAAGAAACTTGCAAGGCAATTAAAATATTTTCTGGGGAGCGGGGAGCGCTATGCTTAAAAATTGAGCTTCGAGACAATCCTTCACAGTCCATTACTCTCTGAGACTGAACTTCGTCATAAAATGAAACAAGTTATGACTGAAGAGTATTTTGATTTTCACTCAATCTCAGTATTTCTCATTTGTATAACTGAAAGGTCATCTACAAGTCCTACTTAAGAGAATTAGGCCAAACAATTATTTGGTTGTTTGGTAGTGTAGAACTTCAGTATTGTATGTATAAATTCGTGAGCAAATAAACATACATTTACATGCTCTGCATGATATCTGAATGAGGTAGAAGAACTGCAAAATCAAAAGCATGGTTGTCATTACTAGAGACAAATTTGGTATGCTTTGGTATTCATAAAACATTGAAATGTAAGCAATGTATAAATGTTTAAAAATGCTGTATTTAAAAATTGTTGTACTTACAACAAGATTAAATTCAAGGGTGATTAAAACAGAGTCAGTTGAAGCTCAAACTTCTTCTACAAAGCTCTGAGTGTCAACCGTTTCCATGGAAATGGGATTTTGTGTATTAGTTATATTTCAAACCATACAGCAATGCTTCTGTAATTCTGCAATAATATAATTAAATGTGACATATATGGAATTTTTTTCCTTCTGACTCCTTTTATTAAAATAAATCTCGCACCAGTTTCAGATGGATTAAACCTGATTCACTGAAAAGTGAAACTTTTCTATGCTTCTTCCCATCCCTCAAATCAACAATTAAAAATTCTCAGAATGCATCACACCCTTCCATACACACTCATGAAGAACAATATCATTCTGCTTTTAAGCCCAGAAGCCAGTGTGTTGCCACACTCTATTCATCTCTACTGTCTTGTAGGTCATCTTCTATAGCTCACAACAATTTGATTTATTTTCAAGTTCATCATTTTCCTTGCTGAACCACATTACCTTGCATTTGTCCACATTAAACACAACTTGCACTGTATCAGTGAACCTCTGCACTCATCCATTTCATGTTTAGTTTTCTGTTCTCTCCTCCCCACAAATTGATATAATTGGCAAACATGGACAGCTTTTTTCTGACCCCTGCATCACACCATTGATCCATGCTGTATGCAGCAGTAGCCTCAACATTATCCTGCTAATAGTGATTGCCATTTCAATACAGGCCCACTCAGAAGCATACTTTGCTTTTTCTGTGTAATTAATTTTCAAAGCATTTTAGAAATTTATTTCTTATTCCATACCTTCGTAAATTTTCAATAAATTTCTTATGAGGTTATCAAAAGCGACCACTTTCTCAAATTTCTATTCTCAACAATATTTCTTGTAATTTCCCAGAAATGTCCATTTATTAAACAACTGCCTCCTCCCAGGACTTCACAATGAGCCTCCCTTATTATACTGTAACATATTTTACTCAATAGAATGAACTCATGGGTTTATAGTTTTCCGAGCCTTCTCTACAATACTGCATTCCTATAATGTACCATGTTTTCTTATTAATTATTCTTATTACATAAATTCTTCTTCTAGAATACAATAGCGGTCATGAGAGACAGCATACAGGGGGAAGTAATGGGGCTAAGGGACAGTAAGCCCTATGGACATGATGCATCCAAGGATATTTAATGAAATAGTTCTTTACCTGCACTTCACTCAATCTAGTCTGCTACATTCGCTGCTCACAGTGTGGTTCCTCTACCTTGGGGAAACCAAGTTGTGGCTGGGTGACTGCTTTGCAGAACACCTACATTCTGTCGGCAAAAAAGACCCTGAGCTTCCAGTTTAACACACCACCCTGTTCCCTGGCCAACATCTCTGTCTCGGGTTTGCTGCAGTGCTTCTGTGAAGCTCATTTTCCACTTGGGAACTCAGCAGCTTTCTGGATTCATTATCAAGTTCAGCAACTTCAGGACTTGTGAACCTTACCCATCATCTCTCCCATCCCTACACACGAGACGGGTGTGTTATCACATGGGCTGCTCCCACTCTCAACCCATTGTTAGCCACTAATAGTTTCCATGAGCAGCTATTAATTCTCCTAGCCTGATCATTTTCCAGTCCTTTGTCCAACTGTTCTTCTCTCTTTTTGCACTCTATCCCCACTATTGTTTACTCCTTATTCCCTCCCACCATCCTATTTTCTGTAGAGAAAAAAACAACTTTTTCCTAGTTACCATCAGTCCTGAGGAAGTGTCACTGGACATGAAATGTCAATGCTGATTCTCTCCACTGATGCTGGCAGACAAGAAACGAGAGGTATAGAGGAGGGGCGAAATAGTGGAGTTAAGGATTATCAAGTCAGCCATGATCTCATTGAATTGAGGGGAATGGAGGATGGGCAGGATAGTGGAGGTGAGGATTCACTCAGCCAGCAGAGAGATCCAAAGGCCTGAAAGACAAATTTCTGCTTCTGCTTATTGTCTAACCACAATATTTCTTGATTTGTGTGAATAGCTGAGACTAGGATGTGCATGGCACAATTTCCAAACTTGCAGATAGTGAATATTGTGGAAGTATTGTTCCAGATCTTCAGTTCCTGAGTAGACAGAGACCAGACTGTATAGGACCAAATATGTATATTGGCTCGAGACCCCATGGATACTCAGATACATTGACTCAGTAGAAATTGCCTTGCAGGTTTGTACTTCGACTGGACAATTATCATGGTCTCCAGAATCCTGTTAAAAAGTCTGAGTCCGAATCAAACTGACTGTATCACAAAGTATGCATTCAATAACAAAACCTACAAACAAGTCAACGGAATGCCCATGGGATCACCAATGTCAGGGGTCATAGTGGAAGCAGTAATGCAGAGACTTGAACAAGCTGCCCTCCCATCTATCCAAGTCAAATTTTAGGTCCACCACGTGGATGATATCAGCGGGCTTATTTACATACTTATCATCAACCTGAGCTACAAATCTTCTCAAGAATTGCTAAAGCAAAACAATATTAACACCTGACAGTTATTTTAAACACCCACGTGTTCTACTTAGTCCAAGTGGACAGGGTTAAGTTTAGTCCTTTTGAGGCAGGTTTGCATGAATGCATTCATTTCTCTGTCTGAGCTGTGTTTCATTGGCTGGAGGTTGCTTGTGCCTCTTTGAGGAATGAAAAATTACACTAATTAAGGATCAAATTGCACACCTTACCTTTTATGTTCTCAGGCTCCAAAATATGGATATCACTAATGAAAAATCATTTTAGATAGTAGCATTTTGTTAGCATTTAACACTCAGTTCCTTGAAATTCTTTACAGGTGGTTAAAGGATGAGTGTGAGATGACACCAACTTTGTTGTGGCTTTTGGTTTGTTCCTCCAGTTTTGATGTGGAAATTTAGACAGTTTTTTTGAGCTATTACATTGCTTTTTATTTATTGATTACTCAGTGCAAAATCACTACAGTCTGTTAGTCTCTGCAAATAAAGCTGGTTCCGATTGAACTAACTCCAAAGAGGCTGGTACCCTGTCATCCAGTCACCCTTTATTTACACGTGGAGAGTCCTTGACACTGATAGAGCTTCCTCAGAGGCAGCTCTCAGAGTGAACAGGATGTCTGACACGCCTGTTTGTATCTGTCAGCCGGGGATCCCTGATTGGACCAGATTAACAGTCCCAATCAGGGAACTTGTATTCTACAAGAACCACCTGGTTGACCCCATTACATGATTTGAAGATGCCGGTGTTGGACTGGGATGGACAAAGTTAAAAATCACAACACCAGGTTATAGTCCAACAGGTTTGTTTGGAAGTATTAGCTTTCAGAGCACTGCTCCTTCGTCAGGCAGCTAGTGGGGCAGGATCATAGGACACAGAATTTAAAGCACAAAATCATAGTATCATGCAACTGATACAATATATTGAACAAATCTTGATTGCTATTAAGTTTTTGTTATTTTTTACAATGAATTGCAGGTTTTGACTCATTAATATGTAAATCCCAGAACTTGGCTATTTGCCTCTGCTCGGCCACTCTGCATTGTTGCGTATCCCAAAATCCACCTTGGACAAAATCACTGAAGAACCCTGTTGAATGCTCCTGACCACTGAAGTGTTCCCCCCTCACAGGCTTATACTTCACACTCACGCACACACTCTACCGCACACACACGCGCACACACACACACACACACCTCATGCAGACACACATATTCTCTCTCTTTTGTTTTGCTTTTTCTTTTCTGTGGGCTGACCTAGAATCCCTCTGATCAGGATATGTCCTGTGCGAGGCTATGCAATTTCCTTCACTCAAGTCCCTCAAGCTCAATCAGACTGGCTACGGTGTCCACTTGCATTGGAGTTTGCTGCAAACTCATATGCTCCACTTGCCAGTTTTCCAATGACAAAGATAGTTATAGTTTCTGTTTGAAGTCACCACTGAAATAATTCCACAGAGGCCAGTATCCTGTCACCACGTAACTCTTTTATTAACGTGTGGGAAGCCATTGACATTGAATCAGCTCCCTCAGAGCCAGCTCTCAGAGTGAAAGGATGTCTGACACTCCTGTTTTTGATAAAAAAATTAACCCCCACACCACTGCCTAACTGCGGTAGTGCTGATTATTTCCCCAGCACCCATGTTGTGTGTGTGCAGGTGTGAGACACAGTGAGTGACACAAGGTGCACGAATCTTTATTCAAATTTCCACCACCAGGAAGAAAGAAAACACCTGAGTGGCCAGTGACAAGCAGTGCCCTTCACATCAAAGGGAACACTTTTTTTTATAGCAACCGGTATCCCATCACCAAGTCACCCTTAATTTACACATGGAGAGACCTTGACTCTGATCCAGTTCCCTCAGAGCCAGCTCTCTGAGTGAACAGAACCTTTGACACTCGGTTTATTTTTTCCTTTAACCCTCACACTACCGCCTAACTGTGGTATTGCTTTTTTTCCCCCAGCACCATGTATGTGTGCAGGTGTGGGACACAGTGAACGACACAAGGTGCATGAATCTTTATTCAATTTCCACCACCAGGAAGAAAAGAAACATCCGATTGGCCAGTGACAAGCAGTGCCCTTCACATCAAAGGGAACCCTCCTCTTTATTTTTTTTCTTTTTCTCTTTTTTTCCCTTTTTTTAAAACACCCGGGTGGCCAGTGACAAGCAGTGCCCAATCTTTTTTTTACACTCCTGTTTTTTTTTTCTTTCTTTTTTCTTTTTTTTTCTTTTACTAACCCCCACACTACCGCCTAACTTATTTTTTCCCCAGCACCCATGGTGTGTGTGTGCAGGTGTGAGACACAGTGAGAGACACAAAGTGCACAAGTTTTTATTTAATTTCCACCACCAGGAAGAAAGGAAATACCCGAGTGGCCAGTGACAAGCATTGCCCTTCACATCAAAGGGAACCCTCCTCTTTTTTTTTTAGGGCAATGCTTCCCTTGGTTATATATTTTTCTTCTTTTCTTTTTTTTCTTTTTTAAACCCCCACACTACCGCCTAACTGCGGTAGTGCTAATTTTTTCCCCAGCACCCATGGTGTGTGTGTGTGCAGGTGTGAGACGCAGTGAGAGACACAAAGTGCACAAATCTTTATTCAATTTCCACCACCAGGAAAAGTAGGAAAACACCCGAGTAGCCTGTGACAAGCAGTGCCCTTCACATCAAAGGGAGCCCTCCTCTTTATTCTTTTTTTTTCTCTTTTGTGGAGACTCCTATTTATTTTTTTTTCCTTTTTTTTTCTTTGCTTATTTTTCCCCAGCACCCATGGTGTGTGCGTGCAGGTGTGAAACACAGTGAGACAGACTTCTGTTTTTTTTCTTTTTTTTTCTTTTTTAAAAAAAAATTAACCCCCACACTACCGCCTAACTGCGGTAGTGCTTATTATTTTTAACCCCAGCACCCATGGTGTGTGTGCGCAGGTGTGAGACACAGTGAGAGACAAGGTGTACAAATCTTTATTCAATTTCCACCACCAGGAAAAGTAGGAAAACACCCGAGTGGCCTGTGACAAGCAGTGCCCTTCACATCAAAGGGAGCCCTCCTCTTTATATCTGTCAGCAAGGTCTCCCTCATTGGACCAGATTAACAGCCCCAATCAGGAAACTCCTATTCTATGAGGTCCACCTGACTGAGCTCTGTTATCAGCATTACACTGTTTGTGTCAGTTCACGTAATTTGTACCTGGAACTTCAATCCTTTTATAAGATCCTTTAATTATTATCTTTCAGATTAACCAAGAGCAATGTACAGCTGATGCTTGTTTTACCAAGTTTTACCAACTGGCTTTACCAGTTGAATGGTGGGTGACTAATGATAGCACAGAAGAATTCTACACATTTCTTGGATGCAGAATGTAAAAAATGCTGGTTTATTTTAGGCTGTGGTATTCCGTAGTTGGAAGAGATTCCAATCTATAAACATATAGTGTGCATGGAACCATTCTAAACTTGCATGTCGGCTATCCTTAAAAGCTTTCTACTACCACAGTTATCATTGTCACAGTCCTTGATAGAATAGTAACCCGTTGATGTATGAACCTTTGCGCACAAGGGATATGCTTTTGAACTACGGTTTATATGCTAGGACGAAATCCATGAATCAAAACTGAAAGAAAATATACAAGGCTTACATTTCAATCTGGATGCAAACAAAGGTATAGAATGAAATAAACAGGTCGAAGCAAAGCTTGTGTTTTTCATATTAGGTTGCAGTGACCTATTGAAAACACTTGAAAAATTATCCAAAAGGAAATGCTTCATTATTAACAAAAGGGTCAGGCAGGTCCTGAAGAGGATACTGATAATGATTGAGGTCAAACGCTTTCATTCTTTCCTAAAGGTCTAGCCAGGAAGGCAAATCCTACACCATGTAAGGAACAAGTATTTTAATTAAAATTCAAAGTCACCTTAGCTGCAGCAATACTTAATATTAGTGTCATTGAATCCCATGAACACTATTATCTTCTGTTTAATTTCTGTTAATCATCCATGACTTTGTGACTCTGATGAAAGTGCTACCCACTGAGCCATGGCTGATCCCTATATTATACTTGGACTTTATCAACAGGAAGCCAGCATTGACTGTGCAGCCTTGGGGTTTGAATGTCACGAAGAACCAAATTACTAGACGTGATTGGGTGAGGGTTTTGCAGTGTTACTGAAGAGTAGCATGGTGAGGCTATGAGTGAGAAATGGGAAGAAATTGGGCTAAGCTAAGGATAAGGAGACATATTGAGCTGATATCTATTTTTCAGTACTGGAGCTGAGAGACATATATCAGTCACTGAACGTGAAAAAGCTGTTATAAATAATCGTTTGTTACAGAAATGTACCCAAAAACAAATGAACTCTTCACACACAGGTAATGTGCAGTTTCAATTATTTAATAATGCTTAATGCATTTTTTTAACCCTTGATTATCAGTTTTACCACTACTGCAGTCCCCATTTAGACTTCTATCTAATAATATATTTTTGTTTTAGTGTAGTTTTCATAATGGGAACTTGTTTGAATAGTGCTGCTAGCCATAACCTCAGCTTTTGTTGTGACGTGGTTGTTTAGCCTCAACAGACTGAATGGGCTGGACCCATTATCATGTATCTATGTTCCAGTTTGTCCTGCTCGGATGTTGACATATGGTAATTTGCCCCATTGAGGGGTGACTTCTCCCCAGGTGTTGCTGATGGCACTGAGATGGATTCCTCATTTCTGCAGATGGGATGGTAATGATTCCCATGGACTGCTGCTGGGATAGGGACCTACTCCTGGTCATTCCCTGTTCCTGTTGCTAGTCAGGAGTGGTTTTCTGCAGCCACCAGGGCTCTTCCAGTGGCTGTTCCTCGATTCTCTCAGGCGGGAGTCATTAGCAGAAATGGTTACTTTCTGCATGATGCACTGCAGAAAATCATCAAAGATTCGCAGACAGTTCCTTCAACATCCACGACTACTTCCATGCAGAAGGTCAAGGACAGCAAATACTTGGGAGCACCACCACCTTCAAATTCCACTCCAAGCCACTTGCCATCCTAACCTGGAAATATATCAGTGTTCCTTCCCTGTCTCTGGGTCAAAATCTTGAAATTCCCTCCCTAAGGTCATTGTGGGTCTATCTACAGCACATGGATTGCAGCATTCCTAGAAGGCAGTTTATGACCCCTGACATAGTATGCAGTTTAATGATCTGATCAAATTGTTCAGCCATCTTCAATGGTTTATGTATCTGAAATCTCCCCATACATAAATGTGCACTCTCAGCCTTTGCCTGTCTCTCCATTCTCGTATCCTCTTTAAAATTGTACTATTTAGTTTTATGTGACTTCCTCTCATTTTCCTTCAAAATCCATCTCTTCATACTTACATCAATACATTTTACCTAATATATGTCTCACCATTTCACCTGTTTGTCTTCATCTTTCTGAAGTCTGTTACTATCCTCAATGTGTTCTGAGTTGTGAGGTAGTTTTAAAAATGTGCAATAAATTGTAGGTAACCTTGTGACAAGCATTGTTAATGGGTTGAGAGGTTGGAGATAGAAATCAGCACAAAAAATCCAATAACTGAGTTGTAGAATGTAATATGGGGCAGGATTCTTGGGTTAGAAATGGTGCTGGTATATCCTGACAATGACACCAGCAACCAATACACCAGTTTCTCATTTTCATTGATGAAGCAGCTAAAGATGCTTGGGTTTGGGATATTAGGTAGTCTCCATGCATAATGATATGACTGAACAGGTTGATTGAAAAATCTCCATGACATAGCTCTACTGCATCCTTTACTTTCTCAATTGCTTTCTGATTTCGAGTGCTTGGATATCCCAATTCCCTAGCTCCAAACTGTCTGACATGAGTCAATCCATAACAGGCACACTGTTATGGATTTACATAAGCAAGTAACTCAAAATATCTTAAAGTTGATAGTCTGTGTATATGTCATCTCCAAGACAGTCAATTCTTAGATATACTGCCCTTTCCAGGAATAAAGATTAATGTCCATTTGAGTTATTTTTGTTAAGAACGGTTTAGTTTCCTGAGGAGGAAGTGGTCCCGATTTTTCCTAACCCAAATATCGGCGTGTTCTTGCAACTTAATCTGCTCAGATAGTGGTTACTTCCCAAAGGTTTTGTTTTTCTACGTATTTAAACATGTGTGATGCTAAGGCATGCAAGGCTATGAGTTAAGGGATGGAGAATGGGATTTGAATAGTTAGGTGGTTGTTTTTGATTGCTGCAGACTCGATGGGTGAAAGGCTTTTTTCTGTGTTGTAGACCTCTGAATTTATAACTCAATAAGTGGAGAATGAACCATGACAGGATTTCCTAAGGGTGGATTGAGGAATTACTTTGCGGCATAGTCAATATTTAATGCCTGTTGATTAAGTTATGTTTCAGTACAATTTTGTCTGGAATTTTGACTCTTGTTTTGAGAGTATTTCATTGTTACTTTATTCAGTTTGCTATGATTTGGCATACCTTCCAATGGCCAAAGCCTCACAGCCAGCAGTAGTTTCAGATGGAATCCTGTTATGCATTTGAAGTATACATTGGCTTAAGCCAAGGTCTTTTGGTACAGATCATATGGTATATTGGTACTCCAGATCTGGTAGGACAGATGTTACAGCATTTTCAATGGTCACCTAACTGGAAAGTTTAGATGATCTGTTGCCTTGGCAAACATGGAGAAGCTTGTCCTTGTGTATTTAACCTGCAAAAAGTATAACTAATGCATAAATATCCGCCTATGGGATGTTGCTTTTATTCAAGATGGTGTTGGAGAAATATTATAATATTGAGCAACATCAGCCATTGTGCTGCCCATTAAAATAAATGGAAAATCCAAAGGAAGGGACTGATGGATCATTAAGGCCTTGTTTCTGATCAAGTCTAATCATTCCATCTAATTCCAAGCTACAGGATCTCGAGCTATGACCATACATTAAAGACTTTGCACCCAGTTTTGTCATTCTCCTGAATCCCAAATTTCTGTTGAAATAAATTATCCACGTTATTCCTTATTGAATCCCTGCTCAATATTCTGATTAATGAGCAGAGGTAGCATTTCTTACTGTTCTGATGGAGCGTATTGTTACTGTGGAAATTTTGGAGGATAGCCAGATTTCCTAACCAAAGATAGGTTACTATTGGTTGATGACATGCTTATTAAACTTTCAACATTGAGTGTAAGGTTTTTATTAATTGATATTTTAGACCCTGCTAAGTTGCAGGAAATATTCTTCAACAGGGCTCATGAAAGTTAAAAAGTTTATAATCTAGTGGGTGGCCTGATCTATTCTTATTATCTGCAAGACCTGTGTTAAATGTCTAGTTCTGTTCAAATATATGTGGACTTATAAACTTAATGGAAAGGTCCTGGGGAGTGTTGCAGAACAAAGTGACCTTGGAGTGCAGGTTCATAGTTCCTTGAAAGTGGAGTTGCAGATAGATAGGATAGTGAAGGAAGCGTTTAGTATGCTTTCCTTTATTGGTTAGAGCATTGAATTTAGGAGTTGGGAGGTCAAGGTGTAGCTGTACAGAACATTGGCTAAGCCACTTTTGGAGTGGTGTGTGCAATTCTGGTCTCCCTCCTATAGGAAGGATGTTGTGAAACTTGAAAGGGTTCAGAAAAGATTTTCAAGAATGTTGCCAGGTTTGGAGGGTTTGAGCTATAAGGAGAGGTTGAATAGGCTGGGGCTGTTTTCCCTGGAGCGTCAGAGGCTGAAGGGTGACCTTATAGAGGTTTATAAAGTCATGAGGGATAGGCTAAGTAGACGCGGTCTTTTCCCTGGGGTCAGGGAGCCCAGACCTAGAGGGTATAGGTAAAGTGTGAGAGGGGAAAGATTTAAAAGGGACCTAAGGGGAAACTTTTTCACACAGAGGGTGGTACGTGTATGGAATGAGCTGCCAGAGGAAGTGGTGCAGGCTGGTAAAATGACAACATTTAAATGGCATCTGGATGGGTATATTAATAGGAAGGGTTTATGGGCCTACTGTTGGCAAAACCAAGATATCTGGTCTGCATGGACGAGTTGCACCGAGTGATCTGTTTCCATGCTGTACATCTCTCTGACTCTGTGTGTTACCAGCAGCCTTCACCAACCACATTAGTTTGAAGATCAGTCTCTTCTCATTCATTTCTGTAACTTTTAATTTGAACTATGTTAAAGGTGCACCAAAATAAGTCCTTTTTTCAAAACTGAGTTGCTAAAGAACAACCTTTAGCTTTGTCCTCCTGACATGTAGTCTCATCCGTTGGAAATGTGAAAATTCAAGTACATTCTTTGCATAGTATTATTTTTACAAATGTTTTGAAAATAGTACATAGCACATGCAGTAATTTGTAATAAAAGATCATAAGAAACGAGATTCTCAACACTTTGCAAAATCAGAAAAGTTTATTCCTGGTTAAATTGATAAATCCGTCATTATCGTTTGATCAGGCGATTGTTTCATTCTCACCAATTGGAAGGGGATTGTTAGTTTCGTGTTAGCTATTCAGAAAGTGTTTCATTTATCTGTTTACTGAGCTCAGGAGGTTAGGAGGTCCTCACACTTATTTGTCTCTTGTGGAAGTAGTTTGATACTAAGCAACTCATATTCTTTGTTGTTGCCATTTAACCACAAAAATGTCCCAGAGGTCCAGTTAAGATTATTCATTCTCTTGCTGCATCCTGGTTTCCACTGACCATGTTTATAAGCTGTTATATGTAGTACCCTTCATTCATTTAATTGCTGTTAAATTTGTTCAGCATCCAAGCATTTTCACAAAATGGCTTCTGCTAGTATCATGATTTTCCTGTCATTCTACCCAAATCTGTGAGATGGATAGTATGTGAAGAATACAAATAATAAAAAGAGTGTGCTTACTGTTAGTATAGAATTTTTAGTATTCTTTGAATGCTAAAGTTAGTTACAAATTTCAGTTTCTTCCAGCCATCCTTTCTGGATTTCTTTCTGAGCTGGTGAGGTAATGTTGGATAAGATTGGTAGACACAGCTCAAAGTGAACAGATTACTGACATGGACCCGGGGAACTGTGCATCACACATTGTAAGCAGTCAGTGTGAAAGCAAATTATTGCAGGATGCTCAGTATACAATTTATTTAGAACTGAACAAGATTGGGAAGGTGTTTCGTGGTGTGCAAAAGGTTATCATTGAAAGAACAAAAGAATATATAACAGGATAGGTAAACTCAATTTACAGTTTTTTATTTGAGCTGAAAGTTTGTTTTTCACTTGTTAACTTCAGCCTTTGTGTTTAATCTTTCAAGATTGCTTTTGGTTTCCTCCTCTGTTGATTTTTATCATTCCTATATCTACTGTATCATGTCTTATCTAGATACACGTTGCTAATAGGTCAATTTAAGGAATATCTCTATTCAGTTGCATCTTCTTTGAGCTAATATTTTATGCAGCTGTACGATTCTGGAGTATCACTTCTCATTCTCTCTCTGCTTTTTGTTTCAGCAAAAGACAAGGGGAGAGCCTCTAAGATTGAGGTTGTTGTACTTTGCAGTCAGAAATTGATTGATAAAAATAGATCAGTGGTAGATGACAATCATGAAAGATGATCAATAGAATAGAGAGGACAAAGAAGAAAGAAATGGTAAATTGATAATGCTGTCCATTTGAAATGAATCAAGTCCCAGGTTTCCAAAGATACCTGAGAGGTTTCCTGAGAGAACGTACATTGCAGGTTAGAACCTGTGAATCATATTTGTGTCCTACGTTTTCAGTCATTGAGTAATATAATCGACAAAACAATGGAATTAATATTTGGGTTTGTAGAGCAGTTCTAGCATACTATGGTAATTTGGATCAGCTGAACTTAAAGGAATGTTGAAATTCAGCTCAGCGGATCTGAAAGCATCTGTGGAGAAAAAGCAGAGATAACACTTTGAATCCAGAGTTTCTTCTCCTGCAATTTCAATTTTTGTTTCAGATCTTCAGCATCCACAATTCTTTGTTTTATTGAAATTCAGCTCAATGCTCACAATTGACATTGACTGGAATTTTACAGTTCCTTTTGGAATGGGCTTGGAAGCAGGCTGTAAAAGTGGAATAGAAGATAGCAGACCAGAAGTTATGCTGACAATAATTACGAAATTTATCAGTAGACCTGTCAAATTCTGTTAGCTGAGAGAATAGGAATTGTATGCTAAAGTCAACAAGTTTCTTTTTGACATTAATTGATTGGCAAATAGTAGCTCAGGCATGAATGAAACTTGGGTCAGTATTAAAGACAGTTTCATTTTCTGATGTTGACATGACAGAGGCAAATCTTTTTAAATTGGTTTTGCTGAAGTGCCACTTTAGCTAAGTGTTAAGAGGTTCACTTTAAGAGTTGCACGTTCTAAATCTTAAGTGGTAGCATTTTAGTGTGTAGAACAGATTTTGTTGTCACTGGCATATGTCAATTGAGGTGGTTTAATACATTGGAACTCTGAATGAAAGTAAGTTGATGCATTATTCTGAATAGTAAAAAATGAGGTCTGCAGATGCTGGAGATCACAGCTGCAAATGTGTTGCTGGTCAAAGCACAGCAGGTTAGGCAGCATCTCAGGAATAGAGAATTCGACGTTTCGAGCACAAGCCCTTCATCAGGAATAAGAGAGAGAGAGCCAAGCCGGCTGAGATAAAAGGTAGGGAGGAGGGACTAGGGGGAGGGGCGATGGAGGTGGGATAGGTGGAAGGAGGTCAAGGTGAGGGTGATAGGCCGGAGTGGGGTGGGGGCGGAGAGGTCAGGAAGAGGATTGCAGGTTAGGAGGGCGGTGCTGAGTTGAGGGAACCGACTGAGACAAGGTGGGGGGAGGGTACACACATTGGCACAGAGTCATTTGCATCCTTTTGAGGAGTATTGATTTCTCTTTTGTAATTGGCAAAGGATAAGTTGGCTTCTCCATGAACTGCCAAACTGGTGGGACACTTTGAAGGGAAAAGTATGTTATATTGTCTAAATGTTTCAGAAACTTAAACAAGTTCATTCAGAAGACTGAAGAGCTAGTAGGTTGAAGGTTGCAAACCCTACATATGGAATGAACTGTGAAACTGGATTAGAATAAAAAAATGGAAGCAGAAATAAGGAAATAAACTCTCAAGATAAATAAGCATTAACAAAATGCAAATTTACCAGTCTAAATACTTTTATGTAACCAATACATTTTAAGGTAATATGTGTAAAGTAGCACATGAAGGATATCTGGAATAACAACAGGTTAAATACTATGGCCTAGATCTTTGCCGAATCAGGTAAAGTCAGGGTTCATTTGAAATTGGCATTCGGTACTCAATTTTCGGACTCTCCACAATATCAGTTTTCACTGGCATAGGATAAGAGTACAGTTAGTGAGCTGACTGTCTATACTTGTAACCTGGCCAGTTCTGTTTTGGAATAGACATTTCACAGCCCCATTGCAATTTTCATGGAGTCAGGGCTGCCCTGCAGAAGAATAATGAAGCACTGGCCAGATTTGGAAACCGTTTGAAAAGTAAGTGTAGCTGATGCAGCATGCCCCCTCCCCCCTCACCCTTCATGGTCACCATGTCTTCACCAGGTTTATTTCCCTAATATGCATTATGCACATAACCAATGGCAAGACATGGTGATGGGAAAACAATCAAAAATCTGCTTTTCTCCTATAATCCTACACACGTGTCAGTGAATAGGAGCATTGTAATATCTGTAAAAGAAGCTTTACCCACTTCACACCTCTTAATCTTCAAGTAAACATTCAGACATTGGCAAAAAAGATCAGACAGATAATAATTTACTGTTACCTCATAAAATGTTAATCAAACAAAGTTAACACTCTCAGTTTGCCTTAGTCGACTCCTGTCCAGCTCATGTTTTTGTGAGTCTTGAAGCTCAACTAAATATTCATAACGAAATACAAATACACTCTCTGGCTGCTGTATTAGCAGAAACAAATGGCCAGACATATTGTTCTTTATTAGAAACAACCTGAAGGAAAAGCTCAGAAAACTAAAGGAATTGAGGAACAAAAAGATCACCTCCATTGTATTCTGAGGACTGGTGATAGTCAACTCTTTCCCCAGTACTATATATCTTTCCGCTCCATCCATAATACGATTTTTTTTCTCTCTGGTCCAGTAAGATTACTGGTAACTTTATTTTCAAGAGTTTTAGATGAAGGTTAGAATTTTAACAAGAAGAGGTTAATATGCATTGTCATTTTTCTATGGTTAGAATCTATTTATTTGTATTATACAGCATCTCTTGTTACGAGTAGGAACCTGGTCTATGTTTTCCGATGACCTGAGTATGTCAGTCAGGTAAACTGGGGACCTTTGGGAAAGGTAAACTGAACTTTGTCTTTAGCACTGTATGAGGAAATGGAGCCCTGGAGCATTAATGCTGCATCCCATTTCATATAAATACTACTGTGTGGGCGGAGTTCACACAGTCTGGTATGACGTTGGAATGAAAGAGATTGAACATACGGACATAAATACTTAAAGAAAATAGATTCTTGATTGTTTAATATAACTACCTGTAGGAGGCTGGTACAAGATTACCATTTCTTGTTGTACTTAGTATGAGATGCAATAAAAAGTATTACTTTGAAGTATAACTGAAGACCATCCTTGAATTGCTTTTGCCTCGCTGAGTTTCAAACCTAAAACTAATCATTCGAAATAGAAGTACAAAAGAAATGTTTCTAAATTCACTAAATCATTGTACAATCATGCTTTACACTCATGTTGGATGTTCTGAAACTAACTCTGTCTGACTGGTTTGTTTTGTGCTGGTGCTGTTCAGGGAAATGACCATGGAGAAATATTTTATCTGTGTAGCATTTGTAGAAAAATTCAGAAACACACGTTTACAATTTTATTATAAACATGAACAAAGAAATATTCTCTTGACGTTTTAATTTTTATTATGTATTGCATTAATTTTGGCTAGAGAGATCTTATTCTTGTCACATAACCCCTGACTCTGGTGTCTGTGGTAGCAGGGCTGCATTAAATTGGTATTAAAACATTTTGTGTGTAAATCCTTAGTTAAACATGCAACACTCTGTTGTATATGACTGCAGGAAGTTACTGGTCAGATTTTGAATTTCAGTGTTTACAATTTGTTTTAGAAGAGGGGAACCTGGTTCAGTGGAAGATGAAGCAAGGGACAACATCACTATCTTTACAAGAATTCTTGACCGACTCTTGGACGGCTATGACAATCGGTTGAGACCAGGATTAGGAGGTTAGTAATTGAAAAGTATTTGGAATTTAATATTTGCTGTATTTTGAAAAGTTGCTTTACTCTGAACAAAATATTTGTGCCTTCCAGAAAAAGAATGATACAAACTTAAGAAGCAGTGAGATAATGTAGCAGTAAAAGAGTGAAGCAGTACAATTTACTTGGTTTAATTTGGATTTGTTTTTTTTCAGTAATCCTCATAGATTAGGGAACGACTCAGAACAGCATTTAATTTATCTGGAACCTCATGTAGTGGTTCTTTCACTCCAGAATGGAAAAGCAGTTTTGATAAATACAGATTTACTTTCAAAACTGACAAATATCATCAAAATCTGAAGTGGAACACTTCATGTAGAGACTGCAGCTTGACTGAAGAAAGAAATTTGCAATGTCAGTAATAATAATCTGTATTTAAATAGGACCTTTAACACAGGAACATGTACCTAAGCAGAAGGATAATTAGAACACATTGGACAAGAATAAAGCGTGAGGAGCAGCGAACAGGAAGAAGCTTGCTCAAACAAATAATTTTTGACGATGTCATAAAAGGAAAATGAGTTGAAAGGCTGGAGCTGTTTGCAGAAAGAGTTCTAGAGATTGGTAACAATAAAGATCGACATTGGGCCAGAATTGGAAGACCAGAGATTTTAGGTGTGCAGTAATTGGGGAGCATTTAAAGGGCTTTAGGACGTTACCAAAATTGGCAACAGTTGGACAAATAGGTAAATTTGTCGATTGAGCTGGATAATGGAGGAGAGATGTTGGAGGAGAATGGTATACCTGACAAGGTCAAAGACAACAGCAAAGTTGGCATAATGAGAATTATTGTTGCATTGTAACAACTTTTCATTTGTAACTTTAATCTGGGCTAGTTTAATGAAATCGGTGGAGTGGAAACCTGATTTCAGAGATTCAGAGTGGAGTTGTAGGATGGCTGAATACAGATTTGAAAGGCATTATATTGTTCAGGGATTTTAGGGAGGATGGGAGGTTGGAGATTTGATGGTAATATTTCAAGTATAGTGGAGTTAAGTCTTGTTTTTTGAGGAAGTGTTGTTGATATCAGTTTTGAAAGGTAAGAAATGAAACCATTCACAATTTGTGGGGACAGAATCTCAAGGTAAATAGTTTGTATTTCACTGTGAATGGAAGCAAATGTGGCAGGATATGAGTAAATAACATTAAATTGGTTATGGTGTGATTAGAAAGAAAATCAAGGACAAAGGTGCTGAGATAGAATTTGAAATCATCAAGGAAAATGTCATTCAGTACACAGGCTGAAGTTGAGAGGAATTTGGGTTACCTAAGGGACAGCTTGGTCAGTCAGTAACAACAGTTGACTGTTTGAAGCATGGGATGATACTCTACTTTGAATGCGTATCAGAGCAGCAGGAGAGAGCCTAAGAGATTTAAGGTTACACCACGATCAAGATTAAAACTCCGTTCCATCAATTTGGGTGAACAAAGCTGTTTAGGATGACTTCCATAAGAGGTCAAGTATTTACTGCCTTTGAGGCAATCTGAAACCAAAGTCATGGCATTAATATAGTCATTTAGATAAGGTTAATAATCGAATCATAGAATCCCTATAGTGTGGAAGCAGGCCAATTGGCCCACCTAATTTACACCAATCCTCTGAAGGGGATCCAAAACTCCTACCCTTTCTTTGTGACCCCACATTTCCTGTGGCTAATCCAGCTAGCCTGAACATCCCAGGTAATTTAGGATGGTCAATTCACCTAACCTGCATTCTTCAGACTGTAGGAGGAAACCAGAGCACCCAAAGGAATCCCACACAGACTCAGGGAGAATGTACAAATTTCACATAGACAGCCACCCAAGGATGGAATCGAACCTGGGTCCCTGGTGCTGTGAGGTAGTCGTGTTAACCACTGAGCCACTGTGTTGCCCTGTTAATGTTGATGAAGGCTTTTTGTGACTATGCAAATGGCCTCGGAGAAAATGCAAAGAGCGGTATTCATTGTGGATCTTGCTGAACAATTCAGAGGGGCAGTGCTGGTGGGGTGAGTGAGATGACTAAGAAGTTGCAGAAGTTAGCTAAGTGAATGCACTGCTGAAGTCGTTGAAAGAGGAGGAAGGAGCAGTAGGAATGTTTGCTTCTCAGGATGTGCAATTCATTCTTCAGTAAACACTGGGGAAAATGCCAAGAGAAGCACAAAGGAGAATTATCGGTTTATTCCAGGAGGATTCACACCTGCATGAGCACGAAGGCGGAGGATGCATTATGAGAAACCGAACATTCCTTCAGTGACATTGTCATCCCATACTCCTGTTTTTGAAAAGACATCTGATAATAAAGATTGACACAGCAATGAGCTTGGATATTGTCCTAGGGCATTCAAAATGTCTGAACGTTATCTTCAATACCAATGATCAGAGCTGTGGGCAGAAGAACTGAAGGAAACTCTGTGTGAATGAGACTTTATATATTTAGTCAACTGTGAATATTTACAAGGTAAAAACAACGACTGCAGATGCTGGAAACCAGATTCTGGATCAGTGGTGCTGGAAGAGCAGAGCAGTTCAGGCAGCATCCAAAGTGCAGCGAAATCGACGTTTCGGACAAAAACCCTTCATCAGGAATAAAGGCAGTGAGTCTGAAGCGTTCCCTCCGTGACTACGTGGTCAGGTCCACGCCCCCCATAACCCACCCTCCCATCCTGGCACTTTCCCCGCCACCACAGGAACTGTAAAACCTGTGCCCACACCTCCTCCCTCACCTTTATTCAAGGCCCTAAAGGAGCCTTCCACATCCATCAAAGTTTTACCTGCACATCCACTAATATCATTTATTGTATCCGTTGCTCCCGATGCGATCTCCTCTACATTGGGGAGACTGGATGCCTCCTAGCAGAGCGCTTTAGGAAACATCTCCAGGACATCCGCACCAATCAACCACACCGTCCCGTAGCCCAACATTTCAACTCCCCCTCCCACTCTGCCGAGGACATGGAGGTCCTGGGCCTCCTTCACCGCCGCTCCCTCACCACCAGACGCCTGGAGGAAGAATGCCTCATCTTCTGCCTCGGAACACTTCAACCCCAGGGCATCAATGTGGACTTCAACAGTTTCCTCATTTCCCCTTCCCCCACTTCACTCTAGTTCCAAACTTCCAGCTCAGCACTGTCCCCATGACTTGTCCAGACTTGTCCTACCTGCCTATCTCCTTTTCCACCTATCCACTCCACCCTCTCCTCCCTGACCTATCACCTTCATCCCTTCCCCCACTCACCCATTGTACTCTATGCCACTTTCTCCCCATCCCCACCCTTCCCTAGCTTATCTCTCCATGCTTCAGGCTCACTGCCTTTATTCCTGCTGAAGGGCTTTTGCCCGAAATGTTGATTTCGCTGCACTTTGGATGCTGCCTGAACTGCTGTGCTCTTCCAGCACCACTAATCCAGAATGTGAATATTTACAATCACAGTACAGGCAAACATTTCTGGAGAGAAGCTGTATATGATGAATGTCTCCTAAAGTGACAAGTGGCTGGTAAATATAGCAGAAAAACAAGTCAGGCTAAGTGAGAATCTACAAATCCCACTAATTTTGTTCGACTTTGGAAGGTACCTGTACAAACGTGCTCCATTAGCATTGATTACTGAACTCATTCTGGCTTGTTTTCAGGATGGAACCAAGTTGTGAATCTATGTAAGATGGAAAATTATTTATGAATTACAACCACACAATATATCAAGTAAATCTGACCAAACTTGTTTCAAAGAAGTAGTGTTTATGTGTTGAAAACATTAGTGTTTAAAATGGTAAGGTAATTATTTCAGCAAATAAGTCCTTATTAAAGTGTTAAATGTTAAATGTTAAGAGTTAAATCCAAATTTTGTGTTTGGATTTGTTCGGAAAATGTTAGAATTGTATGACATACAGCAGTGTACACATGGACATAGAAGACAACTCGCTGGATATTGGTGAAGATGTCCTGGAATTTGCTGAACTGACAGTGTGGTTAAAGTTATATATTTTGTAACAATGTTTTTATCTGGATTAAAGGAGATAGACTCTTCAGAACATGAAAATAAAAATTCTTAATCTCTGCTCTGAGAATGCATTGATCAAGATTTTGCTGGAAAGTTTTGACATAACTATTGTACAAAAGTTGAGTCACACATTTTTACCTTTTTATCCTGAGCTGAAGACTCACATATAGCTGATTTATGGCAGATTTACACTGAAACTTTGCTGTATGCATAGTACATCAATCATTTGCACTACTCTTGAGTTACGCATGAGGTAAAATCACTTGATAGTTATACCTGATGCAGAAACCCATAAAATACAGATTCCTATATTTGCAACTGTTTACCCAAAAGGTCCAGCTACAACACAAGCCAAGGTATATGGCAAAATCTTTTCAGAGTCTGAACATCAAGGTCTATGGCAAGATTTGTGGTGGGAGTCTGACAAAACCTGTCTTGTCATCAGGCCAACTCACCGCAAGTTCTGTGCATCTGCTGGGCAGCAAGGCGAGTTTCTCTGGCTAGTGATGAGTTGTCAAGAGAAGGGGATTATGGTTTGTTAAATATCTTATTAATGGCCCAACTCACCTCATTAATAATCAGCTTTTTATCTTCTAAAACAAAATAGATGTTGAGAATTCTTGATGTGGAATTCACGGCAAATAACTGGCAACTTTAACCCACCACCAGTCCCTGAGGATCTATATCGAATAGAATAACAATTTGTTGTCGCTTGTATTTTTGTAAATACAGTCAAATGTGTACAAGCCGCCCCAATTCAGCGCCATTTTAATTACAGAAAATATCTAAAGAAATTCTTGAGACAAAGTTAGGACGAAGTTAATCTCCTGTTGCCTCGATGGCTCCTGGGTTTCTGAAGAGGCTACGGGACACTGCCATTGAAGTTGCCCCGAGGCTGCTAAAGCAAGGATTTGCGGACCAGATCCACCGCGCTGCCGCTGCTGAAGCCGATGCCAAATCTGCTGCCTTGCTGCCACAGCCAGAAGGGACAGACTGGACCCACCAAGTCACTGATGCTGAGGCCGTTGCGCAAGCCATTGCCATCTCAGTCGCTGTCTGAAACCACAGCCTTGAGAAATAAACAGGAACCACCAGGCCGTTACTGCTACAGCCACTGCACTGTCGCTAGGAGGAACAGACCAGACCCACCGACAATGAAGCCTTTGATAAAGCCGCAGTTGCTATGGCCACAAGGAACGGGCATCTGGATCCATCATACTCCCACCACCGCAGCAGGCTCTCATAATCAGGTTCCTCCATCACAGTCACAGAAAAGTAGAAAAGATGTAAAAAAAAGAAAAGGTACAAAAGAGGAAGGAAGAAACAAAACCAAAAAAAAAGCAAAGAAGAATACGGCTGGTCAGGTGAGTGGGAACGTACGGCCATAGAGCCCAAACACTTCCTACCCTGGCACTAACACCCAAGCATATGCCATAGGAACCAGTCACATGCACCTCATGCTCATGGACATTGGTATCTCACATGTACTAGCCTTTAAGAGCCATCTGCAATCCACTCACACCTCACTTCTGCTCTTCAATGTTGCACTTCAAGTTGCACCAGTAACTGTCATTGTGTATGATCAGGGTCATGCAAACAAGTTCATGGACTGAACCACGATGAATCTCTGGGTTGTTCAGTTGCTCTCTTGGTGCTGACTCACTTTGAACTTATCTGGATTCTAACGGCATCACTGCCTTGCATTGCCTTTTTGTCCCTTGCCCCCCGCCGAGCCAGAGATACTGAGCTCACGATACTGCTGTATTGCCAAGCTGTTTAGCACAGGCACAAAGCCACCAAACTTATCATGGCTGTCAGCAATCTTTGGTCTAATCAACGGAGACAGCCTTTGGTCAGGGGGTCCCAATACAGGGATCCAGTGCTGCCTCCAATACCGGTCCAGGGGCTGGGGCACAGTCAGTAAGCACCCTGAGATAGTCCAATTCAGCATCCAGTCCTCGGTTGGGGTAAGGAGCTGAATGATAGGCAGCCCACCACCCGTCTTGACTCTTTCACCCTTATGAGGGCTGTTTTTCTTCTGGAATGGTAGAGAGGCATGTATTGTGGGAGATGTCCTAAGCAAGGAAATAGGTTTCACAGAGAGCATGCAGGGTTGGTGGTTTCGGTGATTGAGGTGGGCAACAGCGAGTTGGGAAGGTGTTATTGGCAGTAGTGGGAGTGGCTGAGCATCAGCCTTGGTGGGATGTGGGTACAGTAGCAGAGATTGAGTGAGTGTGAGATGTCAGAAGAGAAGGTGGTGGTACTTATACTGGTGGAATGGAGAAGGTCATTCTTATTTATACATTGCTGGCTATTCCTACACTGAGACTGCACTGAACCACATGGCTACTTCAGACCAGCTGGCATTGTCTACTGTTGTAGCCTTCTCTGCCATTCCTGGGGCAAAGGGATAACTTGCCTGTTTACCATCTCATCCAGGACCCTGCCACAATACTGGAAGTCAAGTTTTCTCCCTGCCAAGTTTGGGACAAATCTCAGGAACTGTGCAGGGCAGTTCCACACTGACAGCGCTTATCCAGGTTCACAGCAGACTTTGAAAGATGGTGCTGGTCCAAGAGATGCTTTAGTTTTGTATGAGTGTGGGTGTTTCTGGTGAGGACCATTGTCGAGTTGCTCCTGGACTGATTGGCTGTGGCTGAGTAGATCATATAAAGGAATATGACGAGTCAGCAACATTGCTGTGGTTATGGCGTGATTTGCAGGTCAAACTGAGTCAGGAAGGCTGAATTCTTTCCCGAAAGGATATGTGTAGCTCTAGATAGATTTTCATGAGAATTGTTTTTACAATGTTGGCCAAGGGACCAGTTTCATTTTTAATTCCAGAATTTATTGAATTCAAATTTCACCAATTTTTTTTCTCTGACTTTATGGGTTTCAAGCCGAAAGCCCGAGAAACATGAGCTTAGGTCTCTAAGTTACTAATGCAGTAGCATTATCAGAGAGCATTGTTTCCCCCAGAATGATGGCTTGATGGCAAAATAAAAATGGTTTTCATCATATCAACAAGATAATGAAAGATCTAAAGAAAGGAGATTATGTTTGTTTTATTCAGGCACCAACTGTTTATACTAATTTCCAGATGTGTTGCAGTTTTTATATTTTTGTGTTCATACAATGTCAGAAAATTTGGATGAAAGTTCCAAGAGACAAACCGGGTTGAGAGGCCGAGTTAAATTGTAACATCTTAGGAGATTTAGGCACTAAGTTTTGAGGCAAAGAGATGGATTCTGATATTGTATTCTATGATAATGTTTCCAGAAAAACTCTCAGAAGAGTACAAAATAACATATGTAAAAGCTTCACTGGCAAAGGTGACAGAATGGGCAGAAAACCTGTTCTGTCGAGAATGAACCTGTTTGAAACAAAGTGTTTGTGCCATCATTAGTGTTTCCATTGAGCTTGTTTATCCAAAATTAACTGATATGAATGGTGTTGCATTGGCACTGATTCCATACATCCAGATCATGCCTGGTTAGGGTGTAGTCTAGAGCTGTTGTGGCACAATGGTAGTATTCCAGCCTCATTATCCAGCAGGTCCAGGTTCAAGATCTGTTTGCTCCAGAGGTGTACGCACACACGCCTGAATTGATTGGAAATAAATATGATGCATGTATAACATATTCATTATGTACCTTTACTATACGAAGCTCTGAGAGTAAAATTTGGAGGTTTGTGGAAGGTAGTGATGAGAAAAATAATGCAGTAATGAAAGCAAATTTATAGTGGAATCCTCCATTACAAGATTGTATTAGTAGGGATGGTCATGCCTCACTTCTTTCTAAGATTGGTCTCTTGAGGGAGTACTGTTAAATACCAATAAGAACTAAAGTTAAAGAGATATCATTCATATAACTCATTTGGTGGAACAATGCCAAGTCTTGCCGTTCAGATTTAAAGATGTCCCAACTACATTAAAGACTTATGATTCAAATCATAGTTAAAGTGCCAAACTGTGTAATTCCCCATTCCTAAAACTAATATTTCTGGGAATTCATGGCTTTAATCATAACATTGTGCCCAAATTCATTCAGGAGAAAGTGAGGTCTGCAGATGCTGGAGTATCAGAGCTGAAAATGTGTTGCTGGAAAAGCGCAGCAGGTCAGGCAGCATCCAAGGAACAGGAAATTCAACGTTTCGGGCATAAGCCCTTCATCAGGATGCCCGAAACGTCGAATTTCCTGTTCCTTGGATGCTGCCTGACCTGCTGAGCTTTTCCAGCAATACATTTTCAACCCCAAATTTATTCAATCAACTGTACCTCTATCAGATTTGTTATGAGAACAGGCAGAGATGGCCTGGTCATCACAGTGCCAAATAGCCTTTGAAAAGCTGAAGGCAATCCTACTAAATGAAACATGTTTACCGTCCTAAATTTATGATTTAAGATGTGTATCATGTTAGTAACTTGAGGTTAGGGGAGTTTTATTGAATGACGATGAATTGGAAATAATGAAGGCAGTAAGGCACTTATTTAAAGAAGAGTTACTTCACAACGGAGAAAAGAATTTGGGATTATTATTATTATTATTATTATTGAATGTTTGACATTTTGATGTCTGTCCACTAAGGTTGCAATGAAGCAGTAATATAGAATTGCTATAATCTTGTAGTTTTTATAGAGAAATTTAAGGCTCCGTATGAAAATAAAATTCTGAAACTAATATTGAATTAGAAACAGGAACTCAACAAAATTAAAATGAGAATCACTAATAAAGAACATTAGGTTACTAAAGAATAGACCAAGTGATTTTCAAGCCAGAGCTTTAATGGCCAAAGGTAACAACATTGTAGATGGTAAAGATACCTTGCGGTGCAGGTTCATAGATCCTTGAAAGTGAAGTCGCAGATAGACAAGGGGGTGAAAAAATTGTTTGGTATGCTTGCCTTTATTGGTCAGTGCATTGATTGTATGAGTTGGGAGGTCCTGTTGAGTACAAGGTCACTTTTGGAATACTGCATTCAGTTCTGGTCTCTCTACTTTAGAAAGATATTGTGAAACTTGAAAGGGTTCAGAAAAGATTTACAAGGACATTTCCAGGGTTAGAGGCTTTGAGCTATAGGGCCAGGCTGAATAGGCTGGGGCTGTTTTCCCTGGAGCATTGGAGGCCGAGGGGTGACCTTACAGAGGTTAGCCAAGGTCTTTTCCCCAGGTGAGGGGAATCTAAAATTAGAGGGCATAGGTTTAGCGTGAGGAGGGATCTTTTTAAAATGGACCTAAGGGGCAACTTTTTCACGCAGAAGATAATGCGTGCATTGAATGAGCTGCCAGAGGAAGTGGTGGAGGCGGATACAATTACCATATTTAAAAGACATCTGGATGGGTAAATGAATAGGAAGGGTTTAGAGGGACTAGATTAATTTAGAATATCTGGTTGGCATGGACAAATTGATATGAAGGGTTTATTTGTGTGCTATTCATCTCTATGATTCGATGACTCTAATTAAAATCTTTGAAACTCCGCTTGTTATCCTGATATTTAATAAAGTTGAAAGGGGAAAAACCAGAGAATTCTACATCAGTTGGCCTTGCAACTGCTGTAGGGGAAATAACTTAAATATGTAAATTAAGGATAAAGTGACTGCACACATTGAATATTTTCAAAGAGTGTCATTGTGGATTTAAGAAGCTTAAGGCATGTCTGAGGAATCAGATTGAAATATTTGAGGCAGTAACTAAAGTATTGGTCAGGGGAATGTTGATAAGTGAAACCAAAAGAGAAAATGCTGGAAAATCTCAGCAGGTCTGGCAGCATCTGTAAGGAGAGAAAAGAGCTGACGTTTCGAGTCTAACTGACCCTTTGTCAGAGACTTTGAGCTATAGGGACAGGCTGAATAGGCTGGGCCTGTTTTCCCTGAAGCTTTGACAAAGAGTCAGTTAGACTCAAAACATCAGCTTCTTTTCTCTCTCAGATGCTGCCAGACCTGCTGAGATTTTCCAGCATTTTCTCTTTGGTTTATGATTCCAAGCGCAGTAATTGTGCTTTTATTGAATGTTGATAAATGTTACTTATCAGATTCTTCAGAAATTGTGGGATAAAGGCCCTCAAAAGATGGTTACCTAAAATTGAAACCTATCCATTCAAAGACAAATTATTGACCTGGTTAGCAAATCAGCTGAACGACAGGAGACAGAGGATGTGGCTGATGAACAGGTGTCCTATTTGTTAGGTATGACTAATGATGTTCTACAAGATTCTGTGTTTGGCACAGTAACTTTTCACTACCTTTATTCATAACTAAGATGATGAGATAGAAAGTTATGTGCCCAGAATTGCTGATGACACAAAGATAGGCAGCAACATAAGTGCCATCGATACAAGTATAACACTGCAAGGGGATATTGCCTGAGCAAACGGACAAAACTTGTAAATCAATCAATCAATCATCATCATCATCTATACATTGTGAGTAAGCTGGTGATTGTGAGTTTAATTCATTTCGGAGTTACTGAAAGAATACTTTCTAAATGCTAGATAGACAAAATCATTGGTGATCTAAAGAGCCTTTACAGTCCAGGTACATAATCATTAAGGTATACCTGTTTGGGTAAAAAAAGAGCAATAAACGTGATAAAGGTGAAATCTAGAACTGACAGCTTTTAATTATTGACAGATATTGAAGGATGTGATACGAACCTCCCACATTATATCAAATATGAAGCTGGGTCACCGATCAAATATGATTGTACTAAATGATTTAATAGGCTCAAGGGCCAGAATAGTTTATGTTTGTTCCTGTTCTGTAACCAGTCTCAAACTTTAATGTCCTCTCAATAATGGATTGTCCACATATACCCTTAATAATTTCAAAGTGTTCTAGCCTTGTAAAATGTCTTATTACTTCTTTGCTACTATCCAGATGTGCCCTGTTTGCAAAAGTCACAATATTACTGGCCTTTCTATGACTTCATTTATCTGCATTCACATTTTCTCTAAGTGTGACCACTAAATTAATTAATAGTATCCCTTTTAGTTTATACATTCATTCCTTGTTTTTCTTCCCAAAATACACAATAAGACAGAAGCAGAAGTAAGCATTTAGCCTTAAGTACATTAGATAACCCAATCTCTGTAATCCTTTGAGGTAAAGAGTCCTACTGATTCATAACCCTTTAAAATAATATTTCTTCCTCATCTCTCAATGGGTGATCCCTGCCTCTTGAGATTTTATCTTCTCATTATAGACTCTCCCACAAGGGGAAACGACCTCTCAGCATTGGAAAAGTCATACACCTATAATTTAGCTGCCTCTGTTACTTACTTGGTTTTCCATTGTTTAGTAAAACTCTCCTGGCTGTTATCCAAAGTCCCTACTTTTAAAAATATTAGTATCGTGATCACAGTTGCAAAGTCTATATCGTCTCTATGTACCATCAACAAAAGTGGACTCGTTGCCTTTCTCTGAGGCACGCCACTGTAAGCTTTCTTCAATCTGCGCAACCCCTTTAACCTTTCATTTTCTATTCAACAGTTTCTGTCTGACCTACTCTATTCTTTTTTGTGTCGCATTCTGACTTGTTTGTAAGTTTCTTGTGAAACACATTATCAAATGATATTCTCTTCATCCTCTGGAACCATTTGTCTGTTCAACTTCACAAAGATTAGATTAGATTCTCTACGGTGTGGAAACAGGCCCTTCGGCCCAACCAGTCCACATCGACCCTCCGAAGAGGTAACCCACCCAGACCCATTTCCCTCTGACTAATGCACCTCACACTATGGGCAATGTAGCAAGGATAATTCACCTGATCAGCACAGTTTGGACTGTGGGAGGAAACCCACGCAAACTCAGAGAGAATGTGCAAACTCCAGACAGACATTCTCCTGAGGCTAGAATTGAACCTGGGATCCTGGTGCTGTGAGGTAGCAGTGCTAACCACTGAACCACCGTGCCACCCAAGAAGTATTAAAATTTTCAAACATAATTTCTCTTAACCCATTCTGCTCGACTTTCCACAGTTACAACCCCACCAATTTCTTAATTTCTTTCCTCAGTAAATTATATTGCAAAACTGATGTGAAACAAATTGAGTCTATGTTTATTCAGATAAATGTATTCATCTAGCCAAGAGAGCCATAGGAATGTACAGCACAGAAGAACCAAAGAAACCCACTCCCCCGCTTTTCCCCAATTGCCTGTCGAATTTCCCTGTTCAAGTATATTCTTGGCATCTAAGTTGAGATATTACCATTTGAAAATTATTCTTGAACCTGCTTCCATCCTCCTGACATAACAATTTCCTGCTTAAAAAAAAATCTCATTTCGACCTCTGGTTCCTTTGTCAATTACCGTATGTTTGTATCCTCTGGTTCCTGACTCTTTTGCCAATTGAAACAGCTAATCATTATTCACAGTGTACAAATACTTTATTTTATTCATTTGCCATCCTAATTGCCCTGGGTTTGGTGCTGGTTCTGAGTGAGGATGCTTTTACTGTCTTTGTCCTTCTAGATGGTAGAGATTGAGAGTTTGGAGCAAGATGTCAAAGGAGATATGGTATGGTTATTTGAACAACACTCATTCAGACAAGTGGAGATTATTTAATCAAGCTCCTGACTTGTGCCTCGTAGCTGGTGACAGGTTTTGTGGGGTTACTTAGCTCAAATCCCAGCCTCTGACCTGCTCTGGGTACCACTGTACTTATATGGCTGGCTTTTTTCGATTTCTGGACACTGCTAACCCCCAGGTTGTTGGTAGTGTGGATGATGATAATGTAAGTGTACCTCAAGAGATGATGGTTAGGTTCGCTCATGGGGATCATCATTACCTGCATATTGTTCAGGGTTTGATGTTTGTGGATATGAACTATTTCAGTTTCTGAGTATTGAATGGTATTGAAAATATGCAATCATCAGTGACCGTTCCTACACACAGACCATGGGTTGTGAATCGATTCCGTTCTGGAGTCCATCGTAAACAGAACATAATGCAGGACAATGGAAAGCAGCTGTTTGCTACCCTCAGAAATGTTCATATGTTGATTCTTTAAAATATAATTCATACACGGGATTATGTTTGGAGGTTAGACATTCATACTTTTTTAAATTGGGCCTGGATTTTCTCAGAGTCATGGAAGTTTCTGGCCTCAGTCAAAGTGGTGTTGGTACTCAGGATGTTGAAATCCTGCTCCCATTTCTGAAGATCCCAGTTTTCCTGGATGCTGAAGAGACTGAGGACTGGATATGATTTTGAGAGGCCTTTTGTTTATATGTAAGCAGATGAGACTTCAGGCCAAAGTGGTCATGTTTTAGCAGTGACCTGTATAAAGAAAGGGGTGTTGTCAGTTCTGAAACCTGAGCAGTTCAGCCCAGAACTAGTTAAGGAGTTCAGCGGTATGGAAACAGGCTGCTTGACTCTCTCTCCTTCTGCCCTTCTAAATTCACCCTGTAAGCATTTGTTTCATTTTTATTGTGTTTCAGGGGGTTTGCTTATTGGGACTATTGTACATATTCAGAACAGCATAATTAAGTCTCGTTTGGATAGACAGAGTTCTGTAGGGATTCTTTATTCTGTTGGGTTCTTTATTCTGTTCTTTGTGATTCAATGTGTAATTGAGTGAATTTTTTTTTCTCTGTTTTTAAAACCTGGTAGTCAACCTAATTAACTTGCTCCGGATAATTTTCCCTGTACACTTACCGAAACAAGTTGTGAAGTTTTGGTCTAGGCTGCCTGCTTAAGAATGTTTTGAGTGGTCTGGCCTAGTCCATAACATGGGACGGGGGGAGTCACTGGCTAGCCAGCATTTTTATTGCCTGTCCCTAGTTGCACTTGAAAAGGTGGTGGTGAGATGGTTTCTTGAACTGCTACAGTGAATGCTGTCAGGGAGAGAATTCCAAAATTTGGACCCAGTGGCAGTGAAGGCACGCTAATATTTTTACCAAATCAGAAGGGTGAGTTGCTTGGATGGAATTTGTAGAAGGTGGTGTTCCTACATATCTGCTGCCGTTGACCTTCTCGATAGAAATGGCAATTGGTTCAGGAAGTGTGGTCTGAGGATCATTGGTGAATTTCTGTAGTGCATCTTGTAGATAGTACATTCTGCTGCTGCTGAGTGTCGGTGGTGGACGGAATGGATGCATTTGGACGTTGTGCCAATCAAGTGGGCAGCTTTGTCCTGGAGGACGTCAAGTATTTTGAGTATTCTATGCAGTATTTCCTGGATGGAATACTCCCCACCCATCCAGGAAAGTGGGGAGTATTCCATCACTCCTGACTTGTGTCTTATAGATGATGGACAAGCTTTGGAGAGTCAGGAGGTGAGTTACTCACCGCAGTATTCCTTGCCTCTGACTTGTTCTTGTAGCCACTGTGTTTATGTGGTGAGTCCAGTTGAGTTTCAGGTCAATGATAACACCCACGATGTTGATAGTGGGAGATTCAGTGATGGTAACACCATTGAATGCCAAGGAATATGGTTAGATCATCTCTCATTGGTGATGGTTGTAGCCTGGCATTTGTGTGATGCGAATGTTACTTGCCACTTGTCAGCCCAAGCCTGGATATTGTCCAGATGTTGTTGCGTTTGAGCATGGATTTCTTCAGTATCTGAGGAATCATAACTGGTGCTGAACAGAGTGCAATCATCTGCAAACATCCAATTTCTGACCTTATGATGGAAGGTGATTAATGAAGCAGCTGAAAATGGTTGAGCATAGGACACTAACTTGAGGAACTCCTGAAGAGATGTTCTGGAACTGAGATGACTGACCTCTAACTCCCGCAACTATCTTTCTATACGCAAGATATGATGCCAACCAACAGAGAGTTTGCTGCCAATACCCATTGACGTCAGTTTTGCTGGGGCTCCTTAATTCCATACTTGGTTGAACGCAGACTTAATATCAGGAGCTGTCGCTCTTGCCTCATCTCTGGAATTTAGCTCTTCTCTCCATGTTTGAAACAAAGTTTGAATGGGTTCAGGAGCTGAGTGGACCTGGTGGAACCCAAACTGGGCATCACTGAACAGGTTATTGCAGAGCAGGTGTCGCTCAATAGCACTGCTGATGACATCTTCCATCACTTTACAGATGATTGAGAGCAGACTGTTGGGTGGTAATTGCCCAGGTTGGATTTGTCCTGCTTTCTCTGTGTGGGACACACCATTGTTAGGGTAGACACTTGAGTTCTAACTGTACTGGAACAGCTTGGCTAGGGAAGCAGCAAGTTCTGGAGCACAAGCCTTCAGTACTATTGCTAGAATGTTGTTAGTGCTCAAAACCTTTTCAGTATCCAGTGCTTCTAGCCATTTCTTGATATCATGTGGAGTAAATACAACTGGCTGAAGACTGAAATCTGAGATACTGGGGACCACTGGAGAGGCCAAGATGGATCATGCACTCGGTGTCTGGCTGAAGATTGCAGCGAATGTTTCAGCCTTCTATTTTGTACGGATATGCTTGGCTCTTCCATCATGAAGGATGGGGATATTTGTGGAGCCACTTCCTCCTCCAGTGAGTTGATTAATTGTCCACCACTATTTATGACGAGATATGGCAGGACTGCAGAGTTAAGATTTGATCTGTTGGTTATGAGATCCTGCTCTGTCTATCATTGGCTACAAGTAGTCCTGTTTGGTAGCTTCACCAGATTGACACCTCATTTTAAGTTATGCTGCTGCTACTCTGAGCATACCCTCCTGCACTTTCTTTTGAATTAAAGTTGATCCCCTTGCTTGATGGTCATAGCTGGGCCATGAGGTTACAGATTATGCTGGAGTACAATTCTGCTGCTGTTTAGGGTTCACAGCGCCTCATGGATGCCCTGTCTTGAGTTGCTAGATCTGTTCGATATCTTTCCCATTTAGCATGGTAATAGTGCCACACAACACAATGGAGGTAATTCTTAATGTGAAGGCGGGTCTTTGTCTCCACAAGGACTGTGCATGATTGCTCTTACTGACATTGTCACGGACAGATGCATCTGTAGCCAACAGCTCGGTGAGGATGGGATCAAGTATGCTTTTCCCACTTGTTGGTTCCCTCACCACCTGCTGCAGACCTAGTCTAATTACAGCTATGTCCTTTAAGACCCAACCAGCTCCAACAGTAATGTTGCTACTGTGCCACTGATGGTGGATATTGAAATCCCCCACATTGAGTACATTTTGCTCCCTTGCTGCTCTCAGTGTTTCCTCCAAGTATTGTTCAACAACTGATGGAGGATGGTGTGTGATGGCCAACAGGAGATTTCCTTGCACATGTTTCACCTGAAGCCATGAGACTTCACGCAGTCCTGAGTCAATGTTGTGGACTCCCAGAGCAACTCGCTTCTGACCATATACCACTGTGCTGCCACCTCTGCTGAGTCTGTCCTGTTGGTGGAACAGGACATATCCAGGGATAGTGATGGTGGTGTCTGAGCCATTAATGTATCTCAGAAAGGGTCCCCGTCCTTATCTCTGTAAACACATTGTGTATTTCCATTCAATCTGGCAAACATTTGCTTTCTGTCATTTTGTTAATCTTGTATCAGAATTGCTATTACCACCCATAATCCCAAGTAATCTCATGTTGCTAACAAAACTATTGTGCAATATTTTATCAAATGCTGTCTACACAATAACAACTGCACTAATGAACACCCTCCATTGCTTTTTCAAAGAACTCAGTTGGGTTTCACCGAATCACTGAATGGTCACAGCATAGGAGGAGGTTGTTTGGCCAGTTGTGACTATGCTGGGTCTCCAAGAGTACAACTTTCTTACAGTGCCATTCTAACAACTCTTCACATTCTTCCTCAACAAATCATTATCCAATTCTCTTAGGTGTCTGATTTAACCTGCTTCCACGACCATGCATTCTAGATTCCACCCACTCGCTGTGTGCGAAAAAAGTTTCTCCTCATATTGCCAATCAGCATACATCTGTGCTACCTTGTTCTCAATCCTTTCACCAATGGAAACTACTTCCCTATCTCTATGTCCACATCCCTCATGGTTTTAAATACCTCTGTGAAATCTTTTCTCAACCTTCTCTTCACTAAGAAGAACAGTTGGAGATGGGGTTCAAGGGCAGTGGTGCGTGAAGTGGGGGAGCTGTGCTGGAGGGTATCGTCGATCACATGGAAAGGGAAATTGCGATCTTGGAAAAAGGAGGATTTTCTAACGTGGAATTGGTCATCCTGGAAACAGATATGGTGGGGGCGGAGGAATTGGGAATCAGGTATGATGTTTTTACAGGAGATAGGGTGGAAGAGGTGTAGTCTAGGTAGCTGTGGGAGTTGGTGGGCTTGTAGTAGATATCCGCAGTTAGTCGGTCGCCGGGGATGAAGATGGAGAGGTCCAGGAAGGGAGGGACGTGACTGAGATGATCCAGGTGAATTTGAGATCAGGATGGAATGTGTTAGTGAAGGTGATGAGCTGTTCAACCACCTTGTGGGAGCACAAGGTAGCACTAATACAGCCATTGATGCAGCGAAGGAACAGGTCGGGGTGGTGCCGGTGTAACTGCGGAAGATGGACTGTTCCATGTGCCCGACAAAGAGACAGGCATAGCTGTGTCCAATGCGGGTGCCCATGGCTACCCCTTTGATTTGGAGAAAGTGGAAGGATTGGAAGGAAAACCCACTTAGCTGCTCCAGACCTGTGCCAATTTTCCCTCAGTCGCCAAACGAACCCTCCCTTCTCCTATTCTGTAGTACTTGTAGTCAGCCACCTGCACCTCAGAGAATATGAGTTCCCTGATGGAGGCTGTTAATCTGATCACTGGTAAATTAATGAAGAATTCTAGCATGTAATAATATTATATTAAGGTCATTCTTACCCAAGGGACCTTACACAACTGGATTTTTAATTATTCCTTTCTGATGACACAATATCCAGTCTAGTATGACCAGTTTTCTGGTTGGTTACTCAATAAAATGACCCAGAAAACCATCCCATACCTACTCCAGGAATTCTTCTTCTGTGGTATTGTTACTGATTATTTTGCCCAACCTGTATACAGATTAAAATCTCATATAACTACAACTGTACCCTTTACTGTTTGGATCTCTAACTTCCTGTTTTTAGTGCATTCCCAGTGTTACCATACTTTGGGGATCTATTTACAACCCACACTAACACTTTTTGCATTGTGGTGTTTTTAAGCTCTAACCATACAGATTCCCTTTCTTTGAGCTAATCTCTTGATTTTACCTCTTTAACCAATGATACAATACCACCTTTTTTTTGGGTCCTCTAAAAGCTAAATACTCCGGACATTCAGTTCCCCTCCCTGGTCATCCTACAACCGTATCTCCGTAATCCCAACTATATTATACACAATCGTATCTATCTATGTGACTAATTCATTCACTTTATTGCAGACGTTCCATGTAAGGCCTGTCTTTTTAACATTCTTAGTCAGTTCACATTATTTTGCGCTGTGACCCTGTTTCATTGTTGCCCTTGAATTCTCTGCCTGTCAGTTCTTTTATTTCCTATTTGGCCTTTGATTTTTGCCCTTGTTTCTGTTTCTGCTGTCTCCTCATATAGGTTCCTGTCCCACTGCCATTTTAGTTTAAACCCTCTCCAATCGCACTAGGAAATGTTTCTCTGACTGCTTCACCATGATGCTGCTGCAGGACATTCTTTCCTTCTATTTATGGTTTGAATCGTATGTGAGTCTACAATCACAATGTAATTCAAGGTCCATTGTAGACATTTTTAATCAGCCTTGTCAAACACGTTACGACACAATTCTACAGCAAAGGGAACTTAAACCAAAGCCTTCTGGCCTATCAGTTAGGGATTGAATTCAAAGTTGCTTCATTTCAATTTAGAGCTATGCTTTTTCTTTACTAGCCAAAGAATGTCACTATGGGTTATTCTCATAAAAGTACAACTTGCTTGAGCTGCACAGTAATGCCTCAGTATGCTATTCTTTTGAGACAAGTGACGTAGTTCATCAAGGACTGAAATAGCAAATGTTAGAAGCATCAGTGAAAGCACAAAATATCTGCACTATTCATTTTTAATGGATCTAGCTTGAAGTTAAATTGTGATGATTGGCCCTGAATGAACTGTGATTGAACATAGTACATTTTGCAAAAGGAATCAAAAGGCTGGATCATTTGTGTTGTATTCAGAACTCTGCTGCCTATTTTGTTGGGCTTTGAGTGCAAACACTGGAGCTGAAACTGAACAAAAGATGACTTTTTGGAGTTGGAGGAGGATCCCACATCTGTCCTTAGACATGAGGACCTAGTTCTCTGGAGAAAATGCTAGCTGATGGAGGTATTTTAAAATTGTTAATATTTCTTTGGCAGTTCGCAGACCAGTTTTACTTTTCAGATTGATCCAATGTACTGAAACCTAAAATCTAGGCAAGTGCTCCAGTGCAGCACTTAGAGAGTGCTTAACAGGCAACAGTGCTGTCTTTAGGATGATGTATTAATTCAATGCTTTGTTTATATGCTCACATGGATATAAGACTCTTACGGCACTATTCAAACAACAGGTGAGTTATCCCTCAACCACTATTGTAGAAACAGTTTATCACATTGCAAACATGCTACATGCAAACTTTTCATTTACAAAGTGTTTTGGAATGTCCTGAAGTTGGAAAAGGTGCCATGTAAATGCAAGATTTTCTTTCTTTTTAATGGTCTTTGATGATCTGGCCAGCTACAAAATGCATGTTACGGAATCTTGTATCTCCTTGTAATGTTAGTTTTGTTTGGAATGTCTGGTAGCCTTGATTTTTAATTGACTCTGTGAATGTTCCAATTTGAGTCTGGATCCTGACCAATCTGGGTACAAGCCTAAATGTTCTGTGACCGAAGATCACTGGAAGCATTGCGGATTTTCATTACATTGCTCGAGACAGGAGTGCAGCACTGGCACAGAATCTGTGCCCAGGGATATTGAGATCTCCCAGGCACTTCTGTGAGCAAACAAAGTGGAAGAGAATTTTCAAGTATGGTTCATGTATCATGTTTTTGGTCCCTTTGTCCTTATGATTTACATTCCTGTTGAACCATGGAACTTCTTATTCCTTTTCTTCCTCATTGTCCATCTTTCCCAGTTGCCATGCAGGTAAATAACTTCTACCAGGCTGACGTGAATTCTAAACAAAGCCTGGTTCTGTACAGTCTTTGCAGGTGCAGCTCTGAGACTTTATTCACAATACTTTGTAAATAACATGAAGGAAAGCTCTATAGTATTTACGCAACAAAATGGAATTTACTTATTGTAAATCCATGAATGCTGGTTACTTGGTGTTTCAAATGCTTGCAATGGATGTCTTCGTGATTAATAAGTCCCTGGAAGGCACAAAAGCTAGGAAATTGATCTCTGTTCAGTTTAATTCCGTATTGTAATCAATTAGTGCAGACTGTTGAGAAAGAAACAGACTTGATGAATAGAAATGCAATATCGATCGCTGGTAAGGATGATGCCAAATTGTATCTCCAGGTTATTCAAGTAACCCCAAAATACCTACAACTAAAACGTTAGTAGACTTTAATTTAAAATGAAACAGTTGTGACAGATGATTTCTGTCTGAAGCAAAGAACAATCTGCTTTTTTTTGTAAATCAACAAACTGTTACATAATCAGTAACTTCCATGATAATAAATAGTTATATTTCAGGCAAAAGCATTGTGACTAAACAGGAGAAAGTAATCATTTTTTGACTCAAAGACCTCTTAGAGTCATAGAGTCATAGAGATGTACAGCACGGAAACAGACCCTTCGGTTCAACCCATCCATGTCATCTAGATATCCCAACCCAATCTAATCCCACCTGCCAGCACATGGCTCATATCCGTCCAAACCCTTCCCATTCATATACTCATCCAAATGTCTTTTAAATGTTGTAATTGAATCAGCCTCCACCACTTCCTCTGGCAGCTCATTCCATACACGTACCACTCTCTGCATGAAAAGGTTGCCCCTTAGGTCCCTTTTATATCTTTCCCCTCTCACCCTAAACCTATGCCCTTTAGTTCTGTCTTCCCACACCCCAGGGAAAATACTTTGCCTATTTACCATATCTATGCCACTCATAATTTTTCAAACCTCTATAAGGTCACCCCTCAGCCATGGACGCTCCAGGGAAAACAGCCCCAGCCTGTTCAGCCTCTCCCTATAGCTCAAACCCTCCACCCCTGGCAACATCCTTGTAAATCTCTTCTTGAAACCCTTTCAAGTTTCACAACATCTTTCCGATAGGAAGGAGACCAGAATTGCACGCAATATTCCAAAAGTGGCCTAACTAATGTCCTGTACAGCTGCAACATGACCTCCCAACTTCTGTACTCAATACTCTGACCAATAAAGGAAAGCATACCAAACGCCTTATTCACTATCCTATTAACCTGCGACTCCACTTTCAAGGAGCTATCAACCTGCACTCCAAGGTCTCTTTGTTCAGCAACACTCCCTAGGACCTTACCATTAAGTGTATAAGGCCTGCTAAGATTTGCTTTCCCAAAATGCAGCACCTCGCATTTATCTGAATTAAACTCGATGTGCCAATCCTCAGCCCATTGGCTCATCTGGTCCAGATCCTGTTGTAATCTGAGGTAACCCTCTTCACTGTCCACTACACCTCCAATTTTGGTGTCATCTCCAAATTTACTAACTGTACCTCTTATGCTCGCATCCAAATCATTTATATAAATGACAAAAAGTAGAGGACCCAGCACCGATCCTTGTGGCACTCCACTGGTCACAGGTCTCCAGTCTGAAAAACAACCCTCTACCACCACCCTCTGTCTTCTACCTTTGAGTCAATTCTGTATCCAAATTGCTAGTTCTCCCTGTATTCCATGAGATCTAACCTTGCTAAACAGTCTCCCATGGGGAAGCTTGTCAAACGCCTTACTGAAGTCCATATAGATCACATCTACAGCTCTGCCCTCATCAGTCTTCTTTGTTACCTCTTCAAAAAACAGGTTTGTCAGACATGATTTCCACGCACAAAGCAATGTTGACTATCCCTAATCAGTCCTAGCCTTTCCAAATACGTGTACATCCTGTCCCTCAGGATTTCCTCCAACAACTTGCCCACCACCGACGTCAGGCTCACTGGTCTGTAGTTCCCTGGCTTGTCCTAACCACCCTTCTGAAACAGTGGCACCATGTTAGCCAACCTCCAGTCTTTCAGCACCTCACTTGTGACTATCAATGATACAAATATCTCAGTAAGAGGCCCAGCAATCACTTCTCTAGCTTCCCACAGAGTTCACGGGTCCACCTGATCAGGTCGTGGGGATTTATCCAACTTTATGCATTTCAAGACATCCAGCACTTCCTCTTCTGTAATATGGACATTTTTCAAGATGTCCCCATTTATTTCCCTACAATCTATATCTTCCATCTCCTTTTCCTCAGTAAATACTGATGCAAAGTACTCGCTTAGTATCTCCCCCATTTTCTGCGGCTCCACACATAGGCTGCCTTGCTGATCTTCGAGGGGCCCTATTCTCTCCCCAGTTACCATTTTGTCTTTAATGTGTTTGTAAAAAGCCTTTGGATTCTCCTTAATTCTATGTGCCAAAGTTATCTCATGTCCCCTTTTTGCCCTCCTGGTTTCCCTCTTAAGTATACTCCTACTGCCTTTATACTCTTCTAAGGATTCACTCGATCTATCCTGTCTATACCTTACATATGCTTCCTTCTTTTTTTTTAACCAAACCCTCAATTTATTTAGTCATCCAGCCTTCCTTAAACCTACCAGCCTTTCCTTTCACCCGAACAGGAATATACTTTATCTGGATTCTCGTTATCTCACTTCTGAAGACTTCCCATTTTCCAGCCATCCCTTTACCTGCGAACATCTGCCCCCATCTGTATTTCCGAGAATATCCTCCCTCAGTACAGCTGTAATGCTATCCCTTATCAAAAACGCCACTCCCTCTCTTGCCTTCCTTTCTATTCTTCCTGAAGCATTTGTATCCTGGAACATTAAGCTGCCAGTCCTGCCCATCCCTGAGCCATGTTTCTGTAATTGCTATGATATCCCAGTCCCATGTTCCTAACCATGCCCTGAGTTCATCTGCCTTCCCTATTAGGCCCCTTGCATTGAAATAAATGCAGTTTAATTTGTTAGTCCCACCTTGTCCCTGCCTGCCCTAACTGTTTGACTCACTTCTGTTCTCAGCTGTACCCGTCTCAGGTTGATCTCTTTCCTCACTATCTCCCTGGGTCCCACCCCCCTCCCCCTCCCCCACCTCACTAGTTTAAATTCTCCCGAGCAGCTCTTAGGCCCCTTCCAATTTAGGTGCAATCTGTCCTTCTTGTACAGGTAATTTCTACCTCAAAAGAGCTTGCAATGGTCCACAAATGTGAGTCCTTCTCTCATATACTAGCTCCTCAGCCATACATTCATCTGCTCTATCCTCCTATTCCTGGCCTCACTAGCTCGTAGCACCAGGATTAATCCAGATATTACTACTCTCGAGGACCTCCTTTTTAAATACTTGCCTACTCTCTGTAATCTCCCTTCAGATTCTCAACCTTTTCCCTTCCTATGTCATTGGTTCTGATTGGACAATGACCTCTTGCTGCCCCCTCTCCCCCTTGAGAACATTCTTCACCCTTTCTGAGACATCCTTGATCCTGGCACCAGGGAAGCAATGCACCATTCTGATTTTTCGCTGCTGGCCACAGAAATGTCTGTCGGTACCTCGGACTAGAGAGTCCCCTAACACATTCCCCTCGTTGCATTAGAACCGGTTTCAATACCAGGAACTTGGCTGTTCGTGCTATATTCCCCTGTGAATCAATCACCCCCTTCATTTTCCAAAGCAGCATACTTGTTTGAAATGGGGATAGTCACAGAAGAGTTCTGCACTACCTGCCTATCTCTCTTACCTTTCCTGGATTTAACTCATCTACGTGACTGTATCTGAGACTTCCCCCCCCCCCCCCCCCCACCCTTCCTATAACTGCCATCAATCACATACCATTGCTGTTGCAAATTCCTCATTGCCTCTAACTGTCTCTCAACTGATCCATTCGATCTGATGGGATTCACAACCAACAGCATTTATTGCAGATATAATCCGCAGTAACCCATAAACTCTTCTTAAACTCCCACATCTGACAAGAAGTGCATATCACTCTACTTAAGGCCATTTTTGCTTCTTCACATTCTACAGACCCAGAAAATAACACCGTCTTATTCCTTTACAAAACACTGCCCTAGGTAAAATTAATAGTTACCAGCTTATATTTTAAGTTTAATTAAGAGACATATATCAAAAAATATTTAATCAAGAAAGAACCCACTCTATTCACTACTGCAAATTTTCTGTTGGCCACACTTAAAACAATTCACCTATCTGTTTCTGTGCTTTAAGTTCGCCCAAACAGTTCCTCCAAGTTAGTTGTGAATTTCACTGTTTGTTAATTTTTGCAGACGTCCAGACGTCCAATGTCCAGCAATACATGAATTCAAACAGCAAAGGCAGTAACTGCAGGTTCATTGTGGTGTCAGTTTCTTTCTCTCTTCCTCTCTCTCCTGCACTGACCTCATGATGTACTTCCTTTGTCTGTTCTTCTCCCTTTTAAAACTGCTGTTGTTCTGACTTTTTTTTCCCCAAAAGTTGCAAAACAATGCAACAGCATATAAAACAGTAACTGCTGCTGCTGGAATTCGAGGAAATCACCTCCAACACCTAAAATAGCTCAAAAAAGGAGCAGCAGTTACAGCCAGAAAGTTTTCCTTCCTCCATCTTAGATTACCCAGAATCCTTTGTATTTCGTATTTATGAGATTATCTTTTAAACAAAATGAAAAAATAAAGTGAACGGCATTATAAACTTATATTGCTTTTCTGTAACCTTGTGAAAAGTTTAACAAGGCACAGAATTCAAAATGTATCCCTGACCAGAAGAAACCTATAAACCTGTCTGTTGACTCATGCCAGGAGCATCTAACTTAATTGACCACATTTTGGGAAAATAGTATAGTAGACTGGCTGTTCATAAAACTGATCAAGCAATTTACCACTGATAAAGGTATAGTAAGACAGTAGGTTGAAAAAAAAAATGCAATAAAATGTAGTTATTGGAACCATTTTAGCAGAGGGAGACTTAAAAGAACATTTGGGAGTACTATTTGATGAAGTCACTATTACCATTCTAAGAGAGAAAAAAAAAGAAATGTGACAAAGTGTTTATAAAATGGAATTAAGAGGATGTATATCAAATCACAGCAAAAAAAAATACAGCCATTTTTACAATGGCTTGTCAGACCACAAATTTCACAATGCACTGGTCTGACTATATATAGGCCAGTACTCTGGTTCAAAAGCCAATTTCCCTACGTTAGAAAGAATGCAGAAGAGAGTGTTGCATAGTATAAAAGGGAAGGCTTCGGAATGCTTTGCAGTTCAGCAAAAAATAACTTAAGGAGGACTTCATCAGGCCCTATAAAATATTAAGTGGCATAGATTAGGTCATCGCAGGTTGTTTCAAGTTAGCGTCCTAAGAAAACACAGTGGTAGGTAGTAAGAAAAACTTGTTTTTCTGGAAGTGATACACATTTGCAAATCTGCCAAATAATGGAGCAGGGGCAAGAGCATTGATATCACTTAAAACATTGAGATGGTGTGTTAGGAGAAGAAATGTATTAATGAGATGAGTTTCAATGAAACACTCTTGGTGTTTCCTAAGTTTACATCGGCTTGCAATCAGCCAATACCTGAAGAACCTTGTAGCTAATACAGATAATTTACTAAACCCTGCTGTAGATGTAGTGTTTCAGGAATATGCAGCCGAGTCTTTGAACTATGCTGTGATTTGACATACAAGGTTGCAATAAGAGGTGCTTAGGTCAGTGATGACTATTGCAAGAGCCTTGTGTATATTGCACAGAATCACGGAAGTGTTATGGTGCATTCTACCCATCTTGAGAACACGCTGGCTCCTGAACTGAGCATAATGACTTAGTGACTCCCTCAATCCTTTCTTTCATATACCATTTCTGTTAATCAGTCAATATCCTTTGAATACCTCAATTGACTTTACCACCAGCCGGTTTCCAGGCAGTGTATTCCAGACCAAGCCACTGGTTGCGAAAATATGCCGTCTTTATTCTTTTTATGAATGGGAATAGTTTCATCCTGTCTGCTCTATCCAGAAGTCTCCTGATTTTGAAATTCTCTGTCAGGTCTCCCTTTTTGTCACCTTCTTTCTAAGAGAGATCAGGGCCAAGGTCTCCAATCTCTCCTCAAAATTGAATTCTCTTGTCCCTGGAAAATCTTTTATGAATCTTAGCTACAGCATCTTCAATATATTCACATCCTTCCTATAATGTGGTACCCAGAACTGTACATCATATGACAGCTGAGATCTGATAGGTGATTTGTAGAAGCTCAGCATCATTTCATTGACCTCGCATTGTATATACCTATTAATTTGCTTTTATTAATTTCTTTCTCCAACTGTCTGCCAACTCCAGTAATCTATGTATATATAAATCCAAGTCCCTCTGATCCTACACACTCTTAAATATTGTACCCTTTATATCATCTGTCCATGTTCTTCTATCAAGCTTCACTCTTGTTTTCATTTACCCTTATCTGCCACCTATTTACCCTCACTCTTACCTTGTCCTTTTGAAGTTCTACACTGCCCACCCTACAGGTCATAATGCTTCCAAGTTTTGTAGTATTCTGCAGATCTTGAAAATGTCCTGTACGTACCAAGATTATAGGTCAGGAAAAGCAAGGTTCACAATAACAAATCTTAAGAACTCCGCGACAGACCTTCATTCAACCCAAAACTGATCCATTAACCAATACCCTTGGTTCAAATCAGTCAACCAAGTTTGTACTCTTTTATACTATGTGGAGAATCACGTGGAGGTCTGGCTTAAACTTATTTAGCTTGTCCAAGGCAAACACTTCCTCTAGATAAACTTGATGGAAATAGTGGAAATTATCTAATTTTCATAAATAAAGCAACCTGAATCAGAAGTTCACATCTCAGACAAAAATACTACTGTTCAATTACCTATCTATCTAAGACATTAACAATTTGCATTTATATAACAAAAAACATAGAACAGTACAGCACAGGAAAAAGACCTTTGGCCCATGAAGTTGTGCCGAACATGATGTCAAATTAAACTAGTCCCTTCTGCCTGCCCTTGGACAATGTCCCTCCACTCCTGTGCTTATCTACAAGTCCCTTAAGCACCCCTATTGTGTCTATGTCCACCACCACTCCTGGCAACAGGTGCAGACTCCTACCACTCTCTGTGTAAACAACCTTGCTCCTCTCATCTCATTTGAACTTCTCCCTCTCACCTTAAATGCATGCCCTCAAGTATTAGACATTCCAACTCTGGGAAAAAGATTCTGATCATCAACCCTATCTATTCATCTCATAATTTTATAAATTTCTATCAAGTCTCCCCTCAGTCTCTGTCGCTCCAGAGAAAACAACCCGGGTTTATCTAGCCTCTCTTCTGAGTTCATACCCTCTAACGCACGCAGCATCCTGAGAAAAAACTCTCCTGCACCCTTTCTAAAACCCCAACATCTTTCCTGTAGTGTGGCAACCAGAATTGAATGCAATACTCCAAGTTTGGCTTAACTCAAGTCCGATAAAGCTGGAACATGACATCTTGATTCTTGTGCTCAGTTCCCCAACCATTAAAGGCAAGCCTGCTATATGTCTTCTTTACCACCCTATCTGCATGTGTGACCATCTTCAGGGAGTTATGGACTGAAACTCCAAGATCCCTCTGTACATCAATGCTGTTCAGTGTCCTGCCATTAACTGTATGCCATTTCTTCACATTTAATCTCCCAAAGTGCAGCACCTCATACTTGCCTGGATTAAACACCATCTGCACTTCTTAGTCCATATCTGCAACTACATACTCACAAAAAACACTTAAAAAGCTAACTTAAACTTTTAACCATAATTTCCTTGGCAATAAATGACTTAGTCAATGATATTGGAAAAAGGATATTTGTGCCATTATAATCTGGACATTGCATACATGGGCGTTTTAATGCAAAATATTCTAATTAGATATGATTAGCAGTAATATGCTTGTGGGAATCAGCTCTTCAAAACTTTCTGGATACATCATTCATTGCTTCAGAAACCCAAATGCATTCATTAACATCTGTTAGTGCGCATTTCTGAGCAAAGTACTGTTATCTAGCCTCCATCCAGCAATTTCTAAGAAGTTTTTAATGGAATGGGGTGTCACATGCAAGACCAGCATTTGCTCTCCATCCCAAATTGCCTGAACTGACAAATAAAATGAAATAGGTTAAACTAAGTGAATAAGCTGGAGCAAGTGAGTGCTATGACAGCAAGTTCACAGCTCAGAGAAACAACATGGGCTTTGTGCATGTCCCTGAGGGCAGGGTGTTCTTGCAGCAGCATTGTGATGGTAGTTGATAGTGTAGCACTGAAATGCAGAAGCATCCTGCAAATAAATTGGAAATGCGCCATGAAGATTATCAGAGGATGGCACAAATCAGATGCCAGCGTCCACGGATGCAGAGTGTCTGTGACCTGTGACCATGGAGTGTGCCCCTGAAATGTCAGTGGTGAGCTGAATCCACCTCCCTCTGGTTTCCTTGTTGAGTTTCTCCAACCTGAGCTTGTTTACAAGACATGCAGTATGGGAGGCTGAACTATTACTGAGGTATGTTTAACAAGCAATAATCCCCCTGAAAGAACAAGAATCTTGCCACACCCTTTCTGAAAAGATGTTGCGAGTTGCTGAAGATTTTGAGACCAGCCTTGACAGACTTGTTGCCCCAAATCTTCCACAAACCTAACTGTAGCCCATGTCTTTCAAATCCTGAAGATTCTGCCCATAATTCTTTTTGATTTCAGCATTTAACTTGTCAAACTAATATGTATAGAACTAGAATAATGACATGCCTATTACTTTCATAGAACTAGCACCCTAAGCTGAAAGTGTTATACTTACTTAGGGTGTAGTGTGTGTTAAGATGTTCAATTGTTTAGAACAGGCATCTTTATTGAAAACTACCAGACTTTTTTTTATTTCATCAGAAAGAATAACAGAAGTCAAGACAGACATCTATGTGACAAGTTTTGGACCTGTATCAGACACAGACATGGTATGTGCAAACATGTTTTTGAAATTTTAAAAAAAGTTAATTATTCTACTTTTTTAATACACATTATAGTAATAATAATAAAGGACTATTTTAATTCATGCAATTATGGGTTGGATTTTGTGTTGAGCGATGAAGCAATGTTTTTGCTGTTGCTCTTGAAGAAAGCTGTCTGAGAATGTCTCAAGATGTCTGTGACCTGGATTTCCCTTTACCTGATGGTGGTTTAAAGGGGATCTCCAAATGTCTAGTAATTGTGGTGTCAGTAAGCAAGGTGAGCAGCCAATCACATTGAAGTATGCTCATTAACGGAAAACTTGTCCTTTAAAAGCACTGATTATTCTTCACTTTAACTTTGTATTTTCAAATAACAAAATAAAAGACGATGCTTGTATTAGGCTAAAACTAAAAAAAAAATCAATGTGACTTTCTTTTCCACATCATGGAGAAAATCGTCATTCTGCAAGTATAAAGTTGCTCTTCAAGGTTACTAAGGGAGTACAGCAGTAATTATGAATTTACAGACTGTTAAAATTCCCATTGCTCCTCATTCAACAAGTATGATCTGTCCAAGAGTTTTGGCAGGAAGACCAACAGAGTCAAAGTACAAGTTTCCTTTAATTAAATGTCTGTTTAATTTTGCACTCAGGGTTAGCATCGGGTTTAGGGAAAACTTTAACAATGTGTAATCTGTGGAAGCACAGCAACACAGAGTCATTGAATCATAGAATAGTTACAGGAGAGAAGGAAGCCATTCAGCTTATCATGTCTGTGCTGTCTCTCTGCAATATCAATACAACTCGTCTTACTCCCAAACTGTTCCCCGTAACTCAGTAAACCTTTTCTCTTCAGATAGTGATGCGATTCTCTTTTGAAGGTGACAATTGAACCTGCCTCCACCACATTCTTTGGGAAGTGCATTCCAGATCCTTAAGCCTTGCTGCTTCAAAATGCTTTATTTTTTTCTGATGTCACTGCTGTTTCTTTTGCCAACTGCTTTCAGATGTCTGGTTCTAGATCCTTCCATAGCTGTCTATCTATTCTGTCCATACTCCTCTTAATCTTTTTCCCTCTCAGGCAGACAACCCCAGATCCAAGTAACTTAAATTTCTCGTCCCCAGAACTACTGTTGTAAATAATTTCTGCATCCTCTTTAATGATTTGACACCTTTGATGAAGTGTGCTAAGCTGAACTGGATGCCTTACACCAGGTGAGGCCAAGTGTGCATTTTATGCAGGTTTAAACGTAATCTCCTCACTTTTGTACTTTGCAACCATAGTTATAAAACCCATAGTTATAAACATATACCTAAGTAATTGCATTCTAAAGCTCTTCTACTACACATTTGCCTCAAGGTCCCTTTGCTCCTGAACACTTCTTAAGTCTTATATCTTTTGTTTAGTATTGCTTCTACTCATTCTTCCTTCAGAAATGAATCACTGAACATTTCTCTGTATTAAATTTCTCTTATCACTCAAGCACCCATTCTAGCAGGCTGTATCTTCCATTGTGCATGTGAAGATTTTCCTCTTTGTGGTTCACAGGAGCTATGACCACAGCAGGAAGCGAACTGCGATGGAGCCCAGACAAAGGGAAGTCATGAGTCTTGGTGGAACCTGTCAGCTTTGGAATGGGACTGGGTTGCAACAAGGCTGTTGCAAAGGGGAAAATTGGTGCGTTGGGTTGGGGGTGGGGTGGGGGTGTGGGCAGCACAGAAATATCACGCTGAGGGAGAAGATGCCTGTGAGGGAACAGGGAGCCTGAAAAGGGTTGTTAAGAAGTTAGATGGTGTGTTGGCTTTCATTAGTAGAGGGATTGAGTTGAAACTCTATAAAGTTATGCTGCAGCTCTATAAAACACTGCTAGAACACACTTAGTATATATTGTTCAGTTCTGGTTGCCTCATTATAGGAAAGATGTGGAAGCTTTCGAGAAGATGTAGAGGAGATTTACCAGGATGCTGCTTGGACTGGAGGGCATGTCTTATGATGAAAGGTTGAGGGGGCTAGGGCTTTTCTCTTTTGAGGGAAGAAGGATGAGAGGTTTAGAAGATGATGAGAGGCATCGATAGAGTAGGTCGCTGGACACTTTTTTCCAGGGCAGAAATGGCTATCACGAGGGGCATAATTTTAAGATGACTGGAAGAAGGTTTAGGCGAGATGTCAGAGGTAGGTTCTTCAAACAGAGAGTGGTGGGTGCATGGGATGCACTGCCAGCGGTAAATAGTAGAATCAGAGATATTAGGGACATTTAAGTACCTGCTGGACAAACACATGGATGGCAGTAAAGTAAGGGTTGTGTAGGTTAGGTTGATCTTAAATTAAGATAAATGCTCAGCACAACATTGTGGGTTGAAGGGCTTGTACTGTGCTGCACTATTTTATGTTCTATGTTCTATCTTCAGTTCATGCACAGGCAAGCAGGCCTATCAATCCATGTCCCACTGCTCTGCGGTCAGGCCAGAAAGTAGTGCCAGGAATATCCCACAGGTGTGACTTAAGATCTTATGGCTATCTTTCCTCTCACTGTCCCACCCTCTAGGAACCATAAAATACTGCAGATCATTTCTATTTGAATCCCCAGTAATGAGGGAAACAGAAAGGTCTGTAGTGACTAGTCAGAGCCCTCATCCTTACATCTGAAGAGACTTTTTTAAAAATTGACCCAAACCTCTGTCATTTCCTCTTTTATCCCACTCAGTATTCTTGGTTGCATTTCTTCTGATCCTGGTGATTTATCAAATTTAGGGCACCAAGTTAAGGTGCCCAGCAAAAGCAGCCTGAGGAAAAGTATTTTGTATGCAGTGAGTGGTTAGGATTTGAAGTGCACTGTCTGAGAATGTGTTGGAGACTGATAAATCGTGAAGGAACTTCAGAAAAGAATTGCATCGGGATGGGCTTGGTGGAGTTGCATTTGCAGAGAGCCAGCACAGACAGGATGGGACAAGTGGCCTGCCTGCTCACTATGATTTGGGCAGAAGCTTCTAAACTGGTAATAGCCAATGGAAAATCTTTATTTAACACCTCAGCCATGCCTCCATGTGTATTTTATTTCCATAACTGACCCCACATCTATTTCCATAACTGACCCTCTCTACACGCCTATAGAAGAGGTTTTAATTATATTTTGTGTTATTTACCAGATGTTTCTCATACTATCTCCTAGCATCTAGTATTTATTCTCTCTTCAATTGCCCTCTGAACCTTCAACATTCAGCCTGGTTTTCAGTCGTGCTTTCCATGTGCCATATCATGTATATCTTTTCTCTGCTTCACCTTAGTCAATATTTCTTTCAACATCCAGGGGACTTACCTTTGTTTGTTTTGTGCCCTGTGTTGAAGACTGTAGCATCAGCAGTAAATGGTGGAAGTACCTGGAAATTGGAGGGGAACCTGGCAAACTTGATGCTGCTGTGGAAGGACCTTACTTGGTTATGTTGCACCGTCTGTATTTGCACGGAACAGTGTGAGAGAACTGGTACACCTCACTAGGTTAGCTCACGGGAATTCAAGCCTGCTATTCCTAGTGTCACCTCTGAAGTTAAAGATCTTGTATAAGAACAGACATTTCTCAATTAACTTGTCTCCTTAGTGCCTGGTTGACAGAAAGCATAGACCAGGTTTCTGTACTTAATAATAATGTTTTTTTATTACAATAAATAGATTCTAACCACAGATAAATTATTAGGAATGATCAACATGTAACTCTATTCATTAAAACGCTAACTCCTGATAAGAATCCCACAATGCACACGTACAGCCACAGTCAGAAAGGCAAAATTAACTACCGTTATAATTGAAGGGAAAAGCTGGAGAGGCTGTTCAATGGCCCCAATCTACAGAGTTCACTGAGATGGTCTTTCTCGCTTGCTTGGAATAGTTGCTCCTCAATCTCTGTCCTCTAGGTACTTCTTCTTGCTTGCAGAAGGAGTAAGGCAACTGGTTCACAACTGATAAAATCTTCAACTTAATGGTTAAAAGTGAAAACTTACAATAAGAGGTGAAGGAAAATAATCTGATTTTATTCAGGCTTTAGATTTTTTTTATAGTAGAAAAAACGATGCCACGTCTTCGTCCAGAGATCTGAACACTTCTGGCTATATCATTCACACTGGCAAGGTGTTCAGCTACCTGACAGCCAATCACATAGCTGTTGGCAAGCAGAAGCACTTTCTGGATCAGTGGTGCTGGAAGAGCACAGCATTTCAGGCAGCATCCAACGAGCAGCGAAATCGACGTTTCGGGCAAAAGCCCTTCCTTTTGCCCGAAACATTGATTTCGCTGCTCGTTGGATGCTGCCTGAACTGCTGTGCTCTTCCAGCACCACTGATCCAGAATCTGGTTTCCAGCATCTGCAAGTGGTCACAACTCCAGAGACCAATCAACTTCTGTTACCAGCCAAATTTTCCTTTGTACACATCCTCGGTGATAGCCCTCTTCTCATTTCACTCCAAAATCAAAAATATAGAAGGGTGTATAACTAGATAGAGGATTTGTGGAAGGGTATAAAGATAAAGGGATCCCTCTGGAAAGCAGCAAGCCATTTAATCAGTTTAGCTGTCACGACCTTCATTTTTGCATGATTTGGAGATGCCGGTGTTGGACTGGGATGTACAAAGTTAGAAATCACACAACACCAGGTTATAGTCCAACAGGCTTATTTGGAATCACTAGCTTTTGAAGTGACGCTCCTCCATCAGGTGGTTGCACAGCAATGCTCTGAAAACTAGTGTTTCCAAATAAACCTGTTGGATGATAATTTGGTATTGCACGATTTCTAACTTCATTTTTGCATTGCATCACCAACCAACTTCAAGACTGAGGAGCTGAAACAGTCTAGTTCACATCATCATAATCTCCACGTTATTGAAAGAGCTGGAGATTAGATGTCAGATATCAACAAGAATTGGATTGACTAACTTCAACAATGAGTGAATGATTTACCAAGTGGCACAAGAGAAGAGGGATTTATCTCTGACATTAATCTAAGCATATGAGAACTTCTGCTCCTAATAATTCCCTTACAAATGCCCCTATGAGGAACCAGCACTGTTCTCACTGATGACATGGAGGAAGACTATTACTCTTTATGCTCAGGCCTTGGGATGACCTTGGTGGCCATTGTCTAGCTGCCTGAGACATACAGAACCCTGGCTGCTGATGGGGATCTGCAGCAATGCAGGCTTCTCTGTGGGCATGGCTGTGTGGAACACAGGATTCACTGGTAGAGGGGCTGAGGAGTGGCTATTCATACCCTGTCCATGCCTTAGAAGTTGTACATCTGTTGCAAAACACACAGTTAAGAAGGAGCAGGGCCGAGTGAAGACACCAGGGGCTTTTCTATATCTTTCTTTGCACCTACTGCATTGAGTCGAAAGGTGTAGCACTCGAAAAACACAGTAGGTCAGGCAACGTCCGAGGAGCTGAAGAATTAACGTTTTGGGCGTCATCCCTTCATCAGCATTGAGCTCATGGACAAGGCAATGATATCCTCTTGCTTCTCTGGCACTCATTGAGACAAAGATTGCCAGTCAGTCAGTCGAAAAAGCCATGTTTTAGAGTGGCTGATGTTCCTTAGACATCATAGCTCTTACGACCTGGATGGACTCTCCCATTACCTGCAAATGGCAGCTCCGCCAGACTTTCTTCACGTGTCATTCTAGACACCCAAATGTGCTGTGTTACTAATCTTGAACTCAGCACGAGCCTAGATTAGAGTGGTGCTGGAAAAGCACAGCAGGTCAGGCAGCATCCATGGAACAGGAAAATTGACGTTTCAGGCAAAAGGACTTCATCAGGAATGAGGCTGGGAGCCCCTGGATTGAAGAGATAAATGGGAGGGGTGTGCGGCTGGGGAGAAGGTAGCTGAGAGTGGAGGGAGATGGGGGGGTAAAGGTGATAGGTCGGAGAGGAGGATCGTGGGGATAGTGAGAAGGAAGATTGACAGATGGAACAGATCATGAGGGTGGTGCTGAGCTGGAAGGTTGGAACTAGGGTAAGGTGGGGGGAGGGGGGGGGTGGAGGGGAAATGAGGTTGGATAAAGTCTAAAAGGAGTACCCTGGCTGCAAAATGTTACAGGAGCACCCAGGCCCTCATTGGGCCAGTGTTGTGCATTTTTAAATGAGGAGATAGCATCATTTTTGAGTGCTGCCTTCCTTGACTAGAAAGAGCATATTCAGATCAGGAACTGCCTCCTGACAATCAGCAAAATGGGCCTTAATATATCATTAGCTTGCAATGCTTAAAAACGTTTAGCTGCAAAGCTCTTGATAAAGCTTTATTCAAATATAATATCCAAAAACACCTATTAATCTTATGATTTAGCTTTATTATGCTCAACACATTGTAAACTGTCAAGAATAGTTTTTAAAAAGTATAAATTAATCAATGGTATTAAAGTATTACATTGTTGATAGACTGATTAGCTCAGAGTGATTACACCAAATGTGACAGATTTTCTAAACATTTTAAAATCATTATTTCTTATAAATATATAACATATGTTTAACAGTACCAAACTCTTTAAAAATATTTCCACCTGAAGTTTTGCATTATTCATGAATTTGTGTGTTCTTTAATTATTTTAATCAAATAAATTAAAGATCTGGAAAAATGCTCCAAGGCTTCTTGAGGGATTGAATGAGTCACAGCCATAACAGCTTTGAATATGCTCAGCTAGAATGTACATATGTTAAGATATGCTCCATGTGGTGTTTAACCATATCCTGAGGGGGGCTACCTGAATTCAAAATGAGTCTCCAACTTTTGATATTAAATATGGATGCTATGAATAAAGCTGTTTTGGCACCAAGCTATCGGGAGCTTTCCCCATGGATTGTCAGCATGATTTCCATTCAGAAGTGATTATCCTTTGCAGCCAAATCTCTTACCAAAGAACGAATGCCCGTTCTTTTACAGGTCACTTTTAATTTCCGCCTGCCTGTGGTACTGGCAAGAACAGAGCTTAAAATGGAGGCTGTGTCAATTGGCAAAGTGCCACACCTTAACTGGCATCACTTCTAGCTTCTGAGTGACATCAGGTGTGTGATGCTCTTGTTGCTTACAGCTGAGAGCATCATGAATATTCAAATGTTTCTCCTGGCACTTTTACCATGACCAGATGTATTTTAAATTCTTTTGTGGGGGATGTGAGTGTTACTGGCAAATATCTATCCGTAAAGGACACTGGTGAAAAATCAGTGATCGATGCAATAAACACTGGACCAGGAAGCATCTACAAGGCATGAGTCAGGAATGTGATGAAATATTCCCGCTTGACTGGGTGAGTACAGCTCCAACAGCACACAAGAAGCTTAACACCATCCAGGAGATAGCAGTTGGCTTGGATTGACACCCCATCCATAACCTTCAACATTCACTCTGTCTGACATTCAGTGGCAGCAGTGTCAACTGTCTACAAACTCAGTGCAACAACTCACCCAAGCTGTTTTGACAGCACCTCAAACCCATGACCCTTTACCATTTAGAAGGACAAGTGTAGCATATACATGGTAACACTACCACTTTACAGTTTCCCTCCAAGCTACTCCACCCCCATCCCCTCCCCCTCCCCCATCCTAACTTGGAATACTATCACAGCTCCTTCCCTATCACTGGGTCAGAATTCCATAACTTTTTTCCTTAATAGCACTGTTGTTGTACCTATTTCCCAAGTAAGGCACATCACCACCACCATCACCAGGGTCGTTAGGGATGGGTAATAGATGTTGCTGTAGCCGTAACATGCACATCCCATGAATAAATGATATTTAAAAAGTGCTGGCGAGTTGGGGTGTGCGTACCACTCATATGTTTTTTCAACTTTCTTCTATTGCCTTTTGCTTAAGTTGGAGCTTTAGTCTCTCTTCAACAGTCGGAAAGAATTTAGGACTGTTGCTTCGATGATCTCCAAGTTCAGGAAGGTCAACTAGTGCTCTGAGATGTCTGCATTCATAACATTTCACTAAAGCGGTAGCCTTCATGTATCTTCATTTCCAATTTGATAAACAAGCAAACAACTTGGCCCGAATGTGGTTATGGAACAAGAGTGTGACAGTAAACTGTACTAAGAATATTATTATAGCTCTGTCTCGGTCAGTCACTTTGCCACCTATTCTGAATAACAAAGGTGGTCTTCACTAAATTAATTGCAGCAAGATTTTATCCAGGGCTCTGTTAAATAGGAATTATACATTACATTGCACTGAGCTAGTTCAGAAAAGGTTCACAATATTATTCCAGAGATGAAAGGCGTGTTTTGTGAGTAGAGGTTGAACAGTTTAGGCTAGAGTTTAGAAGAATGACTGGAGATCTGATTGAGGGATATAAGAAGCTAAAGCAGATTGACAAAAAAATTAGACATGAAGCTGATATTTTCTCTCATGGGGCAACCTGTGATAGAGTGAGGGTTGGAATGGGGAGGTCATGGGTTTAGGCTAAGGGGTGGCGTATTTAAAACCGTGATATAGAGTAATTATTACTCTTAAATGGTAAGAGATCTGTGGAATTCACGACTGACACTGAATAAATTTAAGGAGAAGTTAGACATGTTTTTAATTAGCAATGGGTTCAAGGGTTATGGGGAGCAGGCAGGAAAGTGGAGTGAAGGCTGGGATGAGATCAGCCATGATTGTATTAAGCATGGAGCAGGCTCAAGGGACTGAATTTCTTACTCCTCCAAGCTCTTGAGTTCGAAAGAAGACAATAATTGTCATTTTTTCATAAAATAAATATCTAACTTAGGTTCGTAAAATTATTTCAAATAGTCTCTGATTCACAGTTATTAAGTGCACTAGCCTTTTTTGCAGATTCTCAGAAGATAGTGCTGAAGTGAGTCACTGAGCGAGTGTAGAGTGTTACATGGCCTTTCATTAAAGCTCAGAGGAATTTGGGAGGATAGAGCTCAGATATTAATATCTTTAACACTGTCACGTGACTGAATTTGGAGCAAATGAAACATTTGAGATTTTGTCGTTTTCCCAATACTGAGACACAGATGTGTGACCATCATAGTTCGATGAGTCGCCAGTTGACTCTATTCCAGATGATTCTACAAATTTAATCTTGAATATTTTGAATAGCACGTGAATCGTGGTGCTTCAAGAATGTAGTTCACCACTGCCTCCGCGAGGGTAAGTGATGCCCAGATCCTGCACGTGAATTAAAGCAAATCCTTTTTGATATCTTTGAGCTGTCTGTTAACGCCTCACTATAACATTCTGCACAAGTGAAACAGAACTAGGCCCAGCATCATGTTATCTGAAAAAGAGAGACCGTGAATAGATTTAATGTTGTGAGATTTATTACCTAACACAGGTGGAAATAACATATGTCAGCAGCTGCCATCTACTGGTTGGAGAGCTGGCATGAACCCAGTGCTACTTCCCTCTGGAAGGCCTGAAGAGTTGGGTATTCCACACAATTAAGGCTGAAAATCCCACCCACAGGAGGTACATGTCAGACATTAGCTGGGAGCTCTCCAATGCCAGCCGCACCATTAGGAGTACCAGTGCTACACATGGGACAGCCTTTTGACTATTGCTGGATCTCCAGGTAGAGATGAGTCTAGGTGGAATGGGGACAAAACTAAGAGGGGGGAGTAGGGAGAATGGTCAGAAGCAGGAGCAGGAGCGGTGAGGTGTCTTTCTTTGGGACCCTTCATCCGGGTGTTGAACACAGCAAATTTTAAAAAGAGGGATCCCAATGCTAAACCGCAGGCAGACACCAGTCTGTGCATAGTGAGCTTCCCACCTGGTGCTGGTTGAATCCCAATGATAGTGAGATGAGGACTATAACTAGCCCTTAAACTGATATAATAGAAACATTGAATTTTACAATACAGAAGAAGGCCATTCCACCCGTCGTGTCTGCACTGACTCCTGAAAGAGTTACCCAGCTAGTCCCAATTGGTAACCAGGCAGAAAGATGGCTCTCTACGCTTCATGTTGTATTAGTGGATTGATTCCAGACTGGACAGGCAGTCTGCCTTTAAGATGGTTAGCTGGCATTCTAACATGTGACGTTTCAGCTTAAAGATCTTTGTCTCACCTTCACAGCATTGAAGAAGTTTTCCTCCTCTCTCTACAAGAATCTCAGGGAGTCCCTCTCCCACTGCAGTACTCTATGCTACTTTCTCCCCACCCCCACCCTCCTCTCACTTATCTCTCCACCCTTCAGGCTCTCTGCCTGTATTCCTGATGAAGGGCTTTTGCCCGAAACATCGATTTTACTGCTCCTCGGATGCTGCCTTAACTGCTGTGCTCTTCCAGCACCACTAATCCAAAATCTGGTTTCCAGCGTCTGCAGTCATTGTTTTTACCTATTTACAGGAGGGCTCTGACCATATCACACTGGCTGTAGTGTATGAATAAGAAACCAGGTCACATCCCATCCAGTGTTACGGGCAGCCTGGTGAGATTCCCATCTACTACTCTCTCCAAACCAATCAAACAATTCCTCCCTGTCTTCAAACTTGCCTTGGGATGGGATAGGGGTCATGAACTTCTGTCCTGCCTGTTGGAGATTGGGTGGAGAGTGGGCTGGGAGACAGGGCGAGAATAGGGTGGAGGTTGGTAAGTAATAGCTAGCAAGCTCTAGCTGAGGAGGCCGTCAGCTTTAGAACCTGTCCCAGTTAAAACCAAGGTGGGAATATTCAAAAACAGCCTTCCTGCCCAGAGTTCATTTCAGTGTTCCATCACTGGTGTCAGGAGCCCTTAGCACGTAGACACACTATCAGGTACACCCAGCGTGTACACCTGCATTCCAATTTGGAGAGCTGTCCCTCCTCCTTAGGCACCCTTTGTCGAACAGAACGGCCCACCAACAGCATGGAGGGAACCATGGGAAAACACCTGCCTGCCTTTTACATGTTTAGCCCCCCAGCCTTTCTGGGTCCTCACTTACCAGTCCCAGCCATTCTGTATCATAAAGCTGTGTCTCAGCTCCAACAATGATTCCCATTCTCCAGTCTCTTGCAGTACCGGGAGAAGCCACAGCTCCTGGAGGCACTGTCGATATTGGAGAGTTGCCAACCTTTGACTGGTAGTTTTCAGTAAAGTGACAGTTGCTCTGCAGCAGAAATTCCTGTGGGATATTCCCTGTGAAGGAGCCGGGACCCCTGCTGGCACCCAGCAGTCTGTCTAATTGAGATTTAATCGCTTCTGGACTTCCAAAACTACTTACAATAAGTGTCCAGCAGATAAATAAACTCTGTCCATTGTGTTTGTTAACTTGGCCACAGTCAATGGGTCAACCTACAAAAACCTGCAAAGTTTAAATAATTAGAAGAGGATGAAAGTTTAATTTGTTTTCGTTCCCTGAGGTAAAGAGAAAAAATGTAATTTAAGATGTCAACTAATATGATCTCATCAATACAGAGTGTACAAAATCAATAGAGGCCTGGCATTTTACTGAGGAAATTATCCAGTAGAGATCAATTATTAATATTGCTTTGAACTATTCTTTTTGATTTAATAAAGACTTATAAATGTGGCAGAAATTAAAGAGGCCTCGCTTTCGGACTCGGAATCAGCACTATCTGTGAATGGCTCACTGGTGCTTCAAGAAACTGGAAACCATCTTCGAAACGAGTGGCTGAACTGGCTTCTGATGTAGGTTTCAGTGTACAAATGGTAATTTTGACAATATCCAATTTTCTTCCCAGTTCCTTACTGCGTGTTCCTCTGGCCTATTTGAGGGCCAGGAATAACTGAGGGGGTGTTTTATGGAGGCAATGAGGATCTCCGCCATTGGCATGAGGGTCAACAAGAGACCTACATTGCCTCTGTTGGAAAAGACCTGCTGGATTATGAGCCAATTGGGCAAGTAACAGGCCATCCGTGGGCCTTGCCTGGGCTCAGGACCTCAGGGGTCAGGCGTGCTGCCTGTCAAGCGCTGATGGGAAATCAGAGGCTGACAGTTCTGTTCCTTGGTAGCCCCACCAGGGAGGCAGTGGCTGCTGTGAAAGCCCACTCAGCAGAGGCCCAGGCTCGCAAAGCAACCCAGGCGAGAAGTGAGACCACAAGCAAACCTTGCATACTTGCTTGTAATGCAGTGACAGGCCGACCTGCTTTAACACCAGTGGCAGCAATATAAAACCAACAGCGGAGATAATAGTTGGTGGAGGAGCTGCACATCCCCACATGGATGGCAAATGGCTTGGATCCCCAACCACCACTTCCTCACTGATTAATACCAGTGCCACAGGAAAATGCCAGCAGGGATGCCAGAGGTCTGTACTAAATTAGAGCAAAAAATGGAGGAGTTGGTATAAGTTCTGTCTGCTGTTCTATCACCTGGCACAGATATAACAGCTGCTCTTGAGACCCAGATGCAGCAGAATAGTCAATGGCAGTCAGATAAATGCTCTGCCTCCATCACCCTGGCCAAGGGTGCCCAGCAAGGCAAAAGGGGGAGGGGGGACGTGGATGAGGCACCTCCACTTCATTTTAGGTGCACCTTCCTCTCAAGGATAAAATCAGCACTGATCCAGGAGGAATGCTGACCAGGGCACTCCAAAATGACCTGGCTTCTTTCAGGTCCCCCTCACCCCAATGCCAGTGAGTGTGCTAGAACTCAGGCTGAGGAGAGGTTCAGGAGACTCTCAGCAGGTCAGGGACCTCTAGGCGTAGACTACTCTCACCAAAGTCATTAACAGTCACTAGGCAGAGGCGGTCAACAAGCTGCCTCCACCTTCACTGAGCATGTCGGGCTAGACATCGTAGTAAGTGAAGAAAGAAGACTTGGTTGGTATGGCTGTTTGTTATATGTATTTGTAAGTAGATATTTAATTGCACTGTTGTAAATTTTGCTGTGGTCCCATTACGTGATTAACTGCTGACATGGTTGTTTGAAGTGAAAGGGGTGAAGCATCTTCTTACATCAGAAAGCAATGTGGTGTTCTAGTGGTAAACATTTCATTGTATCATATCATCAGTAAAGCACATGCATAAGGTGTTGCAATGGCTCAGCCAAGGGTTCTGAGGTTAAATTCTGGGATCATGACCTTGTTTGACATTGCAACAGTGAGGAGACTAGGTCTGGAATTACCACATTCTGAAGGCCACAGACACAATTTGTGAAAGTAATAGAGAACTGTGTCTGGGCTGTGCAGGCTGTAAGAAGGACAGACCTTTTCCATGATCTGTGTCTCCGTGATCATGCGGAATTTCTTCAGCTTAAGAGGAAAGCAGTGCACTGCTGGGATATTAAGGACTTTGTTATCTCAGAGAAGGATGAGAGAGAAGTTTTTGGATTTATCCCACCTGTAGTTGAGGAAGCACACTCACAGTGTGATTTCTCAGCAATTGCAACTGTACCACCAAGGAACTTAGTGCATTTTCCTGGACTCGAGTGACACTGAGAGAATAAGATGACAAGTCGCAGCAAGGATATAGGAGAATGGGGAACCAGGGTCTAAGGTCTTTGTGTCCTCATCTGCCAGCTGTTTATTTGAAACAAGGCTGTGGGCACAGGAATATACACTGTGATGCAAACATAGTTTCTATGCAGTTTAAGGTGTTTAAATCCCTGTCAACTCATGGAAACGCTTGTTGAGTATATCATAGCGGTTTCATTTCAACCACTGATGAACACACAATTATTGTGATAATCTTGTTGAGTTCATGGAGACATTTGTCTGTTTTCTTTTCCACATGACTAAAAGGCATTCAGAAAACTGTGATGATTTTAATCCTCCTCATTCTATACACATGAAAACTAGTAATTTACTAAATAACTAAGCTGTCAAAATACAGACACCTCTTCATTTGGATATCAGTATAATCATTTGCAATGAGACATTTTTAAAAGCTCCTTTTAATTTTCAGTTGGTAATTTTACTTGCAATTGCTTTCCTAATGTAGATTATTTAATTTCAAATGTTCTATTTGTAAGCTAGACTGCAGTGATCCACAGATTAAGGCTATAACTTATTAATATGTCGAATATATGATATATTCATTGGAAAATTGGCGAATCAGGAGTTTTAAAGAAGTTAATTAGGAGTTAAGTTTTATTTAAAGTCTAATTATTTTCTTTAATTTAATGTAGCAATAAATTAGAGATTTCTCTTTAGAAGTTAAGTTTCATTCTGCCAATAAAAAACAAGTGGGTATGAGTTATCTGGACCTCAAAGCCAGAAGGTCCAGGTCCAAATCCATCTCGCCCCAGAGATGCACCCGAATATGTCTAAACATATTGATTAAAATAACTACATACTCTCTGCCAGGGTTTTTATGCTACAGAGGTAGTGTCTGTAACTTAGGCCCAGAAGATCTGAATTCAAGTCCCACCTGCTCTGTCATAACATATATGAACTGGTTGATGAAAAATACCTATAGTGTCCCCAACAGCTAGTTAATGAGGTGACTGGCTTCAAATTGGTTGTTTCTTTAGGGAGCTGGAGAGCAACTTCTCTCTGTGCTGTTTTGGTCTGACCTGGGTCTTCTTTGTGCGTACAGAGTGTAAAGTGGCAGCTTGGCGAGTGAGGATGTTCACCAAAGTGTGATTAGTTTTTGTATCAGGAATCCACCAGTCCTGGAAAAGTCTGAGATAGTTGGTAAACTGCCAATGTAACACCCTTAATAGAGTCATAGAGATGTAGAGCATGGAAACAGACCCTTCGGTCCAACCTGTCCATGCCGACCAGATATCCCAACCCAATCTAGTCCCACCTGCCAGCACCTGGCTCATATCCCTCCAAACCCTTCCTATTCATATACCCATCCAAATGCCTCTTAAATGTTGCAATTGTACCAGCTTGCACCACATCCTCTGGCAACTCATTCCATACATGCACCACTCTCTGAGTGAAAAAGTTGCCCCTTAGGTCTCTTTTATATCTTTCCCCTCTCACCCTAAAACTATGTCCTCTAGTTCTGGACTCCCCGACCCCAGGGAGAAGACTTTGTCTATTTATCCTATCCATGCCCCTCATAATTTTGTAACCTCTATAAGGTCACCCCTCAGCCTCCGATGCACCAGGGAAAACAGCCCCAGCCTGTTCAGCCTCTCCCTGTAGCTCAAATCCTCCAATCCTGGCAACATCCTTGTAAATCTTTTCTGAACCCCTTCAAGTTTCACAACACCTTTCTGATAGGAAGGAGACCAGAATTGCACACAATATTCCAACAGTGGCCTAACCAATGTCCTGTACAACCACAGCATGTCCTCCCAACTCCTCTACTCAATACTCTGACCAATAAAGGAAAGCATACCAAACGCTTTCTTCACTATTTTATCCACCTGCGGCTCCACTTTCAAGGAGCTATGAACCTGCACTCCAAGGTCTCTTTGTTCAGCAACACTCCCTAGGACCTTACCACTAAGTATATAAGTCCTACTAAGATTTGCTTTCCCAAATGCAGCACCTCGCATTCATCTGAATTAAATTCCATCTGCCACTTCTCAACCCATTGACCCACCTGGTCCAGATCCTGTTGTAATCTGAGGTAACCTTCTTCGCTGTCCACTACACCTCCAATTTTGATGTCATCTGCAAACTTACTAACTGTACCACTTATGCTCGCATCCAAATCATTTATGTAAATGACAAAAAGTAGAGGACCTAGCACTGATCCTTGTGGTACTCCACTGGTCACAGGCCTCCAGTCTGAAAAACAACCCTCCACCACCACCCTCTGTCTTCTATCTTTGAACCAGTTCTGTATCCAAATGGCTAGTTCTCCCTGTATTCCATGAGATCTAACCTTGCTAATCAGTCTCCCATGGGGAGCTTTGTTGAACGCCTTACTAAAGTACATATAGATCACATCTACTGCTCTGCCCTCAATCTTCTTTGTTACTTCTTCAAAAACTCAATCAATTTTGTGAGACATGATTTCCAACGCACAAAGCCATGTTGACTATCCCGAATCAGTTCTTGCCTTTCCAAATACATGTACATCCTGTCTCTCAGGATTCCCTCCAATAACTTGCACACCACATAGGTCAGGCTCACTGGTCTATAGTTCCCTGGCTTGTCTTTACAGCCCTTCTTAAACAGTGGCATCACGTTTGCCAACCTTCAATCTTCTGGCACCTCACCTGTGACTATTGATGATACAAATAATCTCAGGAAGAGGCCCAGTAATCACTTTTCTAGCTTCCCACAGAGTTCTCAGGTACACCTGGTCAGGTCTTGGGGATTTATCCACTTTTAACCATTTCACGACATCCAGCACTTCCTCCTCTGTAATCTGGACATTTTGCAAGATGTCACCATCCATTTCCCTACAGTCTATATCTTCCATATCCTTTTCCACAGTAAATACTGATGCAAAATATTCATTTAGTATCTCCCCCATTTTCTGTTGCTCCACACAAAGGCTGCCTTGCTGATCTTTGAGGGGCCTTCCCTTTCACCCTGACAGGAATATACTTTCTTTGGATTCACGTTATCTCTTTCTGAAGGCTTCCCATTTTCCAGCCGTACCTTTACCTGCGAACATCTGCCTCCAGTCAGCTTTTGAAAGTTCTTGCCTAATAGCGTCAAAATTGGCCTTTCTCCAATTTAGAACTTCAACTTTTAGATCTGGTCTATCTTTTTCCATCAGTATTTTAAATCTAATAGAATTATGGTTGCTGGCCCCAAAGTGCTCCCCCACTGACACCTCAGTCACCTGCCCTCCCTTATTTCCTAAGAGTTGGTTAATTTTTGCACCTTCTCTAGTAGATACATCCACATACTGAATCAGAACATTGTCTTGTACACACTTCAGAAATTCCTCTCCATCTAAACCTTTAACACTATGGAAGTCCCAGTCGATGTTTGGAAAGTTAAAATCCCCTACCATAACTACCCTATTATTCTTATAGATAACTGAGCTCTCCTTACAAGTTTGTTTCTCAGTATCCCTCTGACTATTGTGGAGTCTATAATACAATCCCAATAAGGTGATCATCCTTTTCTTATCATCCCTTTCCACCCCAGATAACTTCCCTGGATGTATTTCTGGGAATATCCTCCCCCAGCACAGCTGTAATGCTATCCCTTATCAAAAATGCCACTCCCCCTCCTCTTTTGCCTCCCTTTCTATCCTTCATGTAGCATTTGTATCCTGGAACATTAAGCTGCCAGTCCTACCCATCCTTGAGCCATGTTTCCATAATTGCTATGATATCCCAGTCCCATGTTCTTAACCATGCCCTGAGTTCATCTGCCTTCCTTCTTAGGCCCCTTGCATTGAAATAAATGCAGTTTAATTTATTAGTCCTACCTTGTCCCTGCCTGCCCTGACTGTTTGACTCACTTCTGTTCTCAGCTGTACCCGTCTCAGATCAATCTCTTTCCTCACTATCTCCCTGGGTATCAACCCCACCCCCACACCTTACCAGTTTAAATCCTCCCAAGTAGCTGTAGCAAATTTCCCTGCCAGTATATTAGTCCCCTTCCAATTTAGGTGCAATCTGTCCTCCTTATACAGGTCACTTCTACCCCAAAAGAGATTCCAATGATCCAAAAATATGAATCCTTCTCTCATACACCAGCTCCTCAGCCATGCATTCATCTGCTCTATCCTCCTATTCCTGATTCCTGCCCTCCCTAGCTCGTAACACTGGGAGTAGTCCAGATATTACTATCCTTGACGACCTCCTTTTTAAATTTCTGCCTAGCTCTCTGTAATCTCCCTTCAGAGTCTCAACCTTTTCCCTTCCAATGTCGTTGGTTCCAATGTGAACAATGACCTCCTGCTGGCCTCTCTCCCCCGTGAGAACATTCTGCACCCTCTCTGAGACATCCTTGATCCTGGCACCAGGGAAACAACACACCATTCTGCTTTTTCTTTGCTGGCCACAGAAATGTCTGTCTGTACCTCTGACTACAGAATCCCCTAACACAATTGATCTCTTGGAAGCCCTCATTGCATTAGAGCCAGTCTCAACACCAGAAACTTGGCTGTTTGTGCTACGTTCCCCTGAAAATCCATCACCCCCTAATTTACCAAAACAGCATATCTGTTTGAAATGGGTATATCCACAAAAGACTCCTGCTGTTGCAAATTCCTCATTGCTTCTATCTGTCTCTCCAACCGATCCACTTGATCTGATAAGATTCGCATCCAACAGCATTTATGGCAGATATAATCTGCAGTAACCCTTAAACTCTCTTTAAACTCCCACATCTGACAAGACGTACATATCACTGCAAAGGCCATTTTTGCTCCTTCACAATCTACAGACTCAGAAAATAACACCGTCTTATTCCTCTCCAAGCACTGCCCCAGGATAAATTAATAGCTATGGCTTATATTTTAAGTTTAATCAAGAGATTAACTCCAAAAACATATAATCAAGAAAGAATCCACTATACTCACTACTGCAGCCTTTCACTTGGACAGACTTAAAACAACTAGTAACTTATCTGATTCTGTGCTGTGAACTTCGCCCAACAGTTCCTCCAAGATTAGTTGTGAATTTCACTGTTTGTTAATTTTCCCAGATGCACTCCGATGTCCAGCGATACACGAAATCAAACAGCAAAGGCAGTAACTGTGCAGGTTCTCTCTCTCTCCTGCACTGTCCTCACCATGTGTTTCCTTTGTCTGTTCTTCTCCCTTTTAAACTGCTGTTGTTTTGATTTTTTTTCCCCAAAGTTCCAAAAAAATGCAACGGCATATAAAACAGTAATTGCTGCTGCTGGAATTGGAGGAAATCACCTCCAACACCTAAAATACTTCAAAAAAAGGAGCAGCTCTTACAGCCAGAAATTTTTCCCGTCCTCCATCTTGGATGATTGAGGACCTTTTCGAAAAGGAAGACATATAAAAACATGGAGCAATAGGCCAGTTAATTTTCATATCTATCATTGGGAAAGCATTAGATTCTATTCGAAAGGATGTAATAGCAAAACATTTAGAAATGTATAATCTGATCACGCAGTCAGCATGTCTCCATGAAGGGGAAAATGTATTTAACAAATCAGAGTTTTTTGAGGAGGTAACAATCAGGATAGACAAAAGGCAACCAGAAGATGCAAAATTTGAATTTCCGAAAGGCATTCAAAAAGGTCCATACACAAGTCTTCTGAATAAGATAAGAGCCCAGTGTGTTGGGTATAGAATATTAGTATAAATCGAGGATTCACCAACTAATAGAAGATAGAGAGTTAGAACAAAGGGGCATTTTCAGACTGACAACCTGTAAATATTGCAGCGCTATGTGGTTCAGTGCTGGGGACACAATTCTTACAATATTTATTAATGACTTGGATTAGGGAAATTAATATATTATCCTTAATTCTGGAGATGACATAAAAAATTGTGGCAAGGTATATAGCAAGGATGACACAGAGTTTACTCAGGAATATAAACATTTAGGTAGTGGCAAGTCCTGGCAGATAGTATATAATGTGATAAAGTGTGATGTTACGTACTTTGGCAGGAAGAACAGAAGAGTGGAATATTACTTCAATGGAGAAAGGCTGCAGGAAGCTGCAGCACAGCGGGAATTGGATGTCGTCATGCAGAAATCACAAAAAGCTAGCACACAGATTCAGCAGATAATAGGAAGGGAAAGTGAATTGTTGGCCTTTATTGTAAAGGGAATGGAGAGAAAAATAAGGAAGTCTAGCTGGAATTGTACAAGACATCAGTAAGACCACACCTTAAATACTGTGAACAGTATTGTTCCTTTTATTTAAGGAAGGGCATTTCAGAGAAGGCACTAGGTTGATCCTTGGCAAGTATGGGGTTTCTTATGAGGAAATATTTATTTAATTGGGCTGCAGTCATTGGAATTTAGAAGGATGAGAACTGACCTTATTGAAAAGATAAAGGAACATGACAGGATAGATGTGGAAAAATTATTTTCCTCTGTGCCACAGTCTAGGACCAGAGGGCATATTCTCAGATAAGGAGTCGCCCATTTAAGTCAATTTAAGACAGTCATTTTTTTCTCTCCGAGGGTATCAGTAGAATTATTTCCTGCAGAGGGCTTTGAGGTTGGGTCCCAAGTATATTCAAGGCTAAGATAGACAGATAGTTTATCAGTAAGGGAATTAAGAGTTATGGAGAAAAGGTAGTGAAGTGAAGTAGAAGATAGTCAAGTCAGCCATGATCTCATTGAATGGTGCAGCAGACTCAATGGGCTGAATGGCCTACTTCTTCTCCTGTATCTTATGACCTCAACCTCCTTTTTCCTCTGACTTAAGCACAGAAGAATAATTTGATCAGTTGCCAGTTGGTAGGTTGTTCCATTGTTTTGTTGTAATACATAGCTTTAAAAGTTATAGTTTAGCACATCAGCTCACACAAGTGGATTGTACATCCTGCAGCATGTGGGAAGTCATGGATGCATGATCTATATGAACATACCAACAGGATTAAAAATCACACAACGCCAGGTTATAGTCCAACAGGTTTAATTGGAAGCACATCTCCAAATCATGAATACCAACAGGAAGTGTCAAGAGCTGCAGAAGCAGCTTGAATGGTGGGTGGTGTCACTGTAGGATGTCTACGAGGCAGAGAACTACATGGATTTCACATTGATGGATCTGGTTGCTCCTCAGGCTCCAGTGGGAAAGGGCATATGCCAGCCTGCCTAAGACAACCACGCAGGTCAATAAGGAGTCTCCTGATATAACCTGCTGGCTACTCATGTCTTCTATGTTGGATGCATATTAGGGTAATGCCTTCTCAGTAGATTGCAACAGGAGTCAATTCTGTGGCACCACGAGTGACTTGGCTTTCCAGGACAGCTGGAAGACCAATAGTGTTTGGGGCTTCCACATTTAGAGGATTGATCACAAGAAATGTAACTGTAGATTGGTATTTTGCTTCTCCAGCACCAAGGTTAAGGACATGATGGAGCAGCTGCAGGACATTCTGCTGGGGGAGGGAGAACTGCCGGAAAGCATGGTCCACATTGGTGTCAATGACATGGACAGAACTGTCCTATAAAGAGGGTTCAGGCAAACTGGGCCTGAATTCTCTAGAGTTTCAATGAATGAGAGTTGATCTCATTGACACCTACAGACTCCTTAAGGGGATAGCTAGTGTGGCTGCTGGCAAAATATTTCTCCTGATTTGGCAGTCGAGAACCAAGGAACAATTTCGAATCAAAGAGGAATGCACTTAGGACTGAGATGAAGGGACTTTTGTTTATTCAGAGTGGTGCGAATCTTTGGATTCTTGAATTTAGAATGCTTTCAAAAATCCATCATTGAATATGTTTAAAGTAGAGATTAACATATTTCTAAATGCTAATGACTAAGGGGGTATGGAGATAATGTGAGGAAAAAGACATGAAAGTGGATCAGCCATTATAGTATTAAATAGTGGAGCAGGCTCGATGGACTGAATAGCCTACTCCTCCTCCTGTGTTTTTAATATTATCTAACTTGTTCACTAACTAGACATTTCTAATTCCGTCAATGCCCTGAGATTGGCATCACTTTACTTCTCAGGAAGTAATTTGAATTTTCAGCAAAAGCACCGATTTAATAAGCTTAAAGTTTTTCTTAGATTGGTGTTGTCTCTTTGTGTTGTAACAGTTGAACCTGCTCCCTATGTACCTCTTCTCATTTTCTTATCTGACATGGGACGATGCTATAAAATAGTCTTTATCATGGCAACTCAGCTTGACATTTTAAAAAAGGCCATAGCAAATAACATTTTTTAGGAGCTAAGATTTTAGTTTCAAAGTGTTTTTACATTTCTTTGTTCACGTCAAATCAGCTTGGCTGTCTTTACTTTGCAAAGCTGCCAAATTAATTCATACATTCATAAATTTGAAAAATTTAATTGAAAAATGTGATCTGCTGGATATTATTTTAATAATTAATAAACTAAACCATGACTTTTTTAAAAGGACAAAGTATAATTTTATTTGATTTAGTTGTTAAGGGATTAAATCAGTGTAGCTAATTGTACCAACGTCAGCATTTTTATAATTAATTTTTAAATTATTAGAAAACACTAGACACACAGGTAAATGAGTTATAAAGGACAAAATGGTACTGTTGAAGTGAGACTTAACATTAATGTGCTACTTCAGATGGTTATATAAGTTCCAGAGAGATGCCTGGTAGCACTTTTGTGCAATGGGTAATAAATACCTGTTGTGAAAGCTAGGTAAGGAGGGATGGAATGGTTTTCCTCTTTCCCACTCCCCAAAAAAGAATGCTGGATTGCCAGTTTATTTTGCATTTAACTTTGTGCAGTTTCAAAACATTAAACCAGCTAGATATTCAGATAAACATGTTAGAGGATTTATGTTATTGCTGAAACCCATCTACTTAAAAATATTAAACGTAAAACACATTTAAATACAACCCACATTCCATAGATGGGGATGCAAACACACCGACTCACCAAGCATGCAATAAAGAAATGCACCCTTACAGATTAACAGAGATTACATTGAGCCAGACAAGCTGTAGGCAAATAGATAAAGTCATTCAAGATTCACTGATTGCATTGGGGGTTTTGGTTTATGCTGAGGCCATTGCTTTTCGATTACAGGTGGTATGTTCCCCTTTCTTCAAAATTATTGTTGTAGGAAACTCAATGAAATTTTATTTGTAAATCTGCCTGCTATAAGGATGCAAGATGTTTGCTCAGCAAAACAGGGTTCAGCACTTGTGTGGGAGAGAGAGAAAGATGCTCGTCATGGTAGCTTGTGCGCTCCCTACCCAGATCCCATTTCCAGCATCCACACGAAATATTGCATCATTTGGTCAGCATGGACAAGTTGGACTGAAGGGTCTGTGTCCGTGCTGTACATCTCTATGACTCTATGTGAACTGTCTCTATGTTGGCTTTATATTCATATTGCTTCATATAGACAGTCAGAGACTTTTTCCCCGGGTACAATAGAGTGTTACAAGGGGACATAAATTTAAGGTGAAGGGTGGAAGATATTGGGGGGATGTCAGGGGTAGGCTCTTTACCCAGAGAGTGGTGGGGGCATGGAACGCGCTGCCTGTGGGAGTGGCAGAGTTAGAATCATTGGTGACCTTTAAGCGGCGATTGGATAGGTACATGGATAGATGCTTAAGCTAGGACAAATGTTAGGACATTATGGGCCGAAGGGCCTGTTCTGTGCTGTATAGTTCTATGTTCTATGTTCTCATTAGCCATAAAGTGATTGCCAAGATGATTAATTTTTAACAAACAAAAACAGAAAATGCTGCAGCAATTCAGAAGTTCTGGAACCATTATGGACAGAAAACAGAGTTAACACTTTGAGTCCAGTGAACCTTCTTCAGTAAAGCTTTTATTTTTCTGCAGCAATCTTTGAGATGGATCTTTGTCATATTCCAGTACAGTACATCTTCTACTTTCCCATTATTCATGACACTTTACATAGTCAAAGAACTTCAATAAATTGGTTTTAAATGATTTCTTTTTTACCAAACTGTACTGATTTCCCAAGTATCTTGAATTTATCTAAGTTATGTCTTTAATAATTTCTATACCTTACCTGTAACAGATGTTAAGCCAACTGGCCTGAAGTTTCTTGCTTTCTGTTTCCCTTACATTTTGAGTAAAGGAGTTACATTTGATATTTGCAATCAAAAGGATTATTTCCTGAACCTAGGGAATTATGGAAAATTTAAAACCAAGCTTCAACTATCTTACTAGTGACTTATTTTAATACCCTGAGAGTAATCCGCCTGGATCTGGAGAGTTGTCAGCTTGCTGCTTCAACAATTTGCTCAGGCTCACTGCCCTGATTATGGTAAGTTTTCGAGAGTTCGTCCCTTGCTTCCATTTCCTGATTTCCAGCAATGCCTGAGATACTATTTCTATCTTCTATGGTGTAGACTGATGCAAACCACTTGCTCCATTCATCTGCTATCTCTTTACCTTATTTTCAGAATTCTCATTCAGTACATCAACTGCTCACTTCGTTAATGCTTTTTAATGCCTAAAAAAAAATCTGTTTTTATATTTCTGGTTAGCTTTCTCTCATAATTTAATTTTTCTCTATTTATTAATCTTTAAATCTTTGTTTTTTTTATCTTCTGTCCAATGATCTGACTTGTCACTCATCTTTTTGTAATTATGTTTTTAACTTTTAAATTAAAAAAGGTACTATTTTTAACTTTTTTAGTTGGAAGTTAACTATTCTGTATTTTCTGAAATATCCCCAGGAATGTCTTCAACTGCATTCTGTTGACCTACCTAATTTGGTTGCTCACTTTAACAATCTGTTTTCATGCTCTCATAATTACCCTTATTTAAATATAAAATATTAATTTTGGACCATTCCTCTTCTTGAAATGAATGTAAAATTCAACCCTATTATGATTGTTGCTGCTATATTTCACTATGTGGTCATGGATTGTATAATACCAGATCTAGAAACCAGGTGTAAACTCTTCACCTAGGCTATCTTAGCCCATGGGATTTTTCTATCGATGTATAGATTAAAATCCACCATGATTATCACAGTAACTTTTTGTAAGCTTCCACTACTGCTTCCTTTATCATCATCTGTAGCTACTCACAGGGAGGCTGTACACAACTCCCACAAGTGACATCTTGCCTTTATCATTTCTTAACTCTATCCAAACCACTTCTACATACTGGTTTCCAGAACTTGGGTCATCATTCTATTATGCTGAAGCCATAATTAATTAACAAAGCCTTCTCTCTATCTTTTTCCTCAGTCCCAGCTTCCTAAGTGTCATGTACCCTTCAGTGTTCAGAGCTTAGTATACAGCATTCTGCAGCCATGCCTGTAATGGCTGTCAGATTGTACTTAATTTTTTCTATTTGCTATGAATTTCCTATCAGCTCAGCTGTTTTGATTTCAATGCTGTGTACTTTGTGGTACAGAGCCTTTACTTTTCTCCTTTCTTTGTCTAACCTCTAGCCTTATCTGTTGGTTTTCCATTAATTTTGTTCCATCTATCCCTCCAGCATAGCATATTTATTATTTCCCATATAAATAGCCTTTTCTCTACCTTTTGATTGACCACATCTTCTCAAACTTGGACCCTTGCCTGACTGTTTAAAACTCTTCTGTCCAGTTATGTGTCTTGTTAGAACACCAGCCGCAGTATGTTCAGACCTGGACAATTCCAAAACTAAGGCCTCCCTTTGCTGATTACTGGTGCTAGTGCCCTATGAACCAGAAGCTACTTCCCCTACACCAGTCATTGAGCCATGCATTGATTTCTGTAAGTTTATACACCATGCCAGTTATATGGGACTCAGTTAATAATCCAGCCATTATTACTTTTGAGTTTCTGCTTAATTTGGTTTGTTGTTCCTCATACTGAGTATGTAGAATCTCTCTCATGACCTTGCCTATGTAAGTACCATTGTCATGGGCTACAACAACCAGATCCTCCCTCTTCTACGATAAATTCCTCTGCTGTGCTGAGCCCTGGAGCAGCACCAAAGTAGAAACTCGCCATGGGTTGGAGTTGTACCTAACTCAAAAGTATGTCAAAGGTCGGTCATCTCAGCTCTACAATGCCCTAGGTCCAACCATCTTCAGCTGCTTCATGACCTTCCTCCATCATAAAAGCAGAAGTGCAGGTACTCACTGATGACTGAACAACATTCAGCACCATTCATGTTCTCCTCAGGTACTGAAGCAGTGTCCAAATACAGCAAAATCCACGCAACATCCTGGCTCGGGCTGACAAGTGCCAAGTATTATTTTTGCAGGCAATGACTTGATTAAACAATTGACAATCTAACCAACTTCCTTTAATATTCAATGGCATTACCACCATTCAATTCCCCACTATCAACATTGAGGTTTACCATTGACTATAACTGAACTATAAAAGTCATACAAATACTCTAGCAACAAGAACAGGTCAGATTCTGTGGTACTCACCACAATTCTTGTTTGTCTAATGCCTGTCCACCATCTACTAGACACAAGTCAGGAGGTCAAGGAATATTCCTCATTTGGCTGGATGAGTGCAGCTCCAACTACACTGAAGGAGTTTGATGCCATCAGGACAAAGCAGCCCACCCTATCAATCACTTTCAACATTCACTTTCCTTACCTCCAACACTTAGTGACGATGGTTTACACCATCTATAAGATACAGAGCAGCAATTCACCAACACTCTTTCAATTGCACCTTCCAAACCCATGACTAATAGCCAGAAACTATTGCTGCGTAGAAGGACAATGGGCCACAGATGCACAGGAACATTACTGCCTGCCATTTCCCCTCCAAGCTACACACCATCCTGACACCAAACAATATTACTGTTCCTTCAGTGTCTCTGAGTCTCTGGTACTCCCTTTTTGTATTTGGGTGGAAGTATATTCCAAGGATAGCATTGGTCAGGAAGGAGGCTCACCATCATCTCCTCCAGAACAATTAGTGACTTAATAGATTCTGGGCTAGCCAGCGACATCCACATCCCATTTTTTAAAAAGGAGAGCATATGTAATCTGGGAGCAAGTCAATGAAGTGAAAATGATTGATCCAAAATTGCTCTCTTAATCTGTAATTTCCAGATAACAGTCATTCTCAAATGGAACAATTGGAATTGGTTGGCGTATGTGCCTGTTTCATGTATTCATATATGCTACTAGTTGTACAGTAAGTAAAAATGGCAAGCTATCTTGGGAAACTCAACTGCAAAACTGAATTTGTCAGTGAAGTGAAAACTTAATGATGGGGCTATGTCACAAGTTCTTACTACTTATCTCCCAGTGTGTTAGACTGCCACCTGAAAACCTGAGAGTTGTAGGGTTTGTTGAATAACTAAGTCAGTCTGCTGATGGTGAGTTGATTGGCAGACTTTTCGCCTGCTTTTTTTCCAAATTGTTGGCTGTAAGACCTTTTGGGAATAGAACGTAACTGCATGTGGAAACCTGCTGACACCGTGACAGTTGACTTGGTCTCACTGCTAAGGAAAAGTCAAACAAAGTGGGAAATGGCCATTAGTTGACCAATTAAATGGTTTAATTGGCCACTACCTTGAGTGCCCGTTTAAGTGGCGTTTCGTCTTGAGAGGGCTAGTAAAATCTAGATTGGAGTCACAATCCAGTCAGACCATCGTCCAGGCAGGAGATTAGAATAATATCAAAGAGCAGGATGGGATTGATTGAGGACCAAAAGAAAACAAAGACCAGGTGAATACATTTTGAAGCATGGGTTAAATAAATTCATATAAGCAACAAAATCTGAAAAAATATTGCAGAACTCTGAAAATTGTAAATGAGCAAACTCTACTTCAGTATATTCTTTTACAGTTTAATTTTTACTCTAACTATTTTTCAAGCTTTGACATGTGACAGGATGATTTAAAAGATGCATTGGTGGAACAATGCACCTATTGTTTAGCAATAGCTGACCAAACTGCACTGGGAGAAGGTAGATCTTGGAATTTACATGCTCTGCAATGCTTTCAGCAGTTGTTTTGAGGTTTTAGCCTTTTGGAAAATAGAAGGAGAGGTCCTTTGTTCTGGCATCTCTGTGAATGACAATTTCAAAACTCTAGGATTGAAATACAGGCTTTGATTTTTCAGTGAATTTCTGGGGTTTCAGCAGCTAGGAAAGCAGAAAGCTTAGATGTAATTGTGGTATGGAAGGGACAGCCTGGTAATTTATATTGCAAATTTCACAACAATCTCTGTAAACATTATTTGCAACATTTTCTACATTGATCATGGACTTGTGTATTTATCCAGATTGTAGCACCAGCAGCATTACTTGGTCATGACCAAGGTGCACCTGGCTGGACTGAATGTTCAGTACCAGCTGCATCCTGTCACAGCAGGTTAGCAACGTATGTACATGGCACCAACTCATTCTTCACACCTTCGCCCTTCTCCACCAGCACCTACTCTGGCTGGCTGCAGGAGCATACATCTGAGGGGCTTCTCAACAGTGACTGTGGCAGTGAGGTGCAACACAATGAGACTTCACCGCGGACTGCTTCAGACATGTTGCACTGTTTCTTACAGATTCTGTGTTCTGGTACAAACATTGAGGTAACTTGGCACAGGTACTAGACTGCCATAAAGCCAGATGCACACTCCCTTGACTGAGGATTGCTGCATAGCACAGCCAGTTGCTTGATTGTCTGACTGTGCCAATTGCCACCAGCAGGGCAAAAGCATGGCAAGGCAAGGTAAGGTATGCATGCTGAAGACATGCCTTTAGGTACCAGCCATGGACACGTATTGAGACAACAGTGAGCAGCCCTGGCAAGAAATTACATTTCCTTTCCCTGTCTGGTACCTGTACCTGATGTAGCTCTATATTGCTGGTTGCCATTGTGCCCTGCTAGACCATTCTGCCCATGCATTGCTCAGTGCCACTTGAGGATGCCAGAATAGTGGTGAGGATTCTTAGAAAGTGGAACACAATGTGTAGTGAAAGGGTACACTCAACTGGTTCTGGGGCATCGTGCCCTGGTATGCAGTTTGTCTGTGGCCAAGATGGAGGTCTTTTGGAGAAAGCAGTGAGTTGAACCCACGGTGTTTGCCCGGGGCTAGTTTGTGTGGTGCGTTTGGGTAAGATCACATCCCGTGGTGCTTTGGGCTGTTAATGAAGTGTTTAACAAGTGATAATGAGCATTAATGAGAACTCACTGCTCCCAAGTGAGAATCTCACCATGCTGCTTGAGTAAAGTGAATGAGGTGCAATGTGGTGATTCTGATGTTGAGATAGTTGCTGCTGAATTCTTGCTCAATTCTACCACTCATCCCACCATAGTCCATGCTGTTCAAAGCCTGGGAAGATTCTGTCCTTGGAGTTGAGATGGAAAGCCAATTAGGATTGACTCCACTCTGCAAAGCAAAGGTGTGAATGGCCCACATTGCTCCAACTGCTCATACTTGAGGTGGCCGGAAAGTCAAGCAGAAATTTGGGGGCTGTATATTGCATCCTACTTTGTAATCTAACCAGGATTAATCATATAAATTTATCATTACCTATGGGTTTCTTTGGAAAACCCCAGGATAGAGTCATGGATTCATACAGTATGGAAACAGACGTTTCAGTCCAACTTGTCCATGCCAACTGTGTTTTCTAAACTATACTAGTCCCATTTACCTGCATTTAGCCCATATTCTTCCAAACCTTTCCCATTCATGTACATGTCCAATTGTCTTTTAAATATTGTAAAGTACCTGCCTCCAGCACTTCCTCTGGCAGTCATTCAACATACAGACACCCTCTGTATGAAAGCGTTGCCCCTCAGGTTCCTTTTAAATCTTCTACTCTCACCTTAAAAATGTGCCATCTGATTTTGAACTTCCCTACCCAAGGGAAAATACCTTTGCTATTCACCTTCTCTATGCCCCTCGTGATTTTATCAACCTCCTAAGCTCTAAAAAGAAAGGTCCCACCCTATCCAGCCTTTCCCAAGGACACCAGGCCCTCCATTCCCAGCAACATCCTGGGAAGTCTTTTGTGAACCCTCTCTGATTTAATAATATTCTTCCTATAGCACAGTGTTGAAAACGGTACAGGTTTGAATGGATATGGGCCAGGTGCTGGCAGGTAGGTTGGGATATCTGGTCAGCATGGACGGGTTGGACCGAAGAGCCTGCTTCAGTGCTGTACATTTCTAAGACTCTATAACTCTACTCCAAAGGTGGCTTCGCTAACGTCCTGTGCAACCTCAACATCACATCGCAACTCTTATACTCAATGGTTTGAGCAATGAAGGCAAATGAGCTGAATGCCTTCTTAAGCACCCTGTCTACCTGTCACACAACTTTCTAAGAACACTGTACTTGTACCCCTCCATCTCTATATTTGAAAACATTATCCAGGGCCGTACCATTAAGTGTATAAGACTTGTCTTTGTTTATTCTCCAATACCTCACATTTATCAAAATTAAATTCCGTCTGCCACTCCTGAGCTCATTGGCCCAGTTGATCAAGATCCCTTTGAAATCTTCATTCTTAACCATACTACCAATTTTGATGTCATCTGCAAACGTATGAACCCTGCCTCCTAAATTCTCATCAAATAATTTATATAAATGACAGACAACAATAGATTTAACACCAATCCCTGCGGAACACCGCTGGTCACAGGCCTCCAGTCCGAGAAACAGCTCTCCACCTTCTGTCTTCTACTGTCAGACCGATTTTGTGTCAAATTGGCAGCTCTGCCTGAATCCTATGTGACCTAACTTTACTAGTTAGTCTACTGTCATTATTATATCAAACCACATTTGCAATTTCTAAGAATAACATTATTTAGGAACGATGTGGAGGAGCTGGTGTTGGACTGGGGTAGAGAAAGTTAAAAATCACACAACACCAGCTTATAGTCCAACAGGTTTGTTTGGAAGCATTAGCTTTCGGAGCACTGCCCCTTCATCAGGCAGTGCTCCAAAAGCTGGTGTTTCCAAATAAACCTGTTGGACTATAACCTGATGCTACGTGATTTTTAACTTTTTTTGGAAAACAGAGGAACTGGAATAAGCTGTCCCATGGAGCCTGTTCTGCAAACAGTTAGATTTCAGTTTGGTAATTTCTGGTCTAAATCTCAACCTTATCTTGATTCTGTGATGTTTTAACAACCTTCCAGAACAAAACTCTGTAAATGGGTTTGACATTTTTAATTGACAAATCCTCAAAACCTTTTTATTCTGACTTCCCACTGTCTTTTATGTGAAGATACACTTCCTGACATCAATTCTGAATGATCTAGCTTGAATTTTAATTTGATGCCTGTTGTCTGCACTTCCACATCAGAGGAAATAGTTTTGCTGAAATAGTGGCTGCTCAATCAACTTCATTCATCATCCTAAACACCTAATTAGATTGCCCTTTAATCTTCTACATTTCAGGGAATACGAACCTGGACCCAGTAGAAATCTCTCGGAGACATCATGGGCTGATGAAGGAGCATCGCTCCGAAAGTTAGTGTGCTCCCAATTAAACCTGTTGGACTATAACCTGGTGTTGTGTGATTTTTAACTTTGTACACCCCAGTCCAACACCAGAATCTCCAAATCTATCCAAGCCAGTAGGCTTCCTTTAATTCATGTGCATTTATTTAAGTCTTTTTTGAGAAATTTGTCGAATCTTTTGCAAATGCACATATTTATCATCCACACCCAAATGTTAGTTACCAAATCAAAAATGAAATAGGTTTCCTAGATATCATGCACCAGTTACAGATCCATGTTAGCTCTGCAATTGGTTTGTGTTTGTTCAAGTGCTCAGTCCTTAATAATTGATGCTAGTAGCTTCCACACAATAGACTAATTGCCTGTAATTTCCCCTTTTATCTCTCTGACATTTCTTAAATAGTGGACTTAGGTCGGCAATTTTACTATCTGAGGGGACAATTCTTGAATAGAGTAATTTATTTGTATCTCAGGTCTCTCTGTTCATCTACATCCTTTACAGTTTACTAATTGAATGTTATCTTGCAATCCTTGTCTTTTTATTGAAAAATATTGACTCATTAAATTGCATCTGCCATCCATCTTTCTGTTCTGCTGAGCTATAGGAGGTTTCAACTGGATAAATAATGAAAATGCAGCAGATACAAAAAGCTTTCCTTAAGTAGTTGAATAATGTTTCTTACAATGTTTGTAAGAAGAAATCAAGCATATGAGAGGAATGATATTAGCATAGAGAGGTAGTTGGAAGATAGACAAGAAATAAATGTAAAGACTTAAGCTTTGAAGATAACAAACTGAACAGGCTTCCACACTTGGCCTAATTCTGTTGTTCATTTAAATAGATTTGGAGATGACAGAAATCAAGAAGAATGAAGACAGGTTGAAGAGTGTGATTTTCACACAATATTAATAGGATATGGAAAGATAACAGGATATTTTTCAAGTAACTATTGAGACAAAGACTGTCACATTATAAATTTTTTTTTAGAGTCGCAGGGTCATACAGCACAGAAACGGACCCTTCAGTCCAACCAATCGATGCCCACTATAATCCCAAACTAAACTAGTCCCACCTGCCTGCTCCTGGCCCAGATCTCTCCAATCCTTTCCCATTCATGTACTTAAATAAACATCTTCTAAACTCTGTAATTGTACCCACATCCACCACTTCCTCTGGAAGTTCATTCCACACACACACACATCACCATCTGTGTAAAACAATTTGCCCCTCATGTCTTTTTTAAATCTCACTCTTCTCACCTTAAACAATGTTCCTCCTAGTCTTGAAAGCCTCCATCCTAGCAAAAAGGCAACTACCATTAGCTCTATCTTAGTCACATAATTGTCTGTACGGTTGCCTCTCAACCTCCTATGCTCCAGTGAAAAAAGTCTCAGCCTGTTGATCCTTTCTTTATAACTTAAACCTTCCATACCCAGCATAGAGTCATAGAGATGTACAGCATGGAAACAGACCCTTCGGTCCAACTTGTCCATGTTGACCAGATATCCTAACCTAATCATTCCCATTTGCCAGTACTTGGCCCATATCCCTCTAAACCCTGTCTATTCATATACACACCCAGATGCCTTTTAAATAATTGCAATTGTACCAGCCTCCACCACTTCCTCTGGCAGTTCATTCCATATATGCAACACCCTCTGCCTGAAAACATTGCCCTTTAGATCTTTTCTATATCTTTCCCCTCTCATCCTAAACCTATGCCCTCTAGTTCTGGACTCTCCCACCTCAAGGAAAAGACTTCGTCTATTTATCCGATCCATGCATTTCATGATTTTATAAACCTCTATAAGGTCACCCCTCATCCTCTGCTGCTTCAGGAAAAACAGCTCTAGCCTATTCAGCTTCTCCCTGTAGCTCAAATCTTCCCACCTTGGCAACATCCTTGTAAATCTTTTCTGAACCCTTTCATCTTCCAGACACTCTTCCTCTCTCCAGCTTAATGATATTCTTCCTATAACAGTGTGACCAAAGCTGGGCACAGTATTCTAGAAAAGGCCTCACCAATGTCCTGTGCAACCTCAACTTGACGTCCCAACTCCTATGCTCAAAAGGACTGAGCAATGAAGGCAATTGTACCAAACGCTTTTTTAACCATCCAGTCTATATCTGAGGCAAACTTCAAAGAATTACTTACCTGAACTCCTAGGTCCCTCTGTTCTGCAACACCACCCAAGACCCAAACATTAATTGTATAAGCCTACCCTTGTTTGTTGTACTAAAATGCAATACCTAGCATTTATCCAGATTGAACTCTATCCGCCATTTTTCAGCCCATTGACCCATCTCATCAAGATCTCTTTGTAATCTTCTTCACAGTCTACTATTCCACCAATTTTGGTGTTGTCCACAAACTTACGAACCATGCCTTTTTAATCCAAATCATTAATATAAATGGCAAACACGAAAGGACCCACAACTAATCCCGGTGGAAACTCACTGGTGACAGGCCCTTCTAAAATGGTTTAAATACATGGAAAGGAATATGGAAAAGGTAGCAACATAAGGTTGAGAGAAATTAGCTCCAGCTGAGCATTGGACTAGGTTCCAGCACAATCAGCTGAATAATCTCTCTGCTGTACTCTTTGGATTCAAATTCATTCTGATTCTGTCTTCACGAGTCTTGTATTTTTCAAGTTTTTGAACATCGGTGGCCCTTTCAGATTAATTCTCGATTTAATTCCTTTCTTCAGTTCTTTGTGGAATTTTCAACTATAGGTGCTGATTATTCATCTTGATTTATCAGTTTAAAAATAAATTGGTGTTTGCTGACACAAATTGAATTAAAAATTTATATACCATTAAAAATCTTCATTCTCCTGTTTACGAACATCTCGTAGAGTTATAAAAGGACTGTTGTATTGAGGAAGAGAACCAAGTTACTGTAACAAAATTATTACAAAATATAGTCAGTCACATTGTTCTAGTTCAACTCTTGACATGAAAATAACATTCACCAAAATTAAAGTTTTTTGCTCATTCTGCTAATGGTCTACTATTTTGCCGGCTAGCAAGGTAATCTCCAGCATTTTGGTCATAACGATTGCTTTCTGAACTTTTACGGCAATGGAGTAGACCTTCAACTTAAGCCACTCGTAACAGGGTTTAATTTTTATTGAAAGAACCATTTCTGTAACATTGGCTAGAATCTTTGGATTAGATTCCCTATAGTGTGGAAACAGGCCCTCAGCCCAACAAGTCCACACTGACCGTCCAAAGAGTATCCCACCCAGACTCATTTTCCCCGACTAATGCTTCAAACATTATGGCCGATTCACCCGACCTGCACGTCTTTTTGAAGGTGGGTGGGGGTAAAACCAGAGCACATGGAGGAAATCCACACAGACACAGGGAGAATGTGCAAGCTCCACACAGACAGTCAGCCAAGGCTGGAATTGAACCCAGATCCCTGGCACTCTGAGGCGGCAGTGCTAACCACTAAGCCACCATACTTTGGGCTCCCTATAAAATTCATTGTAAATGTAACGTTTTCTCTTTTATATTGCTGAGTGGTGTTGGTAATGTGAATATTGCATTGGTGGTGCTAACAGCAAATCATTAAAGCAAAAAAAAAGCAATCATTATCAGTGCTTTATGTTCAGTCCACGTAAGGGGAGTGTAACAAATGAATTGGAAATTTGAAATCAGGTTCGTTAAATTGGATTTCAATTGTTTTGATTGACTTCCTGCTTACAATGGGAAGCACTAATATTGTCACATCACTGCAACATCAATACACAAATCTATGTAGTTTCCTGTATTTGAATGTAATGACTGCAATAATAAGTAATAAAATGAATTTTCTGAATGCATAGATAAACAACAATTATTTCAATAACTATTTAATTGATAAATGTAATTTAAAAAAGACATACTTGCATTTCATAGTTACTTATACAACTTTTAACCCTGAAACTTGCATCTGCAGTTCAGACAATAGATTTCAATGACATTTATAATATCTGTTCTATCCTTTTGTATAATTGTTTATTTCCTGCAGTTAATTCTTGCAAAGCTTTTCCTATTTCTTAGATTTATGTTTAAGACAGAGATACTGCCATGACAAAATAGCCTTGATCATCTTATCTGTGCTTACTGCTAACAGAGCTCCATATCATAATTTGTTACCGTATCCTGCAGGTTAGCAATGGCCAGAAATTGGACGAGCCAAATATATTATATACATGTATAATGGCTGCAAGAGCAGGTCAGAGGCTAGGAATACAGCAATAAATGACTCATCTCCTGAGTCCTAACCTAAAGCCTAACCATCCTCTCCAAGGCACCCGTCAGGAGTGTGATGAAATACTCCTCACTTGTCTGAATGAGTGCAGCCCCAACAACACTCAAGGAGCTTAACATCATCCAGAGCAAAGTAGCCTGGTTGATTGGCACCACCCCCACAGCATCCACTCCCTCTACCCCGATATTCAGTTGCAGCAGTATATACTTTTGACAAGAAGCACTACAGAAATTCACCAGAGATCATTGTCATTTTCCAAACACATGACCCCGACCATCTCGAAGGACAAAGGCAGCTAATACAAGGGAACACTATCACCTTCAAGTTCCCCTCCAGAGAACTTGGAATTATATCACTATTCCAGTGTTGTTAGGACTAAATCTTGGAAAAAAACCCCACATCTCCTCTTAATGGCATTGTTGGTCCACCTACAGCATATGGACTGCAAGGATTCGGAAGGCAGCTCGCCACCATCTTCTCAAGGGCAACTAGGGACGGGCAATCAATGCTGGGCCAGCTAATGATACTCACATTCCACAAGTGAATAGGAAATTATCCATTATATCTGATGGGATATAATTACTGTTAAACGTTTCTACAGTTATAACCAGTGATTTGCTTCACAAAGATATTAATTGATGAAATAAAATATTGCAAGAAAGAGAATTCATGGGAGAAAAATGCTGTATTTTAGGATTAGTGCTAAGATGTAACTTTCTGGAACTTCTGCCACCAACCCACAGAAAACATGCAGGAAATGTTAGGACACAAATCATGTACCCAGCCACTGAGGAGGCCACACAATGCAGCAACAGAGTACCTGATCAGTCAGAGATCAAGACTGGATTCCTCCATTCTGAAAAAGTTTTAAGAAAATATGTTATTGATTATCTTTCTGAGGAGTCCATGTTTTTTTAAAAAGTACTACTTGACAGAAATCCAGTTTAATCCAAGGTCTGGGGCTCGCAAACATCCTTTGGTGATCAGATGCCTCTCTAATGTCACAAATACTGGAACTCGGGCTTTGGCCTCACTCAGTTATGCTCAAGTGGAGTTATCAGATGCAGGTAGAAGCTTTTCCTGGGCACATGGCCCTGCCAATCCTCAATTCCAAGCCAAGAACAGTTTTATCAAAGTCTCAGTCCAACCTGCTAATGTTTCTCTCATATTCACAATGGAAATATTACAATATTAAGACCCCTGGATCTTCTACCACTTTAAAAAAATGCTTTACATCTTTTCAGCTTTGAGAAGAGATTATATCCTTCCAAGATACCCTGGTTCACACCTCAGTCACCTCCCTTTCTTATGACACCTTTCCATAAAAGCATAAGGGATATGAGATCTGTCTTCTCACCATCCAAGGCTTCATACACTCAGTGAATCAATGATTTATTTATATTTCTTTGAAATTAGTCTGTAGTATTTCTAGCTGATGATGTGATCTCCTCTACACTGGGGAAACCAAGCACAGACTTGAAGACTGCTTTGCAGTACATCTTTGTTCAATCTGCAGGCACGAGTCTAAGCTTCCATTTACTTGTCATTTCAATTATCTGCCTTGCTTGAACTCTGAGATTTCTGGCCTTGACATGCCTCCTTGTTCCAATGCTTGAGGAACAGCATTTCATCTTTCGACTCAGCACTTTACAGCCTTCTGGACTCAATATTGAATTGAGCTATTTTGAATCATAACCTTTGTCTGTAATTGGCTTTTGTTTTTTCTCCCCTTCTAGTGTCTTTGCAAACCCCTCGACTTTGCATCCAGAGAGCTGCTTAGTTGGACACGTTTTGTTTGCTTTCATGTACTATCCCTATTCTTCTCATTTTCTACCCTGGCATACATTGCTATTTATTCTCTCCATCCTAATCGCAGATGTTTTTTTTCACCTGCATTTCCTCCGACACTCCCTCTGTCAGTTGTTCAAAATGTAGCACATTTCCAACTTCTGATGAAAGGTCGCAAATTCTTTTTTGCACTCTTTAGTAATGTGTCTAGACTTTCTGGTATGACCAAAACTTTCCACTTCTGTTTCAGATTTCCAGCATCCAATTCTTTTTGCTTCTTTGGGGTAATCATACTTTATAGGCAAATAGATAAAACTGTCTGTCATTCAGAGACATTGTTCTTTTTCTGAACAGGATTTATATTAGCGTTGTGCATATAAAAGAATGAATAACTTTATCACACATTTTAAGTAAACAAATCTACAAGCATTGCTTTATTCATTTTTAGTACCAAAGATGTGTAACAGAGATAATAGCCGACATTTCTACAGTTTCTAATTAGAAAAGGTCAAAAGTCTAATTCTGTTAATCAAGGATGGCTGAATAAATTCTGATGAATACTACAAGAAATGTCATTGACAATTGGGGTAAATCAAATTGACCCCTTTTTGCCAATAACTATAGCAAATGCTCATAATTTTATGAATTATAATTACAAAAGCATTATGGCAATATAATGATAGACATGTTTGTGATGTTTATTATGATTGTTTGGATCAAAGTAGCATGATAGTGTGCAAGGGTGTGTGTAAAATGTGGGAGATTGGCACGAGGCAATGATGGTTCGTTCAGTGCAGGCATGATGTGCCAAATAGCTCCCTCTGCACCTTAACACTTCTGTGATTATTTGTTAATTGCAATTATGACATTGTTATTAGTCACATGCTACTTTCACAATGTTTTTAAAATATTATTTCATGAGATGTGGGCATCAGAATTTGTTGCCCTACCATAGTTGAGCTGGAACGTGGCAGTGAGCTCCCGTCCAGCTGGTGTAGGTGCACACGTAGCTGTGAAGGAGGGAGTTGAGGTTTTGACCAAATGACTGTGAAGGAACAGTGATGTACTTCTGAGTCAGGATGGTGTGTAACTTGGAAGGAAAGTTGCAGATGGTGCTGTCTCCATCTATCTGCTGCCCTTGCCCGAGGAGTTAGAGGTCACAGTTTTGAAAGGTCTTATTAGATGAGTGGATTTCTGTAGAGCATCTTGGAGATGGTACACTGCTACTACGGTGCATTGGAAGTAACTTGTTCCTTTGGCAGTGAATTACTTGCCTCTGAATTCCCAGCCTCTGATATGTTCTTGTAGTCTCAGAATTTTTATGGTTGGTTCATTTCAGCTTTTGGCCAATGGTAGTGACTCAGACCTTCCGGTTGAAGATGGTTACAACTATTTCAGTCTCGTCTTTTGCATGGATTTGCTGGGCATCTCCATAATTGAGGATAGAGATTGTTATGGAGTTGCCACCTCCTATTAGCTGTTTAATTGTCTGCTAACATTCACCCCTGCATATGGCAGGAATACAGAGCTAAAATCTGATCTGTTGGTTGGAAAATTACTTATTGATTAACAGACTTAGGCTTTTGACCTTTACTCTATCTATTGTATTTATCTGGCATACAAGTTGTTGTAGGCTGAAAATGTGTTGCTGGTTAAAGCACAGCAGGTTAGGCAGCATCCAAGGAACAGGAAATTCGACGTTTCGGGCCAGAGCCCTTCATCCTGTCGAATTTCCTGTTTTTTGGATGCTGCCTAACCTGCTGTGCTTTAACCAGCAACACATTTTCAGCTTGGATCTTCAGCATCTGCAGACCTCACTTTTTACTACAAGTTGTTGTAGCTTTGTTGTAGCTTCACCAGTTGGCACCTCAGTTTTAAGTATGCTTGATGCGGCTCCTGACAATCCTTCCTGTATACTTCCTTGAACCAGGGGTTAACCTCCCAGCTTGATAGTAGTAATAGAAGTGGATGTGCACAGGACCATGAGGTTAAAGGTTGTAGTTGAACACAGTGTTTTTGTTGTTGACCCACAGCATCTCATGGATGGACAGTCTTGAGTTGCTCTGTATATTCTGACTCTACCCATTTAGCATGGTGGTAGTGCCACATAACACAGCATAGGATATGCTTAGTGTGAAGATGGAGTCTGCTGATCTTTCCAACCTATTCTGTGGTTCTTATCGATTTTGTCAAGGACAAATGAATCGATGACAGTTAGTTTGATGAGGACAAGGTCTGGTGGGCTTTTTTGTCCCTCAAATTTGTTCCCTCACCACCTGTCTCAGATGATTCATTCTGGTCAATAGTGGGGGTGCAGCAAAGGTTTACCAGATTGATTCTGGGATGGTAGAATGGACATATGGGAAGAGTTTGGATTTCTTGGTCCTCTGCTCATTGAAGTAAGGATATTTCATTGAAATGTCTAAAATTCTGACTGGGCTGAATAGACTAGATGTAAGAGCAATGTTTTCCCAGGTTTAGAACAATGGTTACAATCTCAGTGGTAGTCAGCCATTTTGAACTGGGTTGAGGAGAAATATTTTCACTCAGAGAATGGTGAACACGTGGAATTCTTTACCACATCTGGTCACAGAGCCTAAATGATTGAATATATATTTTTCAAAATATATATATTTCTAGATTCAAAAGGTGTCAAGGGTTATAGGGAGGTGATGGGATTATGACTTTCAGATAGAAGAGTAGACATGATCCTGTTAATGAATCAGAAGGGCCCACTCCTGCTCCTAATTGCTATATTTTTATGGTTCCACCATTTTGACAATGGATGTTGTCATCTGATCAAAGTACATTCTATGCCTTGTCGCCCTCAGTGCTTCCTCCAAGATTCATCACATGAGGGAATGTATTCGGTAATAATCAATAGGAAGTTTCCTTGTCCATGACAAAGGTGAAGTTATGACATTTCATGGGGTCCAGAGTCAGTCTTAATGATTCCCAAGGCAACTCCTTCCAAGTTACATTCGAACTTGCCACCTCCTCCATTTGGGTCTATCCTCCCAACGGTATGGGATTTATGCAGGAATTATGAGAATGGACCCTGGGATATTGGCTGTAAGGTATTATTGATTCTGTGAATATGCCGATGATCTGGATTTCGTTCCTAGGTTGGGAGTGTAGACTGCAAATCCAAACTGTAAGACATTGCCTTGAGAGTTGCGATTTCCATTGCAGAGAGGCCAGTTTCTCAGGGAGTCTGACTGAGGGATTCCAGATGGGTACAGAGGGTACCAAGTGCGGGGCTCGGCTGGTTTTTGGCCCCCTCTGCCACTATCCCAGCAACAGAGAAACTCTCCATCATTTTGAAAATCCAGGCCTAAGACAGGCTGCTGCCTTAATTAGCCTGTAGGACACCTTTCCCAATTTTGACAAAAGCCTTCAGCTGTAAGTAAGGATGACTTTGCAGTGCTGAGTGTGCCATTGCCATTTTGTAAGGCAATCCTTCTTGTTTTATTCCTTTTAGTGTTATCCACAATAGCATAACTCAGTAGCTCAGTTAGGGCCATTTCAGAAGTCAGTTATGAGTCAGTCATGCTGCTGTGCATCTAGAGTCACATGTAGCCCAGACAAGATAAGGGCAACAGGCTTCTTTACCAAAATGATATTAATAAACCAGATAGAAGTTTACCACAATCGATGATTGATTCATGACGCCTTTATTGAGACTTGCTTTCAATTTCACATGCTTATTACTCAATTGAATTTTTAATTAGTTGATTGAATATGAATTCATTTGAAGTTTTGTCTGCCGAGCATTTACCTGTAGAGTGACATTACTTACATACCATTGTCTCTCCCAAAAAACTGAAGCAAATTTACATCAAGAAACCAGAATGCGTAGAATTGTCATAATCTTTAATATTCAAGATATTACGATGTTGATTATTATTTGCAAGATTAATAAATGGACAGAATATTTAAGTTAAAGGAAAACAATTGTTTGCTGTTCACTATAATTCTGATCAAAAACATTATGGAGGGATTTCCAGAACTGTTTAATAATGCTGAAGTTTGAATTATACCGACAGTGACATATAATGTTGAGTAGCACATTCCTATTTTTGAAGTGCACTCCCATATTCTTACTATCTAAATAAGATCATCTTTCTTAATTTGAAGAATGGTTTCTTAAGGTGTTATCAGAAAACAGAAAGAAACTAGGATTTGATCTTGATTTTCCATCACGTGGTGAAAATATTACTGCATACATACTTTACTACTGTTCTGATAAACTGATTGATGTTAACAGGAATACACAATCGATGTGTTCTTTCGACAAAGTTGGAAAGATGAAAGACTTAAATTTAAAGGCCCAATGAACATTCTTCGATTGAACAACCTGATGGCCAGTAAGATATGGACACCAGACACATTCTTTTATAATGGCAAGAAGTCAGTGGCACATAACATGACCATGCCAAACAAGCTGCTACGAATCCAAGATGATGGGAAGCTTCTGTACACAATGAGGTAAAATGTTCAATATTTAAAAGCTGCAAATACTCTTTCTGCAACTCAGCTAATGTCCAATGTCCCTACCCCAAAACTAGTGTTAATGAAGAGGTCATTATGATAAGAGAGAAAAAAAAACTTCTAAATAACTAAAATTTTGGATTGTTTCAACAATCTTTTAACTGCAGCACAGGCCATTGCCATAGCCCTGAAAATGGTACGAATTATGTTTACTCACTTTTAGCTCGTAATTGCAATTATTTGTGGATGAAACTGATGAACACTATGGGTAGAAACTTAATCGTGGCCATGCATGGCATTCCAATGGTGGAACTGGAAGTGTGCTTCATTTCTGCTCTCTACCTTTTTCTTCATTTCCTTGCCATTACAATGAGAATTTAAAACACCAGTGGCGTGTGTGTGAGACACGTGACTATTAGCAGGAAAGCTTTATAGTGCAGAAACTTATTATCAACTAATAAAGCAACATGAATGTGAGGACTTTAAAAGAGGGTCCTGAACAAACAGGGAGACTGTGTATCATGGCCCAATCTCTCCTGTCCAATTGCATTACCATTGCTGAAGATTCTTTGGCAGCTGGTATGTGTGTTTAATAAATTTAAATGTGACTTGCAATTAATACACTTTATATTGGTTTTACTTTATTCATATGAACATTATCATTATTTGTTGAAACTAACTTAGTCAAAGAACTAAATATACAACATGCCC